>NC_037682.1:122464294-123100590 GCF_003255815.1 Theropithecus gelada | reverse complement strand
GAAGGAAGGAAGGAAGGAAGGAAGGAAGGAAGGAAGGAAGGAAGGAAAGGAGGGAGGGAGGCAGGGAAGGAAGGAAGGAAGGAAGGAAGGAAGGAAGGAAGGAAGGAAGGAAGGAAGGAAGGAGGGAAGGAGGGAAGGAGGGAAGGAGGGAAGGAGGGAAGGAGGGAAGGAGGGAGGGAGGGAGGGAGGGAGGGAAGGAGGGAGGGAGGGGCAATCAAACTGCACCAATCACAGATTTAAAATGCATTCAAAGGCCACTGGGTTCTTTTTGAGCAGGTAACAAGACCCCAGGGAGGGCAGATCAGGCCTAAGGACATCACTCTTCTGATGCTCGAGCTGCTTGGTTCTGCCAACAGACTCCAGAGTTGAGTTAATCACATCTCGGATCCTGCACAGAGCACAACACAAAGCTCTCCAGAATAAATGACAGGAAATCCTGGGCAGAATGTTTTCCCTTTCCTGATGACCACAGAGATTGAAATTCCACTCCAGAAATCCTCTCCTCTCATGACCCTCTTCCCTTCAAGTGGAAGAGCGGTAAGCTGAGGACTCTCGAATCCAACCCATCTATGTCATCACAAGAAGGAAATCGTGGAGAAAAGACATTCACACCAACTCAGGCAGAAAAGGCACAAAATAAACACACCATTAAATAGGGTGGCAAGCAACCCAGACATATTTGATGACAGATTCATTCATGAATTTGTAGGGCCTTTTTTAAGCTTTTAAGGTTTATAAATCTAGAAGACTAGGCTTTCATAGAAGGCAAGATTTGGCCGGGTACTGTGGCTCACACCTGTAATCCCAGCACTTTGGGAGGCCAAGGCTGGCGGATCATGAGGTCAAGAGATAGAGACCAGCCTGGTCAACATGGTGAAAGCCCGTCTCTACTAAAAATACAAAAATTAGCTAGGCATGGTGGTGTGCACCAGTAGTCCCAGCTACTTGGGAGGCTGAGGCAGGAGAATCTCTTGAACCCAGGAGGCAAAGGGTGCAGTGAGCTGAGATTGCGCCACTGCACTCCAGACTGGTGACAGAGCAAGACTCTGTCTCAAAAAAAAAGAAGGCAAGATTCTTATTTTGGTCCCACTTGTTACCTGAAAAGGCAAAAAAAAAAAAAAAAAATGAAGAAGAAGAAGAAGAAAGAAAAACAAGGAAACTAGGCAGTTATATTACTCTACCTGAATATTTTTTAAGGCACAAGATAGGTCGGATTGCATTGTCTGAAGAACATCCACTAAGAAAAGAAAACTCATCTGTCAATACAGGGAGATCTTTGAAGGTTTTCGCAAACTATTAATAAATGGAGTGGAGGCTCAGAGAAGGACACAATATAGGCATACACAATTTAGGACATTTGTGATATGTTTTAGCCTTTTCCAAAGTTTAGACTATTCCAGTCTCTGTCTTATTTCCCCCTCTAGATTTGAAAATTTTGTAGGTCAGACTGTAAAAACACTAGGACCTAGTAATTATGTAGTGCTAAGTATGTGCCAAGCCTTGCACATATGTTATCTTCCTGAATTTTCACAATAACTCTATGAGAAAAAAAAATATTTTTCAAATGAAAAGACTAAGGCAAAGAGCATTTTAGTGACTTACCCAAGGTCATGGTTTTACAAATGCCAGGGTCAAAACTTGAACCCAGGCAGTCAGACCCAAGAGCCCATGCTTACATCTTCTAATCTGTTTTCACATTACACGTAACTTTTGTGCACCTCTCAGACGTTATGCTATGCTCACGGAAGATGCTAACTCACTATGTGTTGAACTCATTAACATGAAAGCAAAGAGGTATGAGTCCACATGTAGAGTATAAATATGCAAATGCTCATCACTGTTCAAATAGTCTATAGGACAAACATTCTGAGGTGCTAAGGAAAATGCAAAAGGACTCCTATCTTATAAAGAGCTAGACTAAATGTATTTTGGGTAAGGAATAAGTTATCACAGACACAATTCATTCATTCGTTCATTCAAACACAGATGTTCCTTGAACAACTCGGGGGTTAGGATTCCAAGCCCCATATAGTTGAAAATCTGGATATAACTTTTTTTTTTTTTTTTTTTTTGAGACGGAGTCTCGCTCTGTCGCCCAGGCTGGAGTGCAGTGGCGATCTCGGCTCACTGCAAGCTCCACCTCCCGGGTTCACGCCATTCTCCCGCCTCAGCCTCCGAGTAGCTGGGACTACAGGCGCCCGCCACCACGCCCGGCTAGTTTTTTGTATTTTTAGTAGAGACGGGGTTTCACCATGTTAGCCAGGATGGTCTCGATCTCCTGACCTCGTGATCCACCCGCCTCGGCCTCCCAAAGTGCTGGGATTACAGGCTTGAGCCACCGCGCCCGGCCTTGGATATAACTTTTGACACCCCACAAAATTAATGACTAACAGCCTGCTGTTGAACAGATGCCTTACTGATAACACAATTAACACATATTTTGTATGTTATATGTATTATATACTGTATCATTAAAATAAAGTAAGCTAGAGAAAAGAAAATGTTATTAAGAAAATAAGAAAGAAAAAATATATTTACTACTCATGAAGTGGAAGTGAATCATCATAAAGGTCTTCGTCCTACCATCTTCAGTTTGAGTAGGCTGAGGAGTTGGTCTTCCAGCCTCAGGGGTGGCAGAGGCAGAAGAAAATGTGTGCATGAGTGAACCACACAGTCCAAGCCCATGTTGTGCATATTAAATGCCTATGCTGTGCCAGTTACTCTTCTTTTTTTGTTGTTGTTTTTTTCAGCCTGAGTCTCACTCTGTTGCCCAGGGTAGAGTGCAGTGGCGCAATCTCGGCTCACTGCAACCTCTGCCTCCCGGGTTCAAGAGATTCTCCTGCCTTGGCCTCCTGAGTAGCTGGGATTATAGGTGTGCACCACCATGTCTGGTTAATTTTTGTACGTTTAGTAGAGATGGGGTTTCACCATGTTGGCCAAGCTGGTCTTGAACTCCTGACCTCAGGTGATCTGCCCATCTCAGTCCCCCAAGGTGCTGTGATTACCAGCATGAGCCACAGCGCCTGGCCTGTGCCAGTTACTCTTCTAAAACCAAGATGAGAAGAACGAAGCACACCCCTCCTGCCCTTAGGGATTCACAGTGGAGTGGAGGAACAAGTATGGATGCTTCACCAGTCTTGCCTTGGATGGTGAGGAGCTGAACTATTCCACATGCTGTAAAGTCAGAGCTAAGTGAGAGGCCTCACATTTAGAATTCTAGGCTTTGAAATTCCCAAAAGTCCTGAGTTACCATTGCAAAATCTTGTGCTCAACGTCCCCCTCTGTATCCTACTGGAAGAACTGGATGCACAAAAAGGATTAGAGGTGATATGACATCTGATTGTGTTTTTTTACACTCCTCTTTTGTGCACTCATCCCTGGTGACATGACTATAGATGGGAGCAGAGGAAAAGGCAGCCCTGATTGGTAGAATACTCTTTAGGGAAAGTGGAATCATTCTAATACATTCAGAGCTCTTCACAGATCTTAAAGAATGAATCTTTCTTTTACGTAAGTAAACTGTTAAGCACGTGCTGTTTATTTTGTTTTTGTTGGTCTGCTTGATTATTTGTTTATCTCTGGTCATTGTTGAATTGTTTCTACTTAGTAAGATGGCACAACGTGATTTAGACATCTCTGAATGAGACACGTTCAAAATGAGAATGCTGACACACAATTCACTCAACAGTGTCCCAAAATCACAGGCTTTCTTTCATTTAAAATTATACATGAGATTGTAAGTGGTGCTCTTTTTTATCTTTAAAAACATGTTTATTAACCGCCCTGACACTGTCTCTGTTCCAGGGTAGTTATTGAGAGCATTATGGAAACCAAGAGAGCCACATTATGCGGGGGTTCCATCAGCACAGATGAACAGAAAAGTGGTATGGAGACCCAAGCAGAAACACAGAAAAAGAAGCATGTATAAACAGGAACTCAACACATGAAAACAGTAGCCCCTCAAAGCAATGGGAATGACAGACAGTTTAGTAGATGATACTGGAAAACTGGCTTACAACGTGGGAGGAAACAAAGCTATAGCCCTACCTTTTGTTACATTAAGATTATTTTTTATTATGTAAGATAGACTTCTTCTTAATTACCTAAATGGAAAAGGCAAAATTATAAAGCTAAAAAAGAAATTATTATTTGTTTTCTTTGAAAATACATATATAACTTACACGTATACATGTATGTGTATGTATGTGTTTGGCCAGACACTATTATAAGTTATTTACAAATTGTAACTCATTTATTTTTAGTAAATCCCCATGAAGAAGGTAACTTCATTTTTATGTATGTATGTATTTATTTGAGTCAGACTCTCACTCTGTTGCCCAGGCTGAAGTGCAGTGGTGCAATCACAGCTCACTGCAACCTCAACCTCCTAGGCTCAAGGGATCCTCTTGCCTCAGCCTCCCAAGTAGCTAGGACTACAGTTGTGTGCCACCACACCTGGCTAATTTTTTTTTTTTTTTTTTTTTTTTTTTTTGAGACGGAGTCTTGCTCTGTCACCCAGGCTGGAGTGCAGTGGCATGATCTCGGCTCACTGCAAGCTCCGCCTCCTGGGTTCACGCCATTCTCCTGCCTCAGCCTCCAGAGCTGGGACTAGAGGCGCCTGCCACCATGCCCGGCTAATCTTTTTTCATATTTTTAGTAGAGACGGGGTTTCACCATGTTAGCCAGGATGGTCTCAATCTCCTGACCTTGTGATCCACCTGCCTCGGCCTCCCAAAGTGCTGGGATTACAGGCATAAATCACCGCACCTGGCTAATTTTTTTTTTTTTTTTTTTAAAGAGATGTGGTCTCAGAATGTTGCTCAAGCTGAGATGGTCATTTTAATACATCAATTTTACATATAGCTAGAAGACTAAGGACCATCACTGAGGTCACATAGCTTAGGGGCAGAGTTAAGATTTGGACCGAGGCAGCTTGGTTCCAGCAGATATGCTTTTAATCACTACACTGTGCTTTTCAATGAAGAGCACCACTGACAAATGGTAACAGATGACAAAGCAAAATAATACATATCTTCAATATCTACAACTGAGAAGTAATTAACATCTTGAATATACCAAGCATTTTTTCCTGAAACTCTACAAGAAAAAGGTGGTTCAATCAAAAAATAGGCCAAAGAATCAGTAATACACATAAGAAAAAGCCGAGAAAGCACACAAATTAATGAAGAGCTCACACCAGTAACCAGAGAAATGCAAATGAAAATAACAGTGAGGTGTCATTTTACACCCATGAACATGGTTTTAAAAATGGGAGTCAGGGATTAGAAAAAACTAAGATTTGCTGGAGATGCATGCAGATAGATGGGCACTCTTGCACTCTACTGGCGAGGGTACACTTGTAAATCCACATTGAAAAGCAATATGGCAGCTACTTAGACAGTTAAACCTGTGGAATCCCATGACCCAGCAAAATCACTGCTGGCTATGAAACTAGGGAAATTTTTCATTGGTTTATAAAGGGTTGTTCATCATAGGCTTGTTTGGGTTACAGTGGAATTGGAAAGACAGCCCTGATAAATCACATAAATGGATAAATCAGTGACATATGCATACAATGCACCATCACATTTTATAAAGACACACGCACATTTAATGAAAATTATGAAATGCTTTGGTGTGGGAAGCTGTAGCAGAAAGGGACAAGGCATAGAATCAGAGATGAGGGGAAAAATAATGTAACACTTTTGGGGATCAATGATCCCCTTGTCAGGGATGATGATGTGCTATGAACTGAGGAATGTGATTAACTCAACCCTCAACCACCCTGCATCTGTGGTAAAAATAATGAAGAATAATGAGTGGGATCAGGAATAAAGAACGAGGGGAGAGCCCAGGTATAAGACTGGAATGTGTATCATACCTGGTATAAGCCTGGGTATAAAAATGGTCAGATAAGCAGCAAGGCAGAAGTGCTGCTGAATCCCAGAGGCTAGGACTACAGTTTAACTATACCTGCTGCCTCTGTCTGCAGGCTCTAGGAATGAATGGGGAGCAGATGTGAACATTCAGCTAGAAATCAGGTGGCCCAACTTGGGAAGGAGAAAGTTTCCAGAAGAGGATTAGTGACATCAGGCCTGACAAATGAATGACAGCTCAGGCTACCAAATCGGGAGGTCCATGTGGAGGTCCAGTTTACCTGGTGCAGAGCGGCAAGAGGTCCCCAAGCCCACTGGCAGGTAGAACATGGAAGCCAAACAGAAAACACATAATCAAATCCCAAGACTAGCATAAGCTGAGTTCAGGTCAACAGAGAGAAATTGGAGCCATGATAAGTGGCTTTTAACACCATTATTCTTGACCTGGATGCATGAGGACAATTAAGATTTGGTTGTGACAGGCTGCAGGTGAAGTTTCTAATTGCATTGCTTTCATTGCCTTTATATAAGAATTATTGGCTGGGTGCAGTGGCTCAAATCTGTAATCTCAGCACAATGGGAGGTCAAGGTAGGAGAATTACTTAAGCCCAGGAGTTCGAGACCAGCATGGCAACATAGTGAGACGTCGTGTCCAAAAAAAAAAAAAAAAAAAAAATTAGCCAGGCATGGTGCTGCGCACTTGTGGTCCCTGCTACTCTGGAGCCTGAGGTGGGAGGATCTCTTGAGTCAGGAGGTCAAGGCTGTAGTGAGCCATGTCACCCACTGCACTCCAGCCTGGGTGACAGAGCAAGACCCTGTCTCAAAAAATAAAAATTAAAAAATTTATCATGGCTTTCTTTATACTAAAATGAAAACATTGAAAAGGGAAAGGAGGAGCAGGTTGCCTGGGGTTAGAGAGCAGGTTATCATTGTCAAGATTTATAGCTATTCTGTGCAGTACTCAAAATTAGACATAATAAGAGAACTTCAAAGAGATAGATCTGCCCAGAGTCTAAAGTGCTTCTATTCACATCATATGCCACAAAACCCCAAACCATGAAACCCTGACATCTATTACGTGGCTAATCCATAGTGAAAGGCTTGGAGGACTCACCCTGCCTCCCTTTGCTCAGTCTCCACAGCCAACAGATTAAAGGAGCCAGCTCTCTGGAACTGATGGACAAAGAGCATATGTCAAGAAGACATAGTTTTGAGTAATTGCAGAAAAACATGAACAAGTACATATGATTCAACAGAGTACAGCTAAAAGAATGGAGTAGATTCTAGCATAGGAAAAGAAAACACCATCAGAGGTTTTAGGAGAATGTGACCTGTCTTCAATCACCTTCAGCTCTCACGAAGCCCCCACCTGTCATTCACAGAGGCTAGTGTTTCTTAGTGCTCACTCAAGGGGAATTGCAGGATGCATGCACCCAGGAAAGTATGCTACCAAGCCTTGAGGAGAAAAGGAGCTGAGAAAGACACCTGGGTAAACTTTCTATACTTCTGATTATTCCTGCAATGACTTCAGTCTTTGTACTATTATTCCTTAAGCAGTCTACCATCCAAACGAAAAATAGAATTAGCCCTCTTCTGTTTTTAATCTTGAATTGCACACTAATTGATTTTTAAAAGCCCTGCTGCTGTCTTGTATTTGCCCTGTAATTAACTGTGTTTGATTATGGAAGTTTCAGGTATAGAGGTAGCGTCCCCTTGCCTACTGACAAATGAATCCATAAGGTGGTGCTTAAACACCACTGGCCTTCAGTTGGCCCAAAGTGCAGTGAGAGAAAAAGCCAGTGGGGAAATTGTTGAAATAAGGATCAGGAGAATTAAGGGGGTGGAAGGCTCTTTGTGTTTGGTTGCCTAAAAGCTCTATACGAAATGCATTTCGGGGGAGGATATGTGTGAATTACAAAAGTGAAAAAGGAATTATCACCCCCGTGCCTGTTAGATATAAAATATCCCAGCAATAACCCCACAGCGTGAAACCCTACTACACTTTTACTACAGAGCATGGGGGCAGTCCAGAAAGATTCAGAAGCAAAGCACACAGAGTCAGGAAGACAGAGACGCTGATCAGGTAAGATGAGTAATTTCTGGATAAGAGACACAGAAATGGGCAGTCCTTTGTATACCCAGATGTTAGCCCTTGAGCCTACTTTTGCTGGGTATGATTTGAAGGGGGACCGCCATCTGCCGCTCTTTAACCTTAATATGTTTAAGAAACAGTTGCTGGGGAGGACGCCAAATTTAGAGGATCATGAACTGTTCAATGGTAAATTGTGGGCCTTGGATGCACTAGACACCAGGGTCCAGTGTATTCAGTGGCATGGTCCCTCTGTCTCCACAGAGCAACCACCACGGAGCAGCAGACCTCAGCTCACAGATTGGTTTGACTCTTGGTTCTGTTTCTCTCTGACATGAGCAAGTCACTTAGCCTGCTTATATCTTAGTTTTTTGTTTCTCAATTTTCCAGTGACATATATAGGGGAGGAGATCCTTACTCACTTTACAAGATCATTGTGAGAGTGCATTTTGATAATTGTATAAAGGTGATTTTAAATTGTACCCATTCTTGTTGGTAAAACACTAGCTAGCAGGTGTAGGCACATGGTTTGGTATTTTATATATGTTATTTCTAAACGATTCCTATATACTGTTGGCATAATGGCAATTATTTAAAAGGTTAAGGGACTTTGGGGAGGAGAAATATTTCTACCTATCTGAAGGCATTCAGATCTGTTTGTCTCAAAAATTCCCTCCCAGATTCTGAACATGCTGACCAGTTAATGAGAAGAGCAGGCTCCTTACCCTACACAGTTCAGATAGAAACCAGATTTCTAAACTACTGAAAACCCTATCTCTATTTCCTTCCCCACTGTTGTCAGCTATGCCCCTAGGAAGCAAAGCATTATCAGCCACAGCCATGCCTCAAGCAGCAAAATGGAGAGAGAGAAGAAAACACAAAAACCTTCTTTTCAGGCTTAAATTAAGTTTTCTTCTCCATTGATCTGGTGATTGCTGTTTTGAACTGAGTGAAAGGGAAGTTGGTTGCCTTTTCCCTTCTTCCCTTTATCTCCGCCCACTCCTTGCTCCTCCCTGGCCCATTAAAATGGTCCTGGCTTGGTCCTCATCCTGCCTTCATGTGGCTCGGTGCACCAGCCTCCTGTCTGGCCTTCCCAGGGCCAACCTACACATGACCTCAGCGTGGTCTCTGCACAAAACAGGCAAACAAAAAAAAAGCATCAATGAAACAAGGCCAGTTGAGACTGTGATATACCTATCCTCAAAAAGTATGTATCAGTTGCCCCCATTGATCATAAATTAAAGTTTCAAACTGTGGGTATGGCATTTGAGACCATCCACGATGCCTGGACCTCTTCTCTTAACCATCTGATGATCTCTTCTATCTCACAATCTTAAATACCATGTGTGTGCTGATGACCCCACTCCAGTGTAAATCTCCTACTAGATATCGCTCCTCCGTGCCAGCCTCATTTATATTCACCTGTCCACTTGGCATGTCCGTTTTTATGTCTAACACTCATTTCGTCTTAATGTGGACAACATAACTCCTGATCTTTTCCAGCAAACTTGCTTTGCCCACACCATAGCCCATCTTAGATAGTGGCAACTTGGGCCAGAAGCCCTGGAATTGCTCTTGACTCCTCTATTTCCCTCACATCACACAAGTAACCCATCAGCAACTCTTACTGGCTCTTCCTTCTAAAGGTATTCAGAATCTGACCCTGGGCACCTTCCTCACCACCATCTGTGGGTGATGACAGCAGCAGCTTCCTATCTGACCACTTGCCACCATGTCTGTCCCCACACAGAGGCCAGTATCGCATTTTGGAACATATCCCATTCTACCCCTACCCTGCTCAAAGCCATCCACTGGCTCCTATTTCTCTCATGGTGAGAGGGTCCCTGAGACCTGATCAAGACTGCTGTCACCTCTCCAACTACTTACCTGACACCACACTCTGCATCCCAGCACCCCTGCCCGTGGGCACTTCAGGTCCTCTTCTGTCTTTAGGTTTTTACATAGCCTGTCCCTTCTGCCTGGAATTTATTTCCTAGGAAAATGCGTCAATCATTCCTTCACCTCTTTCACGATATTGCTAAACATCACCTTCCTAATGGTTTACCCTAAATATACTATTTGGACTTGCCCCTGTATCTCTTGTTCAACTCTTCTGCTTTTTCCCCTACCCAACAGCATGTGTCACCTTTTGTATACTGTAGACCTTATTCATGTATTATGTTTATTGTCTGTCTCTCTTCTTTAGAATGTAAGCTCTATGTAAGCAAGTGTATTTCTTGGTTTTGTTCACTGATGTATCCTAGGCTCTTTCAGCAGTGCCTATTCATAGCTGTGCCTTTACTGCAACTCTTATTTTATTCTGCCTCAGTAAATATTTGTTGAATGAATGAATCAGGATCCATTCTGTCTCAGCAAACTCATCTTCCACCATTTTCTTCCATCTAGACTCTGGCTAGGGTGAATTTTTGTCATTCTTTATCACACAAATGCAAACTCTATATTGATTACGCTATTAACTCACCCTCAAGCGTTCTTTATCCTACTACCACCCCCAGAAAAATGTAATTTGTTTTTCTGGATTCAGCACAAATACCATTCCTCCCTTCCCTCTCATGTTTCCTGTCTCCCTTCCTCCCTCCCTCCCTCCCTCTTTTCCTTTCCCCTTCCCTCCCTCCCTCCTTTGCTCCCTACCTACCTACCCAAGCTCCATCTCTTCCTTCTTCCACGTACTGCTTAGTATTCTTATGTAGTATTCACTATGCTAGCCATGGTGGATTTGAAAACTCAGACAAAGTCCTCACCTTCAATTAGCTGATAGTCCACTGAAGCTTTCTCTAGTGCCTTTGTAAGAATAAGTCACTCCAATGTTTGCCTTTCTGGGTGGCAGTCTGAGACAGTGACAAGAGTTGGAAGATGCTTCAGAGTCACAAGCATCTTCCAGCTCCACCAGTGATCAGCAAGCTTACTCAAAGCACCAACCTCGTTAAGCTTCTATTCTTCACCTTTAGCATGAGGATAACAATTCCTACCTGAGACTATCGTTTGACAATTAGTCTAAATATTATGTAATAATTATAATACAATATTTAATAATACAATTAATAACAAATGATTAAAATAATGTGCCGATGCCCTTTTAGCATGTAGTTGGCATTCAAGCATTAAAGTCCCTTTTATGTGCCTCCAATGCCCAGCAGTGACTGCATTCCTTTCTTACAACCCTTATTTTATTCTGCCTCACTCTGTAAGTTATTTCCTTGTCTGCTTCCCAGGAGACGTTGAGTCCCTAGTGTCCCCCCTCCACTGTACAGCTTTGCAACCGCAGACTGGAGGAGGGTTACAGACCAGAGCTCCTTTCCTAGCCTGTGCGTCCCTCATTCATCCTCTTGGCTTCTGTATATGATCCTCCCGATACTCTTTCTCCTCTGTTCAACCCTTGTTCTCCATTGCTTTGTCATGCACTTCATCCTTCTCGGAGTTCCTGTCTCCCTCATTCTGTGATGCTCCCCTATTCCACTCCCACCCCTTTCCCCACTCTACTCCACACATCCACACATCCTCCCTCTTCTTCCCCAGGTTCCAGCATAATCCTCCCATCCTCTCCTCTTGATCATCACTCTCTGTCAGGCTCCTGTCCTCACAGACCAGCCAGGGGAAGTTTTATTGATCTCTTGGTAATGCCCGAGTGCCTCTGAAGGTTAAGGTCAACAAGAGTAAAGCATCCTGCTGAACCACAAAACCTAAACTCTCCTTTAGTATGAGGGGCATCAATTATTCAAAGCTGTCAGATCACAGGGCACTCTCAAGCTGGTGATACTACATAAAAATGTGGAATGAGCATGTGGAAGGTTAGCGTGGGGAAGACCAAGATAGCCAGTCTTCACTCACAACCCACAGAGCTTCACCCAGGCTACGGGGAGGCTGACGATGATGGCCAGATCTAGACATTCACCACAGGGACAACGATGCCTAACAGGGTTCCATAATGAAGAGAGACCATCAAAGAAGCTATTCATATCCAAAAAGTCTTTGAAGTTTTGAATATTTATTTTTTCCTTGTGTCCCATAATCCCATGTGTATCTTGCCTTAATTTCTCTACTTGCTTAATATTAATAATTAGACACCTGAAATCTACAAAAATCAAAATAAATACAAATAATGCTGGGTTTCACTTGTCACTTTGGCTATGCCCAAAACAAAGAGTTGTGAATTAGAAGTCTGGGGGAAATTTCACCAGCTGACTCATTCCAAATAAATGTGTGCCTTACAACAAATGACCCATCTAAGTAGATGTTACCATCATCTCATGAGGCTCCCAACCGACCCCTGGGCCTCTGCACACACAGTTTCCCTGCTGAGAACTCTCTTCTCCAGCTTCCTTGGTTAACGTCCACTCACCCTTCTCGACTGTTCTTAGATAGCTCTTCTTCTGGGCAGCCCTTTGGTCTGGCTTGGAAACTCCTCCTAGATGGCCCCCATTCATCTTTTATTAAAAATCACTGAATTTATAATCCTGTTTGGTAATTTCACTAGAAGCCATGTAAGACAGAGTTATACTAAGTATAACTAGTGTACTTAGTTATACTGAGACAGGTTAGAAGCATAAATTCAGAAACTACCTGGGCTTGAATTCTGACTCTATCACTCTCTCTGTGTTTTCTGATCTGTAAATATGAGAATGATGCCATAGTATCTACCTCAAAGTGTTATGCTGATGATTAAATAAGCAGGTACATATAAATTACTCAGAAAAGGCCTAGTGCATAGTGAGCACTATATAAGCATAGCTGTCATCATTATTATTGTGCCTGTATAAGCTCTGTCAGGGCAGAAATCATTCCTGTGTTATTTATTCACTATCCTGTGCCTATTCCAGAGCCTGGCATGTTCTCCTACATAATGGCTGAATCAAGGGATGCTCTCAAGATAGGAGTAGAGCTCCAACAATAACCTGCTCAGTGCCTCTGGCTAGAATCCTTTTAGCAAGGTCACGGGAGATATTCTCCATGGGTGTCTTGCATTTCTGCACATATTACAAGAAGAGGACCTCTCTTTTCATGGATATTCATAGACTGAACAACCTGAAAGACAGAGATAGTATCTCCCTCCTGAGCAGAGGACATGTTTTCTTTAACACTCAGTATAACAAAAATAATATTTCCCTCCCAGGCAAAAGCTGAACAGGTTTACTTGCAGTCCATTATAAAAGATCCAGGTTTCCCAAACTCAGAGTTATCCAGCTGTCATGCAAACCCAACCCAAGTGTCTAGCCTCCATTTGGGCTGTTCTGGGTCACATCTGTGGATTTGGGGTGCTTGGGGAGCATGGCAAGCTGGTGTGAACTTGAAGCTCATACCACTGGCTGTGCCAGAGTAATAGAGTCTTTTGTCTACGAGCCAGGAGTCTTCTGTGGGGTAAAATCTCAGATCCACCACAGTTCCTGACAGGTTTCAGTGATGAGAATGGGATACTGATAGAGATGTAGCTTTCTGGAAAAGGAAGGAAGTGGGCATCCCAGGCTGTGTCAGGGATATGAAATGATTCCTTGAGATCCTGTAGCAAATGCTATTTCACACTGGTGGGTGGGGGATGCAGTGAGTACGTATCTTCACTATCTGACCTAGTAATGGATGTTTGGAGGTTGCAGTGAGGAGTAGGAATAAAACGAGGTGCTGAAGGACAGTGTGATCATTGCTTACACTACTTGGGTTGGGAGGAGGGAGGGATGTTTTCATGAAAATGGGGTGGCAACCTGAGCCCCAGCTGACAAGAAGGCTGCAGCTGCTGAGCCCAAGGGTCCACAGCCAGGGTAAATGGCATGAGCAATGAGGATACGGAACTTTGTGTGGATTGAAAACATTAGTGTTTTGGCCAATCAGGTAATCTGTAATAAACTGCCATAGACAGAGTGGTTCAAACATTTGTTTCTCAGGGTTCTAGAGGCTGGGAAGTTCAAGAGATCCAGGTGCCAGCAGATCTGGAGGGCAAGGTCCCGCCTCCTGGTTTCCTGATGGCTGCCTTCTTGTTGTGTTCTCACAGGGAGGACGGCAGAGAGGGAGGTCTCTTGTGTCTTTTCTTATAAAGGCACTAATCCCATTATGAGGGCTCCAACCTCATGATCCAATCACTTCCAAAGGCCCCCATCTCCAAAAACTATCCCATTGAGGGTTAGGGTTTCAACATGTGAATTTTGGAAGGACACAAATGTGCAAGTCCGTAACAATTAGAAACGTGTTTGGTTGATTGTGGCTTGCTTATTGGCATGAAACTGCTCTCGACCTTCACACCCCGTGATCCTTCCTACCCCCTCTACTCTGACCTCAACTGCTTTAAAGAGAAAGATGATTAGGAGAGAAGTTGGTATTTCTTAGTGCTCCCTCAAGAGGTACTGCATGACATATGCACCCAGGAAAATATGCTAAGGAGCCGTGAGGAGGGAAGGGGCTCAGAATGAAGGGAATCTGATGGGTGTAGGCACCCACAAACCACCCTGGCCGCTCACAGAGACGACCACAACAAAGGCCTGTTCCCTCATGAGACCAAGTGAAATAAGGTTGCTGATGGAGCCTTGGTGATACATGGACACCATTGGTGCATGGATCCATCATCGTCCTAGATGTGGCAACATGTCCGCCCTCATAGACCGGTCACACAGTAAGACTCTATGTTTCCAATGCAGGGACTACCACTGCATTTCAGACTTGGTGACTCCCGACAAAAGGTGATCTCTGTCCCAATGGGAAAGGCTGCATGACATGGGGAATTACCCCCACCCACTTCTGGAAGACTCACTCACTCAGTCTGACTTTTGACCCCCTCTCAGGGCTATTGATGCTGCCTCACTGCCGGCCACTCTTGCAGGATACAGTGCTGCTGCCCCAGTGCAATCTGATTCTGCTACCCATGCTGGTGTGGCCTTTGAGACCAACCTGTGTCATGTGCTAGGCTTTCCAGAGTATCTGCAGTCTAGCAATGCCGCACCTTTCATCACAAAAATGATTAAATAATGGACGTGATAGCCAAGGTTATTTGATGGGCTTTAATTCTCCCCATCATGCACAGGCATCTGGTATCACCGACCTTTGGAACGCCTCTGAAAAACTGAATCAGAAAGATTTCTGGCTCTATTTCCCGTGTGTCCTCCCACTCCACACACCTTAATAGGGTGCTTTGGTCCCCACAAGTGGCTAATCCAAGAAAGGGATCATCTCTTTCCTGCCATTTCCTGTATAATCAACAGGACAAAATAAATAGAGGGAACAATGAAGGTTTTTTTCAAATTCGGGATTTTTGCTTGACCATTCCTGGGACCATGAGTTATTTTCCTCCCTTAACAGCAACCCCAGGCCAGCATAGTTGGCCCACCCTTTGAGTGGCAACCTGGCTACAAAAGGATCTAGGGGACTCATGCTTAAATCTGGTTAGGCTGCCTGAATTCTCTTGTTGGATTGACATGGTCCTAGATGAAAAAGATGATGGCCACTAGGTTGAGGACACTGTTGTCCAAATCCCCCCACAGTGCCCAAACAGGCCAAAGTAGGAGGCATGATGCATCTCTGTGAATTTCAAAAAGCAATCTTGACCCTCCTGCACCTGAATCTTCAGGACGAAAAGTCTAGTTATCAGCAGAAAATAACTGGAAAAGGTAAAGTTAGAGCTACCGGATGTAACAGACCAATTTTGCAGCATAGGGACCAAAACCTCAGGCACTTGGAGAGGAACACTGTAGACCTTGGAAGGGGACAGGATGGATCTTTTGTCACAGAAATCCTCTTCATGAGGAAAATGACCTGACACAGTTCTCCCAATCTGTTGCAAATACCTTCATGTAACTGACTCCTGGGTCCAGCATCCCCTCCTGATAGTTCTCAACACAATGCGATCACTAGTCCCCTTAACCTAACTGAGCAGTTTATCAGGAATATTAGGGGATGGGGCCAGCTCCTGGAACATCATCACAAAATATATGTCAGCATCTTCCATTGTCTCCCCCATGCCCTTTCTAAAGTCATTGCTCCATGGTTCCACAGTCCAGATGAATGGCATCCAGACGGTGACATGGATATACAGGGCAGGAAGTCCCTCAAAAACAGGGGTTAGACTCAAGTATTCTAACGGAGCTGAAGCCCCTAAGTCCTAACGACCATGTAGGAGACGACCCTGGAGGCAATGTCAGGTTGTGATTCCAGATGGATGGAGGTCTTACCTGGGGGAGCCCCAACAACCGTAAACAAGACTTTCCATCCAGGGGCACCATGAACACCTTCAAGCTTACACTTCTTGTGTGGAAGCAGGCGTTAGCTTGCCCCTTCTGAACACACTGTGACTTTTACACTATAGAGGTGCTCACAGGGAACCTCAAGTATTTAAGAACATGACACCCTTGCCCTGGAAGGAATTCAAGTCAGCTTCAATGCGCTGGTCAGGATTGTTATAGATAACAGAACTACCCTCCACCGTCTCTTTGCAAGCCTACTGAGGTCTGTGCAATCTCTAGTGCATGCTGCTATACCTGCATTCATGCCTCAGACAAGTGAGGAAGTTGATATAGAAACGTAAGGAAAACTTTCCCTTTCCTTTCTCACCTGGACCATGGTTGTTTATGGCATTTCTTCATCTGGTTAGGTCTGGGATGTTAGGGAACAAGGTCGAGGTCAATACTTCAATGAAGAACAGCTTCATCCTGCTGCAAAAATCCTGTTGATAGTAGCTTTAATTAAATGCCGTATTAGACAAATTGAATGGATTTGGTACCAACCTTGATTAGTCAGAGTAGCTATGAAGTGGTCTACTCATGAGAATATTCACCAGCAGAAAACAAGGTAAAGTATTGTTTTAGACACTCTGTCACCCAGGCTGGAGTGTAGTGGTGTGACCACAATTCACTGCAGCCCAGAACTCTTGGGATCAAGTGATCCTCCCACCACAACCTCCCTAGTAGCTGGGACCATAGGCATGCACCTCTACACCTGGTTAATTTTTTTCAATTACTTTATTTTGTAAGGATGGGTTTCCCTATGTTGCCCCGGCTGATCTCAAGCCCCTGGGCTCAAGTGATCCTCCCACCTCAGCCTCCCAAAATGCTGGAATTACAGGGGTGAGCAACCATGCCTGGCCATGACCATCTTTTCAAGGATGTTTATATAGTGAAGAACTTTAAGACAGAAATAGTGTCTCCCTCCATGGCACAAGGCAAATTTTTATATCCAGTAAAATAAAGAGAACACCTCTCTTCTGAGCAAAGATTGGGCAAATTTGCGGGCAGCCCATTACAAAAGATTTGAGTTTGCTAAATGAGGGGTTACTCAGAGGTGGCGCAAACCACCTCAGCACAGAACATCCACTTGGGCCATACGCATCACCCTCTTGAGACTTGGGGGACAAAAAGCACTGACATGAACATGGAGCTCATGCTGCCTGCTGTGCCATGAGTAACAAAGTCTTTTGTCTCTGAACCTGGGGTCTCATTTCTTCTGCCAGCACTCCTGAAACAGTGGCACGTGGACTTGTTTGCCTGAAAGTAGGGTAAAATCCCAAACCCTTGACCATTCTTGAATAGGCCACAGTGATTTCTTAGTAGGTGAAGGCTCCTATTTCTCTTCCAAAAAACTTCTCTTCCCTCATTTCATCACCATAAATCTAATGGAATTCATACATTACAGGGCAAGAACTCGCGAGAGTAGTACAGAATCAGCATAAACAGGTAAGTGATGGGAACTGCTAAATGCCCACTAGTATGCTGAGGCTCATCAGGTTGCTTTGCTTGTGGGAGGCCAAACTTCACATTACAAAACGGAGCTTCACTCATCAACATACACAAAACTTTAATTTATCTTCTTCAAGGCTCTTTTGTTTCAAATACAGAAAACAAATTGGGGTGGAGGAAGGAGAGTGCTCGTGTCTCTTCCTTAGATTAAAGCCAGTGATTCCAGGTTGACAGCACGGAAACTGTTAATACAAACAATTTCTTGTTTTCCCTCAACATGATTTTCTCATCAAAGACTACAGTGATATAGGGGAAGTTCTTGAAGTCCGTGCTAAGGTATGAATTAAGATTTACTAACTGAAGTTTTGGCTTACCTGTGTGGTCTTCTCTGTGGCCGGGTACCTCTTCACTCCACTCTCCCACAACCCCTGAGAGTCTATCAAAGCACTGATGGGGAGGAAATGCCCTACCCCTGCCCCATGACTCCCCTAGTACTGAGCACCCAGGACACTTTCTGAGTGCCTTTTATGTTCTATGTCTCTGAAGACTGCTAAATTGGGTCGGATGTGTGGGATTAAGCTCACCTCATAAAATTTGCTTGAGAAAATCTCAGATCCATTAATGCTTCATAAAAATTTTACAAGGTTTCTGCTAAAGGAAGGAAAACAAACAGAGGTGGTGTCGGCATCTAGGCGCTCTTTAAATCAAACATTCTCTCTCTAATGCATTTTTTTTATGGCACCAATCAGAAAAGCAATCAACCATGAAGCCTGCGGCTTCTTCTGCTTCCATTCCTAGAGCAAAATTTCTAGGATCTTTAAGCATTCTGCATGAAGCCGCAAAGGAAGCCTCTCTATTAATATTAATACATATAATACACACACACACACACACACACACAGCCACCTATTCATCCATCTACCTCTACTTTCCTTCAAAAAATTCCCTGACTCTAAACAACTCTCTATTAAGACAAAAACTGTCCATCTTCCAATTTGAGATCAGAAAACGAGGATAAGAAGATAAATTAATCTTGTCTATTCTGAAATTTTCTAGGGTAGGAGGGGGATATATAAAAACAGTGGGCATTTAAGACTAGTGAGATGGCAATTAAAATGCTCTTACATTTATTACCTTTATTTTTATGTGTATTGTCTGTGGGAATAAATGACAATAAAATAAATCACAGGTAACAGTGGGGCTCCAGGGTTTAAGAACGCACGAGTCCTGCAACGGTGCAGGCAGAGGTTTCAGAATGATCTTAGCACTAGTGAACATCAAGAAAAATTTTCCCAAGAAGTGGGATGGAAAGTGGGCTGTGTCTGAGGGCCCAGCCCAAAACTGCACCTGCAGGAGAGGATTGGAGGAGAACTGGTTTTCTGGGATAAACCCAGAGACTGGACCAAGTTGCCTTACTTTCCTTCAAAGCCAGTGCCTTTTGAAACTTGCTTTTTCATAACAGAAAAATTGACTAGAATATAAAAGCAATAATCACACTACCAAACATTGGTTAGTCTTTTTCTTTTATCTTTCATATATAAGTTTATCTGATCCTCAGAACAACTTTGTGAAGTAAGACAGCTGAATATCTTGGAAAGAAAACAAGACTTTCACTAAAATAAAAACTGCTGTTTAAATTCGTGCATGGCTACCTCGTAGTTTACGTGATCTTGCAGGTCTATAAACCTCATTTACTAAATATGCATATTAGAAATGATATTCCCCACCCAAACCATGATTAACAGGATTAAATGAGGTAACACACAGGACACAATGTAGACAGCACAAAATAGGTGCTTGAGGAATAAAGCGTGTTTGCTCATCTTTCCAGGCAGTTACAGTATCTGATTAATAGCACCAAGCTGGTTGGTGGAGTCTCGCCTCCAGTTCTGAGCCCTGCACACTTTTTATTACATGACTTGGGCCTTTTGCCTGGCTTCAGGCTGATGCTGTCCCACAAAAACGGAGGCTGACCATAGAGTAAAGAGGAAGGCCATTGGCTCACACCCAGTTTCCCCTGGCAAGCTACCTAGCTAGAAGAGAAAGTCAAATTTTATGTGAGCAGAATTGTGGGCAAATGCCGGAGCTGGAAGAAAGGGAAGGAAGGGCCCATGTAGACAGTTCCTCTCCACTGTGGCTCAACTCCCCAACCCCCAAACCCCCGAGACACCTACGAAGGGAACCCAGGCTCAGCAGTACCCTAGGAGCGCAGGAGATGACCCAAGATTCCTGCATTCTTAAGAGCCTCACTGTTTAACACCCCTGAAAACTCTGGCCAGATACCCAGAGTAATGCTAAAGTATCCTAACCTCCCTGGGAAAGCCTGCTGAAATCACTTCTGCTGAGAAGAAATCAATCCAAACATCAAGCTCATCATCTTTCTCCATATCCCCGCACTCCCAAATGCCTTTTTAATGTGGACAACTCTGATCGTATCTTTAATAAGTAGGACTTTCAAATGCTAGAGGTCACTATTCTGACTCAAACGTGGGGGCACCTGGCTTCTCCCTGCCATTCAGACATGGAAGTGAAAAGAAGCAACTGCCTAGAGCAGACAAGAAATCAGCACCTGGCATTCCCCCTGTCTCTGTGCCTGGCCCTGACCGAGTCTCTACAGTGCGGCTAATATAAATCTGTGGCATTTGCAGAGAGGTTTGTTCTAAAGAAAATCAATGGCAGACTCCCTGACACCAGGTAGCAGACATTCTCGAGACACTGGCTTCCCTGCCTGGCCCAGGGAGTGCCTGAGCACGTTCCGAAAGGAAGTGCCTCCACTCAGCCTCTGCCCTCACAGGTTCTGTAAATAATTCAGCAAGGCAAGGACGGAGCTATCTTAAGAACAGGCTTCAGGGGCTGCTTTGCCCCAGGAATCTTGGACGTCACAGAGTGCCCCTCTGGTCATTTTCTGCTGTTATTTTTAAAAGCCAAGGCCGGGCGCGGTGGCTCAAGCCTGTAATCCCAGCACTTTGGGAGGCCGAGGCGGGTGGATCACGAGGTCAGGAGATCGAGACTATCCTGGCTAACATGGTGAAACCCCGTCTCTACTAAAAATACAAAAAATTAGCCGGGCACGGTGGCGGGCGCCTGTAGTCCCAGCTACTTGGGAGGCTGAGGCGGGAGAATGGCGTGAACCCGGGAGGCGGAGCTTGCAGTGAGCCGAGATCACACCACTGCACTCCAGCCTGGGAGACACAGTGAGACTCCGTCTCAAAAAATAAAAAAATAAAAATAAAAATAAAAATAAAAAAAATAAAAGCCAAAGCGCGGACATTGTATTTAGGAGAAGGCTATTTTGGCGTCATTGGGCTAGAGCGGTGATGAGTCCCTGGTGGGGGCACTGGCACAAAATCTCACTGTGAAGTCATAGCACAGCACCAGAGGTGGGAGGTCAGGGCACTGGGAGGCTGGGAGGGGGTGGGTCCTTCCAGGCCTTGATGCCACAGGATTCTTACCTTAGGAAAGTAGGCTTCCTAAGACATTTTGTACTTTTATCCTTTGATGTATCGTTTGATGTTTTACCTTTCCTAAAAACTATGATAATTATCCTCCATTTATAATTTACCACTCTGGCCATCTACATTTTCTCCTTTACATTTTAAACTCTTTTAAAAACACACTTGAAGATGCATTATTTTCTCGCTAATTCCTCTCCAAGGAGAGGGAAGGCCTAGCAGTTGCCATAGTGCCACTTCCCAGAGCCCGGCCAGGATCCACGTGTCTAGGTAATTGGGACAAAAGATCAAGTAGCCCTTCAACATCTGGGGAAAATTCCAAACTCATTACTATTCCAGGCAATGCAGTTTAAAACAATGGCCTGGCATTTCCACCTATCAAACAGCAAACCTAAACAAAATGATAACAGGTAGAATGGTGAGTGGTGAGGGGTGACACACGAAAAGCCAAGCAGGCTGAGGCTGAGGCTGGAGGTGCACAGGGCACCTGCCTGAAGGGCAATTTGACAGCAGGTGTCAAAAAGCCTGCTGTTTGCATATTCTCTGCCACAATTCCACTGGAAGAATATATCCTAAGGAGGTAATCATGCTTGTGAATAAAGACAATGAGGATGTTCATCTGAACAGTATTTACAATAGCAAAACCACTGGAAACAATCTAACTCTCTCACCACTGAGGATTACTACTTAAATGATGGTCCATTTAGAAAATAGAATATTGTATAGCAATAAAATATAGCATAAAATATTCAATGAAACAGAAAGATGTGTATATACATAAGTTATATGAGTAGGTAACAAAAGACTGTATTCATTTTTTAAATGAAAAATATAATTACATAACTGTATAAAATAATGACTGAAGCATATACACTACCGTGTTAACAATGATGAACTTGGATGGGGAATTACAGATGGTTTTAATTGCTCTGTTTTGCTTTTGCTTATCACTGCTCCCTAAAACTTTGCACAATAAGCATAATGCTTTCATTTAAAAAAAAAAAAAAACTTAACGTATTCTATAAAATTTGATTGAGTATACACTTTGTGCACTATGGGTGAAATTACTTCAATCAGACACGCAGGTTCCCCGGGAGGTGCTGATGGACAGGGATGAAGTTACATCTTCCTGCTATAGCATCGGGAGCCCTGAGGAACCTGACTCGTTGGCCTAATGTGGACCCAATGAAGTGCATTAGAAAACAGATCACCATCTCCCTTCAGAAAGCCAGAGTCCCTGATCGTGTTCAGGCGAAGGCTTGGCCTGCAGCCTCGCTGCTGTGATGGGAGGGACACTAAGCAGCGTCAGTCAACCTCCTGCCTCACTAGGTCTGGTCAGAGCAGCAGGCTAGCCCAGCCTCTCTTCAACTTCTCTACATCTACTGAGGCCTCCTGCCCTGTCTGCTGAGTGAAGCATCCTATGCTATTTACAATGCCTGTGTCTGGCTCCCTGAGCCACTGGCCTCTGGTTTTCAGAGGACATTGAGTGCCAGGAGATATCCTCTCAGGTGGTTGTTTTAGGAAAAAGCAGGCCTTACCCTAAATCGCAGCTCTGTTAGCATCTAGCCATGTGGAGTAGAGTTTGGAGATCCCTCCAATTCGACTTGTTTAATTGGAAGCTATTAAATACAATAAATTCACCTTGCCTGCCTTACAGATGGACTTGATATTACCAGAAATAGTGGCTGCTAAGGAGGGAAAGAAAGGCTGGCTTTCTCCATCTCCACAGAGTGGCTTGGTTCATAAGATTCATGTTTAAGGTCTACGTTCTCTTTATGGCACGCCATTTATCTCTCTCCTCCTCATTTTTCTTGCCTCTGATCACTTTACCTTTCCTCCTCTTCGTTTCTTAAACTCTTTAGCTTGCCAACAATTTTCTTTGTTCCCTCACTCTCTTTACTCCTTCTTTTTCATTAGAAAGTGAATTGATGCTCTACAGAAGCCCGAGTGCCTGTGATCATTTTGTATTTTGTCCAGTGCTGAGCCTCAGCCAGATTTAATGTTGCCCAGGCCAGTAATAGCAAAGAAAACTGACACAGAAAGCCATCAATTCAGTGAAATTACTTGCCTAGAAAAAGCTCCCTCCTTTGGATTAGGTGGTAAAATTGTCTATTTTCCCAAATATTTTAATATAATTTTAAAGCGACATTTCACTTGATGTCATGCTCCACAGGTAGGTGTAGTGGTCATCAAGGGTCTGTTCTCAATATTAACTGTGTGTATACACATGGTCACACACGCAGTCTCAAGTCACACAAACTTGGCGGCTGCCATTCAAAAAGCTATGGATACTACACTCACCCCTTGTAACCAGGAAGATAGATCTCAATTTTAGTCCTAAGATATATCATGAAACTATCTTATAAAAATATGAAAACAAATAGAGTGTGCCTCTATTTTTGGAAGGCTTAGCACCTCACTGTCCATGTTTATTGTAAAACCAATAAATGTTGCCATGGCAACAGATGGTCCAGTCTTTCCCTGGAGCCTTAAAGACAACCAGGGTCTGCCTTACCTACCCCATGCTTGTCCTTGCTAGCGGCTGCAGGAACTTGAATATGGTGCTTTCTACCCAAGAGTCATGATGAATGGCTACCTTCCGAATTTTCAAAATTCTTAAAACTGGCCCCAAACAAGTTAGTGTATATTTCTAATATCAGAGACTTTAAGTCTACATGCCACCACAAGGTCAGAGTAACAACAGCAAAATAACTCTAAGGTGCCTTTCCTTTCTGTTCTCTGGGGCATCAAGGCCTATCATGATAGAATGTATAGCAAGGGCAAGAAGAGAGAAATGGAGATAATGCATTGGTCACCAGTCAGAGCGATCTCAACCTGACACCTTTGTTTGCTTATTTATAAAGCATAATCATTGTAATAGGTATCTTTGTGTTGGAGTAATAAATTTCCTCTTTTTTAGAGAAAATTAATTGAGTTGGATGCCTTAGATTTCTGTCAATCTTTAGGTTGAAAAAAATGCAGTTGCACTGTCTATATCTCTGAAATTAACACGTTAACAATCAGGTTATGGGTATCCACAGTTGATCGAAACATTTTCACGAACACAGAGACCTATTTGACTACATGCAGAAAAAAATCCGAGGCCACTAAGGGATAGCTGAGAAAGAATGTAAATAAAAAGTTAAAATGCCCATGCATAATGTATGCATGCATTGATGCAAAAAATGTTTCCTGAGTATATATGTCTATGTATATAAATATATACATACATGCATGTACATATATGTGGACACACACAAACACAATACAAATAAGGTTAAACCTGTAGGAAGTATTTAGATGAATATAGAGTCCCTGCCCTGAAGGAGCATAGATCCTGGTAGTAAGGCTCACATGCATACATCTATAATACAAATCTGAAAATAGTAATACAATTAGAAATTATGTTCAGATTTAGTGTGAAGGGTGCTCAGAGAAGGATGAGGTACTCGAGTCAGAGAATGAGATTGAGAATGGGAGACGTGTTTTATGAGGATAGGGACATTTAGGCTGTCCTTGAGGGGTATCCAAGATCTGGGGATAAAGGGAAGTATTTCAGGAGGAGGAATCTATAAGCAAGGACACAGAGGCCAAAAACAAGTGTGATAAAAGAGAATGTATTATCAGACTGGTTAGGAACAAGACCAGGGTATTACTTTCTTGTTGTGAACTTTTATAGGCCATATACTATCTACTAACAAATAGCAGCTTTGACCAATCAAAGCAGAAATCGCATTATCATGACTTTGGGTCAAAGCTTTCATCTTCTTAGTATGTGGCCTATGAGGTGGGAGTAGTGGATGGACGCTGGGCTTTTTTTTTTTTTTTTTCTTTTTGAGACGAAGTCTTGCTTTGTCACCCAGGTTGGAGTTCAGTGGCATGATCTCAGCCCACTGCAACCTCTGCCTCCCAGGTTCAAGCATTGCTCCTGCTTCAGCCTCCCTAGTAGCTGGGAATACAGGCACACACCACCATGCCTGGCTAATTTTTGTATTTTTAGTAGAGAGGGGTTTCACCATATTGGTCAGGCTGGTCTTGAACTCCTGACCTCATGATCCTCTCACCTCGGCCTTCCAAAGAAGCTGGACTTTTATCTTCAGGATGTCCCCCCTATCTCCAGAATCCAGACCACTCTCCTGCAGGCCTCTATCTTTGCTTCTGCGTGGACAGCTCCTTATTCAGAGGAGCAGGTTAATAGGGTGGAGAGGGAGCATCTGCTTCAGAGACGGCTGTCGAGTGAAAGGCAGTAACATTGCCTCCAAACCAGCTTTTCATAGGCTTTTACTTATTATTTAATTTGGCTGCAGAGGATGGAATTAGGCTAATGGCTGTTAAGTGGCTAAGGCACAAACATGGTCCATCTGCCGAGAAGGCTCAAGGCCATTGTCTATTTCAAAGGCTAAGGGAAAAAAAAGATGAGTGAGACATACTGTTACACTAAGAGCCTCATCAAATGCCTTTTTATTCCCCCTCTGATCTTATTCCTTTCAACACTAGTGATTTTCACGGTACCATATTAAGAACTCAAAATCAAGGCCTAGATGCTGGCCCATTACCAAAGGGAAAATAGCCCATCCTTGCTTAAGCTACAGGCTATTGTAGTGGAAAGCAGCCAGGGCAGCAGCAAAATGATTCAGTCCATTAAAACAAAAAACAATTAGGAACAACAGCAACGTCCAGGGTACTGTGCAGAGAAAAATTCCTGACTTCAACTTGCCTCCCACCTGGGATAGACAGGAAGACAGAACACGCTCCTGATGAGTTCTAAGACGTGGCAACGTGATCGGCAGCTCCAAGAGAACCAGAAGGAAGTAGGGGAAGAAGAGAGGCCATGTGTGGCAAGATTAGAGAAGGGTTCATAGAGAAGAATTTTAGTTTTTGAGGTGGGCTTTGAAGAGGAATAATAATTTATACTTACAGAGCATATATGCCAGGCAGTCTAAATACAGTATCTAAGGTAACTCTCACAGTATCCTGATAAGGTAGGTGCCATTATCTCCTCCCCCGTAACATTTTAGTAAACAGAGGCTAAGAGAAGTGCCATCCATTGGCCAAGTAGAGTCAAGACTTCACCAGACTCTCTTCTTTTTCATCTTAGGTAGGACCTAAACATGCAAAGGAAGGGTTGGGGTGAAAGGGGAGTGGGTGGGCTTCTGAGACAGAGAGTACTGAGTGAACAAAGTGTACAAGAGAAAAGTCAGGGCATACATGATGCAGGTGAACTGCCTGGCTTGGCAGAAACAAGAGGACAGAGACAGTGGAGGTAAGATGGAAAGAAAAGTTGAAGCCAGTGTGCTGGATGCCCAGAAAACCAAGCAAGGGAATCCAGGTGCTATTAGTATTCAAAGACCTGTGTGCAGTGGAAAAGCGGGTCAAACTTCAGGAGCATCCTTCTGGGACCCTTCTGGGTCACCTAGCATGCTTTGCAGGGCAAAGGAAAAATGAAAAATAGGAGGCCTCTAGGGCAACCCAGGCAAGTGGCACTGAAGACAGATTTAAAGTCTGGGATTCCCATTGTACCACGACTGGGATGTGGTGTGGAAGGGGAGAGGAAAAACAAAGTCAATCCACCAATAATGTTCAAGAAATATTCACTGAATATGGTCAAGCACTAAGGCGGTCAGGATAGGGAAGTAAACAAAACAGAGAAGCATCCTTCATTTTGTTCAGGAAAACAATAACAGAATCATTTCAAATAGTCAATACTAGTACATGCGCAAACTGTCAGGAGAGAAAAGTGTGAGTAGCTAGGAGAGTATCAACAGGACAAATTGATAGGAGTTTGGGGCATTAGTAGGAAGAGGAAATGTCCATCCAATATCAGCACAGAGCTTTCTACCCTCCCAAGACTTCTGAAAATGACCTGCAAAGCTGACAGCACTAGCTTGAGCGGGACAGGACCTTCAAATCAAAACAGGCTTGCAAGTGACTTTGGCCATACAGGACATTTTTCATGACTCAGGAGGATGGACCTTGGAGACCCTGGGAATGTGGGTCACTGTTCTAGGTATAGGGCCAGTACTCAAGGTGGACCCAAGACAAGACCCCGAATCCCCGAGGGTGCCAGAGCCAATGATGTCTCCAATCATGCTGGGAGTTTCTCTTTGTGCAACACCGAAAACTCAACTGAGATTGCTTTTTATTCTAGTGAATAAGAACAAAGAAACAGGTGCTGGGATTTTGAGTCTAGTTCAGTGCACTGTTTTAGATTCTGAAGATACAGATCAGTGAACAAAACAAAGCTTCAACCTTTATGAGTTTAGGTTCTAGTGAGGAACAACTGTAAATCCACAGTTCATAAATGTACACAACATATTAGTGCGCCCATGCTCATTGCACCACTAGTCACAATAGCCAAGATGTGTAAACAACCTAAATGTCAATCAACAGATGAATGATTAAAGAAAACGCAGTGGCCGGGCGCAGTGGCTCAAGCCTGTAATCCCAGCACTTTGGGAGGCCGAGACGGGCGGATCACGAGGTCAGGAGATCGAGACCATCCTGGCTAATACGGTGAAACCCCGTCTCTACTAAAAAATACAAAAAACTAGCCGGGCGAGGTGGTGGGTGCCTGTAGTCCCAGCTACTCGGGAGGCTGAGGCAGGAGAATGGCGTAAACCCGGGAGGCGGAGCTTGCAGTGAGCTGAGATCCGGCCACTGCACTCCAGCCTGGGTGACAGAGCAAGACTCCGTCTCAAAAAAAAAAAAAAAAGGAAAACGCAGTAACATACACTAATGCATGTAACAGTATGCAATATACACACAATTCAGTCTTAACTAAGAAAGAAATCTTGCCATATGTGACAACATGGATGAATCTGGAGGACATCACACTAGGTGAAATAAGTCAGTCACAGAAGGGAAAACACTGCACGATTCCACTTACATGCTGTATCCCAAACACCCAAACACATAGAGTCACAGTTGAATAGTGGCTCCCAGAGGCTGGAGGGAGGGAGAAACGTGGAGTTGCTGTAAAATGGGCACAAAGTCTCAATTATGCAAGGTACTCTCTACAGAGCTGCTATACAACAATGTTCCTATAATTAACGGTACGGTATCGTACACTTTAAAATGTTTTAAGAAGGCAGATCTCATATTAGGTATTCTGACCACAATAAAATAAAGTTTTACAAACATAAAAATAGATGGACATTTCTCAGGGCATTGAGTGGTAAAGATTGCCTAGCACTGGGGTGGTGGGGCCATTTTATATCAGTTGCCAGCATGGGCACCTCTGATATGTTGCCACCTTGAAAAAAGTGAGAAACGAAGCCCTTGAGATACCATGAGGACGGCCTTTCCAGGCAGAGAGAACAGCAAGGACAAAGCCCCTTGGCTGAAGGGTTGAACAGCAGACATTGATTTTAGGTCAAGCAATCATTCCTCCTAGAAGCAAAGCAAGTCAGCTTTGAGGAACACTCTCTCCCCTGCAAACAAGACTCTATCACCAGAGAAGCAGCACCGATTTGGTAAATGAGAAGGGCTAAGTGTTGGCAGTTCCCCCAAAATAAACCTTTGGATATGATAATGATTGGGCTTAACTTTTTTTCTTTTTCTTTTTTTTTTTTTCTTTTTTTGAGACAGAGTCTCGTGTGTCGCCCAGGCTGGAGTGCAGTGATGTGATCTCAGCTTACTGCAAGCTCCGCCTTTCAGGTTCACGCCATTCTCCTGCCTCAGCCTCCCGAGTAGCTGGGACTACAGGCGCCCGCCACCGCATCCGGCTAATGATTTTTTTTTTTTTTTTTTGTATTTTTAGTAGAGACGGGGTTTCACCATGTTAGCCAGGATGGTCTCAATCTCCTGGCCTCGTGATCTGCCCGTCTCGGCCTCCCAAAGTGCTGGAATTACAGGCGTGAGCCACCGCGCCTGGCCGACTGGGCTTAACTTCTGTTACAATAACTTGCTCATCATAGCACCAATGGCCTTGTGACCAGGATAGCATTGCATGGGCCATCTTACCATTTGATAATAAAAATAGTCATACTACTACTAATAATAACAAACACTATTCATAGGCGCCAGTGTTTATTGTGTGCTTACTTTACATTAGGCTTTGCATCAAGTGCTTTCAATGCATTATCTCATCTAAACTTCACACTCATCTCAGGAGGAAAAATTCAGGCTTAAGTATATTAAATGAATCACGAAACCGTAGGAGAGAACACCATCACTCACATTCAGATCTGACTGAAGCCAGCGTCCCTTATTAACTGGGATGTCAGCCACCCCCATATAGGTAACTGACTGGCTTCCATGTGAGAAAACAAGGCCCCTGAGGGCTAAGGCACTAAATAAATTGAAAAAATGAATCCCATGGACAGACCCCAGGGCCCTGGGTCTCACAGATGTTCTCTTCACTGTGAATGTTTCATGCAAACGTGTATCATTCCCGCACCCACCTCCCTGCCTTCCTCTCTTTCTTCTTACACCAACCACTTTCTGAGGGTGTCTATGTGCCCGGTTCTCTGTAGGTGCTGGGGTTTCATAAAGACAGGCAGACAGTCCCGGGGAGGGGAGGGGCTGGCAGGGGCGCAGAACTCCCGGACAATTAGAGTAGATGACTCCACAGGCAGGGAGGGTTCCTGAAGCGGTCCAGATGTTATCTCACACACAATGCAGAGGAACAGTAGTATCAGGTAGGAAGATGAACCCAGTCCCTCAATACCAGGTAGGGAGAACACAATGTAAGAAGGCATCAAGGTAAACAAGTCCAAGCCACCATCATGCAAAGGAAGGGGCCTTTTTCTGGCCAGCTGCAGGGAGCCTAGAGGCAGAAGGGAGGCCACAGAACACAGCACCGCTCTTGGACCCCTACGGTGTTCCCAGTAGGAAGGCTGGATTAGCCAGAGTGTCACAGAAAGCTCTCTGGGGCTTGGGACTCAACAGGTGAACGCCCACATTCTTCAACACAAAGGAGCAAGTGTCCAAGAAGCCAAAAGTCCGCCTGGGTTGTCCGGACCACACAGTCACTGGGGGACGGGACCCCCCCCCTTTCTTCTTGCCCCGTACCCCACCATTGGTTGTACCTCGGGTGACAATTAGGAAAAATCTGAAAAGGATAGTTAATGTGGGAAAGTATCCCCGACAAGTATTACAACAGTTTACAAAACTACAAAACTTAAACACAGCATAGAATGGGCCCAGCAATAGTCTGGCCTATCAGTGGAATAAAAGAGTCCAGAATTTGATCCAGACACACAGAGCCAGTTACATACCATCGGTGGGAGGAGGTAGGCTCGTGAATGATACAGAAGGAAAAAGCTGGATTCCCCTTCCTGGTGTAAAAAACATTTCAGATGCACCAACAATTTACACATAAAAATTAAATTATAAAACCACTGGGAAAATAATTCATATTGTTCAAAATCTTGGAACGGAGAAGATCTTTCTAGACATTAGCTCAGACACCAGAAAAGCAAAGTAATTTGACTACATAAAATTAAACATTTTACACAGAAAAATACATATGCTAAACCAAGTAAGACTGCAAACCATAAACTGGGAAGTAATTTATAACATGTGTAACAATGCTCAAATTATTTGAACATATTATGTGCTCTTGAAAATCAATAAGAAGATGGGTAAAAAACAGGTAAATAATATAAGCAAGCTATATAAAGAAAACGAATTGCAAATGCACAGTAAATACACGAAAAGATGCTATACTTCATAATTAAACATATATAAATTAGATACTTTTTTCAAAACCACAATGAGATACCATCTCACACCAGTTAGAATGGCAATCATTAAAAAGTCAGGAAACAACAGGTGCTGGAGAGGATGTGGAGAAATAGGAACACTTTTACACTGTTGGTGGGACTGTAAACTAGTTCAACCATTATGGAAAACAGTATGGCGATTCTTCAAGGATCTAGAACTAGAAGTACCATGTGACCCAGCCATCCCATTACTGGGTATATACCCAAAGGATTATAAATCATGCTGCTATAAAGACACATGCACACGTTATGTTTATTGCGGCACTATTCACAATAGCAAAGACTTGGAATCAACCCAAATGTCCATCAGTGACAGACTGGATTAAGAAAATGTGGCACATATACACCATGGAATACTATGCAGCCATAAAAAAGGATGGGTTTGTGTCCTTTGTAGGGACATGGATGCAGCTGGAAACCATCATTCTCAGCAAACTATCGCAAGAACAGAAAACCAAACACCGCATGTTCTCACTCATAGGTGGGAACTGAACAATGAGATCACTTGGACTCAGGAAGGGGAACATCACACACCGGGGCCTATCATGGGGAGGGGGGAGGGGGGAGGGATTGCATTGGGAGTTATACCTGATGTAAATGACGAGTTGATGGGTGCAGCACACCAACATGGCACAAGTATACATATGTAACAAACCTGCACGTTATGCACATGTACCCTAGAACTTAAAGTATAATAATAATAAAAATAAATAAATAAATAAATAAATTAGATACTTTTTAACTACCAGTGTGACAAATGTCACATTTTAGAAACACCCCACTACTCACCAGGCTTTCTGGAAATGTCTATACACATCCTTGTACATTCCATTCCATTGTACCTTTATATTAGGTAATATAACATTTATATTAGGTAATTTTCAATATTTCATAAGCTTTTAATTTGTATACCATTAGTCCTAGTAACTCTATAGCCAAGAATTTGCTTTCAGAGGCACTTTCCTGTATACATGAAGATACTCATGGTAGCCTGTTTGACAGAGCAGAAGAATTGGAAATAATATGCACATAAATTTATAAGGAACTAGTGAAATATGTTATGGAACCTTACAAAATAGAGTATGATTCTTCTAGGTAAAAGAAACAAGGTTAATTTATACACACGACATGGAAGCATCCTGTTGATGTACTATCCGCAGAGAAAAGAAATCACAGATCAATACGTGGAACATATTTCATTTGTGAAGATTCATATTGTGTGCATTGTGTACAGTTAGAGATGAAAGTAAAATCCATGCCAACCTGTGGACTCCTCTGGAGAAGAAAGAGAAAGGCCTCTTCAAGGAAACTTCTCCTTTCTATTTCTTAAAACACGGAACTCTAGCTTTTAGCAACAGGCATAGTTCCTTCTCTTTCTCTCCTTTTTATTTTTTCTTAGCAATTGCATATATGTTTTACATTTTCTTTTTATTTTAGAGAGCAACAAAGATCAGGAAACGGCCTATTTGACCTTGAGGCAATGTATGGGACTTAGGTGCATTCTCCTCTCTAAAATAAGGGCACCAGAAGGCGTCTGACATCTTTTTAGACTAATGCTTCCAGGCGTCAAAAAGATTCTTGCTTAAAAAGCACATATGTCTGTCCAGCCCAAGTGTGCTAAGGAGGGATGGCATGAAGCACTCATCAGCAGTCCATTTCCCCACGTCTCCCAGTCTCCCGCGAATCTCCCACTGCCTGCATGGCCCAGCTTCCCAGGCCTGTTTATAACGTCTACCTACCTGATTTATCTTCCCCTTTACCCCGATTTCCTGGATCGCTTTCTCAGGCTCCTTCTGGACTGAATCTGGCTATAACTTCTGGGTTCTATCAATCTTCCTCTTACGTAACTAACCCCAGTTCATTAACTGTATACAATGTACAGATACATTCAATGCATCAGCCTGCACCCTGCTACGGACCAGGCATGGAATATACTATCCGCCTGTGCTGGGAGACATTTAATAGACAAGATTGCTTATCGCTGGCAGGAAGAGATTTGCCAGACACCATCTATTCATTTTAATACTTGTGTCTCCTGGAGATTCCCGAATGGACCCATCAGAGTGAGCAATTATATTCACTCTTCTAAGTGAGACTTCGGGAGCATATCAGTAAAGGTGCAGGAATGTCAGCGAGAGGTCACTGCACAGTTCTGAGACTACCCCACAAGGGAAATTAACAAGTATGCAATTTGTCCTTTCTTCTTAACAAATACCGGCTGGCTAATGGGTTATTTGGGTGAGAGTTTTGAAACGCTGGCAATTTTAGGTAAATCTTGAACACCTGATTAACTTGTTAGTTTGTATATTTCACTTTTTACTATTTTCAGAGAAGGGTATAGGTTTACATGTGTTAGGGGCTCATTCTAGATTCACCCCCCCTCCTCAACCTTTAACCTCAAATGGACCAGAAAAAAAGTCAAGGAGGTGCCCACTAGCAAGTCAAGAAGGTGCCAGTCAAGAGTGCCTTTAACCACACCTGGTGGGGTAAAGAGTTCCACGTAAATGCATGGCCAGAAATGTGTATGCCCAGATATGAGAGTGCTGTGGAGTTCAGGCATCTTACTTCCTGCACTGCTTCAAATTAAACCCCTGAATGCATCGTTAAATGCTACAGCAGACCTCTTGCTGTGTGTGTGTGCGTGAGACAGGAGATGCTAAGGAAATAGGGAAAGAGAGCCTCTGTTTGTTTTACACAAATAACTAAAAATTGGACTTGACTTATGCAGTTTTGCGAATTGCCCTATAAGGAAAATACCTCAAACCTTTAATGCACATACTGCTGTTTTTCCGGATTTGTGCTTGCTGAAAGAGGAAAACAAAACAAAACCACAAACAATGAAATCTGACTACACACCAATGGGACTGTGTTTAGTTCAAAACTCCAGGCATGAAGCCCAAATAGATCCAGGCTGGGTTTTATCCTTACACAACAGGGAAGATGATAAAATGCATTTACTTAGTCTTGCATCATGAGAGCCAAATGATTCCAAACTGAACTAATCCTGTTCTATCGCAGGAGCAGTGTTTTGGTTCTCCGCACTACACATGTCAAAATGGTGATGCCATGGCATGATACATTTCCACGACACCCCTTCGAGTGTGATCAGGCATATACTCCAACACATAAATGTGCTGTACACATTTGCTTAAATAAATAATTCATGAAACTACAAACACCTATCCCTGAAGCAGCTTCCAACTCTTAAACACTCTAAGCATGCTCATCCTCATTTTAAACAGGAGGAGATGAAGTGCATGTTGCAATTCAGATGGAGGGGATGCCAATCCACTGGGACCTATTTTGAATTAGTGAGGAGTGAGCTACTGGATATCAATGGCAGGCAGAATTTTATTTCAAGGGCAAAACGCTGAGATTACACGCTGATATCATTGTTCCTCATGTGGAAGCAAGACTGAGATGAGCTGTGGACATCCAAACTGCCGCTTGTGTTCCCTACGTTTTGTGCATGAAGCAGTGACCTGCCTGAGCTCCCTCCTGCAAAACTGGGGCCCCTCAAATGTAGTTCATCAAGAGCTCACCACTAATCAGCGCCCCTGCCTCCTATGTCTAAAGCAATACGAGCAGAAGGATTCATAAAGCCCAGCACATAACTCACTACTACAAGTCAGTGTCTGATTTTTTTTAACAAATGGAGAATTTTACTCTGTACCTGGTATTTCTGGATATAAAGCACTTCACATTTTCCAGGCGAATTGTTTTCGCACCAGCCAGTGGCATTTATCTGCTACCAAAAGCGTATCAGTGTCACATAGGTTGTTTTCAAATTACTAGCCGTTTTCTAAGCTCTCACAAAAAAGAAAAAAAAATATTTCAGAAAAGTTTATGAACAGGAAGAGCACAATTTTCACAAACAACACCCAAATATGGCTTTTATAAAGTTCCTCTAAGAACGACTCTTCTTCAAGGGATATCAGTCTAACAGGTAGTTTTTTTTTTCCTTTTAGAAAAATGCGAGTTGGAATTAGAATGTCTGCCAGCCTCTAAGAGAGCAACTCGGGCTGTCACCATGGATGTGTGGGGGAGGATCAGATTCCAATGCTGTGCTTTTGATTATCTGCATTTTGAAGAATATTCTTGGCTTATTTGTGTTCTAATTTGGCAAGACATTTCTAATGACAGAACTGGCACCTATAGAGAGACAGAAAAAAAAAGGAAAGTTGCATTTCTAAAATTCTTTATCCATGCTTGGGCCAACTAGCTGGGAAAAGTGATAGGTAGAACTGAGGGTAGGTGCTCAGCGAGTGAAGAGGAAAAAGGAGCCAGAGAAGTAGGAATGACAGTCGGCACCCCTGCCCCACTGGTCTCTGTCACTCTGGCAGGACGCCAACCCAGACTGACGAAATCAGACACCTAGAGAGTGGACTCAGAAAAGAGACACTGGGAACAGTGGTGGCTCATCTTAAACTGTAGCTGCATTAGAACCATCCGAAGGTTTGTTGCTGCACAGATTATTGGGCCCTCCCAACTGGGTGCTGCAGGGCAGCAGAGCCAACTTTGGGACTGACCTCTAGCCACCCATTCTTTGTTGTGTCACCAGCCCAGAGTTGATGACTCGGGTGCAGTTTCCATGTGAGTGAGCCTGGAAATTGAATCCACACCAGTTGCCAGGGGAAGGGGCAGAGTAGCGAGAGAGCTTCCTTAGTGGAGATGTGGCCTCTGCTAGCACAGGGGTCTGGAGACTCAGAAACCAAACTGGTAAGTAACTCAACACCAGGTGGATGGTAGAAAGGGGAGGTGAGAAGAGGACAGAAGGCCACAGTGACCATGCAAGGCTGTTGCAGATGCCTCTTTCACTTGACGACTCCAACCCCTTGACTGGATTCCAAAAACCCAGAGTTGCATGCCTAGCTTTTAGTCTCTCTGCCAGGAATGCCCTGCAGTAGCCCCACATGGATAAACTCTATGCATTCTCTCTGTCGTTTTTTTGTTTGTTTGTTTGAGACACGGTCTCACACTCTTGCCCCGACTGGAGTGCAGTGGTCCGATCTCGGCCCATCACAACCTCCACCTCCCAGGCTCAAGTGATTCTCCTGCCTCAGCCTCCCGAGTAGCTGGGATTACAGACATGTGTCACCATGCCCAGCTAATTTTTGTATTTTTAGTAGAGACGGGGCTTCACTATATTGGCCAGGCTGGTCTCAAACTCCTGACCGCAAACGATCCACCCACCTCGGCCTCCCAAAATTCTGGGATTACAAGCATGAGCCACCACACCCAGCCTAAACTCTATGAATTCTTGAAGAGCTGAGACAAATGGCCTCCCTTCTGCATCATCTTCCTGGATCCACGGACTGTCATATAGAAATAGCTGTTCCCTGTGCAGAGACAATGTTCTGTGTCCACCAAACCATCATCATTCCCCTCCCAGGCCCAGAGAAAAGGTGCCTCTCCCAGCCCCTTGCTTCCAGGTAGGAACTCATGGCAGTTCTAGGTGCTGCTTCCAGGACTGACCCCAAAAGATACTACATCACTCTCTACTCTCCTCTGCCCACTTGCATCAAAATAAGGACTACAACACGGATCACAGGAAAAAGAGAGCCCAGTCCTCAAATCATCCCCTGGAAGAAGTCATGCAGGAGAACCACTACATGCATGGACATTGCATGAGTAAGAATTAATATGTGTTGTGTTAGTTTGCTAGGATTTAGGGGTTGTTATTACAGTGGCTGACCCTACTAATCCACTCTCTCTCTGCTTTCGTATAGCAGTTTTACCTGCCTCTGCCACATCCTATTCCATTTACATTACAGCTCGCTGTTTAAATGCCCGTCTTCCAGTGAGATGATAACTTCTTTCATTTAATTCAGTTTTTTAAAAATCCCCAGCACCTAACAAAACTCTGGCATTAAATGGATAATCAATAAATGTCTTCAGACGGGAGGAGAAGAAAAGAGGAAAAGGAAGCAAGCAAAGAAAGAAAAATGGGTTAGATAATATGAGATGATGTTCCATAACTGTAAGTGTGTTCTTTAATATGGATGATTAGGTAGAAAACACCTGCCCATTGGAATGGATCTACACCTCACCTAGATTAAAGGGCAACGAAGTAGAGTGGAAACAGAAGAATTGGGTTGAGAGCCAAGCCCATTATTTAGTGTTTTGGTTTTGTTTTGATCTCTCCAAGTGAATATCTGTTACCCAATAATAACAAGAGTCCATTTTTATTGAGCTGTGTTAGGTGCTTTACAAGGTTATCCCAATTTTCCTGACACCTCACAGGCTTGTGGTAGGAGTCAAACAAAGTTCTATCACTCATTTACCCTCTTTTGTTCCACAGTGTTCTGCACTGGAGATACAGAGATCAAAGACATACATCCTGCCCTCCAGGTGCTTGAAGTCCTACGGGAGAGAGAGACAAGCGCAGAGAGTATGAGGAAATGCTTTGTCACGTGTAAGACACTACACAGAAGTAAGGAGCTAAGTGATTAAGTCACTCACCCAAGGTCACACGGCCACACGCTGCTATGGAGAGAGCGAGGGTTCGAATCCATGTCCCCATGGCTCTTTCGCTGATGCTATTCTAACTCTCCCCTAAAGGGTGGTGGCCGGGGCAGGATGGCAGAGAAGGGAACAGAAGCCCAGGATGCAACTCCAGGCTTTTAATTCCCACTCAGAGAAATGATATAGGATAACAGGTTTCTATTCTGTTGCTCTTAGAAAATAGAACCACACAAACACAATATTGAAAAATGTCAGCTAGTAAGTGGCATTGAATCAACAGACTGATAAGTTACTACCCATTTTGTACGATGTGCTTGTCATCTTGTGACCATCCAGAACATCTTCCCTCTCCCCTTTAACCCTTCCACATGCCCTATTCACACTGCCATGCGGACCTGCTCTTCCAGTCAACAGAATCATCTAAGAGGAAGCCTTTCATGCAGGGGTTTATTTTGATAAGTTTTAGTCATTTGCACCCATATTAAGAAATGCTATTTAAAGACACTATATCAGCCCATAAACTATGTTGTCAAAGCAAGGTTAATCCATTTACTTAAATAATTGTGATAATTATCAAAATTCAGGCTTGTAGCAATGTTAGGGCAACATGCCAGATTCAGTGACAAATCCCCTCTGCACTGAATATTGGCTGGGCACAAAGAGAGGTAGATACCCATGTCTGGTATCAGATATTCAAATATTCCATAAACCTATAATCAGATAAAAGACATTCTCATCCCAAAAATCACTTAGTATTACCTAAAGAGATAAAATAAGAAAACATTACTGAAAGCTTCGGGACAATCATTTGTAATCTAAGAGTCTCTCGCTCAGGTTAACTGGACTATGTCTATAAGGTATTCTCTGCTAAGACAGGCAGTCATATGTACATTGTGCATGTATGTATCCTTTGCACCATCTGTAAAACACTGGGGAAAACCAAGTAAATATAGATACCTTCCAGTAAACTTTAAAATACATATGTATTTATCTCACAATGTATATCCACTAACATCTTGTTTTATCTCCAACAAGCACCACCCACTTTTCTTCCTCAACAACCAGAGGCCTGGGAGGAGCTGATAATATTTTGTGGTGATTGCATTGTATTAGTTAGTCATGGAACTGTATGTAAGTTGCACCACGTGGCACTTTGCATTAGATCAGGAGTAAATATAAGAAACCACAATCCTGGGGAAGCATCCGGCAAGGCTCTCCAGGCTAGAGACATGATGTAAAGACAAGCCAGATCTCTGCAGAATCGTCATCACATACTGGGATCGTCTTCAGTGAGACTAAAAACAGTGAGAAAAGCTCTCTGAAGGGAGGTGTTTTACACAGTTTCAAATAGGTTTCTTTTCCTTCTGGGTTCAGCTTGAACCTCTAGAGCGGAACTACTTAGACAAGAGAGAACACATAGCTAAAAGTCTTAAGGATAATGAAGTAGCCCACGGTGAGGTTTCCTCAAATAAAACTTTCTGTTATCCTCACACACCCACTATCCCTGCCTCACATCCATCCTACTCCAATTTGGCATCCCTCCATGCTACTCTCCTAATCTGCCCCTCTGTGCACAGAGCATAGTATCATTAAAGGGGGTAAAAGAAGAATCTTGAAAATCCACTTCTTCATTTGGTAAATTCCTCATGCTCTCAATTGTCCTGTTGGAAAATTCATAAAAATATGTAATCAGATTGTTCCGGCTGAGTAGCTTGCAAGAATCAGGGGTACTAAGAGAAGAAAGATTTCCAAAACAAGCAACAGAAATCCCTTCACACCAAAGGTGTGCCAGCCCTCTGCTTGTGCTCTGCCTCTCGCCTCTGCTCTCTGGCGCCATACTCCCTCCGTCTGCACAGATGAGATGGAACTTTCTCATCTGTATGCAATTGTGCACTAGTTAACGTGTATCTGAACATTTACCTCTCCAATTACTCCCATCTTTCTTTCTTCCCTTCTCTACTATTCCCCTGAAACCTCTCTTGCCAAAATCCTCAAGCTATCATCTTATCCCATCCCACGGATACTTTTCACTTCTCCTTTTCCAGAACTCCCGGTTGTGGCAGCATTCCACAAAATGGGTCACTCTCTCCATAAAATATTTTCTTCTCTTGGATTTTTTGGTCTCAAACTCTCCCTGGGTTGCGTCACTGGCTACCTCACTGGCTGCCGATTCTCTGCTCCTCCTCCCTCCAACCTTTAAATATTGCGGAAGCTCAGGACTCCGATCCTCCGTTCTCCTCTCTAGCTCTACTTTCTCCTTATCTTGGTGATTGTACCCAATTTCAGGATTTTAAGAACAAATATAAGCTGGTCTCTCCCATACTTAAATCCCCAAGTCTCATCTCTTTCCTGAGCTTTGCAATCATAAGTCCTTCTGTAAACTCTTCTTGATGCTCAATGAACATCACAAACTTCATGTATCTAATGGCCCTCTTGCTCCCTCATTTCTCTCCTTCCCACCTACTCCACCAGTCTCTCCACATTGGTGAAAAGAATCATAACCCAACAGGTGCTTGAGTCAGCTCTTGGAAGTCATCCTGGATTTTTTTCCACTCTCTCATCACAAATCCAGCATCATGTCCTCAGGGCTCCTTAAAATATATGTACACGCTGTTTCTATGTCTCTGTTTATTCACTGCCACGCCTCCTTCCACACCACCACCATCACCTCTTATAGGCACAGCCATAGGAAGCTCTGGAACAGTCTTTTCCTCTTGTCACCCTGCCCCACCCACACTTTGCATCATACATAGAGCAGCGAGGGCGTTTCAAAGACATACACATGACCAAGCCATTCTTTCGCTTAAAACCTTTTATCCTTTCCATTGTATGCAGAGAAAATGCAAACTCTTCACCCTGCCAGCAAAGCCTGGCATAAGCCGGTCCCTGCCCACCTCCGTGACCTCGTCTTGTAGTGCTCTCATACTTAGCACTGTGATCAGCCCCAGTGACTTCCTTTTTCTTTCGCTAGCTTGCCAAGACGGTTGCAGCCACACAGCTTCATACTTGTTTTCTCTCTCATTAGAATTCTGTACTTCCTCCAAAGCTCTGTGCGTGGCTGCCTCCTGCCCATCCTCAGGGCTCAGGTCCACTGTTCCCATCTCCACAGTCCATTCCTGACCAACACACTCCAGTTATTTTCCATCACATCACCTGTCCTTTTGTTCACAGCCCTGTCGTCAAAAGCTTCCCTGTTTAATTATATGTTTATCATCTGCTTTTCCCACTAAAAGGTGACTTCCCTGAAGGCAAGGACCTTTTCTGGGTCACCTGTGTATCCTGACCACTTAGAATCCTGTCCAATGCCTAGTAAGCACTCAACACATGTTAGAGAAAAGACTGAAGGAATGAACAAATGATGGGTAATAGTTAAATTAATTAAGAGCATGCCTATTAGGACCCAGACATAGCAAACAACATTATTTTCAGGCTTGGCTCGGTAATCTCACCAAAAAGGCACTCAAGTTCAGAGGACCTGCTACATGCAACCTAAAAAAAAAAAAGAATCTCATGTTTTATCAGCCCTTTGAGACATTTTACTGAACATGCCCTACAGAATGACATTAATCCATACCTCCTGCCCTTTATTATAATTCTAACATGGGGCCAGCTTTCTAAATGGAAACTATGTAAATTTCTACTAGACGTAAAAAGTTACAATTTATTGCTAGAGTTAGACCCAGAACCAGATTACCAAGGCATTAAGTGTAGAGTACACCTATGCTTAGATCAGTCTGTAACTAGAGAATTGGGAAGAGGCTTAATGATTCCAGGAGTCACTTTCAGATGAAAATTTTTATGTGGTATATGAAAGACTTTGCTATTTCATTCACCTCTGACCAAGAAATTGTCCGTAGGACTTCAATCACTTTTGCAATAATGAGAAGTCATCACTGTATCTCAGGCCTCTCTCTACATGTACCCCCACTGACCAATACCTGTCAGTGGTCCATGCAGCGCACAGAGAGTTCCACCCACACAGCTCCTGTGTAAGCTCACACTTTATCTCCCTGTCATATCTGTCTAATAGAACAAGAAATAACACAGAGAATATTAAAAAACATTAATAGCTAGAATAAATTACTAATTCAATTAAAGTACGAGTCCAATAACAATTCTTTTTCATTGCATTTATTAAAAGGAATAATTAACTGCTAAGAGGGTATTAAAAAAACACACATAAACTGCTGACTTTACTCCTGAGTGAAAATGCAGAACTTCTGTTTCTGCAGAAATAAAAGAGTAGACGTTCTCGATACACAATGTAGACAGGGAATAATTTCCCTCCTGCTTATTTTCTTCACATTTTCAGAGCTGAAACCTAAAGAGTTAAAATAGTAGGTGGGTGGGACACTCTCTAAAGATAAAGCTTACCTTTAGGACTGAATAGAAAACGGTGCTTGACTCTTTGCCAAGCAGTTTGCTTGAATATGTTATTTAATTATTCTCAGTTACATCACCTGTAACAGACTAATAACAGAATCCACCTCCTAGAGTTGTTATGAGATGCACATAAGCACTTGGAGCAGTGTCTGATACATAGTAAGTGATTGATAACCCTGCTGTTAATACAGAGTAAGTTCTGTGTCTGCTTCAGTTCCATCCACGGATGTATCGTAGTTAGAACTGTTTTCCCCAGAACAGTGGCTGATCTTGGAAACCAGTTCCTTTGGTTTGTGTGTGTATGCGTGTGCATGCATGTGTGTAGTTCTTTTTAAAACTGTTTTTATTTCAATAGCTTTGGAGGTACAAGTTGTTTATCGTTACATAAATGAATTTTATAGTGGTGAAGTCTAGGATTTTCATGCACCCATCACTCAAGTAGTATACATTGTATCCAATAGGTCGTTTTCCAACCCTCACCCCCTACCCACTCTCCTTCTGAGTCTCCAATGTCCATTATACCACTCAGCAACAAGTTCCTTTTGGCCAGTGGCTTGGTAGCCTAGAATTTAGCGATGTCCAAGGCTTGATAAAAAGGCATGGGAGAAGACAGCACTTCCATAGAAGGCTCTCAAAATTTAGGAGGGATAAAAAAACATATGTCCTACAGTAATACCTCCATTTTCTGGTATTATATAGAAGAATGCAATATAGGATAGAAATGAATTCCAAGATAAACTGAAGTTTAATCCTATATGTTCAAACTTATTTTAATTTTAACCACCTTTAGTAAGTTGCTTAAAGCATATGGCTCACTTGAATGCCTTGAGAGACCGAGAATGCGGAATGTAATTTTATATGTTTTAAAATGTTGCTCTCTCTCAACCACCATTCTCAACACCAATTTTTATACTGATATTCTTAGGAGTTAATGAGATATTTAAGAATCCATTTTTTATGCATATATATATATATATATATATATATATATATGCAATTTCCATGATTCCCCTCTTTTTATCACTCTTAGTTATTACAATAACTGAGCAAAATTACAATGCTGGTACTTTAATGCTGATTTAACCTAAGAACAAAGTATCAGTATTAATGATAGTGAATGCCACTATTTTATTAAAAAGTGAGATTTGCCACTGTCTTCCTCTGCCTGTTCCTTGTTCTTTGTTCTACATGAGACAGGCTGTGAATCTGGGACAGATTCCTCTGTAATTTTGGTCTAAAATTCTACAGGTAAGGAGGTTAGTGAAAGAGGTCCTAATTAAAAATATATCATTCTATGGATGAGGAAATCAGGCAACATAAATTGTACCTGGCCCTGGCAGTAAGTAAGAGAGCTGCAGAGGAAATCTTATGAAACAGGCCAGGGAACCCTCCCCTTCCCTCCCCCTACCTATCCCCATGACACCCTTCTCTTAACACTAATTATCTGTGGTCAGCACACACGCGTGCACACACATGCATGTAACCCTCCAACTCCAACATACCTCCCCCAGGGAACTTTGGACATGGAAGTGGCCAAAAACTAGTTTTTAGGACAAATATTTATGACTAATAAACACAAGAAATTAATCCCGATCTCATAAGTGAAGTAGGAAAAGGAAGTAAAGACAAAAAGCAGACATTCTGAATGGGTGTTAAGCAGGGCAGGTGGCTAGTGATGCTTTCCCAAATAGGTTGCCCATGTTTAATTCAAAGTAGTAATGTGGCAAAGAAATCTCTGAGTACCTCTCAAGCTGTAAATAGTTCATTATGTAAATACCACAATAATACTAATACAACTAATAAATCCACTATAAATTTAATACTAATAAATCCACCATTACTCAGTCACCTTAAAGTAGCCGAGAATATAAGCATTGCAGTCAGTAACACTCTCCATATTAACTTATCAACCCCATCAGCTTAGTCTGCTTCACCAGCAAACCTAACTGTGATGATCTCTCAATTGTTACTGCCTCCATCACTGCCAAATCTTCCACTATCCCTCACCTGAATACTGCAGTGTCCACTTCTCAGGCTTATAAGCTAGTCTCCAAGGGGCCAGCCAACAGCATCCTGTTGTCACCCAGTGGCTCAGACCATGTCACTTGCTCCATTGGAAACTCTCTGATGACCTCCTCTTGCACAATGAAAAGAGATCCCTAGCTGTGGCCTGGCTTACAGAGGCCTGCAGGTCTGTCCGCTCCACCTCTCCCCATCGCCTATGCTGCTGTACACACAGGGGTCTCTTCGCTCTCCCTCCAGCACAGGATGCTCGCTCCCTGCGGTGTCCTACTCTCAGATCCTTGCCCGGCCAGCTCCTTCTCTCCACTGACGTCTCAGCTCAAATGTCACTTCCTCTCAGAGAGACATCCACTAGCCCACCAGCCACCCAGGCAGCCTCCGTCACTGCACTTTCCCCTACCTGTTACTTCCTGTGTACATGTTACTTTGTTACTGTCTCCTCTCACAAGACCATAAGCTCCAAGAATACATTATGTCGCTCTCCTTCACTGCAGAATCCATGACACGCCACATGCACGTAATCAAAATTTCAATGAATGAATAAATATTTACTCTGTGTCAGGCACTGTAAAGACTTTATATGGATTATCATAATTAATCCTCAAAACATCCCAACAAGGTAGTTCCTATTAATTACTACTACTACTATTCAGTCTCTAAAGCTAAGTAAACTTCTCAGTTGACTGCAGAGCCCATTCACTTAATCATTTATTTGTATCCTCCATATATTACTCTGGGATATGCTCTAGGGAATCATGTTCTCAGTGGATTGCCACAACACAATAAAGAGCCTTCTCATTCGCCAGAAAAAAAGGTCAAGGATGTTTCCTTCACTGGTGTATGGAGTTTATTTAATTGTGTTCCTGCTTCTTAAAAATTGGTAATTCTATACCCCGTGCACATGGTAACTATAAATAAGGAAGACCAGTGTTGATGTTAAGGACACAGGTCCTAGGGATCAAAGGGCCTAAATTGTCTGGGATCAAATCCCCATTCAGCCATACACTGGTCATAGAGACTCCTCAACGTCTCTGTATTTCAGACCCTCATTTTTTAGATTGGGGTGGTCCTAGGACTGTGGGTGTTAAAGGAGGTAATATGTAAGGCACTTTGTAAAACAGCATCTCCCCCAAAAAAGAGTTCAGTAAATGCCCACTGGAATTTATATTATTATTAAATATATTTCTGACTACTTAATTACCCAGTTCACCCTTTTCCTCACCAAGCTAGATTTCATATATTTCAATAACCCAAATTCATTGCCCACGGGACTTTGATATTAAGACAGATTCTTCCTCTCCTTATTTGGCTTGGGTGTAGGTTAAGAAGCTTTGAGACAGAGTCTTTCTGGGAAGAAGACACTAAAGCACTAACTTAATAAAACTTTGTGATTAAACCTGGGAGACCTAAGGCACAGTCCAGAGCCATTAGTTTCAAGTTCGGGAGCAAACTGCAGCACAAGGAGACTCTGGCTACATACCCTTCAATAATCACCCAGCAGCCGGAGTGGAAAACAGTGCGTTTCGTATCTTTAACCTAGATTAATGAATGTCTTATTTGGAAAGAGCAAATTCTTTCTGGGGAAACTAGATGGCCAGGGACATGGAACTCCCAGCTAAAACACAAAGGTGTTTGGAAAACAATAGTCTCGTTTTTGACAGAAGCACCTTACAAACTGGCCAAGTGCACCAGAAAGAATTGAACCCAGGCAATGCCTGCGGGTGTAGGGGAGTGAGGTCTCTGGGGCAGGCACCTGCCTCCCCGCCCTGGGGCCACACACACTCCCTGACAGTCCCAGGACCAGGAGCCAATTGGCAGTGCCGGCTGCACTTGCAGGAGAAACAGAGCGTCACTGCCAGCTTTTAGTGACAAAAGGAGTGTTCATAGCAGGCGCGTTGACAGCTGTCCGAGTGCCACATTTATTTACAAAATGTTAGTTAAATTACTGACAGTTGGCGCTGTGGAGGAAAAGCTGAGAGAAAAGCTGACATTTCTTGATCTAGTGGCGCTCAGCTCACAGCCCTGGCTCTGCTCCCCTGTCTATTTATTAATCCCATTATTTGCTTGTTACTTTATCTATTTATGACTTCTGGCTTATTCACCAGCCATTGCTTTTAAGAGGCTTCATGTGTCCCGGGCAGTTAAATTGCTCCACTCAATTCGGTTCCAAAGGCCCTTGGCCTAAAAGTTGCCCCGAGGATCAGCTGTTCCAACCGGCCTCTGTACCTCCTGCAGCCCAGGCCCAGCTCAGCAGCATCTGGAAAGTCCCCTGTGGGCAGGGAGCGAATCCCTTTGCGGCACATACTGACGACCAACGCACGCTCATTAAGGTATAAATAATCACCACCATCAGCTAATCACCACTATCAGCATCGTCTCCTATTCCTCATCTGCTGATCAGAGATAGGCAGTAGCTGGACGAACTGCTTCCGTTTTTTATTCTTACTGACAGGGGCAATTAAGATCCAGGAAGAAGAACTGGGGTGATAAATGAAGATCAACATTATGGCTCTGCACCGTTTTAGACACTAAAACATATTTCCGATACAGCATGTACAATCTCTTTTCCTCAAATGTTGAAAAAAGCATATATTTCAATAAACTGTGGTCTTTAACTTTTTCCTGATGTTTCTTCTTATGTCAAAATAATGCATGTTTTTGTTGACAATTTAAACCATACAGATAAGCAAGGGATTATTCTTATTCCAGACATCCTATTTGGAAGCATAGGGTTCATCTTCCTTTCCCATCCACCTGCCCCTCTCCACAGCATGTGTCACCAGTTAACATATTCTATGTTTTGTATGTATTTTGTTCACTGTCTCATTCCACTAGGAGGGAAGTGCTGTGAGGACGGGGATTTTATTGTTTGACAACTACCGAATTCCACAAAGCCTAGAACAGTGCCTGGCGCATGGTTGGCATGGAATGGATACTTGCTGAATAAAATTGAACCTGACGTAGCCATCCCGAGACGCGTCAATCAATCTTCCCGGTTCTGACAGCCCCAGCTGCTCTGGGCTCAGTTGGAAAGGGATCAAGGCATGGCCGCAGCGGGAAAGACTTGCCAAGGCCACCCACAACTCTGAGGTTCTCTCTCCCGCCAGAAATGGGTCAGCTATAGCTGATGGCCTCTTGCTGCTCCAGTTCCCTATTGTAGCTGGGCTTCCATGGCACAGCCACCCTCAGCCCTCATAGATGCAGGCCCCTTCCTGCCACCACTTCTCCCCCAAACCTCCAGTGTCCCTTCTGTGCTCCTGCACCATCCCCCACCACATCCCAGGTGACAAGGTGGCTCCTTCTCAGTCACTTCCTGAGGTCTTGCTTCTGAAGATCCCCATTCCTAGCCAGGTCATGGGCATGTGGAAGACAGGAACTGTGTCTTATTTATTTCTGTAGCCCAAACATCACCCAGCGCAATGCCCTACACATGGGGACGTGTGTGCCAAAAGCCCCATGGCCTACCACACACACATATATATACATATATATACACACACACACACATATATACACACATATATACACACACACACATATACACACACATATACACACATATATACACACACACATATATACACACACATATATACATGCACACATATATACACACATATATATACACACACATACACACACATATATACACATATATACACACATATATACACATATACACACATATATACACATACATATACACATATATACACACACATATACACACACACATATATATACACATATATACACACACATACATATATACACACACACATATACACATATATACACACATATATACACACACACACACACATATACACACACACACACATACACACACACACACATATATATATATATATTTTTTGAGACACCGTCTTGTTCTGTAGCCCAGGCTGGACTGCAGTGGCGCCATCTCGGTTCACTGTAACTTCGACCTGCTAGGCTCAAGCGATCCTCCTGCCTCAGCTTCTCCACTAGCTGGGACCACAAGCGCATGCCACCATGGCCAGCTAATTTTTGCATTTTGTGTAGAGATAGGGTTTTGTTCAGGCTGGTCTAGAACTCCTAAGCTCAAGTGATCCACCCACCTCAGCCTCCCAAAGTGCTGGGATTACAGATGGAAGCCACTGCATCTGGCCCAGAAACCTGTTTTTATGACACTAATCCTGTCTGGTTATGAAAACCCAAAATTTTATTTTTTAAAATTTACTAGTTAGAGAAAACACAAAAAGATCTATGTCACTCACAATTCCACTATGCAGAAACGTTATGAGCACTACTATGTTGATGTAAAAGCCTTTCTGCTTTTATTTAATATTTTTAGCAGGCGTTTTATGTACGCACACATGGTCAAAGAGCATCAAAGCACTTCTGACTGGTGGGTTGTAGACCAGTTAATTATCCGAAATGACTGAGTCAGAGCTCTGCCTTTGTTCACATTCAGGACTACATTAATTTTAAATTATTAGAAAATGCATAACGTTAAATGGAAAACATCTGCAGGAGAATATATAAAATTTCTATTTGGAGGGAAAAACAAGAAAAACTAGACACTATGTTGTTTGAGAATAATTACATATTTGGTAAAAGTCTAAAGGAAATAAGGAAATAAGAAGCAAACATTCAAGCCAGTGGTGATCTCCTCAAGCAAGAAAGGGTAGAAAATAGGTGGGAACGCAGAAAGTTTCACAGGTAATAGAAGGCTATATTTCTTAGATTGTACCAAGAGAACACAGGTGATCAATGTATCATGTTTTATACATAGATATGTTACACTCATGCTGGTATATAAAATATTTCATAACAAAAGGAAAATAATATGCATTTGGCTCCCTGTACACATAAAATATTGTGCTCCTTGAGTAAGCATTTCATTAAACATTTACTGAGTGTGTGGCATGAGCTGGGCCCAGTGTGAGGGGCCAGCAGGTTGAAAATAAGCATGGAGGAAGGAGGACCAACCAGAAGGCAACAAGTACCCTGCATTCTTCCTCCACCCACCTGCTCAGACCACATACGGCCACCTGTCCCACTCAATTCCACTGTCCAGGAGGGAAGGCTTTGGTGACAAAAATAAAGAGTTAATAGAAAAGTTTCAACTGCATTTATAATGGGAATTATATATTAATATTGCCTTTTGAAATAGAGGTATGTTTAATTAATATTTTCTCTGAGACTCAGTGTAATTGTTGGGAAATACAGACTAAAAAGTCACTGGTGTGCACTGAATGGTTAAGCAATCCCCAACACTGACCAAAGCAATAACATCATCAACACTAAATCAACAGTAATTATCTACTTTTTTAAAGCAATGAAGAAGTGTTTAAAATTAGATAAGAGAATGAGAATAGACGCTTGTAGCCTCTTTGCTGAAGCATTCATGACAAATCATTCTTTCTGGACGTTTCACGGATTTCAGCCATCACAGGACCATGAGCAGGAGGTAGCTGAGCCTTTGATCACAAACGACAAGCTAAGTCCAGCGAGCACCTTGGTGTTTATTCACCCAGGAAAGCAAGCAGACTTGTAATTCCGTGGAAGTTCATGATCCTTCGAGGAAATCTTCAAGATATGACCACTGGAAGTGCCTTCCTAGTTTGTGAAAGTGTGAACCAAACAAAAGAAAAAGACTCCAGAAATGAGCTTTGTCCTGTATCACAGTTAAGTGCTTAAAACGATGGAGGTGGCACAGGAAATTGTGGGAGTGCAGAGAAGGTTTTACATGAGGGCTGTGTCCTGTCTCTAGCATAAAAATGCAAAGAAAATACAGCCTTTGCCGTCTATAAAAAGCGCAAAGTTTTTATAAGGGCAATAAAGTTACAGAAAAATGAAAACAAAACAAAACAAAACAAAACTGCTAACATGCAGTAGCCCAAACTGTCAAACTGCTCCAGGGGCTTCCCCTAAGACAAAGAGTCAAATCCAAAGCCATCACCAAAGCCGGTGGCTTGGCCCGGGCCCCGGCCACATCTCCCCACATTGGTTCAGGCCAAGGACGATCCCTCCTCAGCACCTTTGTATCTGCCTGGGAAACCCCTCTCCTAAATGAAGGCAGGCTCACACCCTCATTCATCAGATCTCACTCAAGGCCTGCATGGCAGGGCCTTCCCCTAACCAGGGCACCTAAACTCGCACACTTCGTCCATTCCCCTCCCTGACTGCCGCTCGCCTCTACAGAGCATTCATCACTACCGGACATCGCATGGTGCAGTCACTTATTTCCTCATCGTCTTCGCAAGTCTCAGGGTCTAGAGCAGTGTTAGGCACTTAGCAGATGTGGAACACTTTCTTTCCTGAAAAAATAATTGAATGATTGTAAATGACAAACTGTGGGAACATGAGAAAACAACAGGTTTGTACTGATTGAAGAAATGAAGGAAAGGGTGAGAATGATGCTGTTTGCAGGATTTTCAATGGACTTGCTGGGGGTGGGTGCGTGGTGGAGAAAAAGTAGGGGAGAAGGAGATGGAAAATGCAACCAAGCTAAGCAAGCCATGGGGAATGGTGAGTTCAGAGTTTGTAGTGGGACAAAACAGACAGGAGACCACAGAAAAGGTTTGTGTTTGGAGATTCTGGCAAGAGCCAGAACGTCGTCCATCATCTTCTACACATGCCTAAGCATGTTTAGCTTGTTTTGACTAATGGAATATATTAACAATATGAAATAACTTGTTTAGTGCCTCATATATGCCAGGTATAATCCTTAAGATTTTACATCTTGTGCTATGTAATTATCAAAAATACTTACGATAAGTATTATGATAAGCATCTAGCCATGCTGTAAAAAAACTCACAGGGTAGACCCTCGGGTCATCCTTGTAAAGCATTTACCATATAAGGATAGGTTCTCATTAAGTGCTTCTACTGATGTTGGTTTTTGTTGTTATTATTAATATTATGGTGATGATTCTTGTAACAACTCTGTCAGGTAGGTATTAAGACATAATTTAGCCCTATTTCATAGATTTAAAAAAAAAAAAAAAAGGCTCAGAGAGATGAGGTTAATAATTTAACAGTCCAGTTAAGGCCCAGCTTAAGTTTTTCCCAAGACCAGAATCCATTGTTCCCACTACAGAACATAATCTCAATTCACATGTTTCATGCAGACTTACGAGTTGAATATGTATGTTTAGGATAAATATGTACATACGGTATCTAGCCATGCTGTAAAGAAAACTCACAGGGTAGACTCCCAACTATTGGGAGCTGACTACGTGTGACCCCATCTCCGATGCTACCACAGGGCTCTGTGATTTTATGTCTCTGTAACAGTGTCAAGAAAGTACTTCTCTGGGTATCAAGTGTCCTTCTACACTATCAAGTATCCACCTTTGCTTTCCTCTTCCTGTGAGTGAGTACGGAACCCCATGTTGTGAATAGTATTTTGAAAGTCTGTTGAAACCACGTGCTTAAAGGAATCAGCAGAAGCCGAGGTGGCAACGGTCAAGCACAGGTGGCTTCCAGAGGAAGGTGACCACAGGCCTTAGGTGAAAAGACAAAGCTGCATCCATTTCCTGTGGATAAAAATTCAAACAAAATATATACACTTCCCATCTAGGCTTACCTCTACAAGTCTTCCAATCACTACATTCTAAAGGTCAGGCCTAACTCAACCCTAGAGACTTGGGCAAGATTTCGTGTTTGACGATGGCTCCAAAGCCAGGCCAGTATCCTGGTGTGGTGCTTGGAGCCCGGCACCAACTACTAATTATATATTAATGGCAACTAGGAAAGCAACTACTTTTTAAATAACAAAGGTAACCCCAGGGGCATGGAAATGTCAGACTGAATGCTTAATCAAGGTGGTGCAAAATGCTCTAGGGAGCAATGTTAAATTTTCAGCCACAAATGGAGATAATCCGAGAAATTCTTCTTAAAAGGCAAAAATCTCACTTCCTTAGCATACACACTGTGTAGGTTTGATTACTCAATAGAGAGATGAAATATGCGCTAAATAATTCTTCTGAACAGTTCATTAGGCCTAATCCGTCTCTGATTTCTGCGAGTCCATTAATTCCAAATATGTGCCTACTTATACATACACACACATCCACATATGATCATAAAATGCCAGCTTAATTTCACAATGTAATATCTTGGAAATGGCAACAGGTAAAACGTCAAATTGGATATTATGCATATTTTAAACATTTATAATTTTCAGATGTGATAAGTGAAAATGACAAGAGTGGGCCCAAGAAGGATGACATTTCAGTTAGAAAACCCTGGATCCTCACGGCTGGAGGTGTGTGCTGCAGGGGTCACACGTCAAATGTGGGTTGCCAGAAATCTACAAAGTCCACATGCAAACGACCAGGCCTCTGTGCGCAGCAAGTGAATCAACACAGGTGTGGGGGCTACTCGCTTATGTGGGATTTGTATTTAATTCCCATCTCCTGAGAGCTGTGCTCCTATCATCATTCACACCTTAATTTGGACATGAGAAGAGCACTTACAGACACTGAGGACCCCCAGGTCCCTTTGTTGACTGCCTGCCCCTTATTCAGCTTTGACACTTCCTCCTCCTTGCCTTGCTCGTCTTTGACTAGGTCATTCCACTTGCCAATCCATCTGCCCAACACGCTCTTCCCTGCAGGGCTTTCTCCACGGTTCACCGCCTTGACCATCATGCAAGCCCCTGCTCCTCCCTGCACACCAGGTTCCTCTGTCCCCTAACCTATAGTTCACTTTCTGTCCCAATGCTTTCCACTATGTGATGCGCTGTTTGTTTGTTTACTTATTTGTTTTCCAACAGCTGGTTCCTGCTAAGTACGGTTGTGCAGGTTGTGCGCTGCTCAAGGGCTGAAGAAGGCAACAAAATAATGCAGCCAGCACTCTGTTTACTCAGCCAGGGACTCTGGTGAACAACGTCATCAGCGAGGAATGCCTACTCCTACTTGGTCTGTGCAAGTTGTATGCTAGGAGAAGATGCCTTTTTTTTCTAATCCATACAAGTTGCAACCCTCATCTCCTTCGCTAAACACCACTCTGTAAGAGAGGAGCTCAGCACCTAGAACAGTTCCTGGCTCATAGGAGATGTACAGTAGGCACTACTGAAACAACACGGCAAAACTCATCCATCTAATCTCCAAGGATACATTAAGCTCCTATTATGTGCCAGGCACTGTGCAGCATACCAAAGCAAGAACAAAAACAAAACAAGATCCCAGACCCCTGAATTACAAACCGTGGAATCGAGCCACCTGAATCTTGCCCCCTGTCTCTGCATTGCCTCCATTCCTTGTATGTCTCCTATCCACGACTCTGGCTCAGGCTCTTCCCCTTTCCACAGCTTCCTTTCTCCTTTACCCAAATCCATACACGATTGCTCCACCACCTGGTTTCTCTTCAAAGCTTGGAACTCTGGCTGGGTGTGGTGGCTCACATCTAACTGTAATCCCAGCACGTTGGCAGGCCAAGGCAGGCACATCGCTTGATCCCAGGAGTTTGAGACCTCCTCGGTAACATGGTGAAACCCTGTCTCTCCAAAAAATACAAAAATTAGCTGGGCATGGTGGCATGTACCTGTGGTCCCAGCCATTTGAGAGGCTAAGGTGGGAAGGTAACCTGAGCCCAGGGAGGTTGAGGCTGTAGTGAGCTGAGACTGCATCACTGCACTCCAGCCTGGGTGACAGAGCAAGACCCTGTTTAAAAAAAAAAAAAAAAAAAAAGGAACTCTAATAGTGGTTTTCTCTTCTTTCCCTTTAACATTCTTGAGAACAAGCCTACAAATCATCCTATCTATCTCTTTAGTGTGTGTCAATTAAAACACTGGATGTTAGAATATCTCTAGCACAAAAGGTTATACTAAATAAGTGACCTCCAGCCATTAATGAGTAATTTATCATCTAAGAGGTATTTTCACCAATTATAGCGTGTCTTGAGTTACGTCCATTACGGATATGTGCTCATTTGCCTCAAGGTAAAACTTTTCCTTGTCACTGCTTTTCACATTCCTGCAGAATAAAGCAGACACGTTACTTGGACCACAGATGTAAACAGTCAAGCAACTGAAAATCAAACATTTGAGACTTCCGTTTGAAAAGGCCATGGTTCTCACTTTCAGACACATGCAAAAATCACCAAAAGGCTTGCCAAGAAATTGTAATAAGTGCTTAGGTCTGGATTCAGAAACTACATCTGTATATTTCTATGCAGCTGAGATCAGAAAATATAAATGATAATGGTTGAGTATTGAATTAGATAGGATAATGCTAGCTATTGTAACAAATCGTCTCTGAACTCTCAGAAGCCTGAATGCAAGTTTGTTTTTCCTTTAGGTAATAATTTAACAGGGTTCCTGGCCAGCTGGTGGGTGTGGGTGCGAGCCCTGCTCCATGCTGTCATTCAGGAATTTGGCCGATGGAGCTCTGCCAAACAGGACACAGGTTTCCAAGGTAATTTTGGACATCAACATCCAGATGGTCTAAGGAGAAAGAACATAAAGAATTTCACAGGGGATGTTTTTCTGGGCCAACCTACACAGAGCTCCGGCTCACGTTCCTTTGGGTACAGCTGTCACGTGGTCACTTCTAAATTCAAAAGAGTCTGGGAAAGGCAGCCGAGTTTGTGCTCAGGGGAAAAATAAAAAAACTTACATATGATTTGAGCAGCCAGTAATCTCTTCCTCAAATCCAAAGAACGAAACAGAGCATATTCTCACTTCACAGAGTGAACCCGAGGCCTGGGAACGCTCATTTTCTTAGCGGCCCCACATGATGCGTTGGGACAGAGCCAGGACTAAAAGCCAGGTCACCTTGGCCCGAGACCACAAGTCACATGCCAAAAGCAATGAACCGTGCTGACACTCCTAAAAACCACCCCACCAGCAGATGTCTGTGTAGCTGTAGAGTGTGCACCAGCGTCAGCCGCCGCCCCCAGCTCCACGCCCTGCACTATGCATTTCCACGCATAGCTCCAGGATCACGAGAGGCACATCCTGCCCTCTGCCCACCACGGGCCCATTGCAGGCCGGCTCCTTCCTCGGTTATGTAAGGCTAACACCAAGTATGAGCAGAGCGCCAGGCACTGCTCTGCATACTTCATGCTTCACACTGGCCCAGACCCCTATTATTAGTCCCTTCAAATGAAGATAAACTGAGGCACGGCAAGGCTAATCCATGTGCCAAAGGTCATGTACCCAGTGGCTGAAGAATTTGAAACTGGGGATGGGAGGAGGGCCTGGCTCCAGACCCTGCACTTAATCATTATCTTCTAGAGCCCGAAGGTACAATTCTCTTAATAAAGAAAGGTTAACATGAAAGATTGGACATTGAATGATGTGTGAAACTTCAGGCTCACAGCCTCATTTCTAGCTGCTGCTTCCCTTCCTTCCCTTCCCCCCAGGTTTGTAGGTCTTGAGCAGAATAATCCTTATTCTCCAGTGTTTATTAGATTTTCCATAAAACCCCTCGTGATAGTGGATATTTAAAGGCTCTTTAGATTCCACACGTGTAGATGTTATGAAGTGTGTCACATGGCCCGACCATTTCCTCCTCAATGTCTCATTCCACAATCTGACCTAGAGAACGAACACACCAGCTCACACACACCCCATCTGAACTCTGTTTAATACCCGATCCCGCGCCAATACACAGACAGACCTGAGCTTCCTCTTTCTAGTAAAAGATAAATAATTTCACTGTGAATAGCTTACTATTATTCCTAACAAACGTTTCATTCACTCAACAACTATTCTGTAATAGAGCCCATGTCCCAGGCAGTAATGTAATCACTATAAATGAGAGCAACAAACTCAGCAGCTTGGTGGACCCTGCATTTTAGGGGGAGTAGCAATAAATAAGAAATAAATAAATAACAGACTTCTCTTAGTGGTACAGGCTGTGAAGAAAATTAAAGCTAGGCAGAGAGATAGAAAGATGGGGGCTGAGGACATCACTATTTCAAACAGCATGATCTGCAAAGCCTTTTTTTAAGATGGGGTACTGGAGTAGATGCATGAATTCAAGGAGGGTCTAGACACATAAGTTTATAGCAGATCTTAAGAGAGGGAAGAACATTTCTTAAGTCAAGAAGAGTCTTAGTAAGTTCCAGGAACAGCAGAGAAGTTCAGCGTTCTGCATTCACACAAGGGAGGTAGCAGTGATGTGGGGAGTGGTATAAGGTTTAGATAGGCTCCAGGTGATTAAAAAGCCTCTACGTCATCCAGATGGTTGCATTTCATTCTAAGTTTAGCCAGAAGCCACTGTAGGATTTTGAACAGAGTCATGTAATTCTTGTGAAATGGTAGCTGGGGCTACTAGACAGATAATAAATTCCAGGGCAACAGGAGTAGAAACAGCGGACCAGACAAGATGCCACCAGAAGAGCCCAGGAGAGACAGTGGTGGCCTTGCCCAGGGAGGCAGTGCTAGAGATGGTAAAACGTGGTCTGATTCAGGATAACTCTTAAAAGAAAAAACAAACAGGATTTAGCAATGAATCAGATGAAGCACAGGAGAGAATGAAAAAAATAAAAGATGTACTAGGTTTGCAGTTCCTAAGATCAGAAAGACTGAGGGAAAGGCAGGATGGAGGAGCTGGCCGTGGTCCAATGGGCCTTGTGTCAAGGGCACCGGCTGGGAGGACCCAGTTTGAATGTCATCATTAAAAGTCTCCGTAGATGAGCAACAGGATGTGTGGTCTGGAGGTCCAGAGTGAAGAAGCGTGGTCAGAACAGATGGCAGATGACTATGACAAGGAAGGGGCAGAGGGCGACAGAGCCAAGTGGCATTTCCTCCACCCTAACGGGAGACGTTGAGAAAGATGAAAAAGAAATGTCCAGCAGCCATAGCAAGGAGGACGTTTATCCAACTTTCCAGCCTCAGGGTAAGCAAGGTATTTGAGAAAAACAGCCATTTTTGAGGACTCCAGGAGTGGCAATAATCCAGGGAACAGCCAAGTTTCAACTAAAGCAAAAAAGAAAACAGGAAAATAAGGGGGGAACATTCAAAGTAGAGACTGCAGATGTAAAAATGTTGCTAGCGACAGATCATAAGTCCAGAGAGTAAAAAGGTTTGGAGGATGAGGAAGAGGTTTGCAACTGGGTTAGACTGTTGGACGTCAGGATATGAGTCTAGAAAATGATGCATTGCCCTGGGGTTGAAGGTCTGTGATTTCTGAGGTGGGTGAGATAACGGAGATGATACAATAGGGTTTGTCCTGATGGTCTCTGAGGAACAAAAGGGCAAGCATTTCTACCCTGATTGGCTTCTTTGGGAGTTGCAATGGAGAGGCTGGGCTCACGACTGAGACCCAGAAGCATTCCGGACTCTGGCGCCTCCTCTGTGGACTGCAGTGGCTCGTGTCATTGTTGGGAACTGGGTGATCTAACTAGGCCTATCTATGGTCCTTTGCATGCTTGTTACTATTATTTAACAACATTATTTCTTTAATATGCAAATGTTCCAGTGTCCTACTGCTGTCATAATACAGTACCAAAACGGGGGGGCTGAAAACAGTGGAAATGTGTTGTCCCACAGTTCTGGAGCCCAGAAGTCTGAAATCATAGTGATCACTGTGTTGGCAGCACCATACTCCCTTTGAAACTTGTAAGGAAGTTTTCCTCCTTGCCTCTTCCTAATTCCTGGCTGTTTGCTGGCAATCTGTGGCATTTCTTGGCTTGCAGGTGCATCACTACAGCCTCTGCCTTTGTGGTCACTCTCTGCGTGTCTTCTGTGTCTCCACATAGGCATCTTTTTACCAGAACACCAGTTACATTCGTTTAGAGGCACACTCTACTGTAGTATGACCATGACCTCACCTTACCACACTTACTCTAGTATGACTTCACCTTACCACACTTACTCTAGTATGACCTCACCTTATCTGCAGCAACCATATTTACAAATAAAGTCACGCTGTAAGGTACTGGAGGTTAGGACATCAATATAACTTTTTTAATGGTGGGGAGATGGGACAAAATTCAACCCATAACACCACAGCACTGCTATTTCCAGCTTTTCTGTATAAAAACTGCACTAAATTAAAAATAATTTGCATGTGTTCTTTTTCTTACTTACAGCTTCTGATGGGTTCGCATTTTGGATTGAGCCCTCCTGACAGGTAAATTTGTCCAAAGATGACTATTCTGAATGTGAGAGCATTTTTTCACTCATCCCACACATTAGAGGCCGTTTGAAAGCCAGAGAAGATCAAGAAACTATTTTCACACAGATACATCTTCCTCTGGCTCCATGAACCCAACAAAGCTTGTTTGAAGGTCGATTTTAGTTGTTTTAATGTTCCATCAGTCTGTTGGTTGATGCTGTTTTCATTAGAAATTCTATTATTTTAAGAAATCCATCAGCGAGATTGTAAGATTAGTTCATATGTTCATTTTATAAGGAAATCTAACCCCCCAAAAGCTTCCTAAGCCAAAACATTTCACACTGATAAGACACCAAGTTGCCCAAATACACCCAAATAAAACCAAATAATTCAACAATGTGAATAAATGAAATTTAAGAAAAACAGATCATGAAAGATCAAGACTGCTACTCATAGTTCACTACATTTAAACTAATGTAAGCCCTTTGACATGGGGTTAAAATGGACAGGACTCTTCCTGTGATCCCATCAGTGAATGCTGAGATCAGTTTCTAATGCCAGATGCACTGGTGTTGCCCTAGACCTGACCAGAAGTAAAATTCCCAAATGCAAAGAAGCTCCTTCTCTATTTTCACCATCACCACTCAAGCCCTGAGCCTGCCTGCGAATGATCAGGAGATACGAATGAAGAGAAGATTCACAATTAGAGAACATTAAAGCTGCAGGAGTCTTAAACTGCCCCCTCCCCAACACATGTTATTGCAGACCCTGTGTTTACCGTTTGACTCCAGTGGAATTATCATGGAAAAATCATTTCTCCAAGGAAAAAGGGTCTGACAACCCGAAATCTATGCATGAATTCACAGATAACCTGCTCCACAGAACCTTCTGGATGAATTTTTCTGGTGGGAAATGCATCTTCAGAGCCATGAACTGTCACAACGTGCTATGCAACAATCTTCTTATGAAAAACAAAGAAATATCTTTCTTCTCACTCCCTCTCAGAAATAAAACATCTCAAGAAATGATTTGAAACTGAAGAATCTCTAAACAGATGTATAGGAGAGGCACCACAAAAAAAACTCACAATTATAGGTGGACAAAAGGGGATCTGTCCACCTATAACTGGATCTTTCAGAAGCAAGACACTGGTATATCTGCCAAAGTGTTTAAGCTACAATAGTTTATAATGAAAATTGGTATATGTGTGTATATTATATACACACATATGCACACATGCATGTGTACATACATATATATTCATATATAAAGAAAGTTATAACTATATACTATGCTTTGTGTGTGTTATCTCATTTTAACCTAAAACAACACTTTGAGATTGGGTAATGACGGTCCTCTTTAAATGGAGGGTGGCGAGATTACAAATTTTGCCTGCAATCAAACAAAGTGCCTGAGCCAGTGTTTGTAGATTCCTGTCTCCCACTCTGTCTTCTTTCTAGCCTACCACTCCTGGTACCTTTGAGCCAGTAAGGTCTTGTGTGTTGGAGATCTTTGTCTCCAATGATTGTACTCCTAGTAAACTTCCCTGTTGCTTCCTTCTCTCTTCAGCTCACACATGCAATCTGAAATTGCATCCTAAACTCAATAAATCCTTGCTTTCCTAAAAAACAATATAAAATAATATTATTTGACCATCTATAATGATGTTGGTAGTATTACTTATTATTTATTTAGTATTAGTTATCTATTACACAGTGGGAACCCATCAACTTACTCCTGAGGAAGCAAAATGACCTTAAATAACACAAGGATAATGTTCTATTTTACTCATCAGTGGAGACTTTCAACCCAAGAGAACAAATATGCCATTACCATTAATTATCTTTTTTTTTTTACAAGATTCCCCAGGATAGATGCCTATTAGTAGTTAAGAAAAGAAGGAAGCATTTTGGAGCTGGTCCCTCCTGTTCCCCTGGTACTATGGCATCCACATCCACTGACTGGCCTGTGGAATCCTCCTGGAATTGGTGTCTGCCTTGATTGGTTCAATACCACATTCCAGAGAAGTAGGTGGAAATGTTCACGGTATTATTAGCCTCCTGTGAGGAAGTCGAAGATTGCTGATACCTAAAGCCAAAGATGAACGGAAGAGCCTGGAGTAAGAGTCTTCCTCTGAACAAATTACGGAAATTGTAGGATTCTGTGAGTAGAAGGGACCTCTAGAGGTCAGCTGGGTCCCTGTGTCTCCACGCCATGGACGACATGAAACCTTAAACACTCCCAGGCCCTGTTTCTCATGCTTCAGGAGAGGGGATTCCTGTGCACCACGACCAGGAGGGACAACCAAACTCACTGGGTCTCTAGTGGGAGAGGAACTTGGCAATGAAGAATAGAAGGGACAGAACGAGACCAGCACTATGGAACAGAGGGGCATTGCCTAGGAGTCAGACACCACCCATCCTGAGTCCCAGGCTCAGCACCCACCTGAGTATGCGAGCTGGGAAAATACCTTCACTGTGCCTCTCAGCACTTTGGTTTCCCGCTCTGTAAAATCAGAGTAATAATGGTGTCCACCTGATGGAGCACCTGTGAGGATTAAATGAGGTTCTTCTGGTAAACTGCCCAGCACAGGACCTGACCCGCAGGAAACAGCTGTCCCACATGGAGTGAGAGTCAAAGCATAAGAATGCAAGGTGTGGTACAGACGAAACCAGCAGTCAGGAGAGAATACGGTGATAAATGTCAGCCAAATGCATTGAAAGCATTCACGGTCAGCAGGATGCTTTTGCACTTAGTAGGAAAACATGGCCTTTCCTTCAGCGTGCGTAGCCCCAAGTGAGGGCTCACAGCCTGGGGATGGAGACGGTACTGGCTGCCGGCCCTCTCGCCCTTCTGGAAGGCATCCTTGTGCAAGACTGATTATCACTACTTCCACTATCTGTAAAACCAGGTGGTTGACCTCCCAGATCTCTGCAATCCATTCAAATTCAAGAATGCTATGCATTTGAAAGAGGGAGAAAGGAGACATTTTTCTGCAAAGCACTTATGGTTCAGATGAGGGGTGTTAGAGAACCGAGCTGGCCCCCTGTAGCCTCCTCTGGCTTTCAGTGACAACTGGCATCCTCCTACTCCTTCTGCCCCATGTTAGGTTGAGTTTTTAGTTTTCCCATTTTAGTTTTTGGCTCCTCAACAGCTGAATGTGCTTCCAGGAGCCTCCCTCCTTGGTCCCATCTGTCCCTTCTCCTCAGAGCCACAGGACACCAGCCGGATGCCTGGCAAGCCCCAAGGTGAGTGCCCAGTGGCCAGTCCTGGGAGGGGGCAGCGGAGTGGGAGCAGCACAGGCTTCCTGAGTAGCATTGCTATTCTGAACGGGTGAACTCATAAACAACAGATCAATAGTTACACCACCACAACCACTGCCAGTACACTCCACAAACAGAGAGAAAGGACGGGCAGAGCGCTTTTCTGTGTCCCTCCTTATCTTGAAAAGGCTAATTTCTCTAGGGTTGACTATATCATTGTTTCTTCAAAGGCTTAAGGACTGGGTGGGGAAGTGACCCAGCAGAATATTGCACGGGTGCAAATATTAAATAATGGACAACCAACACATCCCGTTTGTGGCCTGGACAGACAGACACAAGTTCAATGACTTCTTTGTATTTGTAACCTGTCCCCAGCACCTCCACAAGAGCAGCCTCACACAGCTGCCCAGACAGAAATGACACTGAGGAAGTAACATGCCTAAGGCAAGGACAACACAAAACAATCTAGGAAAAAGGACACAGACTCCGAGGAGGAGAAGACGTGATCTCAGGCCTTCATTCCTGCAGTCATTCATGCAACAACTTTATTGAACACCTTCTATCTGCCAGACACTGCTTATACAGTGCTAACAAGACAGAGCATATCTCTTCTCAAGGAATTTACAGTCCCTTTGGGAAAGACAAACCATAGGCAGATAACCAAATAATGAATGGGATAACTTCGGATGGAGATGATTGTTCTGAAGAAAAAAACTGCAGGACGATATGCCAGGGTAAGACTGGTGGTAGTGGTAGAGGATTATTTTGATTTGCTATCAGGAAAGGCATCAGGGAGGGAATTCTGTGTGAGCTTAGGCCAAAATGAGAAGAAACAGCTGTCCATGGGAAGATCAGGGTACGGGTGTTCACAGCAGCAGGGACCACAAGAGGAAATGCTTTGCAGCTGGAATAAGCTGTGTTTATGGGTGTCCACAACAGAGTGAGTGAAGGGAAAGGCAGGATGAGAGTCCTTTGGATTTTATTAGCAAATTCCACAGGCCAAGCCATGTGCTGCGGATTAGGAGGCAAGCCTGGAGGAGGCATAGTTCTGCCCTCAAGAGGCTGTGGAGTAGTTGGAGGGACTACCAGAGAATCCATTTGCTTATCAAATGAAATTCCAAGCACTTTACATGACATGAGCAAAGTGCCACAGCTTCCTTCATCTAGAGGGTGACTCCCTGGGTCCTCTCAAGTATCAAAACCACATTTAGTCTGTGTGATTCAATGGAGTTCCACATCAAAACTCAACCTAAATTGCATACATTTCTCAGACCTTCAATTCCTAACTCACCCTAGAAAAACAACATCATCCAATCGCTAAGCCCATGGTCTAGAGGCACAACAGAATGCAGAGTTCAGCCTCTGATGCCCACCTACCAAGTGATCCCCAGGAAATAATGTACTTTACTAGCTGCTGCCTTAACTGGGGAATCTCCGAAACGTGGAAACCATTCATTGAAACTGCCAAGTGACCGGTGTGTTGATGCTTAGTGAAGGTCTCTAAGTGAATGACACCCATGCAGTTGGGCATCTGGGGCTCTGTAATTCCTCACTGATGTCTGCTCACTTCCACCCAGGAGCTAGGAGTTAGTGAAGTCCTGCCAACCCACAGAAAGCCTTCGCTCCAACAGAGGGGCTCTGCTCCAGCCACAGACAGCGTGATCGCCTACGTTTTCATGGTGTACTCTGCCTCACAAGGTCAATGATCTCTTTCTCCACGGCCAGCTTTTTCAGTTGGACCCAAGCCCCCAAAAGCCAAGTCCAGGCCATATGCCTTTCCACACCCAAACACCCAGCTCAGTGCCTGATATGGTCTGGCTGTGTCCCCACCCAAATCTCATCTTGAATTGTAGCTCCCATAACTCCTATGTGTTGTGGGAGGGACCCAGTGGGAGATAATGGAATCATCAGGGCAGTTTTTCCCACACTGTTATCGTGGTAGTGAATAAGTCTCACAGGATCTGATGATTTTATAACGGTTTCCCCCTTCTCTTGGCTTTCACTGTCTTGTCTGCCGCCATGTAAAATGTGCCTTTTGCCTTCTGCCATGATTGTGAGGCCTCCCCAGCCACGTGGAACTGTGAGTCCATTAAACCTCTTTTTCTTTATAAATTACCCCGTCTTGGGTATGTCTTTATCAGCACTGTGAAAACGGACTAATACAGTCCCCTTCTTGAAAGAATCACTCAATACATTTTTGATTGACCATAGTTGAAATTTAAAATAAAATGATAGAGAAATGTGGTAAGGAGATAAATTGAATATAGCTGGGGGATATTGCTGTTTGGCTTTCATTCATTTTGTTTGAGTAAGAATCTGCCAGCACACAGTGCTCATGCCATGACAAGGCATGATTCTCGCTTTCCAAGAGGTGCTCTGCAGCCCAAGGGAAGAAAGAAGACAGAGAGTTAGTGAACACTGGAAAACAGGGTCTAAGCCAAAATGAATAGGGCAGACATTAAGTGCCACAGAGGAATGAGAGGAGCACAGAATTCAAAGGGTCCTGAATAGTCCTGGGAAGCTTGGTGTACAAAGTCAAGGAGCGGAGTCCTGAGCCAGCATACCGGCCTGCCACTGGCTGCCTGTGTGATTTCAGGTAAGTTCCCCCTCACTGGGTCTTAACGGGGAATAATTAAGTCTACTTCAGAGAGTTGTGAGGATTAAATGTTACTGTTTACATAAAATGTTCACACAGTAACAGACCAATGATAGTACTATGCATCCTATTAACATGATTATTACCAGTGCTTCATAGTCTGGCTTCCAAGCTTCCTAGCTGTGCCACCCTCATCAAAGGATGTAAACGCTCCACACCTCAGTTTCCTCCTCCGTAAAAGAGGGATAATAATATCTCCTACACCATAGGGCTGTTATTGAAGTGTTAATGTTACAAGGCTGAATGATAGGTTAGATATTATTAAAACACTCAGATACTCCCTAACACATAGTAAGCACTCAATAAACATTGGCTAATAGTACTATTATTGCAGATTCTGTTTTACCTCACCCTTTTAAGAAACATGCCTACAGAATGTCAGCAGGAGGGCAGAAAGAGTGGGAGATTGTAAACTGTAATTCTTTTCAGGCTGTCAATGCTATGCTAATTGAAAGATTTCCCAATACCTCCACAAGGATTGTTAGAGCTACTTGGATAAGATAAAACATTTTTTAAAAGTTTCCTCACATTAGAATCTTCTGCTGAGCATTTATTCTTTAGGGACTGCAAAAGATCCTCAAAAAACGATGTTGGTGAGAACAAAGCAGAATAAAATGAAATTAGAGCAAAAAGTCCTCTGCTGGTTATGAAGAAAACTACAAGTATCACCACCATCACCCAATCACCCATAGGAAGATGGATATGGCGGCCCTCCAGGCCACAGCACAGGTGCTCTGGTCTCCCCTAGCTGTGGTTCCTTACCGCTTGGTCATATGATTAGCCAAAGAAGAAAAAAACAAACGGAAGAAGAAAGAAAGAAAGATGGAAAGAAGGAAGGAAGGGTCCTCTGTCCCCCTACACACACACAATACAAAGCAAAAAGAAAATAACTCAGAACTCTGAACTACTAGATTGTTGCAACCTACAGTCAGGTTACGTGAAAATGTAGCAATTTTTATGCAAACAAAATACATTCTGAAATTCCTACTTGCCTCTCTGTACACAGAACAAGAAAATGCAAGGCCTGTGTTTGAGAGTTCAGGGACTTCCACTCCACCAAAGTCCATCCCAGCAGGGCAGCCCTTCCTTGTTCTAGTGCATCAGAGTCTGAGAAGAAAGGCAATCCTGAGAGGCCTGAGCATCCTCCAAATGGTTATTACACCTGGTGCCTGATTCACATCCTCGGTCAGGCCCACAGTCAAGGGCTGATGTGGCTCAGACCCTAGCTCATCTAATCCCTGCCCTGTAGTGCTCCATCCACTGTGAGGGCCTTTCTCTTGCGTATCAGGAAGACATTCAGCCCCTGAGACTGGCACAGAATGACAGGAGATGTTCCAGAAGGAACTTGGCTGGGTTGGGGCCAATTCAAGGGTCTAGAAAGGAAGCTCCACCATGTTCCCATCTCCATCCATACCCAAACAATACCACTGTGTGGAGAGCACATGTGAAAATGCAAACAAACATTAGTGCTGAAAGAGACAGAGAAAGGGACTGGCAGAATGAGAAAAAAAGAAGCATGAAAGGGAAGACAAAGAAAGATAAGTCAGCCAGTACATGATAATGTGATTTCAAAAAGAAGCTACTCCTAACCCAGGCCTGTCCCGTGATTCAGCCTCTGCTGAATACAGCCACCCTCTGGACAGTCCTGATTTTCAGAAGCCTTGAAGACTACCTCTGGAAACCAGATCCTGGCCTCAGACAGAGGGTCTCTGTCTGCCAGGACCCACTTCCTGTTTATTTATCTTCAAATCTCTACAGAGCTACCTCACACCTTTTCCTTGAAAAAAAAAAAAAAAAATCCCATTTGTATCTAAAATGTTCCCCATATGAGAATGTCTCTGTCCCTGGGAGACCCTCCTTGCAGTCAAGGACTAAGGACAAAGAGGGCATCCAGAGAACATTAAATTTCCTTGATTATTACTGCTTTAGACATTCATTTTTGGTTTTTTATTTAAGTAATCTGAAATCACTGCATATTTGTAACTCCCCTGAAATCCACTTTTAAAGCAGATACACAATCATTTCAGAGTGGGGGAAGCTAGTTGCTTTATTTTTTCCCAGAAGAGTGGAAGAGGTGGGTCTCATAAGCCAACACATAACTAGGAGTTCACCAGAGCCATGAGGATAAGCTCTCCCTAGACAAAGGATCACAGGATGCTTGTAGCCCTCCATGGGTCCCTAAATTACACACTTCCTTTGGCAATGTCCTGATAATTCAGCTCTGTATTGACACTGCCTCCTCTTCACCATTTTCTATCCTATAGACACTGCCTTAAGTATACAGTCCACAAACAACCCAATCCTAGAAGAAGTCATCAGAGGGGCAAAACAGTAGGCAATGGCACCAGGGTTATCTTTCCGGAAATCTTCATGTGCAAAGGACAAGAATATTGCCATGTTGCCTTGTGGTTAGTTCTGTTGCTTAGTTTGGAAAACTTTATTTAAGAGGGCAGACGAAACCAAGGAGAGGCAGGGAAATAGTTCCCATGAACCTTCTTAACTTCTACCTCATGCTTATTTTCTTTTAAAATTCCAGAAAATAAAATTTCCCATTGCAATCATTAAGTGTGTTGCCCTCATATGAGAGGTGTGGTTTATCAACACTGGAAATTGAGTTACCATTTCTGCAGGCAAGGTAATCAGGGAGATGGAATCATTCTACCTTACACAAAGCATAACCGAGATTCTTCTTCTCCTCCTCCTCCCCCAGTGCCTGTAAGCCTTAACCCCAGAAGCCAATCAGGACCCAACCCAACACTGAAACCTAGTTTCTCTTCAGTAGACGAGTTTTGCACGTACTGTTTTGGTGGACAGCAGGAACAGAACACAGTTCACCACAGTAAATGCCATTTTCCACGGACAAATCAGACTCCATGACTTGGGCCTCAGAAAGCCACGTTCAGACAGGAGAAAGCACCTCTGTCTGCTCACCAGCTCACGGCATGAAGGCACCCCAGGAAAGCCCGGGCACAGTCAGACCCAGGACAAAACAGCGGCTCTCCGAGAGTGCAGGAGCCAGGGCTGGCAAAGCCCCATGGCATGGGCGAGTGGGGGCATTCACTCCAAGCCAGACCCCTCCTTTGGGACTCATTAACTTCAGAGAAGACTGCTCACGGGGAGCCCCTCCAAGCCCCCTGTCACCACGGCCACCAGGCTCAGGCACAGACAGTGCCAGGGACAAGTCCCTCAGTCTCAGCGACCACCTGGTCCAGCCACCCCTCACCCTTAACAAGAGCCTGAGCCGCAGAGGCCAGTTTTTGGGAAAAAGCTCACCGCCAGAACCTCTGAGCCTTTCCCCATGAATGCCACATTCCCGGGCAGAGCTCCCAGCGCAGCCATAAATTGTGCAGCCCAGGGAACCAGCCACCTCTCGGCCAACCCAGGCACGACTCAGTGCACACACCTGCACCCCTGCCCCTTACCCCCACCCCATACAAATCATCAATCCGTAGAACAATGTCAGCTCCCTACCTGAGGGTGGCGCTCTCCCCCTGCCGGACCGTCACGTTGTCCATAGCTTTGGGGAAGGTGGCATCTCCGCTGCGCACGGGCACTCCTGTGGGTACAAGGAACAGCAGCCTGAGAGACACGACCACGAGGCACTTCCAGGGCAGGAACAGGTACCCACAGACCCCCATCCTCGACAGCCACAACTTCCCAGAACTCCGGCAGCCGCACGGCACACGCCCCCCGGGCGAGCACAGGAAGTGGGTGGGGTGCGGAGCGAGCGCGGGGACGGAGCGGTGAACTAGCGGCGACCGGGAGGCGCGGGGAGGAGAAAAGCGCGCAGACTCCTGCAAGTCTAATATTCCTCCCCCAAATCCAGCCTCGGCTTGCCAGCCTCGGAAAACCAGTTCCACGGCGGGCGGCCAAAGGGGGCTCCCTCCTTGCGGCTTCGGCCCGGAAGGTGGCCGAGGAGGGGGAAGCGCGAGGCAGGTGAAAGGTGTGGGCGCGCCTCAGGAGCCGCTTCTTCCCAGTGGCAGTTCAGACATGGCACTTTGGAGAGGAGTAAGCACTTTGGTACCGGAAGGGGACGGGGTGGGCTTCATCCAGCCACCCAGAGGCTGTCTGCAGTCCCTCAGTTCCAACACGGGGAATCCAACACTTTGTAAGTTTCGGAGCCGGGCTCGCCACCGGAAAACAATCGGAAACAATAGCAGATGGGAAGTGGAGCTCGCAGGAGGCGCAGGGGTGGCGCGCGGAGGAGACGGCCGCGCGGGCTTCGTTCAACCCGGACCCGGGATCCTGCGGCAGCCGCCTCGGTCAACTTCCTCGGAGCCCAAATGCGCGCTGCAGCCGCGGCTCTCCGGCCGGGCCCGGCGGGGCAGGAGCTGCGGCGGTGGCAGAGGAAGGAGCGGCCGGGCGGCGGGAGCGGACCGCGGCGGCCCCTAGCTCGCTAGCTCGCTGGGGAAGGCGCGGCGCAGCCGGCACCGGAGCCGCGCGGACGCCAAGCTCAGCGGCCGCCCCCGGCCTCCGCGCCGCCTTCCTCCCGGGAGCAGCCCCGACGCGCGCGGGCCCCGACCGCCGGGGTTGTCATGGCAGCAGCTCCATCCCTGACCGCCACTTTCTCCCCGTGCCGCCTCGGAGCGAGCGGGCGGGCTGGCGGCGCGGATTGCGCTCTCATCCCGGCGGGCGGGCGCGGGGCGCAGGGCGCGGGCGCCCACCTTAACCCCCGCCGCGCCGGTCCCCGGCTGTGCACCAGCCCAGCCCAGGCCAGGCGTTTAACCATTTACGCGCTTCCAAATTAGGAAAAAAAGCAAAGTTACCGTGCAACCTTATTCAGCCCCAGACTTGAGACATCTTAAAAAGGGTCACAAACTAATTAACTGGGAAAGGAACACCCTGCAGCATGCATACATGCACCTTTAAAATGATCAGATTAATTCCGTTGGCATTCAGAGTAAATTCAGAGTGTTGGGAGGATGTTTTAGAAGAACCTCATAGTTATTCAGTAGTACAGCACCCACCCAGCAGCCCCCAAAAAGCTGCTCAAAACCCCAGAGACTCAACACTACCATTCTAGAGATCTGTCATATATAAAAACAAATCCAAAATCACAGAAGCCTCTTAGTGTGCGAAACTGGAAAAATCGCATCATCAAAATGTTGGTCAAGTTCAGACACCCACTTACATTCTTTATTCTTGTTTTGTCGCCATTAAAAGATGCTGGGCCTGCAAAAGTGCTCACTTGGGTGGATGAGTGTGAGCCACTTGCTGTATTTATACAGCAGACTCCCAGTTTTCCTGGGCCTCACGCTCTGGCACAGCTGATTTCATCTTTAAGAGGTGTGTTTCTCAAATTCTTGAAACCCAGGGAGAGACTGCATTTGCCTCGGTCCCTGTCACTTCTCCTCTCTGGCTGCTGCTGGTCCTCCTGTGCCTGTATTATTATTTCTCCCTTAACTTCGGCTCTGAGGGGGGAATGGCCTGCGTTTCCTTTCCCTGGCTGGGCCTGGTCCTTGTGCAAGGGGGAAGCACAGAGCAGCCCAGCAGGCACAGTGGTGGCGACATGAATAATGCTCCCTTCTCAGGGATTCCCAGAGCCCGGCTCCAGCCCTGACCCACATTCTCCTTGGGGATAGAGAGGAGGCAACAGTGCCTTTGTTTTTCCCCTGGACTTTCTATCAAACACAACCAGGAAGCTTTTTGTTGTTGTTGTTGTTAACAACTGTTAAATAACAGAAAAAATGTTCTTCCAAAAAGCTATCCAGCATGAAAGAGACAACCATTATAACTGAGTCATATAACCATAAGGGCTCATTCTGGCAACCTTGGAGCAGTACCAAACACTTACATGCAGATAACACGTTGGAGAGGACACAAACATTTCACCAATCAAATCTCCCTCACACTAACTATTTTATGGAGATAGGACAGAAGTAGGCTTTGGGGAAATGGAAACCACACTCTTGGGTAACAAAGAAAGACTAAGAAGGCTTGGCTTTCCATTGTCATAGCTGACTAGAGCGTGCTCAGCCAGCAAGAGTAAAGCGACTTTACAGTGAATATCTCAAAAGACTTTGTATTAACTCATCATTGGGCCAATTGTTCCCTCCTCTGGTGACTTTTCTGATTTTAAATTCTCTGGGGAACTCATCTGCTACTTTTGGCCACTGGGGATCATTTGATGTATAACACCAAAACTATCAGTTGTCAACTTATGGCTGCAATAAATGACTTAACCATCAGGAATAAACAGTTACATCTGTGGGGAGCAGAAGAGCTTTGTTTGTATTTTTGAAAGGAAGGAAGGAAAATTAACCTATTTTAGCACTAGTTCATTCTTGGAAGACTCTATTGTGTCTCCATTTTCCAGTGGGCAATTGTGGAAATAGGAAATTGAATAACTTCACCACGTTCAGATAAATATGATGATACACTAAAGCTGTGAGATGATGTTTGCCGACTTTCAGTCTGCTGAATTTGGGCTTCTTCTCCACAAGCCAAGGGGTCACCTCTAATAATTCATCCATTCATTTCAATCAGCACTCATACTCCCCGCTCTCAACCCCTCTTCTTAAACACACAAGTGGAAACAAATGCCCGTCATGGGGAAAGGACAGGGACTCATTCTGAGCTTTAGAGTCATTTCCCTCCAGGCCTGAGAATGGCAGGGATGATTCCTTTCATGGTAAATGCTAATCCTGGCTCTTGCATCCAATTTTCAGGTAGGTACAAATGAGCATTAGTTTTTGCATCTAGGGATGTGGATAATGACAACAACAGGCTTTCCCGAGGGGCCTACATACATGATTAACTCTACAGGAAAATACTTAGAAATCCATTTAAGATGGAAGATGCTTTATTAATACATTTTCCTGCCATTGCTTCATTAGTATGTCTGGGCAGGAAAATAAGTCTTTGTACAGGCTCTTTGAGATGTTTGGTTGCTACCAGTCTGCATGCAGTTGATCTAAGACAATCAAACCACCTTTGTCTCTGCCCGTGAAGGGAGAGTGCTAAGCTGAGCAATCCAGCAGTTGCAGCAGAAAACCCAGCCGAGCTCAGGTAACTCACAGGGAGGACAAAGAAAAGGCACTTGCAACCTCATACCTGCTTCGTGGGCCCAGGGATCCAAACTTTATTCAAACATAGAAGTTTAGAAAGTGGTGAAAGGTCAGAGATGCCCACATAATTAACAAGACAAAATCCATTTTATTCAAACCGGCTATTGAAGTGGTTTGAAAGGATGAAGATCAAAATCATATGTCAACTCACTTCCCAGCCCTTAATCCCTAAATATAACCAACACTTAGTGGCTTATCTTATATCCTGTCTCCTGCTTCATAAAAACTGCTGGATTTATTTTATTTTTCTCAGCATATCCGAGTTAATGAAAAGGGATGACATTCAAAGCAATTTCATTATTTGTGTTCTTTATAGAAACAACTTCCTTTCTGCCTCCTTGAAAGCAGATTCCTAACGAGCGCCCACTTCCACCCTCTTTCCCACCATCTCCCTCTCCTTCCTCCCTTCCTTCTTGCATACACATATACTGTACACATAAATCAACTTGTCACAGCTTGTCTCTGTGCTGACAGCTGTAATTGCTTCAGGTTATAAAAATATCTATAGGACAATGCCTTTCAAGCTCACAAACATGTACACACATCCACACTCCCTGAGCAAAAGGAAACAATCATATTCCCTTTAATAATCCTGGGACTGCAAAGGAGGGAGGAGGGAAGAGCCTGCCATGCCGACTCTGGACGGTTGGCAGGCAGGTGAGGAAGCAGTAGATGGAGGCTTCAGGCAACCCTGGCATCTGTACACTGAAGCAGGGCTGGAATAGAGAAGAACTCCCAATGAAAGAGAAATTAGCTGTTGTTTCTGTTTTACTCCATGTTACCCAGAGCAAGCTGGGACCAGCTAAAGAGCTGTCACTATTCCATACACACAAGAGACCAAAAGAGGAGCACTAGCTTAACAAATGCCAGCTCTGCTTCTCCTTGTCTAAAAAGGCTAAAGGCTCCCCTCTCCTGGTGGAGATCTCACATAGGAGTGCAGGCAAGAAGATGGGAAATGCAGGGCAGTTAGAGAGTGGTGTGACATCAAATAGATATTGGAAGATTTAATCAGAAAAGGAGGCATAAATCTGGATAAGGAGATGCCTCGAGGGCAGTAGGGAAGGGCTGGGAACTGGAAAAATATATGCTATTTTTTGCTCCTCTATGAATACAGGATCAAAATAAAATCTTGGTTCATCTGGGCTATAGTCCAGCATGTTAGGATTTCAGCAGAAAGAGCAAAGGGGCAACTTGAAAAGGGGAAGAGTGCTCCAGGGAGAGAAAAGAGGTCACAAAGAGAGAGAATTGAGAAGGAGGATATGAAGGAATGGCAAAGGTGAGGCTATCTATGGACTTTAAACCCATAAAACTTTATAAGAGATGCATGAAGCAGAGAGGTGGTGGGTAGAACAATCGGAGGTAGACAGAAAAGTCAGGGGGAACAGGATGAACAAGCCAAAATCAAAGTGCCGATGCAGCGAAAGGCAGGTGCCCAAAGGGGACAGCCTGAGAACCAGGGGTCTTTGGGGCAGAGTCTTTCCTTTTTATCTAAGTTTTGGGTCATAATAAGACCCTGGACTCATAACATCACAGAATGATACATTCAGAAGGGACCTTGGAAGATCTTTAGTATAATCCATTCATGTCTTAAGTGAAGGACTGAGCCCCAGGAGGGAGGAGGAGTGATCGCAGGAGCATAAAGTTTATACACTGACCAATCCAGACGAGAACTCAGAACTCCTGACTCCTACACCAGGGTTCTTTCTACTCCACCTGTCAGGTAAGAACAATATTTAAGAGCTAACCAATACAATAGCTCCTGCCGCTGCATCATCTGTGGCCAAGAGAGAGACACACAGAGGAGAGTTTACTACGACTGCCCAGAATCACTTTGGGTATATAATTATTTGGTTGAACTCAAATTAGTTAATAAACCAGCAAACGGATTTTGAGTTCCTCGTGTATATCAGGAACTGTGTTGAGAGGTACAAAAATAAAGACATGCCCCCTGCCCTTGAGTTGCATGTGGTCTAGTGCTATTGGGTTTGTCAGTGGTTTTATTTCTATTAACATTCATGAAAATTAAATGAACTCCATCCTGCACTCCCCTATAAGCCCTTGAGAACTTTCTCATTGCTGAGACAAAAAAGCTGAGGTTTCCCTAGCCTGTGGGAAGTAATTTGTCTCATTACGCTTGTCCAGATTCCCAGGCACAATCTTGGTTCTCTAGCTTTATTGAAAGGGGCATTAGGAGGGGTGGGGTGCTCTGAAGAACTTCTAAATATTGGGAAGCCCTTCATCAACTCAACAGGGTCAGTGAAAGCAATGAATGGGAGAGACAGAGGCAAAAGTAACGTGGACCTCCCCTGCATAAACTGCACTTCCAGCAGGGGAGACGGACATTCAGCAAAGAATTTTATGAAATAGTGGATACAATTGTGATGAATGCTGTGAGCAAAAAAAAAAAAAAAAAAAAAAAAAGAAAAAATAGGAGAAATGAGTGGAAAAAAAAAAAAAAAAAAAAAAAAAAAAAATGGAAAAGATAGGATAGGAGATTCTCATCGTGTCTGGAAGATCAGGAAACTTTTCCCTAAGGAAATGACATTAAACTGGACTTAACAGTGAGGGGGAGATGAAGGGATGGGCAAGCATGGGCAGGAATCTCGTGGGTGGCAGAAGACGGCACAGACGCTACACGACCCAAGACGGGAAGGAGCATGAGCAGAAACTGCTTCAACAGCCTCAGATGGTGTTCATGCAAACTAAGGATGGGCACCTCGGGAGTGCTCTGTGTCTCGCTGAAAGCCTCTAATGCCATCAACGTTCTGTGCTCACGCAGTCACAGATTTATTCAGTACATATTTATCCAATAAGAAGGACCGTGACCTTGGGTTTTAGACTCAGACCAGAAGTCAAATATTCACTCTCTCCGTTACTAGCTGTGGGACCTTGGGGACATGCCCTAACCTAATCTGTAAAATAGTGGTCCTCATGGTTAACTACTGCTCAGTACTGCTGTGAGGATGAGATGAGGGAGTAGCTGCAAAGAGTTTAGCACAGGCCTGGCTGCTCGCAGGCTTCTCACGCTGGGACTGGTAGGAGCTGCCATTGGCTGTGCTTCCCTCATTCTGAGTCAGCCTACAGGTGACATTCATGCGGAGAACCCAGGAGCAGACTGCTGAGTGCAGGCCCTGGGAATGCTCTTAGAGTTCACAGCATAAGGGGGACAGAGCAGGAACGTCATGCTGAGATGTAGTTAGAGGAGGAAGTAGCACAGCCTCTAGACCACCCACAGCAGGAAGAGCTGTGGCCCCCAGCTCCCAGCCCACTGTCAGGCCTCTGTTCTCTAGGCCTGTGGGAAACAGCCTGTGCTTGCAAAAGAGGAGACAGCTTTCTCTTTCAGTAGCAGCCTGGGAACTTTGAAAGTACAACAGAAAAGTAGCCAATCCACCTGACAAAAAGGCAGGACACCTCCATCCCATTATAAAGTGAGCCACAATGTCTGACCTCCTTCCAAGAGCCTTTAAGCCCTTCATTGCTCCCATGTGCCCGATGGCTGAATCCAAAGCTTCTTCAACTATGCAAGGCCCAGCACGCTCAGGTCTCCATCTTAAATGAATCACTAGATAAGAACATCTTGGGCCCGCCTCATCTTTCCTAATTCCTACATTCAGGGATTGGCATTGTAGCCTCTGTGGAAGAGTTACCTGGAGACATTCATTCCTGAGCCCAGCCAGAGTAGGGAAGTGGCTTCTCAAACAGAAACAGCCCTAGGAATGGCAATTTTATCAAGTACAAATTTGGAGTTTAAAACCCCAAGTTCACTGTCAGAGGAACTTTGCTTACTTCTACCCCTGTCCTCCATTCTCCCTAAACAATCACCTAGAACTTCTGTCTCTGTTTGACCTTTTCCCTTCATTTTCTTTAGAGGTTTTGTTTCTTGTTCCCCATCCAAGAACAACAGCAGACAAAGTAAATTTTAATGACATAAGAATTTGCATAATAACATATGGGTCCAAATGTACTTTTTATTGGAGGTGACATTTGTGCAAATACATTTTGTAAACCAGAAGACCTGAATTCTAGTTTCAACTCGGCCTGTCGTTTTGTCACCTTAGATAAGTCACGGTTTGTTTTTGATTTTTTAGCTCCTTCGTTTGTCAAAAAACAAACAAAATCTTCATGATCTGTGGGTCACTGAGAAGGTCTAATGACAAATTCACTCAAACGAGTTGACGCACTTTTGCAGAATTAAAGGAACAATTTCAGAGTACGGTGACAGCTTAGTAAGAGTGTGGAATTCCAGCCCCAAGTCTGCCCCTTACCAGCTCAGTGGAATAGCTCTGCTCTCTTCCTCTTGCCTTCTAAATGAGGAGTGTAGATGAGCTGGCTTCCTAGAATGTTTCCAACTCTAATAGTCTAGGATTATAATGCTTCTCAACACTCTTATCAAATTCACTCATCAGTCCTTCCTGCACAGAAATAGCCCTTCTTATATGGCCTTCCATTCTTCCCATTCATCTAGGTAACCACTTCAGAATGTAGAAAACTGTTGTACAAAGTAATTAATGAGCTGCCCTGGATCTGAGGCAAGCGATGGAAGAGTCAAGATGATTAAAAGTCTTCCGATAAAGGGTTTCTTTAAGGAAAAGAAAATCCCACAATGCAACCAGCAATGTTAATCTTCAATAAATATGCTGTTAATATTTAACTGGCATTTATTTAAACTTACAGTAACTGTCCTATTAAATCTAAATTAATTGCCCATTTGGGAATCTTCCCCTAAAGCCTAGCTGGGACATGGCTGTCTAGATACATTCTATGCTAGGCATCCAGCCATAAAGAGAATATTTAAACCCTCCTTCCAGGACTAGACTATTGGAATAAAGCTCTTCCGGGTCAGAAGAGCTTTAGAGGTCTATGGGACTAGTTGCACACTCTCTGTCATTTAACTTTCTGTGGCCCTATTTTTTTTTTTTCTTCTCTCCAGTAAGGGATTTTCTCTGTTTACTGTATCTACCTCTTTCCCTCTTTTCTTTTTATTTGGATTCTCTCTCCTTTCTGTTAGTGTTTGTTTCTTCTGGACCTCATGTTTTAGACTCATTCTGCTGTGTTTTATCTCAGTCTCCCCTGAGTTTCTTAAATAAGCCATTTAGGCATATGTTCATAGCATATTCTGTACACACACGGATACATATACATACATATAATTTTATGTGTCACAAAGAACATTTTATAATAGCAGTTGTATATAAAAGGCTAAGTGCCGTGAAATAATTCCTGAGTCACACTGCTTTAGAAGGGGCAGCAAGAGTGTAATTGGGTAGAACTGATCTTTGCTATCCCTGAAATCAATCAATATTTTTTATTAGAAATGTAGACCTGGCTGAACTTCTGTGACGTTATTTTGCTGGGATTGTAACCCATTTACATTTCCACACCAAACATATGCAGACACACCACAGCGGTTTCATCAGATCAGTTGACTACTGAGACGTGGATTTCAAACAAACACCTAATTAGATGGGTTAGTGTTCAAACTGAGTTAACTTCCAACCAACGCATCAAGGCTGCACAAAATCTGAACTTTCCTCGGGGAAGTGGGAACTAGATGAGACTAAAATCATTCACTCTAAGGTTCCTAAATGTTTAGTTCACCGAGTTTGATGTATAAATGTTCACTGTTTGCTCTGCAGGCTCTGGGACAGGAATGGTGGTATGGAGGGGACAAAGCACCAATGAGGAGTAGGTGAAGTGGTGAGAAGGCGCCCACACATTTTAAGAAGATAAACATACTCTCAACTGTTTGCTCGTGGAAGGCTTGAATTTGTACTGCCCTAGAAGTCAAGTTTCTTTGTATTTCTAGCTAAACTAATACCCAAACTATCCACTTCTTTTTTTCTTCTTCAATTTAAAGCATCTTTACTTTATTGACTCTGCCAAACTTATTGACTCTTACAAAGAAGTAATAAAATGCATTTCTATGTGCTTGTGAATCACTGTGACTTTCACCTTGTTGGTCCACCTGTATGCATTACCATCATGAGTTCAGGGCCTTTCTAAATAAGGTAATCGAGGTTGCCCTTGAGGCATCACAGCCCTGTGCTTCTTTCCCAACCTGGGGTTGACATGGGCAGTACCTCCCAGAAAGAAATGATTTCCCTAAAGCTTTGGTATGCTTTCCTTCTCTAGCTTACCACAAAACTACCAGTGAATGCTGCAGGTTGTGAGAAAGGAGCCACTTGTGATTGTCTTAGGAAAGTGAACTTATGTGCTGTTCAGGTAGCTTTGAACCTGAGGGAGGCAGAATTTGGAAAATGTTGTCAGCATGCATGTGAATAAACCACAACACAGGAAATAATCTACCTTGGCTTTCACAACAGTTTTGACAAGGTGTCAGGATCACAGATACCTTTTAGAAAAGCGTGTGATGAGAAGACTATCTTTTTTTTTTTTCAAAGGCAAAGAGTTGCTTAAAGCTAAGATCTAAATCAAGGGTAGATTGACATGTTTCTATATGGGGAAGTATTAATACTAGATTCCCCAAGGGACAGTTGCTAGGACAAATCAAATTTAATATTTTTACCAATGGTCTGTCAAAGGGAATTCATAGAGAACTCTCCCAAGTTTGCAGAAGACATTAGGTTCCTTTAAGTAATTAAATCTTCAGCTGACATGGATGAGCTGCAAATAATCCAGAAAGTTATTTGGATATGTGGAAAAGTGGCCAAATATAATGGAAGATACTTTAGAAAAAATAATCTAAAGTATGCATATAAGTTGCTGGCATAGAGGCAGTCAATGAAGAGACAGTGATGTGGAAGGGATCCGGCATGAATGCTGGAGTTAATGGCTTTGACTTTGTGTCCATGTTCCACAAATTACCAGCCTGACCTTGGAAAATGTTCTCACCTGTCAGAGTCTCATTTTTCTCCTCTATTAAAAAGGAATAATACCTACCTCTTATATTTGCTGTGAGGGTTAAATGAAATAATTTATGTAAAGTACCAGTGAAGTACCTGGGCTGTAGTACCAACTCCACAAATGGTTGCTACTGATTATTCTTTTACAATCCAGGAAAGTAATCTTGGAATCAGTGATGGCTAGCAGTTCCTAAGCTATGATCCTTACAACGCATATTGGAGCATGATACTATAGATTATTTTCTGTAGATATCAGGAATTTTTACCAAAAAACAAGTGTTGGCCCAAATATTTTTATGAAAAACACTAAAAGGGTATTAGAAAAAATAGAAACAGAGAGAGAAATGTTATTTTTACACAAAATTGTCCCATAAAAATTATCCTAGTATTGCTTAGAGTAGTTGTCATTGTAGCTCACAAATAATAAACTTCATGCAACCAATCGCTGAAGTCAGAAACTGAGTCACTTTTAATCTCTTCCGTCTTATTGCTGCCCCTCATAACCCAATCTCTGTCTCTCTCTCTCACTCTTCTTCCTGGGTTCTTCCTCCAAAATATATTTTATATCCATCCGCCTTTCTCAACCTCCACTGCCTTGCCTGGCCCAAGCCAAGATCTCCTTATTTTCTTATCTGGATTCCTGAAATTCATCTTATGTGGATGTCCTCCTTCAGCTCTTGCCAGCTCTGTTTCAGTCTCCACATTGAAAGGAAGATTTCCTGAAATCTGACCTTGTCACTGTCCCGATTAAATCTTTGGTGGCTCCACACTGCAATTTGAATAAGGCCCCAAGTCCTTTCTGTGGTTTCTGAGCCCCCAGGATGTGGCATCTGTGTATTTTCAGCTTTAGCAACTACTTCTTCTTCCCTTTTGGAACCACGTCAGGTTTTGTTTTATAGTATTACAACTACAATTCCTCAGAGGTTCTTCTTTCTCAGTTGAGGGACTTTGCATGTTCCACTTCCTGCAAAGGATGCAGTCCCCATGTTCTCAGGCTGAGTTGTCTTCACCCTTCTTGGTTCTGATTGGCTCATGAAGGTCTCACTATGCTGTCCACTGGACTTGGCATATGCCCACTACATCAGTGCCTCCCATAACTTTCAGAATACATGTAATGGTCTAATTTCTGTCTTTTTCTCTGTTACATTCCTGAAGCCTAACACAATGCCTGGAACATAATAGGTTTTGATAAATATTTGTTGTATTTACGTGACCAGCACAGGTGGGGAAAATTCAAAAATTGAAATAATTTGTTTTGTAGGGACTTCCAAATCTCTACAAACGAGGAACATGAAATTGATGATGACATTTGGTATTCACGATGTATAAGGATAGAGTGGACATACACTTAATGACCAAACTCTAGCTAAAATAAAATTTAAAAACTCTAAGAAATCAAGACAGTAGTTAAAGGATAAAAACAAGTATATCTGAATAAAACTTATACAGACAAAAATAATCTCTAAATAGGATATGAGAAGGTTTGAATAAACTAATGGGTGATATACCCATGCCATTTATTAGGTTAGAGGTGTCTGATGGCTTTCATGTAAAATTGCCACTGTCCAAAGCAGGTAACTAGGACATCTGAATTTATGTGACCCAGTGTGACCTTTCTAATGTCATGTTCCCATCTACCCAGTAATTCCATTTTCTGCCTGGCTGGGGATACTTGAATTATACTTATCTCACCCCTATCCCACCCCTGTAATACACATACCTACCTTATGATACAACTCCTTGTAGAATGTTTATGTACACTTGGTAAAGGCATTTTAAAAAATACTATGAAAAGTGTGTGCCTGATTTATGTGGAAATGCATCCTGAGGAGGAGAATAGCTCCCCTTAGGCGTGGTTAGTTGGCCTGCCTTGCTTTCCAATCCTTCACATGCTTGGCTGTTTCCTCCCTGAATGACCTCGACTTTCACTCTTCACTGGGCTGGGGACCCCTGATCCCCTGCGCACTCACTTGTGTCTTGTACATTGCCTCTGAATTTACCTTGGACACATCCTTCACTTTGCTTGGCTCCCTCATTTCGAAAGTTCGACTTCTAGCAACTGGAAGAGCTGGATTACGATATACGTCTCTAAACTCTGAGTCTTAGCTCTTTCTCGCCACCTCAATGCGTCCCTGTGTCAGCCTACTTTCTAGGGCATGATGGGAAGCAACTGGTTTTCCATGGAGTTTTTCGTATTTCACTCCAGTGGAAGAGAAGTGTGACAGCAATCATCCCAAACAATGGGTAATGCATGAGCCTGAGTTCTCGACTTTGTGCTCCACAGGATTGGCCTCAACAGAAGGTGAGGGAAACTATATTATTTTTCCATTTCATTTCCTGAAGACACAGATGCATAAATGCACAGAGCCCCAGAGATTGAAAAACATGGTAGGCCAAGACCGGACGGGCTTTAGAAAATGTTCTCCCAAATCAAGATCAGAGTAAGTTAGTTGAAAAGATTTTTTTGATTGCTCAGCTGGGATGAGAACACCCTTCTCACATTTATTCAACAAGCATGTCCTAGGGTAGGTGACATGTTACATCAGGGACTCTCATATCCTTGGTATCCAACCTCCATGGCTACAGACTGCTAGAATAGATGAATGTTAGAAATAATTGCACAGATAATTAATGAATTACAATTGGAGTCAGTACTACAAAGGGAATGTACACAATTTCAAGAGAACAGAAAAGGGGACAGTGCCTTATTTATAATCACTCGATCTCAGCAAAGAACAGGTAGAATACATTCAATGATAAATGGGAGAAGAATGAATGAATGAATGAATGAATGAATGAATGAATAAACATGTAAAAAATATCTAGACCTGTGCATCTCAATGTTTCCCACAAGGCCAGTTGGTCCTACCTCCCCACAGGCAGACATCAGTACCAGACCCCCTTCCTCCTTCTAAGAGGCAGTCATATTCCAGAGAACGGGGGTGTTTTCCCACATTCTTCTTATTTATCAAACAAAAATAGAAGAGGTTTGTAAATCAGGTTGCATAAACATTTCGAGCACAGTCATTTTGCTTTTAGGAGAGGTAGCTAACCACACTCTCATAATAAATCCACTTTGATCCCAACATCCAACTTACGACCTCCTAGCACTCTCCACCCAAGAATAACATTAATAATAATCAGCCTATTAGCCAGGGTGCTTGGTTTGAATCTGAAAATTTTGAGAAACGATCTTATAAATTATTTTCCAAGGATATCATCTTTAAGCATTAACAGGCACAACTGACACTGAATTCTGGGAATTGAGCATAATTACATGGAAATTGACACGACACAAATGCCAAGAATTCTGTTAACCTTTAATATCTTTTTAAAACTCTCCCCTCGTAATTATCTCTTTCCTTTGTCTCAAATGTTACTGATGAATATTTAGAGGTATGAGCAAACAAAAAAGTGGATGGATTGTGGAATATTGGTCTTTCTTTGGAATCCTGGAGTTTTCCAGGCGTTCCATCAAGAGGTGATAAATAGAATACTTGGAATTTGACTATTTTCAGAAGTTATTTCTACCTTTATATTTGCTCTACTCGAGTTGTCTGCTTATAATTCCCCATGCTGAGTAGAAGCTCCTTTGCATCAGTAATTACAGTAAGAGTGTCGGTCTAAGGCATTGGATGTCTAATGCAATTCCTGACCTGTTCTGTGTCTTTGCAAAAGTCATTGCACCTTTTCAGTGCTTCAGATACCATTTCTGTGCAGTGAGTGTGATGACATTTAACTCCAACTGCAACAATATTTGCACAGTACTGTAAACTTTACCAAGGGCATTGCCAAACCTTTGCTCACTAGTAGATCAGTGCCTCTTAATTTTTTTCCTTCTTGCCACTCCCCAATGCTACCACCAAGGCTCTCTTGCTTTTTTTCTTTTCCCTCTCTCTCTACTATTTTAATTAAATCCTAACTCATCTCTCTGCCTCCAACCCTGCCTCTCCTGAATCAGTGCTTCTTAACCGGGGCAGGGCACACTCCTTGGAGGGTGGGAGTGGAAGATCGAGTGGATATTGGTTAGCACCATAATTGGAGAGGTACTGCTGCCATTTACTGTACAGAGGCCGCAGAGATCAGAGACTCGGCAAGGCATGGCTACTCCGCCACGGACGTCAAATGCCTGCCAGACATTTAGGTGAGTGAAACCTTTTTCTTTTAAAAATCTAAGCCTAAAATGTGCTCCATTTGACATACAAACACAGATATTCTTGCCAGGTTTTAATGTTCACTAATTCTCCAGGAATGCAACTATCCTGCAAGTCAAAGAAAGACTGTGTTTGATTTGTTCACATCTTTACCAAGAAGTGTTCACTAGTTTGAAAAATCACATACTCAATGGGAATGTTTCTCATCATGTTGAGTCATCAATTAATTCTACATCCTTGTATCAGTCTCTACTGTCGCTTAGCTGTCACATTCATGGTGATTCTGTGTATAGACGCATCCATACTTCATTATATCCTATGGTGCAGTTGCATCCAAATATTTATTTTACATTTATATTATTATCAATCATTTTCTGTTTATTTCTCCTTCAGATTCAGTCAGGCTTTATACAGGTCATTTTCTGAAGTACGTGGATAGGCATTATATGTTATCTATGAACTTATCTTCTGCACAGTAATGAGGGTATTAAAAATATTTTAAATGATTTTTGTGTTAGAAAAAGTTGAGAATAGCAAATCTACAGCATTTCACACAGAGAAACCAGCTTTATCTTTCTCAGGCAAGGATCTGATAATGTCCTTGACCTAGGTAGGAAGTTTCAGTGGCTCCCCCTGCCTATGACATAAAGACCCGACTCTTAAGATTGACAGTCAGGGCCGGGCGCGGTGGCTCAAGCCTGTAATCCCCGCACTTTGGGAGGCCGAGGCGGGTGGATCACGAGGTCAGGAGATCGAGACCATCCTGGCTAACATGGTGAAACCCCGTCTCTACTAAAAATACAAAAAACTAGCCGGGCGTGGTGGCGGGCGCCTGTAGTCCCAGCTACTCGGAGGCTGAGGCAGGAGAATGGCGTGAACCTGGGAGGCGGAGCTTGCAGTGAGCCGAGATCGCGCCACTGCACTCCAGCCTGGGTGACACAGCGCGAGACCCCGTCTCAAAAAAAAAAAAAAAGATTGACAGTCAGGAGGTATCCCACGTTAATTAACTAGTGTTAGTCTCTGCAGTGGCCCCAGTTTTGCACTCATGTAACATCCTAGGACCCAGTCAACCTAGACTAGATATTCTTCTTGGAAAGTTGCCCTGCATATCACAAACTATGTAGATGCTCAGACTTTTGCTCTGCCAAGATGCCCTCCTTCCATCCACAGCTTTCTAAATCCTATTCAGGTTTCAAGAACCAGTTCAGATTCCATTTCCTCCATGAAACATTCGTTTAACCAATGCTTCCCATGCCTCTCTTTTCTACTGGTTGAAATCAAAATATTTAAAGGAAATATATATATGTGTGTGTGTGTGTGTGTGTGTGTGTGTGTGTGTATCTTTCACAATCTAGAACTCTGTAAATGTGTGCATATGTATCTGCATTGTAATGATCTCACCAACTAGGGTGTAAGCTCTCTGAAGGCAGTTGCCCTTTCTCATTCATTTTTGTACCTGCCCAACACTGAGCAAAGTATATGACCCTGAGCATGAGTTCAATAAATATTCATTGAAATGAAATGACCTCTCAGTGATTAAGAAAGGTAGTCTAGGTACTATTACCTCTATTTCATGTGCGAGAAAACAGCTGTAAATGAGTCCTAATGGGTTGTGGTGTGCAGCTTGTCAGATGAGGCACACTGTAGGGGTGGAATGTATGGTTACTTCCAGTCCATGCAAGGTCCAGGTCTGCACCTGGAAAAGATCTAGAGAGGTTGACCTACATTTCTGCTGCCAGAAAATAAAAATCTTCATTTCCAGATCAGCTTTCCAATAAACGTGTTTGGATTTATAGGACTCTATATATCAGTGATGATGGCAAATCTTCCACCTCTTAAAACCTAATCACCGAATAGAGCTGCAGGTTTTCTCTTTTTAAGATATGTTCTCAGCAGAATCCCGCCAGAAATAAGACTTGAGCTTCCCAGAAGCTTCTCCAGGCTTGCCCGGTGTGCAAGGGTCGAGCTTCAGCTGCACCCCTCGGCACAGAGCCAGCCTTGGTGGAGCCATCCATCACAGCAAAGCCTGCCCTTCTCACACACTGCTGGAGCTGGAAATGGAAGTGGCCTCTTAACAGAACATTGTCTTAGGATTATGTGAAGCAAGGCTGACAGAGAAAGGAAGATTCATTCCTGACACCAATCATACTAATATCTGTCACCAAAATGACATTTTCCCTTTAATGATGAAAAATGCATCAGGAAAGAGGGAGGAGGATCAACCACCTTCCCGGGCTGCTCTGGTCTGATGGGGAGGAGCCTGGACTGCTGCTGGTGGTTTGCAATCTGGAGGAGGTGAGGCGATGGACGGCCAGTTGGTCACTGAACAAACACACCTGGTGCTCTGTTTGGAAGTGAAGGGTGCAAGCAGATGGAAGCCTGTGGGTGAGGCAGTGTCACGGCGCATCTGACTGATTTCTCATTAGGCCCTCTGCCTGGTGTTTCAATAGAACTGCCTCCATGTCTGTCAGGCCCCAAGCAGAGGTTCAGTACCGGTTTTCAGAGCTGCCGTACACATAGTTTACCACATCCAGTTTCGCAGAGCTCGTAAATCTTCCCAAGGCTTCACTCCCTTACTCTCTTATGTGGAAGGGCCACAGCGCGGACCCCATATGCACATCCAGGGTGAATCTGTTGGTGGGGGTGACCCACGTATGGGTGAAAGTGCCTTTAAGCCAACACGTTATAGACCAAGTCTGAACACACGGAGAGGTGGGGACAGCACAGCCACTGGCTTGTGTCTCCTAATTAGGCAAGCATGTGGCTGGCGGTTGAAGAGAAGCTGCGCAACTGCCCCCAGTGCTCACAGAGTATTTCCCAACAAACACCAGATTGCTATCCAGAAGTCCACTGTTCACAGAGGTGTTCGATGCTGACTTCTATATAAAATGCCTTTCTCTCCCCTTCCTTCTTTCCTACTGGCAAAGCCTACCTCCCACAAAAGAAGCTAAAAATGCCAGATATTCACCCTTCTGTCTCTTTTGCGGTTATGCAGGTCACTTTACACAGTAGAAGGACTAGATATTCCTCCCTCATCAAAAAGAAACATGTGCCCTCTTCCAGGCCCACTTCATTTTTATCTTTGATCATGATTAGGCGATGGTGTGAGCGATGGAGAAAGGTGGCCACCTTTCACTCATGATATGCAGATCTCATATGCTGAGCATGATGGAGACCAACTCTGAGGTCCTGGGTCCTGGAGGCCATTGCTGAGCATGGGGACACCCCCCTCCAGGCTTCCTTGATGCCCTTTCTTTTTAAGCATCTGCTGTAAGGGGCTTGATTCCCTGCAACCAAAAACATCCGAAGTATTCCATTTCCACTTCCTTGGGAGAAAGATATTTTAACGCTCCGAAGATGGTACTTTGAGATTCCTTCACTTGGCCCCGAGCTGGTGCTGCTGTGTCCACACGTCTTCTGCCTTCTGTTCCAGTTTTCCTTTATTCCCTCACTCTCATAGACATTGGCAGACCCAGCCTGTTAATGCACCAAGAATAATACTCCTAGAAGCACTAGGGTACTTCTAAAGTTTAATGCTTTCACAATTCTTTGCAACGTTAATTAACACAACACCCCCTCATTAGCTAACCTGCCAACAAAGCAACTCCAAATCATTTTCTTCTTTACGAAGGAGGAAACTGAGTCATTTATATCCCTGTATTTGCATGAGTGGGCTTCTGGCTCCCCCTCTGCTCCTCCTACATTCTTACTTTCAAATATATTTTAGGCCAGCAATGCTGCGATTTCAAAGGGACTTCACCTGAACAATTGAGCACCCAAAATAATTGATACACTAGTGCACATTTTTAAAATTCTAGCCCTAATACCCATCCCTACAAATAATCCAGACCACAATGTCCACATCCTACATTTGGGCTGAATATGCTGTTCTCCTATAAAGTTCTTGATTTTTCTGCCTCCTTCTGCCCTTTCAGACAAGGCAGAATCCCCCAACAAGACTTCAAAGGTCCAAAGTGACTTCTTGGCTCTATAAGTGACACTGAGAGCTCTGCCCTGAGGGAGAGAAAGGGTATGCCAAGGCTGTTGCCAGGGAAGAACAGCAGGTGGCAGGAGAAGAGCTTTCTGTCTGGAAGTTGAAATGTTGAGGTAGCCCTGCTGTGGGGCCTTCTGCAATGAGATGTCCCACTTCACTGTGGATTCTTGCCAAGAGGAGCTCTGGCTCCTTAGGGTTGCTGGGCTGGCCTGGGCAAGGTCAAAACTATGGCTACTCCTCTTGCCCAGTCCACAATATCACCTGCTCCTTGACAAGAGAACATAATGAGCTTGGAGGCAGCAGTATCTTTAAATTTCCTCCACCCTCAAGTCTACTAACAAGAGGGCAGCACGTGGCCACCCACACCACATTGACAACACAGTCAAATGCTCATTAGAGGCCCTGGGGACATCCCACATCCAGTGGAAAAGGCATAGAGAAAAATAGGGGGCAAAGCACTGCATGCCCTACTTTTAAATTAGAAATCAGCCAGGGTTTCCTGACAACAAAGGAAATTACATACAGCTGAGAGGAGTTATGCAATATGTGCACACAATTGAAATTTACATGCATTACTTTGTTTATGAAATGCTTGATAAACTTTTGAGAATGAGAAAGATTATCTCTCTTTGCACAGTTACAATAACCATAATTGATATCAAAATGTTAGATTTGCAGAATAAATTATACTTTGTCATGTAATGTAATTCTCACCAGCTACCCTATCTAGCAGAACCATGTCCCATTTGATAGATGAGTGAATCAAGCCTTAAATGGGAAGAAGAAGAAAGAGAAGGAGAAGGAGGAGGAAAGAAGAAGAAGAAGGAGGAGGAGGAGGAGGAGGAGGAGGAGGAAGGGAGGAAGAAGGAGAGGAGGAGTTGACAAAGTTCCCATAGTGGAATGTGGCAGACATTGGTTTCAAATTTAGTCATCTAACTCCAAATCAGTGTATTTTACTGGGCTGTAGCTTAATAAATACAAGAAGCTACCCTCTCTCCTTGAGAAATACTCCCTAGGCTGTGGCTCATTGAGAGAGTAAGGAGTATTTAGATGGGATAATAGCGATACTACAAAGGGCAAAAGGAAGACTACGATTGAGGAGCAGATGAATGAGAACCTGAACCGTTGTCAAGAAGTACGCCCAGTGAAAAAAATGGGACACGTAGAAGAGAAAGAAAGAAAGTCCAAAATGTCTGAGCAGTGTAACAGGCCTGCCATTTATCTCGCTTCTGAATATCGGAAAAGGCAGCATTTGTCGTCCACAGAACAATACATGGGATTTGAAGACACCTCCAGGCTCAAGGAGCAGTGACACAACTCCCACCACAGAGAGCCCTGAGGGGTGCTTTCCAGTGGCCACTGGCGGAGTGGGCAGGGTCCTCAGGGAACCAGACGCCTGCTCTCCATCTGGGGAGCTGCTTGCTCAGGATGCCATGGCTAAACTCCTTGATCTCTTGGCAGCATGTGGCCCCATGAAATGCTCTTCTTCGTTTTGAAAAAGCCTCTTTTTTGGGAAGTCAAGTCACCACACCATCTAGATTCCCCATCCTCCTGGACAGGATCTTCCCAAGGGCTTTCCCCAACTTGTGGTCCACCCTGTCTTACACCTCATCTCGATCTCTGTCAGCCAACACTATTCACCCCTCACGACACACTTCGACTGACCGCCCCCCCACCACCCGTCCACGGAGTCCTGTCTTTTGGTCATCCCAGTGAGAAGGGATCTCTCTCTTCTGAATGCCTGCAATGTTTTGTGTCTCCTATAGCACACTGAACACACTGCCTTCTGTTATAGTTGGGTGTCAACATACGGTATCCTCCCTATAAGGGATTAACTTGTTTCTAAGACCTTTGTCTTTTTGTTAGACCAATTTACTTGATAGATGAAAAGACGCATAGAAGTCATCTAAGTCAACGTACCCATGTTATAGATGAGGAAATGGACCCCAGAGAGCTGACATAGTTTAGGCAAATTCACACATTCTCCTCTAGGCTAGGCTAGGGGAGAGCTGGAATTCATTTGCACCCCGAAATCAGGGACGTGCTTGCCCAGAAGGAGGACAGAAAAGGTTGAAGGAATGAATGATTCCGTCAGATCCCCTAGACCTGCCATTCCACTGTCAAAAGTGGTTCAGCCAGAGACACAGACAATTAGTAGGGGATCCTCAAGTCAACCTCATCCCAGAGATAACCACCTCACTCAGCATATGCGTCCGGGCGGCACCATCAGCAGCACGCAGTATCTGTTCCCATCCGAAGGGCTTTTCACGAGGAGCTCATTCTGAGCTTCTTGATAAGCAACTGGGTAGTGGTGTTATTTTTAATCAACTGACCAGGGACGAAAGTTCTTCGGAGAATTCTGCTTTTATACATTTAAAAAAAACAGAAAATCAATCTATCGCTAATGAAAGATGATTGAAAATTGCTAATACCAACCAATTGTGTAACTTTGCCTTACAGAAAAGGAGAATGCTCATGAGTTTCCTCGTCTCCTCTACTGTAAACAATGCACAGGGCTCAGCTCCCACCACCATCTCCCCCTGCACTCAGCAGGCTGCTGGTGGTTATTACAGGAGGCTGCCTTACCATTAGCACAGCAATGCCAATTAATTGCAGTCATGAGCAGACTTCACATTTAAGGAAACTCACAGCCTGAGCCCTAGCAGCATTTGTAGATTCAGAATGTGTTTAGAAAGCTCTGTTTCCAAGGGGTATGGTGTGTGTCTCTACAAAGAGGGGAAGGCTCTGAGGGTCAGGGGTGTGGCGGATGTGTGTGTGTGTGTGTGAGAGAGAGAGAGAGATAGAGAGAGAGAGAGAGAGAGAGATAAAGAGAGAGAGAGAGCATGTGTGTGCTGTGCATGTTTCTGCTATCTTAAAGTAGCCAGGTGCCTTCCTTCGGAGCAGAGAATTGGGTCGGGGAGGAGGGCACTGCCGGAGAGATGAGCTTTGGGTGTGCTGAGGAGAAGTCTCTGTGAACAAGAGAAATGAGACTTTGAATACAAGGGATTTGGGAAAGGAGCTAAACGCATGCCTAAGTGGGAAGTTTCCGAAGATGGAGGGAGAGGGTTCCTGCAGAGACATCCATCTTTGGTTTTGGAAACAATTTATCATGCAAAAGAGGTGCGCTCCAGTGCTCTGTGCCTCTTGGTTTCCTTTACTTTCCTTCCCCCACCATCTTCATGAAAACCTCCGATGTGCCTCTCTTTGCACCTCCCACTCTGTTGTTCTTATTCTCTCCTTTCTCTCTATTTGTAAGTGATAGGCAGTGAGGATAAAGTCGCTGCTCCTTACTAGGCAACCAGGCTCCACTGAGTCTGTTGTTTAGAACCTTGTAGAAGTCCTGAAACAAACCCCAAAAGGAGCACTGTTTTCCCCTGAGGACCTTCTAATGTATTTTATTTAAAGGCCCACACACTGGGCCGTCAAAGTCACATGCAATGTGACAAAGTGGGTAATTATGTTTTGCTTAGCACACATGAAAGGAACAAATGGCTCGAGAGTGGTGTGCTGTGCACTCGGGCGTGATGTGTGAGGCCAGCCTGGCTGGGGGTGTGGCCATCAGAGCCCAGGCTGGCCCTCTGGTCCCCTACCTTAAAAGGAAGGAGGCTGTGAGACGTCTTTCAATCTGGGAGCTGAAGTGGAATCCGCCTGGCCTGCATCTGATGCTCCTTTGTTTGGTTTGCATGGAAACCTGTGTTTATGGGGGAAACTCCAAGCCTGCTTTCTACAGACAGATGTTTCTGGTCTCTGTCCCTCATCACGTCAAGAATGTTCCTTTTGGGAGATGAACTCTCATTTAGTTTTCTCTTCCCCTGGTGCAGGAGAGGGAAATAAAATACCAACACTTCCTAAAATCCAGACGCTCCCTCTGGAAGTGGGTGACTCCAAGCAGCCTTTGACAAGGGACTCATTTAGCACTCAGTGCTGCTGCAGCTCAATAGAAAAGAGAGGCTGCACTGAAGGTACAGATTATGTCCACAGTCCTTGTCACTGGTGAAAAAAAGAGGAATAAAGCTAGATTCTATGTCGCCGATGCCAAGACCAGCTTCTCTTTAAACGCAGGAGGACTTCATCCCATCTCCCCTTCCCTCTACTTACCCCACAGGCTGGAAAAACTTGTAGCTTTAAAATTTAATTATATAAAATCTTGCTCCCTTTACCCCCTGTGGATGAGCAATTGTTCTGCTATTTCTATAAAACGCCACAGGAAATATGAAAATAGGAGGCAGGATTTGGAGCAAGACTGTTCCTGAATGCCTGTGGTTAGCAGCGTCAGAGAAGGCTGTGAGGATTTTACATCTGTGACAAGGAAGTGGAAAGAGGAGGGAGAATGAGTGGGAAGGCAGGTACTGCAAGAGACCCATCTCGGGATGCTGCAGTGTGACCTTTGACCTGAAGGAACCAAACCTGGGGCTGAACCGAAAGGAGAACAGCCCTCACCTGTGCCAAGCTCACTTCCTAAGGCAGGACATCTGGGCTGGCAGATGGGTCAAAATGAGTCATGAGCTGGAGGGGAATGAACGACGCATTTCTCCGTAGTGTGAAATGCCCTCTCCAAAATAGACTGGGAGGTATCCATGGTCTCATTCATCTTTTTTTGTTTTTGTGAGATCGAGTCTTGCTCTGTCAGGCTGGAGTTCAATGGCGCAATCTCAGCTCACTGCAAGCTCCGCCTCCTGGGTTCAAGTGATTCTCCTGCCTCACCCTCCCGAGGAGCTGAGACTACAGGCACATGCCACCATGCTTGACTGAGTTTTGTATTTTTAGTAGAGATGGGGTTTCACCATATTAGTCAGGCTGGTCTCAAAGTCCTGACCTCAGGTGATCCACCCGCCTTGGCCTCGTAAAATATTATTTAAACAAATATTTTACTGGAAAGCAGTTTTGAGTAGCAACGGAAAGTATAGGCACTGGAGCCAGAAGCTGAGATTTCAATCATGGCTCCTTCACTTACTAAAGGGATATACGTGGCAAGTTACTCTCTTCTTGCATTGGTTTTCTCATCTGTAAACTGGAGATGACAATAAAAGCACCTCCTTCCTATAAAGTGCCTAGAACAGTGCTATCATAATCATCTAACAAGTCACCGTAATATAGCAAACACTGAACTAGATACAAGGGCAACAGTGCAGTAGGAGGCCCTGTGCTTGCATTCTGGTGGCTCATAACTTAATGGGGAAGACAGATGTGTAGACACATTACCTACAGTGCGATGGGAGCAAAGAGAGTGGCATCTAACAAGTCTGAAATTTTGAAGATGAGTCCATCTAAGGATCAAAGGATTTGGGAACACTTAGCAGAAGAGATGGGTCTGTAGTTTTTTTAGAATTAGTAGGAAGTTACCAATTGGAGAGAGGAATTGGGTAATTTCTAGCACACGAAAGAAAGAACAAAGCCACTGAGGTTTAAGGGATCATGGCCTGTTTGGTAAGACACAGTGAGAAGTGACTTGTGCCAAAGAAAGGCAGGAGAAGAAGCCAGAAAGAAGCCCACAAGTCTCGCTAGACAGTTTGGGTTTCATTTTATTGGAAATAAAGATTCACTGGATTTACTGTTTTGTTTTTGTTTTTGTTCCCAGGTACTCAGTCTTTTCATTTTCTTCAGCTTTATTGAGATATAATTGACAAATAAAATTGTATATATTCAAGGTGTACAACGTGATGTTTTGATGTAAGTATGCATTGTGAAATGATTGCCACAATTAAGCTAATTAACATATCCATCACATCACATAGTTACCTCTTTTTGGTGTGTGTGACAAAAATACTTATGATCTACTCTGTTAGAACATTTCAAGTGTACAATACATTGTTGTCAACTGTAGTCATCATGCTGTACGTTACTTCTCCAGAACTTATTCATCGGGGCTTTAGAGTTATACTGATGGGGGTCTTACCGACTGCCTATTTGACCTGAGACAAGTTGTAAAATGAGAATGATAGTGTCCACTTATGGAGTTATTATGAGGATTAAATAAGACAATGCACAGAACAGTGCCCAACACACAGTAGGCACTCTATAAGTGAGAGGTCTTAGTATCATCCCAGCGGGGCAGATAAAGGCCAGCGAGCCCTTCCTCAGGGATGCATGGAGACACAGCGTCCCTTCCTCCCTGCTAAAAAGCACAGAAACATCTGTTAGCAAAGCTTGGCTCTGTTGTCTCACCAGGGTAATGGTCAGAGCTTTGTAGGAAAGCTCCGTCAAGCTCCCTGGCCTCTGCAGGGATCTCACCTGAATCCCTAGTGTAGCCCTGCACCTGGGACACAGAAGGAGACACAAGCAAGCAGCAATCCCTGCCGAGTTAGCAAGGGAGCAGCCACCAAATGGACAGTTCACTCTATAAACACAAGGGGCATGCCTCAGACCCAGTTAGAAAGGATCTTTTTAGAGGTAGAGTGCAAATATGAGCAAAAGTGACTCAACCCAGGACTGGAAAGTGATCTGCTGCCTCAGCAAAGCCATCGCACCCCAGTTGGGGAACTGGGAAGAGGCTCCGAGCCAAGGCAGAGTCTCGTCCACAGCCTGCCTGGGAAGAGAATTTCGTCAGGGAGGTTAAAGCCACAGGAATTAGAGAGAGCCAGGAGGTCCAAGGCCCTTCCATTACCAGTAGGAGTGTGGGGGCTTAGTTTTATTAACTAAAACTGGTGGTTTTCATGGTGTGAACCACTACAAACAGATACATGGCAGGGATGGATGGTTAGAAAGCATTTAACCAGGACAGAGTGAACTGGACAGGATTAAATCAAACTCAGGCACTGGCTTCACTGAGCCTTGCTTGTGCCTCACTTGCCCTCAGGGAACAGCAAGGTTGAAACTGGACTGGTGGGTAGGGTTGGCGGGGAAGAGGAGGGGTCTCTTGGGAAAACTAGGAGGTTGAAGGAAAGGCAGGGAGTCAGGTGCTTAATCTTCGAGGGAGTAATCCCTTTCTTTCTTCCTGGTAGGAAAGAATGAACCCGGGTCTTCCAGTGCAGAAGTCAGAGAGACGTACCCCACTCTCTCGTACCTTGCCTTCTCATCAACTCCACCTCTCTGGTCTTCAGTGGCCACCATGTGCAGCCTTCCTAAGCAGAAAGTCTGCTCACACTTGCACTGGAGATAAGGAACCTGGGCCCCAGGGAGCCCTGTCCCATCAGGGAGCCTCTTGTATCAAATGTATCTAGTTATTCCATAATTTAACTGCAGCCTGAGTACAGAAAGCTCTTTTGTTGTGGTGTCTGATAATGCAATGAGGCTCCTTCCCCTCTGCGAGTTAATGACATTTGTGGGGAGATGACAGGTGGGTATGAGAATGGAATTGGATGGGGTGGGGGCAGGCTCTGGCTCTGCTCCTTGCTCTTGCAGTTTCTGCCGCTCACCCCTGAGGAAGAGCGTGGGATGCTATCTATCAGTCTGTGCATCAGGATTTTCATCTAATTTCATAATGAAGACGTTGCTCCATCAGATACAGACGACATGTCAGCAGAAATGCAAAAGGCCATTTTTATGTGTCAGCTGACTCTCCACGGGGCTCCCACCTGCCCGCAATTGTGCAGCCAGTACAGGCTTGAGAGAAGGGCTCCACCGTGCTAGATTGGTTCTACAGGTATGCTGCATCTCTCTTCCCTTTGTCACCTTTTCCTCTCCAGCTGGAAGCCCTGTGAGGGCAAGAGTCTGCCTGTTTGCTGTTGTGTACCCAGTGCCTGGAGCGCAGTAGGTGCTCAGCTTGGATGAATGAATAAACCCCATCCTCGCTGCTTCCCAGGCAAGGTGTGGTGTCCCGTCTTCACAGACCCACTCACTCCTCAGAGCTGAGGCCTCTGTCAAGCCTGCTCCACTCTGAGGCTCTTCTTTACATTAGGATGAGGGATTACACTGCTTGACCCAAACTGTGGGTCTCAGCGTCAGCTGTTACCCGGCTATAAGGCTGGGCTGTTGTTCTGCAAAGTTCTGTGCCTCAGCTTCCTCTTCTGTATAATAGAGCCACTAACGACCCCTGCCTCATGGTTTGCTGTGAAGGTTGCATGCCCCTAAAGGGCTAAAAGTAGCCCTGACGCACAGGAAGCGCTCAAGAATTATTAACCTTTATGTTCTACAAGAGGCTTTGTCCTCTTTCCCTGTATGGAAGTGTTTTGTCCCAGGAACCCACAGGTGACATGGTTCCTGCGGGATTTGCCAATCACCAGCTCAAGACAGGATGGCGAGCCTCTTCCCGAATAGCCCCCCTTTCCATGACTTCCCATCACTGCGTGCTCTTCTTGGAACCCCCTGGTGTTTCCCTTGGGCCCATGTTTCCCTGTGCTAGACCCAAGGATTGTTTATTTGTGGAATGTCGTAATTTTTACAGGTGATATTTCCTCTAAATGCCCAAAGCGACATGGCCACTGTGGTGTGGGAGTTTAGAACCCTGTTTCCAGAGCCACAAACCTCAGCTCTGCCCTTTTCTAGCTATGAGACCTGGGAATATTAAAACCTTCTAACTTTTTAGTGTTGCTGTGTTTTTGTTTTTCTTTGAGACGGAGTTTTGCTCTTGTTGCTCAGGCTGGAGTGCAAGGGTGCGACCTCTGCTCACTGCAACCTCCGCCTCCTGGGTTTAAACAATTCTCCCACCTCAGCCTCCTGAGTAGCTGGGATTACAGGTGTGCGCCACCACATCCGGCTAATTTTGTATTTTTAGTAGAGATAGGGTTTATTCATGTTGGTCATGGATACCTGGTCTCAAACTCCCAACCTCAGGTGATCTGCCTGCCTCGGCCTCCCAAAGTGCTGGGATTACAGGCATGAGTTACCGTGCCTAGCCAACTTTTTAGTGTTTTTATCCATAACATGGGGACTCTACTAGTATCTAGTCTGTGGGGTTGCTGTAAAGATTAAATGAGTTTATCCCCATGAAGGGCTCAGAATAGCTCCTGTCACCTATTAAGGATTCAGTAAATATTAAATATTATTATTTGAAGCTATCATATGGCCACTTCCTCCCCCAGTGCACACAAACATGCATCCCTTTAATAAAAGAAAAGTTGAGACCCACTCCCATTCAATGCCATCTGGCCATGAATAGCAGGGCTTGTCCACGTACAAAGATATGACGCTGCCCTTTCTACTTTTAGCAGGTGGTAGGGGAGTGAGGTTTACCTTGAAAATCAACTACAGCCTACCGCCTTTGAACGAGTAGGGAAACCAAGCCTGGTTTTGGTACTGGCTTGTCATCTTCCCTCTACCACCTTTTGGTCTAATATTTCAGACACCGAGTTCCTAACCTAAGCCAAAGAGAACATGCATGGTATGGGGGTCACACCAACTGAGTCTGAGCCTTGATTCTGCCACAAATTAGTTGTGTCACAAAGAGAAAATCACTCCTCTCTAGACTTCAGTTTCTTCATTTGAACAGTGATGGTGCTATACTTGGTGCTGTTTTTTCTCTCTCCTTCTCTGTTAATTTAGAGGCTCTGTGACTATGGCCATAACACAAAGGTCTCGGAGAACGTCTCTGTGATCTGGACGGGCTCTGGCTCTGGATGCCTTGAGAGGGAAGATGTGACCTACTTGTGCACAAATGGCCGTGATATCCATTTGGATTTGGTGGCATCATGATGGAGAAGCCCACCAGTTCCCTGTCTCCAGCTTTAGGAAGGAGACTGGAGATATCATGACCTTTGAATATGAAATATTCGTGTTTTGACTTTTCCTTTTTAATTATTTGAGATGCACTATAATTGGCGTGAAAAGGTTATGACCTGATATGTAAGTCTTGACAAGTAGCAAACAGCCCAAGAAACAAATCTCTGAGTTTCTCATTCATGGGGACGGTTTGGGCCATATTCTGGGTGTGAGGCTAGGGAGCACAGAAGTTCTTTTCGCAGGTGCTGCCATCTTTTCCTTCCTCAGCAGAAACGTGCACTCAGGGTAGGCCATCAACTTTATGTCATGGGGAGTGTGACTGCTTGTGCTTTTTATACAGCCTTATCTTCCTCCTCAACCCAGTCATTCATTATTTTCCTGAACTTTTTTGACCTATTCCCTATTTTCTCAGGAAAAGAAAAAACAGTGAGGTAGAAACTCCTACCTTTTATCAATTTCTTGTTGCAGCAAGTCTAAATGTTTAAATATGGTAAATAAGATCTCTTGAATTAAGCTAAGACTTGCTTGCCTCGGAACCCATCACAAATAAGCGGAGAATATTTGTTCCCTCTTTTTTTCTATCCAGCAGACACATCATTCCTCACCGGAATTGTGAATTGAATTTTCCCTCAAGTTCTGCCACCATGGAAGGCTCAGTCCAAATCCCACTCTCTTCATGAGATACTCCGAATGTAAAGAGAGCAGTATTCAGCAACAGTGTGATGAAGTAACTTCTCTATCATGTTGTGATGGTTAATTTTATGTGTCTACTTGTCTGGACCACAGCATCCAGATATTGGATTAAATATCATTCTAGATGTCATGTGCAGGTGTTTTTAAATGAGATTAACATTTAAATCCACGAACTGTCAGTAAAGCAGATTACTCTCCATAATATGGGTGAGCCTCATCCAATCAGTTGAAGGTTCTAATGGAAAATGACTGACCTCCCCTGAAGATGAGGGAATTCTGCCAGCCAAAGGCCCCTGGACCTGAGCTGGGACATCAGCTCTTCCCTGGTGGCCCATCTTGTAGATTTTGAACTTGCCAGTTGCAATAATTCCATTAACTAATTCTTCAAATCTTGCTCTTTCTCGTAGATAGACAAAGACACACACACACACACACACACACACACACACCCCTATTGATTACCAACTCTGATCCTCTAGATAATTCTGACAAATATATATATATGTATTCTGCTGTTATCCTTTCCCTATACGCAAGAGACTCACTTACTTGGGCCGTTTGTTGGAATATATCCTTCCCCTGTGAAGCTCTTCCTGGATTTTACCCTATTTTCTAAATCCCAGTTAGTGGATGTTAGGCAAAGAGAAGAAAGCGATGTGACATTGTTCTCTGCTGGTGACGGAGATGGCACAACACAGCCTTTGGTCAGCCCCACAACCTTCTGTCCTGCAAGTGCTGTGCCTGTACTTGGAATAGCAATTTGCATCCACAGCCCTGTCTCTTCAAGCATGCAGTTGGCTTCTCACCTTCACCTGTCCTGTTTCCCCATTTCTCCCCAGTAGTTAAGAGTAGGTAGACAAGGTACTCAGTAATTGGAAAGAAACAAATTGTAGGCTGAAAATATGACAACCCTATGGCCTTTTCGGTACTTCCTAACTGGGGATATCTTTCTCTCTTCTAAATGCCCGTGTTGCATTTTTCAGCTTTTCTTAGTGGAGGCGTAAAATGCTGCCTCACACTCTCTCTGTCTGTGCACTTTGTCCACTGTTACTGTGTTTTGCATGCTGGTGTCCACAGTGGCTGCTCCTCTACATCAAAGCTTTGGGGTGTGTGTGTGTGTGTGTAATTGAGAGCTCACAATTGCCTTTTAGGTAGATTTTATTATCCCCAATCTGATATTCTGCAGTGTCAAGTAAATGACCCTGATCATTAAAGAGTGACCAGTCAGGGATTGGACCTCAGTGTTTCTGACTTCAAATCCATGAACTTTTCACTACTGCAGTGCTTCCTCAAACCGTTAAGAGGAGGGTTGTAAGAAAAAGTTCTATTTGCCTATGTCCTTATTGTCTTAATTTCTCATCTTAAGTGCTCAATGCATGTGAATGAGGGCAATGGAATGGAAGACAATCACAAAGAATGGAGCCCAGACTTGGTTGGACAACTGAGCGAAGACCTCCTTAGGAAATGAGCCACGAAATTGGGGTGAAAACTATGAACATTTGTGTAGGAAAGCAGACCACAGGGTAATACCCTGACTCCTCTCCATAGGAAGGTTCTGGCAAGTTCCATGAAGACAAACATTCAGAAAGTAGGCAATAATTTAAGCAGTAATGGTTACCACTGGAATGGTTTTTCAGTGGTTCCTAATATCTTTTCAGCCTCTGACAGTTCCCTACCTGCCAAATGTAGTTAGGAGGCCCTACGTCTTTGCATATGGGATTAGCCCCTATCAGAGTTTAGAATTAGTTATCATGACTTCAGCTAACCCCAGCTTTGGGGGCAACGGAAAAAACAAAAAGAGTGAGATTTGGAATTTATCCTTCCAGATGCCACAAGGAACTGAACAGGAGGAATTTGTTCCCTGAACAGCCAGGCTATAAATTAAACGCCAGAGGCAAATGAGAGCGTGTATATGTCATCCTGAGAATATAGATAACAACCAGAAAGCTGTGGGTTAGTCCTGTGACCCTTGAATCAAGCAGGAATTCTTCCCAATGCCTTTATCATGCTTCTGTCCCTGGTACCTGGCACTGGACTCCCAAGTCCAGAGCCCTGGGCAGGAAACTCTCTGTGTGAGGAGCTTCTCTGCTAATCCCCAGCTTAAACCTTCTCTTCCTTAGCTCCAAGCTAGTGCTCCTTGTCCTAGCACCTGCTGAGCAAATGAATAATTCCCTTCCCTCATTTGCATTGTTACCTTGAAGGTATTTATAGCCTGTGATTATCTGCCCCTTGAGTCCTCTCCTTCTCTAGCCTATAATTCAGCATTAGACCCAGATCTGTTTGCTGTGGAACTGAGAGTATGCCTAGGAGCTCTGCTGTCAGAGCCAGCACCAGCAAGGACTGCAGCCTTCTTACGGCTTCAGCAGTGGTTCAAAAACGAAGAAAAAAGTCAATCTCAAAATTAGTCTTCTTGGTTCTATTTATTGAGGGTTTTATGACTTATCTGCTGGGTTGGAAGAGATTTAGCCATTTGCCCAGATGGCTGTGTGCACATGTGTGTTTGTGCATGTGGGAGAGGGTAGAGAGGCGGAATAGGAAGAAGAAAGTTGATGTTTCAATGTCTCCAGCCTCTTATCTCCTCTCCACTATGGCTCTATGCACCAATCTATTGTAATCCTTGAAGGTGGCAAAAGCAAAACGCAGATCAACAATTGCAAACACTATACAGACAAACACAAAAATTCTAACCCCCACTTCTTATAAGAGATAATTATTTCCTCTTCAAGATTCTAAGGCCACAGACCATTGAAACATCAAGAAGACTATATATGGAATCTAAGAAGAAGAAAGGAATTTGGGACAACTATTTAAGACTGCAAGGGAAGAGCCACAGCTTGAGCCAAGGATCTTTTTGGGAGTTTATCCACAAGACCTCAGGAGCTAGATTCAAAGGTGACAAAAAAATAAATATTTTTCAAATAAGTATTTTTTTCAAAAAATTAATATGTTTTGATTTTGAAGCCAGTCGTGTCCTTCCCAAGACATTATAGTGCTACAAAGCTAACAAGTAAGACTATTTTCCATTCCACCTATCTAGAACCCTCTATTTTGCTTTATATTCTTGAATTCACCTAAGAAGTTTACTTCAGTTTAAAAGCAAGAGTGCTGAAGATTGGTGTTTGGGAGTGGGACTGTCGTCTTTAAGATGACCCAAAATTTCAATGTTTTTATGTTGTCTCCAGGAAAAGTTGTCCACACCGTGGAAAAATCTGGCAGTCACTAACTTGACCCAGGAATCAGGTTTAACATCTCCAGGTGTGGGACGGGTGGACGCTGTGCTTCCTGGTGTGAAGGCCCCCAAGAAAGCACAGCGTCATTTCTGTGATGTCTCCACCTGGATGCACTCCTGGGATGGGCCATAATTAAAGGTGCAAAGACCCAGGTTTGAGGTCATTTTACAGAATGAGGAGTCTGAATACACATGGAGTTTGCTGAGAGGTAGGAGGAGACCAAGGAACTACTCCGGATTGAAGGAGACTGTAGGTTATGACAACTGAATTCAGTGTGTGTTCCTGGGAAGGATTCTGGGCCAGAAAGGAAAAAGAGCCATTGTCAGGATGGATGACAAAAGATGAGCGAGTTCCGTCGATTGGAGGTGGTATTGACATCAGTGTCAATTTCCTGATTGGCAGAGTATATAGTGGTAAGGAAGTGAGAGCTGTTACTCCGGGGACGTGAACACTGGAGTATTTAGGGGTGGTGGGAACTCCTCTTAGGCAAAGATCTCCCCCTCTCTCTTTATTTTAAGAGAGAGTCATCATTAAAGAGATATTACTCATGAGTGCAGCACCAGCCAGCACTGAGGAAGACCAGCTTACATGAGTGAGACATCCCTATTTTTCCTGTCTAAAGAATAAAAATAGCAATGGCTATGACAGAGAGGTAGTGCAAGATTTAATGAAAAAATACATGTACACTGTAAAGTGCTGCATGAACATTATATATATACACACACACACACATATGTATATATATGTGTATATATGTGTATATATATATAGAGAGAGAGAGGTTTTTTTTTAAATGGAGTCTCCCTCTGTCACCTAGGCTGGAGTGCAGTGGCGCCATCTCGGGTCACTGCAACCTCTGCCTCCTGGTTTCAAGCAATTCTCCTGCCTCAGCCTCCTGAGTAGCTGGGAGGCATATGCCACCATGCCTGGTTAATTTTTGTATTTTTAGTAAATACAGACGGTGTTTCACCATGTTGGCCAGGCTGGTCTCGAACTCCTGACCTCAGGTGATCCACCTGCTTAGCCTCCCAAAGTGCTGGGATTACAGGCGCGAGCCGCCATGCCAGGCCAAGACATAATTTTTATTAAAGAAAAGATCAGGAGTTTAACAGAGTAAGTCCACCCTACCAAGCAAAATGATCAAGCATGCTGGCTTCGCTTTGAATCCCACTTTTGTCTCTTCCCTCCGGAGCCTTCTTCCTGTCCCCAACTCTAGCCACAACCCCCTTCTCACAGGGTGTCTCTTTATTACGTAATCCCCAAACTCACTGAGGACACGTTTTCCTCCCAAGAACAGCAGAATGGTAACAAAGAACACATGAAAAGAAAATGCTTTCAAGGACCAAAGGAATTCATCCACAAATATGGAACTTCCAGCACGGAAGTCAGTGACGAAGCCCTGCATGCCCCCATCTCAGGCGTCCTGAGAACACCGTCCAGTGAGACGACACCAGCCCTGCCCTGAGAAGCTGAGATTCCCACCCCACCTGGAGGGAGCTGAGCACCCTCACAGCTCCTCTGAGCCCCTGACTCCAAAAGAGACTCTTCTCCTGTGGCATCCAATGTAGAGGGCGGAGTCCCTTAAAGTAAAATTCCACAATAGGGCAGTAGAAAGATGCAATGAAACACACACGAGTTATTAAATATTGTCATCAAGATGAGTAATAAATCAGACATTTTATGGTTTCAGATTATAAATTCCATTTATTCCATAAGCGTTCAAAGAAGAAAAATGGAGACCCAACAGAGATTTAAGCCTGCCTGAGATGGGTATATTTCATTATTGCTTTGTGACTGCTGCATCCTGGGTGGAATAGGGGTAGGGGGATACAAAAGGGCCCTCTGAGGGCCAGGAAGAATGAATTGCTGGGTTTCTGGGGCTCATTGTCATGTGAGAATCTTCTAAGAATTCTTTTGAAGTCAGGAATTCTGGCCAGGTTCCTGGTGGACACACTGTTGAAAATAGCCTACTCCTTCCAATCCCCAAACCAAGTTAAACAGGAGGCCAGGCGAGAAAAGCCAATGTGGTGAGACTCCATAGGTCCTGGCAGGCAGCACCGAACACTGCAGATCCTTAACAGGAGGGAGGCTTGATATGAACTCTCTCAAAGAGTGGCTGCTGAAGATCAGGGAGCTGGGCACAATCCCAGCACAGCGAGCGTTCATTCAGTAAAAAGTATGCCTTGGGGCCGGGGCGGTAGCTCACGCCTGTAATCCCAGCCCTTTGGGAGGCCAAGATGGGTGGATCTCTTGAGGCATGGAGTTCAAGACCAGCCTGGACAACATGGAGAAACCCCATCTCTACTAAAATCACAAAAATTACTTGGGTAGAGTGGCACATGCCTTGTCATCCCAGCTACTTGGGAGGCTGTGGCACAAGAATTGCTTGAACCCAGGAGGCAGAGGTTGCAGTGAGCCAAGATCACACCACTGCTCTCCAGCCTGGGCAACAGGGTGAGACTCTGTCTCAAAAAAAAAAAAAAAAAAAAAAAAGTTACGCCTTGTGTTCATAAAATTATGCCTTCTCCTCATATAGTACTTTACAGTTTACATGTGTTATTTCCTTAAATTTTGCACTACCCTTCTGGCATAGCCATTGTTATTTTTATTCACAGGCAGAAAAAAATGAGGATGTCTCACTCACATAACCTGTGGCCTCTCTCCGCTCCGGCCGCTGGTGAGAGTAACGTTTATCTCTTTAAGGGTGGTTCTAGTGTACAAAGAGAAAACAGAACGTTGTCCTCTGCCTTCCTAGTGGCAGAATTTGTCCTGCTTTTGGCTTTGAAATGCCTCACATTATATTCTTCTAGCAGATTTGTCTAATTATATTTTGCTTGGGCTAAGATTAAAATTAATTGGTCTTTTCATGATCACACATCAGGAGAGTAATAGGGCCAGGCACCTGAGACCAAGCCAGGGATTAAAGATTGGTTGTGGATAATCCACTAGCCAGAGAGTCTGAATGTGGTGGGAGACGAGCGGAGGAGGCCCAGTGGGCCTCCAGCAGCTTGTTTCTCACTGGCATCTTCATCACAAGCTTTACGTGACAGGATTTCTCCTGATGTGCCCACAGCTGCTGCCTCACTGCACGCACACACGTGCATGTACACAGGCACCCACACAGCTGGAGAAGCACACATATGCCTCCTTCTACAACATGCACACTGTTGATTAGACTCTGAGGAGTGCTGACTCTTGGAGAAAGACCAGATAAATCACTTTGGAGAGGGAGAAAAGGAAAAAAAATATGATAAAGAAAAAAAATCTACTTTTTCCCCCTTCAAATGCCACAAGAAAATGTCACGGAAATCGCTTTGCTGGAAATAACAGAGAAGTTCAAGACAAAATTGTTGAGTGTCACTCCTGGACCCGACTCTCCCTTGCACTGGGCTCCTCTCCTCAGCCTGGGAACCTTCTTTCTGCCTCTGCCACCACTTACCCTTCAGGATGCCACTGCTGCAGCCTCCGTGAACTGAAAAATAGTTCTTGGAAAGCCTTCCACTGAAGGGAATAATCGAGAATAAACAAAGGACAAAGACAGGAGTGGGAAAGAGCTCTTTCGCTGCCAGCTGGCCACTTCCAGCTCCAGGACAGTGTCCGTGAAGCCCACAGAAGGGAGCCTTATCATCATTTTCAATGTCATCATTACCAAAAGGCTTTATTACACGATTCATTGTGCAAGGCTGTGTACAGAAACTATTGAAGGATCCTTTTGCTTTCTTGTAACTTAAAATCCATGACATTTCACAATCCTACAAAAGGTTTCTCTGATTTCCTTGGGTATAACTTTTTTTTTTTTTCCTTTTAGCTTTCTATTCTTCATCTGTTACAACAGCACAATAGTGTACAACAGTGCTTGGCTGAAGGATACGAAAAAAGAAATTTTCTACATTATTATAGATTCCTCCACTCATTCACTGATTCATTCAACATTCCAAAAATTCAGAGCTTACCATATTAAATACCAGGTCCTCAGCCAGGCTGTCAAGACAGAGGTATAAACAAATCACAGGTCCTGCCTTCAAGGAACTCACCAACTATTGTAAGCAGTGATGTTCAATCTCTGTTTTTCTTTTAAAGTGTAGGGAAACTTTCTCTACATAAAATGTTCCCAGGAAGCCCAGTGCATAAAACCAGTAAACCAGAATTTTTTGGTTAAGTGAGGAAGGATAGATGGTGAGGGAAAAAATTTAAGGAGAAAGTATTAATCCCATTCTATATGTGATGAAATAAGGCTCGTGAGGGTTTAGTAGCTTTTCCAAGGCTCAGTGAACAAGTGAAGAATCCAGGACATGGCCCCAGTTCTGTCTGAGCTTAAATCTCTGTTCTTGCCTTTGGCCAGCTGCTGCCCTATCAGGCCCCATAATACAAATAGGGCAACAAGAAGGGGGCCTCTGCCCTTGCGTTGCTGAGTTTGTTCTTTACATAGTTAGTTCATAGAAAACTCTCTTCAATTACAAATCACAACTAAGTTTCTCATTGCTGCAGACCTATACCTGGTACAGAAAATCCATTGATAAAGGTTGAGAATTGGTCTTATGATCCTTTACCTGGGCTGAAATAAGACCTTTGGTAATAATGCAGGCCTGACTAATCTTTGGTAGACTTGGATTAACCAAACCAAAATGATGCTAATTATTCCTTACATTTACATGAACTAGTTTAGAGTACAATTTAGGCAGTTTTAGAAGGAATAGAGATAGATCTATGCAAAAGACAAATTTTTGTTAGACTAATTGCTAGTCCATGGCTGAGAATGCACAAGAAATAGTAAAATAGCAAAGATTTAACTACCACCCTCAAAATCAGGGCCTGTAAGATTTGAATGTTACAATGAAGAAACTTAATCAATTGAAATATAAACTCTGGGTTTAAAATTTGTTTCATATGATGTGCAACAATATTTCTTTAGTGGGGAATATCTTACTGTTATCTTGTTGCTGCTGCTGGGTTTCGTTTGTTTGCTTGTTTTTAATAACAATTGAAAAAATTAGCCATCATGATGAACACAATTCCTCTTCAAAGAAATCACTTAAAACCAGGATGACAAGCATGATGACACACAGCATACCACATGCCCTAGATTTATAGCTCTTGTTCCATATCTTGCTGAACTGTCAGTCGAAATGACTCATCCCATTTGTGTGCAGGAGAGGTGATGGGCCACATTTTCCCCAACCTACCTCTTTCCAGACCTTGAACTGTGGGATCCCAGGTGAGACCAAGAAGGCCTTTATTTCTATTTTCTTTTCACATTGAAGCAACCATCAAGGCTTGGGACTAATACCCTGTTGCAGATAGATAGATAGATGATTCATAGATAGATAGATAGATAGATAGATAGATAGATAGAGATGTCAGTTATATATATCAGCTATATATATATATCAGTTATATATATATCAGTTTTATATATATAAGCTACATATATACACCTTTAAAGTGTGTATATATATATAAAATACACACACATTTAAAGTGTGTATATATACACTTTTTATATATATAATGCGTGTGTATATATATATATACACACATTAAAGTATATGTATACACATTTAAAGTGTATACCTTTAAAGGCATAGTATATAGATATAAACACACTTAAAGGTGTTAGTATTAATTAGAAAAGATATCTATAGATATATACACCTTTAAAGGCATGATATATATAGAATCTATATATATCTATATATAGTAACATATATAAAGGCATAATATATATAGAATCTATATATCTATATCTCTAATATACGTAGAATCTATATATAAATCTATATATATAGAATCTACATATATAGATTATATAATGCTGTATATATACTTTAATGTGTGTATATATACACACATTATATAAATATAAAGTATATATATGTACTTTAAAGGTGTGTGTATATATAATATATATACTTTTAATGTGTGTGTATATATACACACACATTTAAAGTGTGTGTGTGTGTGTGTGTGTGTGTGTGTATATATATACACTTTAAGTTTGGGAGTACATGTGCAGAATGCGGGGGTTTGTTACATAGGTATACATGTGCCTTGGTGGTTTTCTGCACCCATCAACCCGTCATCTAGGTTTTAAGCCCCACATGCATTAGGTATTTCTCCTAATGCTGTCTCTCCCCTTGCCCCCCATCCCCCAACAGGCCCCAGTGTGTGATGTTCCTCTTCCCGTGTCCATGTGTTCTCACTGTTCAACTCCCACTTATGAGTGAGAACATGCGGTGTTTGGTTTTCTGTTCCTGTGTTAGTTTGCTAAGAATGATGGTTTCCAGCTTCATCCATGTTCCTGAAAAGGACATGAACGCGTTATTTTTATGACTGTATAGTATTCCATGGTGTATATGTGCCACATTTTCTTTATCCAGTCTATCATTGATGGGCATTTGGGTTGGCTCCAAGTCTTTGCTATTGTAAATAGTGCTGCGATAAATATACGTGTGCATGTGTCTCACACCAGTTAGAATGGCAATCATTAAAAAGAGAGGAAACAGCAGATGCTGGAGAGGATGTAGAGAAGTAGGAATGCTTTTACACTGTTGGTGAGAGTGTAAATTAGTTCAACCACTGTGGAAGACAGTGTGGTGATTCCTCAAGGATCTAGAAGCAGAAATACCATTTGACCCAGCAATCCCATTCCTGGGTATACACATAAAGGATTATAAATCATTCTGTTGCTGTTTTAAGTGTCAACATTGTCCCCTATAAATCTGATCTAACTGTCCCACAGTATGATACTATAATTCTTTAACAAAATCTTAATGGTGCCAGCTATCAATCTAGCCACAATCAACTGATAGAAGAATATAAATCACCAAATTAGATGGGTTCTTAAAATACTACAATTCCATTTTATACTCATTAAATACGCCATTCATATTCTTTCAACTACACATGCACACATGCAGAGAGATATACCAACTCCTTTGATCTTCTACAAAATTTACCAAAATTTGACAGAGAGCCAGAAAATGATAGGTAATTGTTTGGTAGTATGAATGGGATAGCTTTTGTGAAGTGGAAAACATGATCATAGATCTTGGTTGAACAAGCCAATATGTGAGGCAGCCACTGGCCCTTTTGGGGAATCAAGACAAATGAAACAACAAGGACCAAGGACACTAAGAAATCGACGAATCTAAGTATTCCTAAGTATGTCAATATCTATTTCTCCTTGTGCATAACCATAACCATTCTGCCACTTCCCACCCAAAAGCCAGATGCTGCTGAGCCACAGTAAAATTCCAGGAAGGACTTCCTCAAGGTTAATTAAGGGCTGGCCCAAGCTCCTGAGTTCTGTTTCCTCACCTGTTTGTGAATAGTTTGTGCCAGATCTGCCTGACTCTACTCTACTCTTGAAGTAGGATGGCTGGGATTTGGTGGAATTGTACCCAGTGGAGAATGATTTGGTAATAAGATGTCTTAGGTGCACTGACACACAATCCAGTAGCATGGAAGAATGAATGAAACTCCTGAATGTACCAAGGGAGTGTACACGAAGACATGTGTACACAGCATGTCTCCAGGAAGAGCTTGGAAATCCCTTGAAGATACTGACACATTCCTCCAAATTTTAGGACTGAAACTGGCTGAAGCTCTTTATTCTTCATAGGGAGAAACTGCAGGAGCTGCAGGGAAACAAGGAGAAGAAGACAAGGTACATGATGACAAAGGAAAGACCTAGGGGACCAAGAGTGGCAAATGCAGAAAGAAAAGGAAGAAAGACTTCCCCAGGGAGCCCAGGGCAGGGTGGTCTACAGGAGCCACAAAGCATGATGAGTCTCTGGAGGGGAGGGAGAGAGAAACAGCTAACAGGTGCAGTCCTGTCTCCATGCGTCTCCATGGATTAACAGGGAGAGAACAAGCCCATAAATGCAAAGTATTCATATTGATAAACTATTTATGTAAGTTTATACAAATCAATTAATAAACACAGAAGAGGCAACAACGCATAAACAATGTTTGATAGCCAATAGCTATAGTTTTATCATCATAGTATAAGCCACACTATAATAACATTCAGTCATGCTGTGTCTGCCTGCCTGGGATACCTCCACTTCCTCAGAAGTCACTCATTGCCTCCGTAGCTTTATTTATTTACTCGTGATTTATATTCCACCTACTTGGAAGAAGGGTCTGAGACAGCTTGTGATGTTAAAATATATATGAAGCAGAATAGCTACAAATGAAAATAGGAACACACAGAAGTTGAAATGAACAAGGAAAGAAATGTATCAGGCACCACCTGGGCTGGGCCACTGAGCACCACTGAGCACTAAATTTAACTCGGAGCTGCCAAGACTCAGAGGGACAACGTACGTTGGCTTTCATGTTCTCACTGATTAAAACACAAGCGTACCCACTCACATGATCTCACAAACTCTTTCTTGGTAGTGCTTTGCATGTGCAGCAACAGATAATACACTCACAATAGATTCAGCTACGGCCTCATACAAATATAATGATGCTTTCAGATGGGCTTTCTCACATTTGTTCCTTCGGTATGGCAGCTTGTAGATTCTGTATTTAGGGTAGGTCAAGTCCTTAAATAGACCCAATCTTACCACCTTCTTTCCACTACACCTACTATAGCAGTTCTGAAATAGGAACATTTTTTAAAAGACGTATTTGAATCTTCATCTCAAATATTTTGCATTTTAGGGGAGATGGGGAGACCGAAGATAAGTTTTTTTGAAAATTAAATATTGGGTACTACATGTGGGTTATTTCTTATGTTCATTTCTGATTGAGAAATGCTGTGTCCTGTGCTAAAAGGGTTTTATTTCAATCATTTTCTCTCTGTGAATTGGCTTCTAAATTTTGCAAGTTGGTTTCCTTTCATCAGCCCTTTCTCCCCCTTAAGAGTCAAGGGAATAGAATTCCTTGAACCTCAGAAATGGTAGAGAGGGGTGAGAGAACCTGCTCAGAGCTACAAAGGGCACTGCTTAAAGAGGAGGGCCCTCGCTGGCTCACAGCCTGGAATCCGACCTTAGGCTAGGCTAAGCTCCAGACAAATGACCAGGCCAGGGCATCCATCAGGCAGGGCAAGGGCTGCCAGGCTTTATACTCAGAGGAAAGAGACCATCATTCAGAGAGCACCCAATATCCAACTAGGAGCCATTGCTAGGCATTGCACACCTGCAACTTCGGTTAGTGTACTATTTCATTTGCAGTAGTATTATTATCCCATTTTGCTAATAAAGAAACTGCTCTGAAAATCAAAGCAGCTTTCCCAAGATCATATAAGTAAATGGTAAAACCAGTATTCAATTCAGCTGTCTCTAAATCCAAAGCCCACCCACTTTCTTTCTACTATGACTTCAGCACGGAACTATTTTTCCTTTCTCTAAGCTTTTGCCTTCACAAGAGTGCATGAAAACGGACTTGATAAAAGCAAAGCCTCGAGTCAGAATTCCCAGGCTTCTATCCCAGCTTCACCTCCTGAAGGCGAGGACCATTCATCAAGTTCCTTAAACTTCCTGTGTCTGTTTTCCATCTTGTAACATTAGCGTCTGCTCTGTACCGCTGAGGTGTGAATGAAATAAGATGACTTTTGCGTAGCACATAGTCTGTGATCAGTAAATACCGGCTGACCTAAAGCTGTAGCAGCAGTGAAGTCCTTAAGGTATAGGGAAGGCGAGTGAGAGCCCTGCTCACAGAGCAGTGCTCACACGGCAGTAACTGTTCAGAGCTGGATGGGCTGGGCTCTAACCTTAAGGTTTGCTTCCATTTCAATGGGAATTCCAGGAGCTATCTTAGATGAGGCAGGACAAGGGACAAGGAAGAAAGCATGTGACAGTGGCACCTGGACCTGAGATCTACAATTAAATTAAATCTTCTGAATTATCACTGAAGTTTCCTTCTGTTTCCAAAAGTCTATCATCCTCCTAAGAATAAAATAAAATGAGAGCATAAATTTTTAGAAATAGCAGTTGGAAGACTACAAGCTGGCATCGACTAAGCCATCTGAAATAATTTTAAATTTTATTTGGGACAAAAGATGAGCAAGGAAAGGATGAGCCAATTTCTCGGGAAGCCAGTGAAATGTTAACAGATGCAGGAGACAGCAGAACTTCTTCACTCTTAGATTGCTTCCACATCCACCCCGAAGGAGAGCGGGGAAGTCTTCAAGCTGTGGAAGGTAGAAGGAGTCGTTGTAAATCACACAATGACTGGCAGGGCTGGAAAGGACTCCTCCTCTGAAACAATGGTTTTCCAGCAAGTCAGAGCACATCGGCGGCGAGAAGCAGCTGTGAGTTTGTGCCTGTCCCCTCTTTCAGTCATCAGGGACGGGAGAAGGCCCGGGAGGTAAACTTGCCTGCCACCAGGGGATAGCACACACATTTTAAAAAAGTGACATCTACTAACTTTTACTCATGTTCTCAATTAAGAGTTGAGGAAACTGCAGCCAGATTGTGGGGGGCTGAGGGGTAATTGTGCATGGTCATGCTGTCTGTCCGTGGGAAAGACTGGGCTGAGGAAACCACCATAAACTGCGTCAAATGGAGGCTGAGCTGGGAAAAAATACATGGAAGGTCAAATACTTGTATTCATTTGTTCCTAAAACTTTATTGAGTTCCTATGTACAACAGTAGTGGGAATACAAAGAGGTAAGTCCCTTCAAGGTAGAGGGATGGGATGTGTGTACAGATAATCACAGCGTCCTGTGAAAGCGCCAGGTTACAGCAGAGGGGTCAAGAGGAAGTGCCCAGAGAGATCAGAGCAGGAAATAGATCTTTCTAGCCGATGTCATCGGGACGGCCTTATAGGCAATGCGGCATGTGAAGGGGAGATTTGAGGAAACATTTGGAAATAAAATACGATGAGGACAAATTGAAAAAGAAAATAACAAAGGTGAAGCAACGCAGAGCTCAGGGTGTGCACGGACATAGCAAGAAACTCAGTTTGGCTCTCGAAGAGGGAGAGCAAAAGCGGTGACCCAGCGTGGGGCTGGAAAGGTGTGTCATCTCCAGACCAGAGCCAGGCTACAGCCGGATTTGATTCTGCAGCTGCTGGCAGTGGGGGCCCACTGGAGTGTCTGCACAGACCCCAACACAGTCAGAGCTGTGCTGGAAGGTCAACCTCGTGGCGGTGTGGAGAGGGCTGGAGTGGGGAAAGCCCACAGGCAGGGAGGCCAGTTAGGAGAACACTGAATGAGCTCAGGTGGGAGCTGACGAAAGACTGTACCGGACAGGAGGGAAAAAGAGGTAGCAGGGAGGTTTTGTAAAGAAACACTGGGACCAAAAAGGGTGGCGGGGGGTGGGGGGTGTTGGACAGAGTGAGGGAAAGGAGACAAAAACAGCAGAGAATTAAGCTCCTTTTTTCTCATCTGTAAAGCAAAAGGATGCCTTGGACCCTTTCAGGTTTATCCAGACTTTAAAATTCTAATTCAAAGCTGGGTACAGGGGGACCCTTTATCTCCCAATCACACACTGAAATAAAGCAAGCTATGAAGTACTTAGTTTCCACCTACAATTCAGTCAGCAAGTCAAAGCAACACTTCTTCACGGTGAAGAAGCAGGACTCCAGGCTGTGTTCGGGTTTCCTCTCTCTCCGTGCAGATAGCTCTTCCGCTCAACATGGTCATTCTTCCTGAGGTCTCCGGCAAACGGAAACAGCTGGCCGTGCAGCCTGGCCTCCCGCAAACTGTACCTTCAGCTCCATCTGCTGGTGGTGGGATCCCGTGGCCTGTGCTTGTGTGTAAACCAAGTGCTCTTTTTGTGCCCCAACACCCTCTCTGCAAACCTCATGCCCACATCATATACACAGGCATATACATACACACAGACACATTTACACACATAGACACCCAGACCTAGACTCCTACATACACACAGACACACACATGAAGAAATGCACACATGGCTATACATACAGATACACAGACATAAACACAGACACACACATGCATACAGCATACACACACAGGTATGTACACACACAGATGCACAGGCAGACGCACACAGATACCCAAACATGCACATACACAGATACACTTACAAAATACAGACATGTAAACACACACACACTCAGACACGCACAGACACATGCACACAAACACATACGGTTATTCACACTGACATACACAGACATAAACACACATACAGATGCACATGGTCACACACACACACTCAGACACACAGACAAAGATATAGGCAGACCTCCCCATCCACACACACACAGCGTTTTCCTCCTTGCTGCACCTGCGACAGATGTGCAGCCGCTCCCCTCTAGCCTTTGTGGATCCTTCCAACTTCCCCTCTGCTTTTAGGCACCCCTGAGGCCTGCTCTATGGTAGACTGGTTGTGTAAGTGGAACCACATTCTTTCCCAAGCCCTGCACAAAGTGTAAATAGCAGATGGGTAGGACTGCAGTCTTTGAGAAGACACACAGTTGGACACCTGAAAAGCTAATTTCCTGGCTAATTTACTTTCGGGCTGCTAATTGATCCTGCGATTGCACCCTGCCCTCTCCTCCCCTAGTCCAAGAAGCCCAGAAGGAAAGGGAGAGCCCCCCTTCCCCCACCTCCTCCCTGCTCTCCGTCTTGGCTGCTGCGCACTGTCCCCGCTCTCATTCCAGGGGAACTGGGAAGATACCTGGTTCCTCCAGAAACATTTCCTATTAACCTACTTTCCCTAAAGATACCAGTTTGTCCAAAGAATCCTAGGTTCAAACAGATTTTATTTTTAAGCCAAAAAAAAATCACGACACTGTAGTGAAAATCGCTACTTTTTTTTTTTAACCTTTTAAGAAAAATGCCATTCCCAGTCACATCTCTTAATAGTTGCCTCCTGGTGGCAGCCTAAGTGATGAATCCACCAACCTGTTTAAAATGTAAGGGAGGTGATTTCCAAAGTAATCTGAGGGTGTTTCTGAATGCAAATGCAAATTCCTTTGTCAGCAGTCTCGGGCGCCATGGAGGGCGCAGGTATTTTTAGTCCACACAGATTTGCAGGGAGGAGACACGCAGGCACCCGCTCAATTAACGTGAGGTGGGTCTTAGTTCTGCATACTCATTCCTTTGGGATTTGGAGCTCTGCAGGCATGGCCAACCTGGCCCTACAGAGGAGTCAGGCCAGGTCCCAGTGCCTAAGGCCTGCCCCTGGGTTTGTTCCAGGCTTCTGGCCCCGAGGAGCTGGGACTGAGAAATAGGCCTCAGGCTGCAAAGCACAGCCAGTAACCTGCAGATGCCATCAATGGGGCAGCCCCACCCCATAGGCAATCTTGGCTTTGTTTTTTGTTTTATGTATCCCCATGTAAATTTGGGACAAGACTGAATGGAAAAAGAAGGGTGAAGAGGAAGCACCTGCCAATGTATGCATGTGTGTGTGCAGCATGAGGGTGTGTGCGGCATGTGGGTGTGTCGTGTGTGTGCACCGTGCGTGTGTGGCATGCGTGTGTGTGAGGCATGTGTGTGCAGCATGTGTGTGTGTAGCATGTGTGAGAATGTGTGTGGGGGTGTGTGCGTAGCATGTGTGTAGCGTGTGTATAGTATGTGTGAGTGTGTGGGAGGTGTATGTGTAGCTTGTGTGTAGGTAGCATGTGCATGTAGCTTGTGTGTGTAGCATGTGTGTGTGTAGCCTGTGTGAGAGTGTGTGGGAGGTGTATGTGTAGCATGTGTGTATATAGCATGTGTGTGTAGCACGTGTGTGTGTGTTACGTGTGTGAGAGCAGGTGGGGTGTGTGTGTGGGGTGTCTTACTGTGTTTCTGGTGTGTATATGTGTGTGTAGTGTGTAGTGTACCTGTGTGTGTGCACTCGTGAGCATAAGAGGATTGAGGAGGGTGTGAGGGCCTAAGCCTGTGTATGTGACTATACTCAGAATCTGCTAGCGTTGTTCTGTTTGTTTGTTTTGGGTTTTGATTTTTAAACCAGCTATCAAGTGCAGAGCACGAGGGAATTGTTAGGCTGGGTGAGCAAAATATAGTGATTACTTTTAGAATAGCTCCAGTGCTAACCAACCATACAGTTCATATAAATACAACATATTCAGGGGTTTTCTGGACACTCCCAACTTCACACGTTGATTTATATTATGCTCACAAGCACATTGTTACCTGGCAAACCGTGTACTCTAAATTTTCATTGGGTGTGACATAGTCAAACAGGCTTTGGGATCCGACAGAAGGGGCTTGAATGTTGGCTTCTGCCATTTGTCAGTCATGTGATCAAGGGTAGGCTACTTGATCTTTCTAAGCCTCAGCATTCTTATCTGTAAATGGGGATACTAATACCTGCTTTTGGGGACTTGTACATTGTCTCAGGGTAGAGCACATGATACAGCCCAGTGAATGAAGCATGCGCTCATCTAACAAAGGCTGGGCAACTTAAGGCAGGCCCCGGAACCTAGAACCACCACACCGAATGCTGCTGGAGGTGGGCGATCCACGGGGCCGGTGCGGGAGAGGTTGCCCAGCTTTCCTCTTTCCCAAGCTCAGGCCCTGCTGACTCAGTCGACTGTCAGTTGTCTAAGCCCAGAAACATTACAGGGCGGCACTGGGAAAGAATCATGGACATTAAAAAGGGCAGATATCAGCTCAGCATTAGAAGAGACATTCTGAATATGAGAACTATCCAAAATGGACCAGGAGGTAACAAGCTCCCTGTCACCAGTAGTGTTCAAACAATGCCAGGAAATCCTGGTCAGAGGTGGCACATAGGGGAACTCTTTCATGAAGTGGAAGGTCCGACTATATCAAAACCAGAATCGAACATTCCCTCAATGCTAACAGTCTTTGTTTCTGTGGAAAAGAAAGAGGGTATTGCTACTCTTATTCTCCCTGGAAACCTAACACTCTGGAAGTCCCTGGTCCCTGCTGGAGGCAAAGAAATAACAGGAAACCTCCAGGGTTTCAGAGCCTTGCACTGGGACCATCGAGCAATCCATTTACAGCAAGAGGCAGAGTGAGCCTGAGAGTCAGGTTTCAAATGATAATTAGCTTTCGTGATAGTCTTAATTGAAACCAGTTAGTCCAACGGGAGGAGTTCCTGGACCAATCCTGCCTATTAGGCTCTCCAGCAGCAGGAGACTCCTGCTGTCACGTGACAAGCTCCAGGGACTGACCAGAAGCCACATTAAGCAAAGGAGTCGCTCCACACTCTTTCCTTCCTGATGGATTCCGCCCTGATGGATTCATTTCGTCTTTCGTTGGATTGCTTTTCTCCCCTGCCCCTTTTCTTTTCTAACTCTTTACATTTCAAGAAGGATATATAACATCCTAAACTAGATAGTCCTTCTATTTCTTGTCTTCTGGGTAATTGTGTGATTGACTGATCTAACTCCCTGCCTCTCCCTTCCCTTCCCTTCCCTTCCCTTCCCTTTCCTTCCTTCCTTCCTTCCTTCCTTCCTTCCTTCCTTCCTTCCTTCCTTCCTTCCTTCCTCCCTCCCTCCCTCCCTTCCTTCCTTTCCTCCCTGGCCCCCCTGACTTCTTACGATGGGCACTCCATGCATTCCATTTCTTATTCTGCCAACCCCATTTCTACAAGGAAATTCATCAGGTGCACTTTTGGGGCCTGCTCTGGTTTATCTGAAATTTGATTACGTTCAGTTACATAGCATGTCATCATAACTAGCTCTGATATTTAAATGTGAGTGAATCAAAATGCGTCCTCAATTTTGCCAGGCCCACAAGTGCTGGCTGGTCCTCCCCAGCCATGTGGCATGGGCGCTCATGTTTGATTGGCAGCAGGACATCCTGAACCTGTGCAAGATTTTTAGGGAAGAGAAGGCAGATGGGAGGAGGGAGGGACCTGAGTCTGTGCTCATCTTTCTCCATATCCTGGTCTTGTGGACGTCAGACAGGACGGTATTCAGCTTTCGATGTTATGGTTTGCAGGTTCAGTTTAGAAAGAAAGGGAAATCCCCTCCCTCGTTTAATCATGAATCTCTGGCCCATGGCCTTTACATTGGATTATGTTTCTGCAGTTCCAAGGTTAGAATGCTGAGTGTCAGCTGAGTGTCAGTGACACTGAGGAGTGGCTGAGTGACTTGGAGCATCGCTTCCTGGACCCAGGTTACAGTACTTCTTGATGACAGTCTGACTGCACTCAGCCTGCTGCACAGTGGAGTCAGGAGGACCCCAAGAACATCTGTTGACACCAGGTTTGCAGTAAAGAACAAGGACGTGGAGACACCAGGAAATGGAATTGGAAACATCAACAGCACCTGGATGAAATCTCTCAGATGTAGGCTTTGAGGAGCACCATCAGGGTGCCAGAGACAGCAGCCCTGAGGTCAAACACCCAGGGCTTCACCAGGGCCCCCTTTCTTCACCGCCTGATTGGCCACTCTCAACACACATCATGATGGTTTGCAATCTCACCCTTCCTAGAAATTTTGGCTCCACCTTCCAAAATACCATATATGTGAGTCACACAATCTTGCAAATGGAGGAAGTCAATATGGTGCCATGAAAGAACACTGCTCTTGAGTCTAGAGACCCTGGCTGACAAATGTCTTCTTCTTGTACTACCCGAGGGAAGCCTCCTCAGCTTCCTCATTTTAGACAGGATAAGTTTCATTGAGATGACCTCAATGTCCCTTCCTGTCAGGAACCCTAAAATCCTGTATGAACATCTGTGAGGCAGGGAGGATAGCACCCAGGCTTCCTTTCTCTGCTCTGAAAGGCTTGAGAGATTGTCTCTATATGTTTTAGTCAATTCAGTTAGGTTTATACTTAAACCTGAAGACAGACATCCAATAACTCATATTTCGAGGTTTGGAGCCATCTTGTCCTAAAATAAATACCAGTTTTCAATTTCATGAAAGCAGAAAAGTCACAGTCTTTGCTATAAGAGGAACATGAAAGTCCTTTACAACTCTAGTGTGAGCAAAAATCTGAATTTTAGGACAGTTTCAGATACTAGGTACTTAGATATGGAATCTTCTTTTAAAACATAACCTTTCCGTCAAACAAAAATAAAAAAAACAAACCCTAAATTCATACATAACAACTAGGCTGTTGTGTTCATTCTCAAGATTAGTACTGTCTAGGACACAGCAATAAATATGCAGAATGAAGAAATGAGTGAATGAATTAAGGAGACTTCTGCCTGAAACATGGACTCCTGGGATGGGGCTGCTCTGCTCTGTTGAAGACTTCCTCAGGTACAAGGAAGTTGCTATCTTGTCTGATGGCTTTCTTTTGGCAGGAGTTGGGGAGAAAGAAAGTCAGTTAAAATTACTTATTTAAGTTGGGCTCAAACTTCACTTTGTGTTCTCTGTACTCTTGGCCCCAGTTGTGCCCTCAGAGTGACCCAGAAATGCATGTTCCCTCCTCAACAGGGATGTTCTCTCCTCAGACAGGTACAATGCTATCACAGTCTGAGAATCCCCAGATCAACTGAGACATGGCTTTGCAATGCATGAGCTCTGCCCGCGAAGCTCCTTGTAGATTTACCTTCAGAATCACATTTTGCTCAGGCTGATATGAAGCTGAACTGTGGTGCTTGAGACCACACTAAGAGCAGCCAATGCAGAGTCAGGTTAGCTGGAGGCCTCCCCTGGGGTTTAACAGTGGGCTCTGGATGTGCAGAGGGGTGGTGGAGAGCTGACCAGACCCACGGGCATTTGGGGCCTGTGAACACCTCTGAATGTGGAGTGGAGACAGGCCTACCTAGTGTTCAGTAGTCTCAGATCACTGCCTATGACGATACTCTGCACCAGGCTGGTAGCCCTGCAAGCTGCTGTGTGGCCTATAACACCTTTTTATCTTTTCTCTCTCTCTCTCTTTTTTTTTTTTTTTTGCATTTTAAGACATATTCATTAGTGAAATATCAGAAACCTCAGGGGCAGCATGTGCTTCTAATTCATTTTCCAATTGTATAATGAGCCAGGAGTGAAATTTTTAGGGTGAATTTAATTGACCTTTACAGCAACATCAGGCAGATTGGCTTAAATGCTATTAAAGCAAAATGTAACCCGGTGAGACTTTCTAGAAGGTTATCGGAAAATCTATCAAGTTGTTTTTCCTTAATTTTTATCAAGAAAGGAAAAGCTGGATAGAGGACATAGAAGGATGAACAGACAGAGAGACAAAAGGAAAGAGATTTAGAGCAGGAGAGATGGGCCTGGAAGAGAGAAATGAATCCTAGGGAGGGGGAGGGGCCGTCCAAGCCCCTCACTGCTGGGAGATTACGTTTTAATTTAGAAAGGCTGCTCGAAATTGTGCAATTATACCACAGGTCACATTGGTCTAAAGTCTTTTTAGCACTTGGGGATAGGACTGTACAGCCTTCTTTTTATTAATATTTTGGTGTTGATGTGTAGGCCCTTCCTAGCTCTTCATAAGAGAGCTCACATGCAATGGAAAATGATGTCTTCTTTTGGCAGCTGACAGGGATCTTTTTTTTTTTTTTTTTTGAGACAGAGTCTCGCTTAGTCGCCCAGGCTGGAGTGCAGTGGCGCGATCTCGGCTCACTGCAAGCTCCGCCTCCAGGGATCTTTTTTCTGACTCCACTGTCCCCTTCATGCTCAGCTCTCAGTAACAGGATTCCCATGGGAAAGCCAGATAGCCAGGAGTAGGACTGAAGAAATCCTGGGGGACTAAGATTACACCCCAAGGGAAGTGGAGGCCAACCGACAGGATGCAAAAGCCCCTGCAAATCAGGCTGTATTCTAAGTGGTGCCAACTCACAAGGAGGTGCCCAGTGGTGGACATCAGTGTCTTTGGCATTATCACGCCTCTGGAAGCCAGGACTTTTTCACAAGTATGTACCCAACAAGACACAGGGAGATCAATGTATCCATGAAGGCTGTACAAATCAGAAAGAAGATGTAGCCCTACCATCACCTCTACCAAGCAAATGCAACTAAGAATTCAGCGGGTGGGGGAAGTGTATGTCCTGGGACCTGCTGCCCTTAGAAAGGTCTGCTTGCATGGTTGGTCCTTGACTGGCAAAAGAAAACTTGGATTTCAGGAAGATTTCCACTGTTCCCTAACTAATAAGGATGGCTCCTTGTGCCCAGATTATCTGTGCAAGCAATGTGGTTTATGCTGAAAACCTATTTTCCTTCTGGGAATCTGGTATGTTAGTGTGTGCTAGGGACAGGGTGCTGATATGACCAGCATCCAGTTAAGACCTTGGGCTCTGAGTCTCTACTGGGCTTCCCTGGGCAGAAACGTCACACACGTTTTGCTGCATTTTTGTAGGGGGGACAGTGGGCTCTGTGGGACCCTCGGGGACGGAAAGAGCATAAGGAAGCCTCTCATGGGTTCCTCCAAACTCTGCCTGTGCCTTGACCCCTTATGATCCAGCCCTGTGTCCTCACCATGGCACAGGAATAAAGCCCAGCCATGAGCAGCGCTGTGTGCTGAGTCCCAGGAGTCCTTCCAGAGACCCTCCAAACATGAGGTGGTCATGGGGGCCCCATCACTCCCTCCCTCAGTGAAGGCTGTCTCACTAGCTCTTGTCCTTCCCTCAGTCCTAAACCTCACACCTGCTCTGAGATCTTTTTGACATTGACGGAGGCTGTAGATAGGAGCTGAGGCCCAATATAGACGCATCATCCTCCAGGAGTGACTAAGCTCTCTGCACTCAGAAGACTCTAATAGATATCAGAGTTACTCATATATAAGAAACACATGTTTCTTTCTGCCAAGGAACCTCCAGACAAAGGGAGAGTGGGGAGGAAGTGAGAAAAGGGGAAAAGCTGCCCTTCCTGATAAGAACAACCAGTAATAATCCCAGAAAGAGAAAAAGAGATTAAAAAAAAAAAGAGGGCACTTCTAAAATGGAAATACAAAGTGTCTCAGAATCTATGTTTACTATCATAATCCATATCATCCTCTTCAGTACTGTTTGTAGAGCACTTCAATTAAGTCAGGCATTTGCAAAGCCTTCTACATATGTTGATTTCAGCTAGCATTCGCCATGGGATGCACTAGGTAAAGAGTGTTATTATGATTCCTATTTTCCAGATGAGGAAACTAAGGGAAGGAGCGGTTATAGAAAGTATCCAAATCACAGAACTGGAAAGTAATGGAACCAAGATCTGACTCAAGTGTGTGTCTTAAGAACACAAGTGAAGTCTCAGACAGAGCATCACCCTCTCAAGTCAAGAAAGATAAAACAACCCTCAAAGGACTATTCGAAAGGGACAAGAGGCAGTCGTACTCCTAATTGTCCCTCAAGACACCTGGGTTACCAGTAGCACATACGGCAAAGTCAACCATACCAAAGTCTTTGTTAGCTCCAGATTTTCAGTCCTCTACACAGTTTTAAGAAATAAGAGCTTTCTTAAAACCTTGATTTTCAAAAGTTTTATCTTTTCTGCTGGTCAGGATTATACATTTTTAGAGCACTCTTAGATGACGCAAAATATTTACTAAATTGTGAACTCTATAAACATAACTTCATATTCTCTGAAACATACGTGGCACCAGGAAGGCACCTGATGTGTCTCTTGGATGAAAGGATGGACAGATGGACAGACGGATGGACAAATGGATGGACGGATGGATGGATGGATAGATGAATGATGGATGGATGTTGAAGGGGAAAATAGAATTTGAGGAATTGAAATGATTTCCTAGGAGCTGAAGTGGGGCAACACTCTGACTGGCTGAGGTTGTGATCTTTATGTTCCATTTTCCAGGCTGAGAATGAATTACGTTACGGGAGTGAAGGTGTTCTCTACTGTCCTAGCAACTTCTACATTTAAAATACCTGAGCTGCCCTCTGGAGAAGCAGGAGTGGGGACTCTTTGGTGGGCAGAGGGTTGGAGTTGCCTGGATTATTGCCAATTTCACACTATTTGGGGATTTGCAAAGAAAGATTAAGCCCCACAGATTACCTGCTAGTCTTTCACTCCCTCGTTCCCTGTTCCAGAAGGGAGGATTCAAACAAGAGCAATTCCAGCTGCTGCGGCTCAACGTGCTGCAGAGCTGCTTCAGCAAAGCCAGTGAGCTCAGTGTCCGCTTAGGTGAGAACAAAGCACCTGTGGCTGCTACTGCCTCATTTGCAGGGCTCTTCTCACTTAACTTGCCATCCGATTTTATATTCCCTTAGCCCACCAGTGTGTGGAAAACCTCCTTGGTTCTATGAATGGTGACCATTTATACATTTGTTGATTTACTCAACAAATACTGAGCTCCTCACATTGGTCAGATTCTTTTGTAGAAGATGGAGATACAAGGATTGTCCAAACAGCATCCCCCTCGGCTCCTAGCCCAACTGGGGAAACAGATAAATAATTCAATAATTGCAAAGCAATGTGTCTAATAATATGTGCGTGGGTGGGGGCGGGTAGGGAGAAATGGAGAGAGGGAGAGAATCAACTTGCTCATCCTGGCCTATTCATAGAAGCTTCAGCAAAGTAACTAACAGAAGCACAGCCAATGAAAAGAAATGAAAAAGTATAGCAGGGAGAAAAGAGAGTGTGTAGGAAGGCAAGGGTTAGCATTTCAAGCAAACACAATAGCATGTACAGAAATCACAAAACAACTTAAGTATTCCAGAACTCCTAAGGGCTCAGTATGATAAAACGTAGACTGGGAAGGAAGGGTGAGGCATGGGCGGGGCGGGGGCTGGAAGAGATGGAGTAGGCAGAGAGAGGGGTATGAGGGAAATAGGGAAAGACAGAGAAAGGGGGAGAGCTGTCAGAACCAGACAATGAAAGGCCTTTTATGCTACATGAAGGAGATGGGGCTCAATCCTGCAAATGATGAGATGTCATGAAAATAACTTGATCAGATTTCTAGTTTAGAAAGGTCATCCAGCAAGAGGGTGCAGGGAGGATGATTGGAGGTGGGTGAGCCGGGAGATAAGGACACAAGTTAGGAGACAATAACATAGACTAAACAAGAAATAACAGGCCAGGATTAAGGCTTTAGCAATGGGGATAGGAAAGATGTACAAATTTGCGGTGTCATTTAGTGAGGGTGAGGGAGCAGAAGAGATCCTGACTGGCTTTCAGATTTCTCTGTTTTTCCTGACTGCTTGTCCTGTGGGAGTTATAAAGAACAAGACAAGGTTCTTATCCCCAGGAAAGGACGTGTGAACACGCAAAGATAACTAACAGCAAGGAGCAATGCATTTTCACTGCCAGGTGAAACGTGCAGCCCGTGAGTACTATGGGAGGAGAGAGGAGAAATGATGATTTCCAGCTGGAGTCATTGAGGGCCGCTGAATGGGAAGCTGGGGAGATGTCTGGAATTGAGATGGGCTGATAGGAAGGGGACGCTGCAGCAGCCCAAGATATGATGTGAGAAAGGACGCAGCCATGGAAGGCAAGGCATATTCGGGGAAGGGAATAAAATAACTCAGGGGTATAATATAATTTTAGAAGAGGATGCATAGAGTCATGGAAGACAGAGATGGCAACATTGGGGTGAAGAGACTTCAATGACAAGTAAAGGGGTTAGAACTTCACTATCTGGGTCAGTGTTGACCTACGTCTGTTCTGTGGAAGGCCTGTGTCCCAGGAGATGGTGACAACTGCCCAGTGACATTAGAGGATAGTGGGTAAGTTACATTTGGAAAATGCTGGATTAAACTAAGTTAAACAGGTTCTAGTGCTAACAAACTTCTTAGATACTTTAAGATGATATAAAAAGATAAAAAAGATCAAGGACTTTTTTATCAAAGGAGAAAAAAGGAAAAAGCACAGAATTGGAAAAGCATATCTGGGTGCTAGCCCCAGTTTTATCATTGCTTAGATGTGTGATCCTTACCAAGCCATAATAAAGCTTTCTGGATAGGCCTTAACGTCCTTGCCTGTAAAATGGGCTATTAGACCAGGTGAATGGCTTCACCTCTGGACATTCTCATAGTGTAGTACAGCCTCCAAGGTAGTCGGGCATATTTTAAAATTTTCAAACACATGCATAAAAGAATACATACATCTTCAAAGGACAGTTGAATCTAAATAAGACATTTCTTTTGGCTGGTATTACATAAACTAGTATGGGAAGCTTGGATTTTTCCTGTTAACTAGATAATAAGATCAAGAAAGGAATCTGCTTTGTTCATTATTTAATTTTTGGCATCTATCACAGCACTGGGGTCATAATAACTCAATAAATATTCAGTTCTGAATGAATTCTGGTCAGTCGCTTTGAGGACAGACATGTATGCCTTTATTTGTAGGAGAAAATAAATTGCTGCCCAATATAATTTTGGTGAGACATTCTTGAAAATGGTGTTACAGGGATTAAGAAATGAGTATTATTTGTTGAAAAATTTGGAGACTGTTAGATTAGATGATCTCTAATATGTCTTTTAATTATAAAATTATGCAACACATAATTTTCCTGGGGTCTAAGAAAAAGTCATTATATATGATGTTTTTAAGGACATTGCCACCCTCTTAGAGATGGAGTTTCTGCAGTAGCAGTGAGATGTGCAAAAAATTAGCATTGTAAGCTGCTAAAGAGTGAAAGGATGATGAGGAAACTAAGACCATGGATGTAAGATTCTCACTTTATTCACCCCTACAAGTACCAGTGCTCCTAACACAGTATTGTGCCCTAGAAAGCAACAATAAATATGCAGTGACTGTCCAGGAGTTTCTTCTTTCACATATTCAACAAACATTTATTGAACACTCACCATCATCAGGCATGGGGATCTGGCAGAGAACAGGGTAGGCCATTTAAACCTAACCCAAGTCCACAATATTTCATAAATATCTGATGTGTGTCAGACACTGAGCTAGCTATTGAGGGTGCAGAATTGATCCAGCACAGTCCTTATCTCAAGGAGGTCAAAATCCATGGAGGGAGGCGAGTGTCTCAGATGTGTAGGGAGGTTAAAGACCTCCTAGGGCTGCAAACAAGACAGAAGGATCAGAAGAGCAATGTCATTGTATTTGATATTAGGGAATTTTCACCGTTCTTGAAGGAGGATTTTGACTGTTCTTTAAACACATTGCTAGGATGAAAGTTAAAAGGCATTGATTTAAGGAGCAACAGAAGGCAAGAAAATGAAGGCTATCAAGTGTACGTACACAGCTACTTCAAGAGATTTGGCAATAACAGGAAAAAGGAAAATGATGTGGTAGTTTGAGGAAAGGCAGAAACAAAATAAAGCTTTGCTTTTTTGTGTGTCATCTGTTTTGTTTTCTTTGCTGGAATGAGTAAGATCTAAGCTTGTTGGTAGAGTGGGGAATTTAAGATGTAAAAATTGTCAGAGTAATCTACAAAGGTTTTCAGTGCTCTATTGCTTCTGAATTTGGTATGGAGAGGCTGTGGTAAACTTTCCTTTAAATTAATATCAAAACATTATGGACATACCCAAAATAACCAAGTTTCCCTTAGCAACTCATTCCATTCACTTTCTTTTAACATCAGTAGATTGTGAGTCTGAACCACGTTTTGGAGTGGCAAGTTTCTTGTATATACTACCTGCTGGGTAAAAAGTCCTCTGCTTAAATTGTTCTAAATTTCCCATTTCTAAGCAGCAAGTGGTGTTTCTTCATTCTGATGATCTAGAATTGCCAAATCCCCTGTGTTCCCTGTCCAGGACTGGGATTCTGCTGCATTTCAGCACCCCACAGACACAGGGCCCAGATGTTCCCATCAGCACGGGTCCCACACATCCGCATCTTCAGGCCTCCCTTCCCAACTCTGTGCGTTGCATAGGTCTATACTGTCTGCATTTCCACCCTCACTCTCCTATGCATTATTTGCAGAGCAGTTTGAACAATCTTTGAGAAACAGAAGTCGTGTCTCCATACTACCTGAAACCAGGGAAAACCTATGTCCCAAGTTACCTGCAGCACCCAGTTTATGCCCCGTGTCCAGGTCTAATGATTAAGAGTGCCCCTTTTAATTTCAAAAGCATCTGCATTTGTACAATAAATTAAATATTCACTCTCCTTCAAAACCTGCAAAGTCTTCCCATTGCTCTTAAAAACAAAACCCAAATTCCTTATTGTGGCCTGATTGTTCCCCTATCTGCTGAACTTACTTTTACCCCCTCCTGCACACACTGGGATCCAAGCACATTCGCCTCTCTTTGATTTTCCAATATACCGAGCTCATGCCAATGTCAAGACTCAGTATTTGATGCTTCCTTGGTGTAGAGTACATTTCCTTCTGCTTTTTGCAGTGCTGTTTTTCTCTCTTCCTTCAGATTTCAACTGAAATGTCACATCCTCGGAAATACTTTACCTGACCACACCATGCAAATCCCCCAGCTATCCTATATATCTCTTTATTGTCTACACATGCTTGGGAGCAAAATAAGTTTTCCTTTTTAAAAACAATTTGGTGTCGTTTAATGTTGTACCTTCTCATTCAACTGGTAACTCCCTAAAGGAAGAACCTGGAATGTCTTTTTAAATCACTGTGTACCTTATCTGACCACGATTACCATGAAGACAGCTCAGAGAGCCTCTTCATAACTAGGATTAAAACCCTCTTGGCCTTTACCAATGGAACACTCTAGAAAACACCTTATTCTAAGATGACTTCAGTTATGAGATGTTAAAAAATATATCAATGCTTTCTTTGTGAGGGTAATAAGTAGAATTGTTGCAATGTGTCTGGGCTTGCTTTCCTAACCTACTACAGATGGACCATGCATCTACTCCAGGTCCTTCTAATGTATAATCTGTATTACTAGCCTTCTAGAAAATTATGCCAAAAATAAATATGTCTTTATTCAAAATAGGAGTGTACAACTCATTCAGAAAGAAACAGCAGATGCTGGCAAGGTTGTGGAGAAAAAGGAATGCTTTTACACTGTTGGTGGGAGGGTAAAGTAGTACAGCTATTGTGGAAGACAGTTGGGTGATTCCTCAAAGACCTAGAGGCAGAAATATCACTTGATCCAGCAATCCCATTACTGGCTATATACCTGAAGGAATATAAATCATTCTCTTATAAAGACACATGCAAGCATATGTTCATTGCAGCACTATTCACAATAGCAAAGACATGGAATCAACCTAATATCCATCAATGATAGATTGGATAAAGAAAACATGGTACATTTATACCATGGAATACTATGCAGCCACAAAAAAAAAAAAAATGAGATCATGTCTTTTGCAGGGACATGGATGGAGTTGGAGGCCACTGTCCTCAGCAAACTAATGCAGGAACATAAAACCAAATACCACATGTTCTCACTTATAAGTGGGAGCTAGATTATGACAGCATTTAAGGACACATGGGGGGAAACAACACACACTGGGCCTGTCCAAGCCTGGGGTGGAGGAAGAGGGAGAGGATAAGGAAGAATAGCGAATGGATTCCCGGGTTAATACCTGGGTGATGGGATGATCTGCGCAGCAAACCACCATGGCACATGTTTACCTATGTAACAATCCTGCACATCCTGCATATGTACCCATGAACTTAAAAGTTGGAAATTTAAAAAAAGAAATGGTCTGCTTATGAGGCTCTGACTGCGTAGAACATATTCTCATTAAAGGAAGAGCCACAAATTGTTCTTCTCTTATAGCCAGCATCTAGCATAATTCTGGGCATACAGTAGGTACTCTAAAGATGTTTGTAGATTGACTATCTTCCTGAATGCACAAATAGTGAGTGAATGAATGCATGGATAGATGGGTGGGTGGGTGGGAGAATTAATGGATGGGTGGTAGGTGGATGGATGCGTGGGTGAATAAATGGGTGGATGGATGAGTAGATGAATGGGTGGGTGGATGGACGGATGGATGGATGGATCAATGGGTGGGTGGATGGATGGATGGGTGGATGGATGGGTAGATGGATGGGTGGGTGGATGGGTGGGTGAATAGATGGGTGAATTGATGAGTGGATGAATGGGTGGATGAATGGATGGATGGATGAATGGGTGAGTGGATTGATGGATGGGTGGATGGATAGGTAGATGGATGGGTGGATGGGTGGATGGATGGGTGGGTGAATAGATGGGTGAATTGATGAGTGGATGAATGGGTGGATGGATGGATGGATGAATGGGTGGATGGATGGATGGGTGGATGGATGGGTAGATGGATGGGTGGATGGATGGGTGGGTGAATAGATGGGTGAATTGACGAGTGGATGAATGGGTGGATGAATGGATGGATGGATGAATGGGTGGATGGATGGATGGGTGGATGGATGGGTAGATGGATGGGTGGATGGATGGGTGGGTGAATAGATGGGTGAATTGACGAGTGGATGAATGGGTGGATGAATGGATGGATGGATGAATGGGTGGATGGATGGATGGGTGGATGGATGGGTAGATGGATGGGTGGATGTATGGGTGGGTGAATAGATGGGTGAATTGATGAGTGGATGAATGGGTGGATGGATGGATGGATGAATGGGTGGACAGACGGATGGATGGGTGAATGGATGGGTAGATGGATGGGTGGATGGATGGGTGGGTGAATAGATGGGTGAATTGACGAGTGGATGAATGGGTGGGTGGATGGATGAATGGGTGGGTGGATGGATGGATGGGTGGATGGGTAGATGGATGGGGGGATGGATGGGTGTGTGAATTGATGAGTGGATGGATGGGTAGATGGATGGGGGGATGGATGGGGGGATGGATGGGTAGATGGATGGGGGGATGGATGGGTGGGTGAATTGATGAGTGGATGGATGGGTAGATGGATGGGGGGATGGATGGGTGGGTGAGCTGATGAGTGGATTAATGGGTGGTTAGATGGGTGGATGGATGGATGGGTGGGTGAATTGATGAGTGGATGGATGGGGAGATGGATGGGGGGATGGATGGGTGGGTGAATTGATGAGTGGATGAATGGGTGGTTAGATGGGTGGATGGATGAGTAGATGAACAGTTGGATGGATGAGTGAATGGATATATTCATAGGTGGGTGGATATGTGGGTATAGACAAATTATATCTCCTTCCTAGGTATACTTCAAAGTGAGCTGATCTATTCCAGCAATCAAAACAAATCAAAAGGTAGGAGGCAGAAAACATGATCCTGACCCAGCAGGCATGGTTACTCCACATGATTCCATGAGCATCCACCAGGTGACCATGGAGCTGCCTGAGCAGTGGCAGGGCATTCCACCTGCTAGCCTACCTCTTTTCTCAAAGTTCGTTTACTCTACTCCTTAAGGAAAACTTCTAAACCCTAGAGAAAGGAACAGTTCAAAATGCAGTGAAGAAATAAAATAATTAAAATGGATTGTATTGAAATGTAAGATTTTCTATTTTAGAAAAGTTAAGCGTGTGGGTGTCTCTGTTGTATTAAATGTTCACTACGTTCAGAAAGTAAATACTGTCAGTGAGCAGGCAGGAGATTAAGGTGACAGGAAGAACAGATTTTAGACCTGTTAGATATTAATTTCCCATAGATCATCTGTCTGTCCTCTCCTTGTTTGAAGTTCCCAAGGCTGGAGGCTTCAAAGCACACACTGACTGCCATTTGCACGCAGCTCATGGCTCCATGGGGAGCCGCCTCAGCAGGTTAGAACACTCTGTCCGTGCAGGAGCCTTCCCCACACTCCCGCTCTGTCAGTCTCTGCCTTTCTCTCTCTTCTGGAACATCAAGGACAATTCTATCTGTGAGTTCAGCAGCTGGTAATGAAGCCAGCTCATCCTCAACATGGTGAGCACCCCAGACCCTGGTTCCAGGCAGGCAAATTGATTTAGGAGATGAAATGCAAAGTGACCAAAAGCTTCTCCAGAACTCTTTATGAAAATGACAACTTTTTCCTCCTCCTTGCTTTTTTCTCCTTCTTCTCTATCTCTTGTGGTTTTCTCTGCCTCCTATTTTACTAAAGTGTTAGATAATCTATCGGCCATGTTTTGGCCCATCATTTGGCAGTTATTTTTAATTGCTAATTTATGGTTCCTGCCCTCAAGCAGTTCATTACCTGGTAGGACAGAATGACAGAATGTCCTAAAAGGTGCTGCACTGGCATTTGTATAAAAATAAGTGGCACAGAAGAAGGATGCCAAGCCCTCTGCAAAGGGCAAGGAGAAGCTGCGCAGACAAGGCAAGGCTTCCCCTGAGTCCACCTTCACTTGGCCACACACATACACGCACACACACACACACACACAAAGGCCATTCTCACCAGGGCATGTGATGTTATAGACCAGCCAGAATGTGAAATGTCATACCTTAGATTTATTAAGGGATAAAAATCCATGGTGAATGAAAATGTTAGCCACACAACAAAAATAATAAAATAATTTTTTCTATTAGCAGGAGCGCTGACTCACGAGCAGGAAATCATTTAATGACTTGGGGTTTCAGCTTTATATCTGAAATGCCGGTACTGGACTGTACATCCTCCCAAGCCCCCTTCCTTGCCCAGTATTCAATACCTCTATGATTCTGAGGATGCTATTGCTCTATGATACCAAAGATTTTGGATACTGGAACCTCCACTATACTTTATACTTTTAGTTAATAACTTTTTTAGATCCATTTGACATCAATAATTATATATAACCTGAACTCATAATACTCTCCTTTAGACATGAAGAGCTAGCTGACTGTAACAAATTTTGGTTCCCCATGGACTAAAGCAAGTCTCCACTCAGCTTTGATGTGGTCACTCAGGAGGGCCCATGCTCAGCCACTAGCCGCTTCAACACAGCAGTGGTAGGAATGACGATCTGCCAAGACGAGACAAGACAGGTGGGAAAAGGGGACGTCTCTGTACACACAGCGCAGCTCCATAGATTTGTCTGTTGAAAGAAATCTGAGAAATAACCTGCTGCCTCTTCCTCTCCTCAAGAAATCCTATGGGTCAGTGCCCTCGCCTCAGCCCACACCTGAATTAAAAAGATGCTGCAGTTTGTTTATAGTAATTTCCTGCCAGGACATTTATCGATGAGACAATCGCAGCCAAATCCGATGGCACCGCCTGACCTGGTGACCTTGTCGCCACCTCCCTTTGAACATTGATTGCTGCTGCTCACCTCATTAGACCCTTCTGATCAGCAGCTGCTGCCTACCCAAAGAAAATTCAGCTAATCCCTTTTTTGTTTGTTTCTTAGTTTTCTTTAAGCAAATGGAAGACAACGACCTTATTTTTGGAAGGACAAGTCAAACTTTCATGTCAGGGAAAGGAAATCTGCCCCCAGTCTCCCAAAAGCCTCCCAAGTCTGCGTCTCCCTAGTAGACATGCATATTCTGCAGGGGTCAAGAGTCATTTGTAAGGAGAAAAGCGTGACTTCTTAGCACTGTTATCATCAGAGTGGCTAAGCTTGGAGCCAAGTGAAGTGGGGAAGGCAAAGAGATAGTGCTAGCTTTATTTTTCTCCTGGTTACAATGGGCTAATGTCTTATAATAGCTTCGAGTATGCAACTTTAACCTAATGAATGCAGTAAGTGAATATCCTTGTTTGTTATTAATTGTGTGGCAATTCTTTACATCAGTTTGCTAACCCAAACACCCAAAGCTGCAACTGTGGAAGTAAAGGTGCATTTTACCTGTCAATGGAATGATTTGTATTTTCACTAATTAAGTGTTTATATCTACACTAATATTAGCAAGCAATTAAAGCTAATTCTGGGCATTAGGTTACTTTTGATGGTCACTGCAACCTACACTTAGCAACCTGAGTGCAAATTACGTGCCTCTAGATCTGAGGTCTTAACTGGCAACCAGATATGAACATTAGCTAACCCATAAATGCCTCTGAAATGTTGCACAACAATTTTTGTCAGTGGGGACTTTTCCAGGAAGGGTCATTGTCCTCAAAAGATTCCAAAGTTCTTGATATAGTTGGGATACTGGGCCCTGCTCAAATCTCACATTGAGTTGTAATCTCCAGTGCTGGAGGTGGGGCCTGGTTGGGGGTGTTTGGATCATGGGGGCAGATACCTCATGGCTTGGTGCTGTCTTTGTGGTAGCGAGTTTTCCAAAGACCTGGTCCTTTAAACTTGTGTGGCACTTCCCCCTCTCTCTCGCTCTTGCTTTCACCATGTGAAGTGTCTGCTCCCACTTCACCTTCTGTCACGAGTAAAAGCTCTTTGAGGCTAACCCAGAAGCCAGGCAGATGCGGGTGCCATATGTAGACAGCCTGCAGAGCCATGAGCCAATCAAACCTCTTTTCTTTTGAAATTACCTAGTCTCAGGTATTTCTTTTACAGCAATGCAAAAGTGGCCTAATATAGTTCTGCTTGACCCAAAACACATGAGGAACAACTGCTCTAAATTACAGTCTTTCCTAGGAGCAGGGTTTACATCACTACCTTCCTCTAAATTCTTCATTTTTCTAGTACTGAGCTTTGCTTGAAACATGCCATTGATAAGCTAAAATAGGGAAGCTTAAAAATCCTAACTGTAATGAGTTCATTTAGCCTCATGTCATTATTAGGAGAAACGATTATACACCTATTTTATAGTGGAGAAAACAAATTCTTTAAGCAGCAAAGTTGTTTGTGTAAGAAAAGTCATCCACTTGGCAAGGAATTATTTAAGATACCCTTTTCTGGAAATATTGACAAGTAACATAATATGCTACTGGCTCAAATCACACACCCTAGTTTGTGAGAAATACAGCGTTGAAACTGCACTGTGCACTGTGATGTAATTAAAAGATCAGGGACTCGGAAGAGAAGGTTTGGGTTTTAGTTCTGGCTCTGATATTTCCTAGGTGTGAGATTTGGGGCCAAACTGACATCTGCAGTCTAGAGTTGGAATGAGAACCAAAGGTGATGACAGATGTGAAAGCTCTTTGTAAAACATAAAGACTATCTAAATGTTAGTTATTAATAGTATTTTCGAAATGAGCATGCACGTTAATGCCATTATCAAAGGTCAAAGGGAAGTGGACCTCTTCAAGAAGCAGTGAAGCGGAGGCTGCTATAAAGCATGAATGTTTCATGGGAGGGATGAGTTTTCTGTAATAATATCCACTGTGACCTTCCCCGTAGCCTGGCAGGCAGCTGAATGCTATATTACCATTGATATTACCACATCATCAGGAAGGCAACTTTCATGTAGACGAGAAGCATTCCAAAATGGCTGCAGTTTAACCTTATCAGATGAGAAGACAATGGGATCAACTATTTAATAAGAAAAATCAAGGAAACTCCAATTGGAGAGTTATGGCTACTGCAGGTATCATGTCTTTATCTACAACTGTTAGATTGTTTAGCTGTAACCAAGGGGAAATACACAAGTTAGACCTGTATGGAGGTGAGAGAATTTTTATGAGAGGAAGAAAAAAATATATATTCAGTGTATCTTTTCTTTCATACCAACTTTATACCTGAGCTTTAGAACCCCTTAATGAAATTCCATTTAATAATACAACACATCTACATGATACTCAGCAAACTTCATTATAAAAGAATAAAATAAAGAATAAAGAGAACAACCGTTTCTCTTACTGGTTAAAATGTTACGAATACATAATGGACATTTCCCATGTGTGGTAGCGAGCCTCCAGGATGGTCTCAATGAGCCATACAAACAGAAGACATTGTTCAAAATAATTTTAAATCTCATCAACTGGACGGAAATACAGTTAGAATATTTGAAGTATTGGCAGTTGAGGATGATATTGAGGGATGGTACTGAGCAGCAGGACTTCCTCATATGCATGTCTTCCTCCCCAGTCACAGAGCGTGAGCAGCACTCCCTAGCCATTCGCAATTTGTTGTTGTTTTTATTTTATTTTATTTTTATTTTTTTAGGTATTACCCTACTGCTGAGGTCTGAGGCATGACTAGGGAATCAATACTAGAGGTAAGAAATGGTTCATCAAACCTGGACTGATTTTTTACCTGATTGTAATTCCAGAACAAGTGGGGAGAATAGGGAAGAATATTGCTGGGTTTATACTCCTGAAGGAACTGTGGGATTCCTACACATTTGCTCTGCCTGAAACGAGCCACAGCTTCCTGACTCCTATTGCAGGCTGGCCACAGTCCATAGGTCCTGAAAGCAGGACCTATCTTTGCACAGATGTACAACAGTCTATTTCTGTGCCTCCTCTCATCTCATTCCCCTCTTTACCATCTTCTTCCCTCCTCCTTCTACTTCTTCTCAATTACAGGTATTCTTATTAGAATTTAATAAGAATTAAATTTAATTTATTTAATAAGAATTGAAACTTATGTAATTAAAATAATTTAAATATATAATAAGAGTGAATTCATTGAGTTTGCTATTAAGTAATGACTTAATACTCACCACTTTACTAATTTCCATAATATCCTCAATATTTAATTTCTACATATTCCTCAATATGGGGGATATAATTATTATTCCTATTTTATAGAAAAGACAACCATAGTCCCTACAACTAAATGAAAGATACAGATTTGAAATTAAATCTGCAGTCACAGAAGCAGGAACCTTAGCCACCATGTCATGATCAAGATCCTACTTTATAGCTTTTAAGCCAGAGCCTTAACAAGACCCTAAACCATTCCCAGTGCAGGTTTTGCTAAACAGTCCAGTTCCTGATCGCTCCAGCTCTGTTCCCATGCCTTGCCTTTCCTTTCCTGATTTTCTACCTCACTCTTTTTATTTTTTTTCCTCAAATAACTGCATTTCTATTGTTGAGTCTAGGGCTCAGCTCCCAATCTGAGAGACACTGCTCATCCTGCCTCCTCAGCCCAGCCCCAGCTCCTCATTTCTGAAATGTTTGCCCTCAGGCTCCTCAGAGATGCTTGCTGGTGCTTATACAAACTACAGATTTCCATAAATAATACATACCTTTCCAAGTACAGATGGAATATGTGCTATTTAGACTACAGAGCAAGTAATAACATATACAATAGGTATATTTAAAATTCAAATTTCATTCATACTCAAATTTCATATATCTAAAATACAAACAATTATTTTAAAATATTTGGAAAGAGATGTTAATAAAATATCAAATGCTAAACTCTTCATGATATAGTTAAAACAGTATAGCATTTAAGGGGAGATTTTTTAAAAATTTAAAGATTAAAAACTAACGAACTAATCATCTACTAAAGTCATTAGAAAAGAACAACAGAGTAAACCCAAAGAATATATAAAACAAAGGAATAATTAAAAATAAGAAAGAAACTACTTAGAAAACCAATGAAAATCCAAGAGAATTCACAAAGCTGAGAAGTAGCTCTCCGAAAAGAACAACAAAACTCTTACGCCTCCCTTAACATAGGTTAAGAAAGAAAGACAGAAAAGGTATAAACAAGCAATAATAGGAATACAACACATTGGTATATGGTAATAAATTCCGCAGTGTCATTTAATTAACAGGAACGACACTTGCTAGTAAATCTGAAAACAAGGAAATATATAAAGAAATAATTAAAGCACGGAAAATCAAATTATACATGTGATGTTTAAAACAAAATGTTATCAGAAGTTTAAAAACTTAACAACCATAATTAGACAGAAGAATTTACAGGTGAGTCCTAACAATAATGCCAGATACAGATAACTCAAAAGCTAAATGGAATGTTTGAGAGAGGATAAAAACAGGAAACGCTCCACAGATCACTTACTGATCTAGAACTGCCTTGATTCAAAACCAGAAGAGGATAATACCAGACAGGCAAATTAGAGGTCATTCTCACATATAGGGAAGGAAAAATCCTCAGGTAAACATTAGCAAATTAAGTTCAAAGGTATATTTTTGTCTTTTAAAAATATTATAGTGGTTTTAGAGAGCAAGAAAAGATACTTTAAAAATCCAAGAATGTATTTTTTTTTTTTTAATGACAGGAATTTTATCTCAGGAGTGCAAAGTTGGTTTAAGTTCCAGAGATGTATTAGATATACTAGATAACATGAATGGATTCACCTCTGGTATTTGAAGGACAATGTAAACCAGCTTTTCAAACTCGGATATGCATATTGTTCCCCTGGCTCTCTGGTTAAATGTAGATTCTGGTTTAGTAGGGCTGGGGGAGGGCCTGAGACTCTGCATTTCTGGGCACCCTGGGGAGACTGCTGCTGCTGCCCTATCTACTACATGCTGAGAAGCAACAATGTAGAGTGCTGGTAATGAAGGAACAGATTTCCATTTCCATCAGGAGCTCTTCTCCAACCCATTCCAGAACACAAATACGAGCTCACCCAACCTCCATGTATTTTTGTCTGAGGTATTCTCCTTAAGCCAGGTTCTGGATGTAATTAGCAGATTTATTCACTGAATTCCTTAAATGTTTAATCAACTTTGAGGAAAAAAAAAATCAATGTTTTTTATTTCAAAGAATACAGAACAACTATTTAATAAAATACGATAAATTCATGATGGAAATTCAAAGAAAACCATGAATCTTAAAGGGGATTCCTTAATTTCAAAAAGGACATTCACCAAAAGTATATGGCAAATTTCCTATTTAATGGTCAAAATATTAGAGGCAATCACTTTAAAGTCGGAAACAAAGCAGTGATGCTTATTCGCACTGCTTCATTCAGCAGTGAGTTGGAGATCAGAGTCAGCACAGTGAGACAGGACAAATAAATGAAGATAGTAAGGATTAGAAAAAACAACAAACTGCCTAATGATATGATTATCTGTGTAGGAAATCCAAGTGAATCTAATGATTAATTAGAATTAATATTTGAGTTTAGAAAAGTTGCTGAATATAAGATGAATATAGAAATAGCAATTAAATTTTAAAATGTGAACTGTACACAAACAAAAAGATTAAAGAGACACTGTTTACAAATAACAACAAAAATACAGTTTGTGAGAATAACTGACTGTATAAAACATGTATGAGAGATTTACAGCAAAAATTACAAAACTCTATTGAAAACCAAAAAAATGAGACCTAGATAAATGAAAGCATATAACATGTTCATGGGCAGAGAAATACATTATAAATATGTCAATTCACAGGAAAATATTTTATTTTATTTTATTTTATTTTATTTAAATATTTTTTTAAAATATTTAAAAGTATATATATTTTAAAAGTTTTATTTAATACAACTTTCGTGACAATATCCAGAGAATGTTGCGTGGTATTAGAAGTTAATTTTAGAGCGATGAACAAAGTATCGCAAATAATCATGATGAACTTGAAGGGTAGGATTGGGGGACACATCCTACCAGATAGCAAAATGCATTTCAGAGCTACGGGAATTAAGGTAGTGTGGAATGGGTCCCAGAAAGACAAATGAATGAACAGAAGCCCATAAAAGCCCAAGACAGGACCACACCAAATGGAAACTGGATTAAGGAAAGAAATAACATTGCAGATTCCTGTAATCAACAAATGCTGCCAAGGCCCCTGTCTCACATCACACACCAACATCAATTGCAGATAGAATAAAAAGCTAAATACCAAAAGCAACACTTCACCATTATTAGAATACAAATACAAGAGGGTATTTTTTATGTTTTCAGGTAGGAAATTATTTTTTATGTAAACACAAATGCACACACACATCCACAAACTCATCAAGGAAGATAAAATTTTAGTTTATTAAAAGAAAAATAATTCTCTACAAAAAAAGAAGACATCATAACACGTAAACACGAGGCACAGGCTGGGAGAAAAAATTTGCAACTGCAATGCATATAAAAAAGAACTCGTATCAAAAATGTGAAAAAAAAAAAAAAAAAAGAGAATGAAATCCCTACCAACCAATAAGAGAAACAAGAAGAAAGAACTTGGTAGGAAAATCAGGCAGTTCACTAAGAGGAAAATGAAATGGCTGATAAGTATATAAAAAGACACTCAGTCACACTAGCAACCAGGAAAATACAAATTAAAACAACAATAAGATATCATTATATACCCAGAAAATTGCCTATTCGCATGCAGTCTAGTGAGATTTTAAACTGGTAAAACCATTTTATTAAGCAATTTGGCAATATTTAGAAATGTTGAAGGTGCTTGTAACCTACCCCCAGTAATTCCTGCTCACATGTGCAGAAGCCGCATACTTACATGTTTATCGCAGCATTGTTTGTATAGCTGGAAACAACCCAAAGGTCTTGCAATGATGGAGAGCCAAACAGTGGAAATGGTCATTAAATGGATTAAAATGAATGTGTGGTCTATCTGTCTATCTAAGAGGAATACATCAAATCTCAGAAACGTGAAGTTACATACACAAGGCAAGTAACTGAATAATCTAACCAGACTGAGACCATTCATAGTAGTTCAAAATCATGGAGAACAATATTATAGTTTATTTAAACACATATGAATGCATTAGAGAAGAAAAATCTGATAACTTCATAATTTTGGGTACCTCTGGGGAGAGGAGACAGGAGCAGGGAAAACGGATTTAGAGAAGAATAAACAGGTGGATTCAGTTTACATGTAATATTGTGTTTCTCTAATAATAATGTGTGAAATAAATATGGCAAAAATATGAAGACATGAGGAAAGTTGGTAGCTAGCAACTTTTTTAGTGTTCATCATATTTTCCTATATGTTTGGAATATTCGCATGAGAAATTTTGTTTTTCGTTATTTGTTTCTGAGACAAAATCTCGCTCTGTCACCCAGACTAGAGTGCAGTGGTGCCATCTTGGCTCACTGTAACCTCTGCTTCCTGGGTTCAAGTTATTCTCCTGCTTCAGCCTCCCGAGTAGCTGGGATTACAGACATGAGGCACCACGCTTGACTAATTTTTGTATTTTTAGTAGAAATGAGGTTTCACCATGTTGGCCAGGCTGGTCTTGAACTCCTGACCTCAAGTGATCTGCCAGCCACAGCCTCCCAAAATGCTGAGATTACAGGTATGAGCCACTTTGCTTGCCCTCATATTAGAAATGTTGATAGTAAATTTAATGGTGTTTGCCTAAATCATTTTGGATTTTCTTTTCTTTTTTTTTTTTTTTTGAGATGGAATCTCGCTCTGCCGCCCAGGCTGGAGTGCAGTGGCCGGATCTCAGCTCACTGTGAGCTCCGCCTCCTGGGTTTACGCCATTCTCCTGCCTCAGCCTCCCGAGTAGCCGAGACTACAGGCGCCCGCCACCACGCCCGGCTAGTTTTTTGTATTTTTTTTGGTAAAGACAGGGTTTCACCGTGTTAGCCAGGATGGTCTCGATCTCCTGACCTTGTGATCCGCCCGTCTCGGCCTCCCAAAGTGCTGGGATTACAGGCTTGAGCCACCACGTCCGGCCCAACATTTTAGATTTTCATACTCAATGGTTGATACACTCAATTAATATACTTCTGTTGTAATGTCTTTTTCAAAAAGGTAAGTTCAAGATTTTTTTTGCCCTGGATGCCTTGAACACGCTTAGTAGCTAATGTTCATTTTTAGATCACCTCCAGGAGTCAGCAGATTCGTGGACATCATATTTTATGGGAGACTACTGCCTGTCGGAGCTCTACTTACCACACCACATTTTCTTAATACGGTAAGAAATGAAACGGAAACCACAGCTTGCAAAACTTTTTGCAATTTGCAACAGATAAACTCTATGGAACCATGACACACAACACAAACACTGTAAGCTCAAAATGTTTTAAAAAGAGCTCATTCAGACCCTTATAATCCAAATAAGACAATAGAAAAACTGACTTAACCATACCTTCTCATGGACTCCTATGTTCCAAAGAAAAGACCACCATCTGTTCCAGCAATTAAAATGGTTTGCAAGATCTGACCAGTTCCTGCTCAGAAACTTCTGCCCTAAAACCACCTTGTGGCTCACCCCAACCATCAGAGCTCTGCAAAGGAGCCCCCCTAATCTCTGACTCCACCGAGGCTCTCTCAAGGTGCTGCTTGCTCATGCGCTGCAAGTTGGGTTGACTGGTTTTGTATGATCCACAGGTTTCTCTGGTCGTATTTGAATAGGAATTTGACAGTCGTGGGGAAACAAATTTGGAATTCGCCCGTTCTAGTGTGGCTCCTGCCTAATGGCTGTTGGGCATCTCTTGCCACTTTCTTCCTGCTTTGTGGCCCTGGCTTGACCCTACTGAATCACAGATGTCTGAGTGGGACACGCTCTTTCAGTCCCCAGGCCTCTGCCACTCCTGCTCCTTCAGCTGTAATCCCCGTCCCTCCTCCGTTCCCCACGCTGACTCCAGTCACTCTTCACTCAGTTCAGGAGGCTCTTCCTCGGGGAAGTCGTCACGGCCCCTCTACCTGCAGGACAGACCCCTCAGTAGGGCTCTCTTAGTAACTTGTGCCTCCCTATCTGATAGCAGTTATCACACCTATATTTCCATTTTCTGTTTTCTTATCTGTCTCTTACCCTAGGTCAGCAATTCTCTTCCTTGACTGTACATTGGAAATACTGGGGAATGTTTAAAAAAAAAAAAATTGTGACTTATTCGTTTGGGGTATGGCCTGGGTATCAGGATTTTTTAAAATGCCCAAGTGATTCTTGTGTGCTGCCAAGGTTGGAAATCACTGTGTTTGATGGTGAGCTCTTTGAGTGCAAAAATGATCTTATGTGCTATTGTAGCTCTAACACCTAGCACACAGTGCTGAACATTTAATAAATGTTTATTGAGGAAATGGGAGGTCACTATGGAGAACCACATTCTGATTCTGATATGAAATACACCACCAGCTTGCTGTGTCACTATATTTGGCAACAGCACTTGGCAGTACTTCCTCAAACAATAAGTATAACTCAATTATAGAATTATTACAATTTATTATAGTTATTGGTTTCATATTTCAGTCCCTCTCCCTGCAGGACTTTGAAGAGAGGAACAACATCCTAGTCATTTTTATGTCTCCAGAGCCAAGAACAGTGCATGACCTATAAAATGTCTCAAAAATCTATGTAACTGACCATACTACTACTAAATCTATGTAACTGACCATAAATTGAATTATCTCAGTTTAAAGTAATCACTGAAAACCTCAAGTGGGTCTTGTACTGCTGGAAGACTATACTTTCCCACCGGTTCATTCACCATCTCAGTCCTCAAGATGAACATTTTCATTTCACACCTTCTCTCATCCTCCACCTCTGACATTCCCTCCACCATTCTCAGATTTGCCCGATGGCCTCACCTCCTCCTTCTCTGAGAAAAATAAAACTGTTCAGAAGAGCATGCCCAGGGTCCGGCTGTCCTGCTTCTGTACGTCCAGGTCCTCCAGTGAGCCACCACCAGATCCCGCACCATCTAATGCAGGATGGAAGACACGGCTTCGTTCAGTTTCACATTCTCTCCTGGAGGCCATTCCCATCAACATATAAACATGTTCTTCATTTTTAGGTCACTTCACTTCTTTAAAATACACCTCTTTTTTTTTGGACAGGTGTCAGTTTTTCCTCCCCTCTGTAGAAAGAAAAAAACTCATAAAAGTTGTCAATGCTAAGGTCCTATCCATCTCTTCAGATTCTTCCTTAAATTTTCTTTTGCTCTCACATCTGAAAATGGCCTCAAAGTTGCCACTGAGTTCCCTGTTTTCAAATCTCATGGTCGATCCTCAGACCTCCTCTTACTTGGTCCACTGGCAGCATGTGATACAGTTGATCACTCCACCTTCCATGATGTGCCTTCCTCACATGGCTTCTAGGAGAACATGCTCTTGGTTTGTCTCCTGAGGGATTTTCCTGTACAGTGTCCTGCTTGGTGTCCTCATTTACTTACCTACTCCTTAATATTGGAGTTCCTAAAGGATTGAATCCTTAGCCCTTTTTCCTTTTCCCATTCACTTCCTTGGGGATCTGATTTGGCCTCGTGGCTTTAAATAGCATCTATATGACAACTTCCCAATGCATGTGTCTGGTACATGCCTGAGTCGCAGGAGTGTATATGCAATCGCCTACTCTCAGCTCCACCTATGTCTAACAGTGCAGCAAGTGCAATGTCCTTAAAGCTGAAGCCCTGACCTGAACTCCCCAACACGGCCTTCATCATCTGTCTCAGCTGATGGCAAGTCCATCCTCCAGTTGTCCAGGCCAGAAGGCTCGTAGTCAGGTCTACTGCCTCCTCCCTGTCTCAAATACTGAAAATTCAGTCCTTTTGGAAGTCATGTGTCTCTCTAAATTGGAAATGCATCTAGAAACTGACTGTTTCCCAATGGTTCACTGCTACCACCCTGGCCTGAGCCACAGATCTGGGTCAGATCTCCCATCATTTTCATACAACAGTTTCCATATTGTTCTCCCAACAACTGCATTTGCTCACACCCATTCAAATCTAGTTTCAACATAGCAGCCAGATAATCCATGATTCTTTTCAAGTGTACATTAAATTCTTTCACTCTTCTGGGCAAAATCCTCCAGTGACTGTCAGAGTAAAAGTCTATGTTCTTATGGTGACCTATACGTCTCCTTTTCTGGTGTGCTATTATCTTGCTTCCTTAACTCCTACTAATTTCCCCTGACTCACTTAGCTCCAGCCACACTGCTGACCTTGCTGCACACTGAGCAGGATAGCATGGCCTGAGAGCTTCTGCCCTGGCTGCTTCCTCAGGTGGACCTTCTTTCCCTGGATGTCCCCCAACTCACTTCCTCATCTCCTTCACATATTTGCTCTAACATCAGCTTATAAATGACACCAACCTCGAATATCCTGTTAATATTGCAACCTGCCCTGGTCCTGAAACTCCCAATTCTTTAATCCATTTCTGTTATATTTTTCTACCTAACCACTTACCTTAAAATATATACAGGCCGGGGGCAGTGACTCACTTTTGGAGGCCTAGGCGGACAGATCACCCGAGGTCAGGAGTTTGAGACCAGTCTGGCCAACATAGTGAAGCCCTGTATCCACTAAAAATACAAAAAATTAGCTGGGTGTGGTGGTGTGCACCTGTAATCCCAGCTACTCAGGAGGCTGAGGCAGGAGAATCGTGTGAACCCGGGAGGCGAAGGTTGCAGTGAGCCGAGATCACGCCACAGCACTCCCGCCCGGGTGACACTGCGAGACTCCATCTAAAAAAAAGATTATTTACTTACTACATTTATCATTGATTGTCTGTCCACTCTTCCCTTGAGAATCTAAACCCAAAGAGGGCAGGAATATTTGCTTCATTCATAGATGCACACAAAGCACCTCCAAGAATACCTGGTACACAGTAGATGCTCAGTGGATATTTTTTGAATGAATGAATGAATGATGGAATGTATTTTTGTATTCTTATTCTATAGTTTGTATTCTATTCTTTTCAAAACCTAATAAACCCCCTCTTTGTTTTATCTATCCAGTTCCAATATCTTCCATCAGATCAGTTTGAGTGCGCATATTACATTGTATGCACACACAACCGTGAATTTTTAACTTTCTCCTTCTGTTCCATATTTTCCATTGATCACTTCCATATTGACCCTGGATACTGGCACTTTGCCTACACTATCTCCAATCTCACAACAACATCAAAAGATAGACATTATTATATCCCTGTGGAAAATGCAGAATTTGAAGCTCAGTGGGATTTAGCAATTTGCAAGACAACTAATACACGACATCAGGAATTGAATCCACTATTTTCCAACCAAAGCCATTGCTCTGACCTTTTAACGTTCGCTACCCCCATAGATATGTAAATCACTAAGGAGGCGCACACTCGGCTGCACTATTTTTGTGTTTCCCACCAGTACTTAATATAACATAGGCTGGTCCTTCAGGATTGTTGACTGACACACAAGACAAAGCCCGACTTCCGGGATCTGTGATCACTGAGCATGCGCAGCACCTGTGCTGTCTACACCCCGCCCCCTGCAGCCGCGATGCTGGAACCGAGTCGTCCTTCCAGTTTTTACCTGATGTAAAAATAAATAAATAACTGTGGAAAAAATCCAATCTCTGTTTGGAGGCACTAAATCCCCTCTCCTTTCCAGATGGCTGGGAGATTTTTCCCAGGTGGTAAATATATTATTAAGAACTCATTTCACCGTGAAATTGACTATTCAAAACACAGACAGAAGTTAATATATTAGGACAACCTGTCTGAAAACTCGCGTTAGAGAAAATTTATTTTGGTTTCGTATAAAACCTGGTATTATACACAACCTTTTTTCGAGTTCAGGCAGTTAGAGTCATCTCCAGTTAGAACATGTGTTCCCACGTCAGGGCAGGCCGCCACAGAGCCACATCTCCCGGTGAGGACCCGGGGGCTCCCCCAGCGTGGGGCTCGCACCACGGCAGGCAGCCGGGACCGGCCTCCCGCAGCACCACGCGCAGCCCTCGGGTGCACAGGAAACCTCTTCCATGCAGGAGTTGGGGCCCGTTAAAAAACCTTTGGCTGGGCTTGCCTAGGACAGCTTGAAAAGGAGGATTCGAGACCACCCAGGCCAAATGGAGCACAAGGATTATTATTTCTTAAGGGTGATCTGTTTCATCTTAGAAAAACTGTGTTAATCGCCAAGTAGAAAAGGGGTTCTCAAGGAGCACCCAATTAGATGTGAATCTCCTAAATATTAACTCACTCTGGACTCACTGTACAATAACTAGCTACTTTCTTAGATTACAAAGACAATCACTCCAGTCAGCCACAGTCTATCAGTGAATACCCATATTATAATGAGAAGAGTGGTTTAGGTTTTCACAATATATTAGAACACATTGGCCTTAGGAATCACTAAATACTTAATTGAGGGGATGAGGGTCAGAGAAGGTAGGGAAGAGGAGGTAGCTTTTGGACTGATCTCTGACAAATGGGGAAATCTGGTAGATGCCTGTGTGGAAATGCGTATCATGAAGTGGCTCCCACCTACTTCGGTCTTGACACCAAAATGGCTTGAAATAGATCCATTTCCTCCCTTCCAGAGTTTTTTATGTTAATATGTATGTACTTGTTTTCCGGTGCCTTCACTCTTGTTTTAGGTTTTGTCAGTAATCTAAAAGTTTAAGGACAAAGTGCAAAATAATTCACAGCTTATGTGTACTTGGGTTCTTTTCCAGCCTCAAAAGAGACTTTCCTTTTGTTTTAAAAAGGATCCCTTCAGGAGTGACAGCTTTATTACTAATCACACAATGGATTTGTTACACATCACCAGGAGCAAAATCAAACTGACACCTAAATAATGTCTATTAAAGAATTTCTTAATTTAGTCAATTATTTTGATCCAACTAATTACTCACTTAAATAAGAATTCATTCAAACAACTGCCTAGATTTTTTTCTGTAAAATCAGTTCCAGAGTAATTAGTAAACCAGTAATTAATAAACCCCTGAGGAATGAAACCATTTTTCACATATTTAAAGTAAACAAAACATCCCTTATTGGGTAACTGACTTCTGCAGCAACTCAATAAAGGTCCAACCACTCATGACATGGAGAGAAGCATACAGAGGGGAATGTGCTCATTGGAAAAGCAGAGTTTGAATTCCTAGGTTCAAATCAATTGCATACTAGTGTAGATGATAAACAAATTGGTTAATATGATTTAGAAAACATTAATTCATCCCTTCATTCATATGTCAAAATCCACTGTCTATATACAGTGTTCCAGGCACCGTGCTACACAATTACATATACAAATGAGAATTTCCATAGCAAATCTTTTAATTCATTCCCTATTTAGATCCAAGAAGATTTAAAGGAGGCCTACAAGATGAAAGAGCAAGAATTCTGGCTTGGAGAAGCTGTCGAACTAGTTCAACAGAATTAGAATTTCATGAGAAACCTTGGGGACCAGAAGAATAAGCAGGAGATAGAAGGTGGTAAATAACCTAATTAATTTTAAGAAAAGTTTTGTTGAAACATTACATATGGCCGGGCGCGGTGGCTCAAGCCTGTAATCCCAGCACTTTGGGAGGCCGAGACGGGTGGATCACGAGGTCAGGAGATCGAGACCATCCTGGCTAACATGGTGAAACCCCGTCTCTACTAAAAAATACAAAAAACTAGCCGGGTGATGTGGCGGGCGCCTGTAGTCCCAGCTACTCGGGAGGCTGAGGCCGGAGAATGGCGTGAACCCGGGAGGCGGAGCTTGCAGTGAGCTGAGATCTGGCCACTGCACTCTAGCCTGGGTGACAGAGCAAGACTCCGTCTCAAAAAAAAAAAAAAAAAAAGAAACATTACATATATATAGAAAAAATGAGCACGTCATAAGCATACAGCTTGATAAGTATGCGCATGGTAAACACAACCACATTGCTACCAGCAGCTAAAGAAATGGAAAATGGCCTGTACTCAGAAGCCTCCTATTCTTGCAGCCTGTCTTCATTCTCTAAAAGTAGCCCTGTCCTGACTTTCATGACTGGATCAGTTTTGCCCATTTTTACTCTCTGTGTAAACAGAATCATTTAGTATAAATTCTTCAGTGTCTGACTTCTTTTGCTCAACGTTGTATTTGTGACACTCTTCTGTGACATGTGTGTGCTGTCAGTTTTAGTGTTTTAGAATATTCCATTGGGGGGATAGGTCCCCATCCATATATCCATTTGACTGTTTATGTTTGTGTTGCTTCCAGTATGGAGTTAAAACAAATATTGCATCTATCAACACTTTGGTATAATGTCTTTTGGTGCATGTATATAGCTATGCTTGGGAAATCTATGCTGAGAGGAACAATGAGAGATTCTGTAATTAATAGCTCTAAATATTTTTCCAAAATGTTTGTACCAGTTAGGTTTCAGCAGCAAGGTATGAGAGATCTAGTTAATCCACATCTTCACCAGCACTTAGTTCACCAGCACTTAGTATTGCTAGATTTTTAATGTTACCCATTCTGATGGATATATAGCAATATATCATTATGGTTTAAACTTACATTTCCCTAATGATTAGTGAGGTTGAGTCCTTTTACAAATTTTTGATCACTTTGTGAAGTGCTTATTTAAATCTTTCTTCTATTTCTATTGAATGTCTGTCTTTATATTTTTGATTTGTAGGAGGCATTTATACATCCTAGAGATAAATCTTTGTCTTATATGTATCGTGAATGTCCTAACTACTCAGACTAGAAAGCTTACAAGTGATGCCAGCAACATTCTCGATGGCACTCGTTTACTGTCATAGACTCCAGGGTACACATACAACACACATGTATTTGGCAATTTTCAAACAGAAATATCTTCAGATCTGAGCCCAAAGACATATGTTAAATCTTGGTAGAAAACAAATAATAGGTATCTACCATCTCCTAAAAGTTCCTGTTCTGCTTATAATACATCCAGCCTCCAGAGTGTAAGCCCCATGAGGACAGGGACATTAGCCAAACTTCTTTGCTGCTGTATTTTTCAGTATTGAGAACAACACTGAACACATAGTAAGAATGCTAAAGCTGTTTGTTGAATGAACTAATGGCCATGGTTACAATGGTGGTGACCTCTCTCAGAGGATTTTAGCTACCTGACCCTTGACCATAATGAACATCAACTCCACTGCATTCGTTAGACATTAAAGAAGAAATGTTTTAGGTCACATATCCAATGGGAGGCAGTACAGCAGGGTGATCTGAATTATGAGCTACAGAGCAAAAATGCCTAGACTGGATCATGGCTCTAATACTAAAGTAGCTGTGTGAACTGTGTTTAGTGACATAATCCCTCTGTGCCTCAGATTCCTCATGTGTAAAGCACAGATAATAATCTTACTATCCCACTGTGTTGCTGTGCAGATTATACATATATATACACATATACATACATATACACACACACACGTACATATATACACACACACACACATATATATACACACACACGTACATATATACACACATACACACACACACATATATACACACACACACACTATTATGAGGATTCTTGGCTTATAGTGATGATGATGATGATGATGATGGTGTTGGGGGTGATGATGAGGGTAACAGGGATGATTAGGATGCTAGGGACCACAACTGAAGCTCCACATCGTCAGATCCTATTCTAATTACTCACAGCTGCAACCCCAAGCACAGTGCCTACCACATGAGAACAATTCAGTAAACACTTATTGACTGAGTTAAAGATAAATCAGTAATTAGTTAAATGCAGAAACCACGGAATTAAATCAAAGAAATGGCCGATAGGTCATAGTTAAGGCCATAGGTGTGGAAGGGAGTGGGCCTTGGGAAATTATAGAGTGAGAAAGAAGGAGGCCCTAAGCCTGATTACTACTGAATTTCAACCGTTAAAGCCAGCTCAACGTACGTGAGTATGGTGGGCCCTGAGCCTCCCTATTCTGAGTAGCACCGTGGCAGAGAATTAAACGGAGACTAAACAGAGGCCAAGGGAGAAAATGAACAGAAACCAATGAACAAAGGAAAGAGAAGGTATCAGGATAAAGAAGAGACTGTATTTATGCCAGATTTCTCCCTACCTCCACCTCATCCCCATGCCATGAGGCTATGTAAGCTTTTCCAGAACTTAGAGGAGTCCTAAGTGGAAATGGAGAATACCACAGGGTGGGGGGAAGAGCAAGTACAATTTATAAAACTTCCAAGAAAAAAAGTCTTAGAAATGAAGATTTCTGTCATTGGGCAAAATAAAGTCTTGAAACAGAAATTGAGTTGTTACAGGAAGCAAAAGGAAGTTACCTTTCTTGCATAATAGAATTTGTGCCCTTGAATATTGCATCCCCCCCATCTTCAACCACTAGGCTATCCTGTCTCCTCGGAGGAAAAGAGGCAGAGTCCCTTCCTTTAGGGCACAGGGCCTAACGGAAAACATGGCAGGGTTAAGGAGAGAACCAACCAAGAACCACCGTGTGTTCATGTCACTGAATACTATTTTAAAAGACTTCAATTCATGATGATTGTGTCATTCAGCCTTGATAGTCACGTCCTGACTCATGTGTGAGCTAGAGATGCACTCAGTCTCCTGAGATGGCTTCCCCCATGAGTGTCACTTTGTCACTTACTGGCTGTGTCACTTTCCATCCCTTTGTCACTTACTAGCTGTGTGACCTTAGGGAAGGCATATAAACCTCTCTGTGCTTCAGTTTTCTTCCCTGTAAAATAGGAGTACAATTAGTATCTAATTCATGGTGTATGCTGGGGGTTACATGGGGTAGTGCATGTGAAGCACGTAGCACATTTCCTGGAGCATATTAAGTGTCTGCCAATTGTTAGATATTGATAGCAATAGAAAGTGAATTAGTCACAATGACAAAGCTAGGAAATGTCAGAGTGCGCTGTAAAACTCAGGCCTATGTGACTGCAAAGTTCACCTTTCTGTTGCACCACAATTCTTCAATACAAAAATCACACCATATAGCTAAGGAAAATGTGAACAGGTAAAATCTAAAATATGTGGTAAGAACTATATATAAACTTCTGTTCAAAATATATCCAATAGGATGCATTTTGTGAGCTTAATGTTTTCTGGGCTAGTTACTATTGTAGAGGAAAACTTTATTTTATGGGTATTAATGACAACTCTAATTCTACCATGTTATAAATATTTTATTCACTCTATGAGCAAATTAGTTCATAATTAGTAAAGGAGAAATCTCATTACAACGAATACCTTACAACAGAGCAGCCTAAATTATACTTTAAAATTAGCTTATCATTTGGATAGAACTTAACAGTTTTTAAAGTGTCCTTGTCTATACATATATTTAATTGTGTGTGTTTATGTGCATACATATGCACATACATACATATACACATACACTTCCCTCAATTTATCTCCAGTGTGACTCTGGAAGGAGTTACTATTATTTTCCTCACTTTACAGCCAAGGAAACTGAGGCTTAGAAAGCCTTCATCAATCATCTGAGGCCATGGAATTAGAAGGGAGAGACCCAGAACCCCAATTTGCCAGACCCTGTTTTGACTTAACCTACACTAAGCTGCCTCATATCCAAGCTGAGGGTGAAGTCAAGATTAATTTTCATAGGCTACTGGGATTTATCACAACAAAATGTGTCCTGTATTGGGATTAAAATTAAGACTTATAGTAAATTCTTTACTGCTAGTGAGTCTTTAGAATCCTGATTCCTTTTTACCATCAAAGAACAAATATACAGGTCAAAGCCTCCTCAGGGTATCCACGGTTTTTTTTCTTAGAAGTGAGATTTCTTTGTAATGATTGCTTTGCCAAACATCACATGCTCAGTCCCCTGGCTGTCGAGACTGAATTTGGTCTCTCAGACTCTGACATTGAGTTAGCAAGTGAAAAAATTACTCTGAACCCATGAGTGAGAACAGGAAGCATCATGCATACATATGACCTCTGTTGTTTTTCTCTTCTAACACCCAGAATTTGACCTGAGTGTTTACGCTTGCTTTTGAGTGTGTGTGGCGTGTTTTTATGGGCGATTAGGGAGTTTGAGTAGGTTTTGGAATGACCTGCTTTCTTTTTGTTCATCCATCTGTATGCAGAAAAGCTTCCTCTGTAGGAGAATGGACTAAGATTGATTTTATTATTTTGCATATGTATGTACTAGGCTTTTCATATATATATTATATATATATAAATACATATGAAGAAATTCATGTTGGGAGAATTAATTAACTTGGGATTAATTTTGGGATCTTTTATGCTGTTATGCATATTTAAAGGACTCATAAACCCTGAGATAATCTGAACACTGGCCTAGTCAAAGAGTGGTCAAGTAAAATTCCATCTCTTTACTTTAGATCCAATGTCAAAGTATCTGCTACCTAATTTTTACAGAAAAGTCACGGCATGAACACAAATCCAGAAGACTTTCCCCTAGAATTTATGGAGTGGCTTTTCAAGAGAAAGCTATTTGCTACATAAGCTTTAAGATCTAAAAAGTTCACACATTTAGTAATTTGGGACTGGGAAGGTTTACCTAGTGGTATGAACACTGTACAAATTGCTTGGAGCCCTGACCTTCTGGAGGTTTGGGGAAGTCACCAGACGCAGGCTGGGACTCCCACTAGAATGCACACGTGGCCCAGCCTGGTTCTGGTGTGTGGATGGCACAGGCTGAGATTTAGGGCTGTGCTCTGCCATTTTCCTGCCACGAGGACATGGGCATCTCATCTGTTTCATGGATGCGTTTGCTTGTCAGCAAAAGCAGATACTAGTCCTTTCTCATATCTGTGCTGAGACTTCAACATGCATCAAATTTGTTAATATGCCTTTAAGCAAGGGCAAACTACAAAAATTTAGTTGTTTATTAAATTTTATACATGTAGACCTGAAAAGGAGCCTTCCAATGTTTAGGAAGCTATTATTATTAATTTTTTAAAAGTGAGTCCCAGGAAGTCCTAGCCACAGCAATCAGGCAAGAAAAAGAAATAAAAGGCATCCAAATAGGAAAAAATGAAGTCAAACTATCTCTCTTTGCTGATGATGTGATTCTATATGTAGAAAACCCCAAAGACTCTACCAAATGATTTCTTGAACTGATAAAGGACTTCAGTAAGTTTCAGAACCCATATACAAAAATCAGTAGCATTTCTATACACCAATAACATTCAAGTTGAGAGCCAAGTCAAGAATGCAATCCCATTTACAATAGCTGCAATAAAATAAAATAAAATAAAATATATAGGAATGCTGCTCACCAAGGAGGTGAAAGCTGTCTACAAGGAGAACTACAAAACATTGCTGAAAGAAATCAAACAGGACACAAACAAATTGAAAAACAGTCCATGCTCATAGATTGGAAGAATCAATATTGTTAAAATGGCCATAATGTTCAAAACAATCTACAGATTCAACATTATTCTTATCCTGCTATCGATATAGTTTTTCACAGAATGAGAAAAAACTATTCTAAAATTCACATGGAACAAAAAAAAAAGCCCAAATAGCCAAGGCAATAATAGAACAAAGCTGGAGGCATCACACTACCTGGCTTCAAACTATACTACAGGGCTACAGTAACCCAAACAGCATGGCACTGGTACAAAAACAGACACATAGACCAATGGAACAGAATAGAGAATACAGAAATAAAGCCGCACACCTACAGCCATCAGATCTTTGACAAAGTCAACAAAAGCAAGCAATGGGGGAAAGGACTCACTATTAACAAATCATGCTGGAATAGCTGGCTAGCCATATGCAGAAGGATGAAACTGGACCTCTGCCTTTTACCATGTACAAAAATTAACTCAAGGTGGATTAAATATTAAATGTAAGACGTCAAACTATAAGAATGTTAGAAGAAAACCCAGGAAACACTATTCTGAATATCAGCCTTGGGAAATAACTACATCCTCAAAAACAATTGCAACAAAAACAAAAATCGACAAGTGATACTTAATCAAATGAAAGACTTTCTGCACAGCAAAAGAAACTATCATCAGAGTAAACAATCTACAGACTGGGAGAAAATATTTACAAACTGTGCATTCGACAAAAGTCTAATATGGAGAATGCATAATAAACTTGAACAATTCAAAAAGCAAAAAATAACCCCATTTAGGCCGGGCGCGGTGGCTCAAGCCTGTAATCCCAGCACTTTGGGAGGCCGAGACGGGCGGATCACGAGGTCAGGAGATCGAGACCATCCTGGCTAACACGGTGAAACCCCGTCTCTATTAAGAAATACAAAAAACTAGCCGGGCGAGGTGGCGGGCGCCTGTAGTCCCAGCTACTCGGGAGGCTGAGGCCGGAGAATGGCGTAAACCCAGGAGGCGGAGCTTGCAGTGAGCTGAGATCCGGCCACTGCACTCCAGCCTGGGTGACAGAGTGAGACTCCGTCTCAAAAAAAAAAAAAAAAAAAAAAAAAATAACCCCATTTAAAAATGGGCAAAAGCTGTGAACACACAATTCTCAAAAGAATATGTACAAGTGGCCAAAGAAACATATATATATATATATAAAAAACTGTTCCACATCACTAGTCATCAGAGAAATGCAAATAGAACCACAGTGAGATACCATCTCACAATGGTCAGAGTGGCTATTATTAAAAAGTCAAAAAATAACTGATGCTGGCAAGGCTGCAGAGAAAAGGGAATGCTTATACACTATTGATGAGAATGTAAATTAGTTCGGCCACTGTAGAAAGCAGTTTGGAGATTTATCAGAGAACCAAGAACTACCATTCAACCCAGCAATCTCATTATTGGTTATAAATCCAAAAGAAAATAAAACATTCTACCAAAAAGATGCATTCACACATATATTTGTTGCAGCACTATTCACAATAGCAAATACATAGGCTCAACATAGATGCCTATCAATGGTGGATTAGATAAAGAAAATATGGTACATACACACCATGGAATACTATGCCATAGGAAAGAATGAAATTATGTGCTTTGCAGCAATATGTGTGCATCCGAAACCCATTATCCTAAGTAAATTAATGCAGGAACAGAAAACCAAATGCTGAATATTCTCACTTATAAGTGGGTGCTCGTGGACATAAAGATGGGAAGAATGGACACTGGAGAATTCTAGAGGGAAGGAAGAGGGAGGGAGATAAAGGTTGATAAACTATTGGATACTATCCTCAATGCCTGAGTAATGGGATCAATTGTACCCCAAACCTCACCATAGCATGATATACCCAAGTAACAAACCTGGACATATACCCCATGAATCTAAACTAAAATTTGTCATCATTTTTTTAAGTGAATCTTAAACAGAAAAAAATGTTTTCTCTGAAATGATAGGGAGAACTGATGCTCTGGAAGTTCTTATTACTGGATCTAAGCTTAGGTAAAGGGGTTATTAAGGAGGTTGTATGATCTTGAACTTTCAATATAAGTACGTGTGAGTGCTTGTGTGTATGTGAGAGAGAGGGAGGCAGAGAGAGAGAGAGAGGGAGAGTGATGGAGAGAGAGAGGAAGAGAGAGAGAGAAATAAAAGGTGCTCATGATAGGGTAAGTAGTTATAAGGCTAAAAGGAACTTTTTTACTAGCTTTAATTTTCTTATGACCAATTGCACTGAATAAAGAGTTTCAATTTTTAAAGTGGACTTTAGATACTCTAATACTTGGAAGGAAGAATAGAGGCTAGGTTAGTGAGAAGAGAGGAGGGAACAAAGAAGCTAGATGAGTAAAAGTTCTATGCATTGTCCTGGTTTGGAGACATGCTGTGAAACCTGGAAAGAAAAGACAGTGGGTGATCACAATCAGATAGTAGTAACAGCGGTGACGGTAGTGGTGGTAGTGATGTTGGCAATGATGGTTAAGGTGGTGGTGATGATGTTGGTGATGATCATGAAGGTGGTGGTGATGATGGTGGCAATATCAGAATTAACGGTGAAGGTGTTGGTGGTAATGGTGATGATGGTGGTGATATTGGTGATAATGGTGAAGGGGGTGGTGATGGTGGGAATGTTGGCAATGTTGATGAAAGTTGTGGTGGTGTTGATGGTGTGGTGGTGGTGATGATGGTGAAGGTGGTGGTGATGCTGATGATGAGTGATGGTGGTGATGTTGCAATGATGGCAAAGATGGTGACGATTGTGGTAGTGACAATTTTGGCAATAATGGTGAAGGTGGTGGTGATACTGGTGTTAATAGTGAAAGTGGTGGTGGTGGTGGTAATGGTGATGTGATGATAAAACACATAATAACAGCTGATATTTACTATGTACTTGCTACGCACAAGGCTGTGATAAGTGCTTCGCCTGATTCATCTCACTTAGGCCTAAAAACATTATTGAGAGGTAGTTGTTTTTATTTTCTTCATCTTACTAATGAGGAAAATTTGGCAGGTAGAGTTTAATAGCTTTTCAAGGTCACATACCTATGGGTTGAGTGAGATATCCGAACCCAGGCAGTTTGACTCCAGAGTCATGAGCCTAACCATCTTACAGCTCTGCTTATAAAATGTAGAAAAGTAAGGATCTGACACTGAGAAACATTTAATCCAGTAGAGAAATGGTTTGTGTGCCAATGTCTGAGAATAGGAAACCTGGAGTGTATTAGTACCTGATGATGGTAGAGGACAGTTTCGAGAATGGACTTAGTAACAAGGTAGCTGTCCATAAAATTTGATCATTTTGTTGGAATGTGACAAGTTAATTTGGGGAATGACACCAGATATCTGTAATTTACCTACCTATACATAACTTGAACTTCAAGATAACTATTCAGTATGGAAATAGACTTTTGTTTTCTCTCTTAGTTGACTTCCTGATCTTGGGTTGTCTGCATGATCACTGTAGAGGACAGTGATAAAGGGGAAGCAGTGTGGTTTCATGTCTTCAGGTTTTGGAGAAAACATGAGACATTGAAAATGTGTCCACAAAGGACAAATGACAGGCATATTGTTTTAAACAGCAATGGGATACCCAGGAACTGAAACACACAGATTCTGAATCTACCTAACCCCTCCTACATCCCTTTGTCCTCTTCTATAATCCTTTCTGCACAACACAGTCAGTCATTCCTTGTCACTCACTGTGTGTGACCCCACAGTTGTCCCCACTGGCCTTTCCCACTTCTGCCAGGATGCCTTGGTCTCCAACTACTCACATTGCCAGATCCATCTGATTCTCAAAAATCTCACACTGTGCAGGCCCAAAGTATCTGTATAAAAGTATGGCTCTCCTTTTATTTCCTTTGATGGCATCTTGCCTTTACCTCTATAGCAGTTTTCTAACATGTAATTACATTTTATGTTTGTTGATTTTGTTTGCTATTTATTTTCTCCTTTCCAAATAGACTTTAGGGTAATGAAGGTGGGAATAATATCTTTAATTCATCAGTGTGTACTCAGAGTCTGGTACAAAGTAGCTACTCAAAAAGGTTTGTTAAATGAATAAAGGCAATAATGGATGCCTGCATGAATAAATGAATTAATGCACTCCCTGGGGGCACTACCATCTCCAGACATGAACTAGAGGGACAGAGACTCTCAGACCTTTCTTCTGTACTCTAGCTAGATAAGATGCCACTACTCCTTGCCATGTGAATACATAAACTCCACACCTGGATTTGCAAGCATACTACTCCTACAAGAAGAAACTGCAGATCCTGGAGCTCATATCACCAAAGCTGCAGAGGGCCAACACTCTGGCAGTTTGGGACCAGCATACATCTTCTTACACCTCCTGAAAGGGACTTTTGAGACTGAACCACTAACCACCCTGGGTTCTTGTCCCTTCTCATCTTTGTCACTATCAAATGAAAAGATTCCTCCCCACCCAGCCCTCCCACTCCTGGGCTTTTCTCTTCTTTCTTCCATTCTTTTTCACCTTCCACTGTGCCATGTAGAATATTTTTTCTGACATTTTTTTCAGAATATTACGACCAATCCCTTGATGTAGCTGACTGTCCAAGCCTGTCTATCTACTGAGGACACTGCTCTCTGCAACCTTGGCTCTGTGTTCTCTCACTTTGACGTCTGCTTCAGAGTCTAGAGGCGTCCTTTCTGATGATCATCCACCCTTCCATATCATCTGCCTTCTTGTTAAAATTGCTTTTTTGGGACTCATGACATTTGTCAATTTTACTTCTAGCTCTCCTTATTGTCATCTTACTAATGTCCTTCTTCTTCCCTGTTCTGCCAACATGCTAAGGCTTCATTCATCTTCATGTCATGGAATCCAGTGGGCACCTCCCTCCTCTGCCCCGTCTCATTTGCCTCAACCATCAGCAATCTAAATTGTGATCATGTCCCTTTTCGAACTGTTTTCTTCTTTTGACTTGTATGGCTGCTTTCACTTGTTCACTCTTCTTGTGATTCTCCTGTAGGCGAATAATAAAGGAATAATCTTCCTTTATTATCGTCCTATAAAGTTGGAGTTTATTAAAGCACATTCCTAGGCCCTGTCCACTTTATACTACCCTCTCCCTAAGACATTTTATTCCTGTGCATGTTTTAACTTATGCATTAACATATGAAACAATAATCTCCAAATTTATATTTCTAGCCCAGACCTCTTTTCTAACCTCAAAAATCCTTCAAAAACATATTCACTATTTCCTCTAGGATATTTAAATGGTACTATAAACTCTTCACAGTCAAGACTGAATTCATATTTTTCTCTGTTAAATCTGGCCCTGTGTCAGTAAATGACGCCACTTTCCATCCAGTTGTCATCCTTGACCCTACCCTCTTCTTATCACCCAAACCCATTAACTGGTCCTATTAATTGTTTGCCTTTTAAACATCTTCCCAACCTATTAATTTTTCTCCAGTCCATCTTCTCCATCCTGGTATACTGTAATCTATCATTTCTCACCCAAAAGGCTGCATCAGTCTTCAACAGGTCTGTCCACACCCAACCTTTCCAGACAGTGCAGAGGATGGGACACCTTTGTGAAATGAAAATTTGACCATGGCATCTTCTGCTCAACATCTGATAATAAAGAACCAAGTCTGTAACACGACTTACCAGTCCTTGAAGAAGCCAAAGACATCAAGTGCTAGCCTCATTATCTAGCCTCATCCCAGATCGTCAGCAGTGAAATTATCCCCATCCCCCACCACCATACACAAATTCATATGCTGAAGTCCTAACCCCTAATATCTCAGAATGTCACCTTATTTGAAAATAGAATAACTGCAGGTGTAATTAGTTAAATTAAGATTAGGTCATGTTGGAATTTGCTGGGGCCCTCATCCAACATGACTGGTGTCCTTATGAAAAGGGGAGATTTGGACACAGATGCGTACAAGGAGAACACCTTGTGAAGATGAAGGCACAGATTGGGATGCTGCATCTTTAACCAGGGAACACTAATGATTGCCCAAAACCTACCAGAAGCTGGGCAAGAGGCCTGGAACAGATTCTCCCTCATAGCCCTCAGAAGGAACCACCCTGCCAACAATGTGATTGCAGACTTCTAGCTTCCAGGATTGTGAAACAATAAATTTCTGTTGGTGTAGTCCATCCAGTTTGTGATACTTTACTACAGCAGCCCTAGCAAGCTAACATGCATGCCATGCATGCCATGTTCCTCCTGCTCTGTCAGCTACAGCTGTCCTGGGCTTCCTTGTCTTCCAGCATCTAGAGTTCTGCCTCTTACAGCAGAGCTTTGCACAAGCCCTTTCTTCTGTCCAGAATACTTTCCCTCTCTCATTTACTTTGTTAAACTCCTACTCTTTCCCCAGTTCCATAGCCAAATAAAGAAAGGCATCCCTGAGGAAGACCATAGCCTAAGTAAGGTTCACTCACTATTCAACATGTTTCAGCTCATAATTGTGTATTACTCAAGTCATTCTTTGACTAGTGTAACGTCTGCCACAGTACAGGCAAGAAAAACACATTGCTCTTTGAATGAATGAATAAATAAACGAATGAATGCTTACATCAATACACATTCTGGGTTGCTCTAAATGTAGTCCAAGCAGAATTAATTGCTCACTCTTCTACACAGCTGAGGATTTATGCTTTCTACTATTATAGAACTTGCCGCATTACCTTGTATTATCTTATGTGTCCATCTTGTACACTGTGACCCCCTTGAGAGTGGGGGCTATTACTTCTTTGAACCTAATGTTCCCAAACCCAGCTCTATGTCTGGAGCTTAGCAGACACTCAACGAATATTTGTGGAGCCGAATTATGTAGGAGTTGTAGGGGACAATGAACTCCAAAATGCTGAACAAATGTAATGGATAATTATTACCAAATGGCTTGAATTATTCTCCCCTACACTAAGGAGTTGTTAAAATTTGCTGTTCCTTGTAAGTAAAGTTATGCCCACTAAGTTTTCCTCTTCAGCCTCAAGCTTATGTGGAAGGAAATTAAATGTCTCTCTGTTAGATTCATTTATAACTCACTCCTCAGCTGATGTGCTTCACAATGCCTTTTGAGAATTCTTTTCAATTCTCTTTATCCTCTTATCCTCCCGCCTCCCTTAGATGTTTGTAACCCAGGGGAAAACAAAGCACTTAAACGCAACCAACACTGTAATCATACGCAGCCTTGAATTGCATAAAGAACAAACAGAAACTGGGAACTATTCCATGCGCTTTCACATCTTTCTGACTTAAGCCCTTGTATTTGGGCACTTTAAATGCAAACATAGGCCAAAGTAACAACTTTTTACATTTGAGGTTAGCCATTGAAATCCATTTAGCTCTAGCAGAAATAATATAAACACAATTACTGCTCTAACCCAAAGGTGTTTTGTTTTGTTTTGTTTAAATTTTAAGCAATGCACATTGAGGTAATTAGAAGACGTGTAACTATCATAGGAAAATACTCTTTCAATTAAGCAAGAACATTAATAATCATTTCTATTTCTCTATTTCTTCTTTCCCCAAGGCACTTTTAAAGACTGTATTCTATTATATTAAAGTCAAGGAAGAAGAATTATCTGTAGTTAACAGAGAACAAAAGCCAGATATAGTACTTATTAATTAGAATGCTTGCCACAGGTCAGCTAGAGGGTTCATAGCAAATTCCTTAATTCAACCGGGATCTGATCTGTGTCTCTGGTGGGCCAGGTGAGCTAAATCTGTGTATAATACAGTTTATTCACTTCTAATTTCGTGCTTACCTACTGCACTGGTCACTTAGTCATCCTATGGAGAACAAAACAGAGAGACTCAGATGAATTCCACAAAGCTGTGAGAGGCTGAAAGATGGGGACATGTGTGGCCTCTGCTCTACCTAAGTGGCAGTTACTTTTGACCAATGTTAGGGAAGAAAATAACCCTCTAAGAGTGAATGAAGGATTTCCATGGTCTCTGGGATACCCTGTGACAATCGCCAGCAGTGTATCTCCCCTCCCAAGTAATATAACTGTCCTTTCCTAACACTAATGTAGACGTACTTCTATGGAAAAACAATCTCACTGGATTAAAGAACAAGTGCATTCGTCTCCTGCCTGTCAGCATTAAAGATAAAATAAACTACAGAAGGCAGAAAGGAAGAGAAGGAGGGAAGGAGGGAGACAGAAGGAAGGAAGGAAGAAAGAAAGGAAGGAAAAAGCCTACTGTTGTTTGTCCAAGTAAATACTACCCTTTAGCGTATTCACAAAAACGAGGTATTTCCCTGTGTATTTGGCTTTCAAACCTGCTTTTTTTGAGAAGCAAATGAGTCCCTGAACATTGAAAACCCACCTCCACTCTCACTTCTGTTTTCATAAGTTCCCCTTTCTCATTTGCCCTATCCTATGGAATATCATTAAGCCATGGGAAGTTAATGAACCCTTCACTCAAATATGAGAACACATCTGAATTACACACGAAAGTAACACATTACATTGACACCATGAAAAACGATTTGTTGGAGAGTTTTTTACCTTCCTTCCCCTTATCAGTTACTCATTGAAGACACTGAAACCAGCTGTTATGAGGGGCTGGTATTTGTTTTACAAAAGAAGAAAAGCTCCCTCCGTACACGCGTTCTTATTCTTCGTGCTGATTTGAGCGTTAATAGTATTTGACAGGTGGGTAATTTGTTTTTTTTGAAAAAACCATAATTCATTTAGTGCCATTCCACTTTTTTATTATACATTTTACACACTGGTGTATAGAAAACATTGTTGTTTTTAACAATTCTATTCCTTCCAGTAATCAGTCATTCAAGAAGGCTGTGTGAGAGTCTCTGGGGACAAGCAGGTGAATTGCGGAGGTGCCGGGAGGCCATGAGAATGAAGAAGAAAGCATGAGGATGCAGTGAGAAGGAAGAAGGGAGGAGAGGGGAGTGGATGAAGATGGAAACAAACACAGAGAGATAATTAAATCGGGTCACAACTGCATGAGAAAACAAGAACTGCTAAGAAGAAGATGACATAGCAGTACTGTCACTTTATGTGCCTGGGAGCACACAATGGGTTGTGAACCCCATCCTCTCTTGTACCCCTAAAGGGAACTCTAAAAGTATTTTGACTTTCCCAAGCTTTTATTGATAAAGGAAGGGAATTCTACCTTCCCAAAGTAAAATTTCACTTAGGAGAGGTACAGCATCAAGGCAGAAGTGTCATATATACATTTGAGTCTTTTGTCCACAAAGAAACTAGTTCTACTAGCCTCTTTGGGGTAAGAACTAGTAGACCTAAGAAAGTTCTGTGAAGTCAACTTCCTTTCTAAACTACCATGGGTCAGTAAATAGTGTAAAACTCGTCAGTGTCTTCCAACCCTAGTATTTGGAATCCAACCAAAAGAGTCAGTGGGGGCATGGTTCTCCTCCACCCTGGAACCCTTCCTCCACCTCACACCACAGGTGCAGAGCAAAGCATGCATTTTAAAGTCATTTATGCTTTTTACAGGATGACCACAGAGTATTAAACACTGTGCTTGTTGCTTTGCTTTGTTTACATGATTCTCACAACTTTTCTGAAAGGTGTGTACAATCATTCCCATTTTAAAGACGAGGAGACAGCATCTGAGAAGTTAAGTATTTGATTGTGGTCACAAAATTAGTGAGCATGAGGATGCACATTCAGGGTAGACTCAAGTGTTTGCTGTTATGACCACCGACCTGCTGAAGCAACCATGGAAACAGAGCGCCTATCAGTTCAGAGCTCTGGGTAACTGATCAGAGCACTGTGCACACATAGCAGGAATTGCCCTGCCTGGACCACGAGAAAGAGCAGGTCGTGACTAAGGATCTCACCTGCCAATGGCTCAAGGATGGAAAACAAAGTTACCAAGGAAGTAGAAACAGGAATGAGTTCCCAGTTCCATTGGAATGATGGTGATCCTTCTTGTCAGCTTAGGCACCTGGGATAGTGGGAGACCAAGAATAGAAGCTAGAGGGAAGAAATTTTCCTTTCCCTATTGCTGTCACCTTCCCAGCCAAACACAGGGAGAAATCATTTCTTTGTCCTTGTATGTGAAACGGGATTACCAATTCCTACATTGCATCTTATGACATAATTAGAAAAAAATCTCTTTGGAGGCATCTTGGTGTTACCTGCTAGAGTTGAAAATGAACAATCCCTACAACCCTTCTAGGCTTGTATGTCAGGAAAGGCTTGTATGTGTGCACAAGGAGGTGAAAATCCAAATACTCACAGGGGCCATGTTTGTAATAGCAAAATGAATGGAGACACCTCAAACCCTAAACATCCTCCGACAAATAGATTACTAAGTACAACATTGTGATCGATCATAGAACACTTCAGCTCACTTACGAAGCGAAAACATGTCACAAAACTTTCAGATCGTGAAATACACCTGGTATGTGACCCAGTGGCTGCGGGAGAGGGCCTTGTTAATCTCACCAGGCTGCTGTGGATGGGGGAAAGGCAGACGGAGACAGACAGGGAAGCTGGAGAGTGGGGACCCAGTGGCTGCGGGAGAGGAAGGCCTTTGTTAATCTCACCAGGCTGCTGTGGTTGGGGGAAAGGCAGAGGGAGACAGACAGGGAAGCTGGAGAATGGGGATCCAGTGGCTGCGGGAGAGGAGGGGCCTTGTTAATCTCACCAGGCTGCTGTGGTTGAAAGGATCCACTTTGCGCCCAAGCAACCGCTTATGTTATTATTTCTCTCAGCGGGCTTCAAGCTGCCTGCAATTCTCTGTTAGTTAATAAGAAAAGTGAGAGATGCAACAATTGCTTTTGCTTGGCTGGCATGTAAAGACTTTGTCACTCAAAAATGGAACAAAGGCCCTAATAACACCCTGTGCCTCGAAGGCGAGTGTCAGGGAACAGACCGAAATCAATTATCTGGGTGAAATTCAGAGACAGGAGGAGCGGCACACACGTCCACAGCAGCATCCAGACCACATAATCCCATTAACAGGGTGCTGCTGCTCCCATGGGAGGGCAGAGACACACAGGAAAATTGTAATTAAAAGTAAATAAAGAGCAGTGAGCCCCTGGTGCCCTTCTGTCACAGCCCTGAGTACGGACATGGTTCCATACCATGGTGGCAGGGCTCCAGAGCAACTCCTGGACGAGGTGAGCTTCGAAATGGGGATGAGCTGCAGGCTTTCATGGGCATGCTCGCTAGTGCTGCTTATTAGTGATGTTTAAAAGCTGGGTGAGGAGCTTGGAAAGTGCCTGTGGTGTGCCAACAGACTGGCAGAATTTTCCTGACATAGGATGTGGATGACTTCGGAGATTTTTTATGTATGTCTCTCTTGCTAAAGTAATGTTTGAGGAAAATAGTGAAATGAATGAACGAATGATTGAATGAGTATGTGAGTGAGCAGGGCAGTAGGACGTATGGTTTATTTGAGTTTTCCCTAAAATCAGTCATCATCTAGGACATCTTTTAAAAATGTAGATGTCCAGACCTGACCCCAAACCAAGTAAACTTACATTTCTGGGGGTGCAGCTCAGGTTTCTGTAGTGTGGCATGCTCCTTCGGGTCCCTAGATATGTGCGGCCAAAGTTGAGAAGCTTTGAACTAGAGGGTCTCCCCAGTGGAGAAGCTTTGAACTAGAGGGTCACTCACAGTCTTCTTCACCTGGACTCATGGGGTTTTGTCATGAACTTCAGAGTAGACAGAGTAGCCAGCAGGCCATGAAGGCAGGTGAGGTGTGGTCTCATCCCTGCCAGAATTTAGCTTTGCAACATGGGGCAGGTAAACTAAACTTCAAATCTCGGTGTCCTCAACAGTTTAAACAGTCAGGAAGGGATGATAGTCGGTAGATTTGACAGCTGTGTGATCTTGAAGCCCCAAATCCCAGAACTCATGCAGAACAACCAGCATAAATGGTACCGAGTTCCTTTTCTATGTACCGCATCTCTGCGGGGAGATCAAAGATGTATATCTAGTAAAAGGCAGAGAGAAGTCCTCGTAATTCCCATTATACTGTACGTAGATTCTGGATAGAAGGGCAGACCCTCAGATGATTGGTAAGTGTATATAAGCAATTGAGATAAGCACGATAGCAACCACCTTTCACACTCATTATCTCCAGCTACCAACAAGGCCTGACACAAATGATGTGCAGTAACTATTCAGTGAATGAATGAATGAATGAATGAATGAGTGGTACCTCTGTTGGATGAATCAGTGTGGCCTGTTTTTGGCAGCTGAGTATTTCTGCTTGACTAGATGTTAAGTAGCCTGCCCCCAACTCCCAACAACTTTCCGAGAGGCTGACTGCTGTGCTGAACTATGATTAATGGTTTCTAATATCCCAATCCAGCTACACAAATCCATGGATTCTATCAATATGCAAATCTATGTCTTTAGAGTCAAGAGGGATATAGTCCCTCCTCCAGGAAGGATAAGTTTGCACCTGTTGAGATTTTAGTGTATGTCACTCGGTAAAGATCTTTATAACTCCTTCAAAAATTGTCCTCTGTTTTGTTTAAGTATGTTTTACCCATCTCCCAAAGTCAGTAGGAGCGAGCCTGGGTTGAAATCAGGCAGGCCTGGGGTGGTGGGAGCCCTCTGAGGAGATACCGACAGGATTGAAGGAGCAATTTTAAATTAATTCCCTGGAAATCACTATAAAGGATGCACTGCAGCGTGAAGGTGGGTTCTGAAGCAAGGAGGGAGATTTCAGGCTATTGTCCCTCCCAGACTCCTTTAGTTGATGACTGGTGGGTGCCAAAAGCTGCTGATGTGTGCCAAGTGTGTACTGTCAACACCCCTGCTCCCCCGCCTATCCTCTTCAGTGTTGTTGCTGGTGAAAAATCTGTTTGGAAGAAAGCACAGTCAATGGGATTGACACTTATTTATAAAGACTAAGTGGTACAGTTCAAACCCAGCAATAGCAGCTGGCACCAGCCCCAAGGCCCTCTCAGCTCCCGTGAGAAGTCATTCAGTGTAAACCATGGTACACAGGGGCTGCGGTGAGTCTAGTCAGTGCCCGCAAGGGCTGGCAATTATTGTTAAGTGGGATGTGTCGCCAACTTCACAGTGCTGGACAATGTGTCAGCTCAGAAAGGTAGGACCAGAGGGGTGGAAGGAGGTGGAGCAGAGGGAACCATCCACAGGGAAGCTCAGAGGCCCCTCCCAGGAAAACCTTTGTATAGACCCAGCTGCATGCTGCACTAAAACCCTGAGTATTCCTTGAATATTCAGGTGGGCTCTCCCTGCCACCAATAAACATGAACATTGGCTAACAGACGGCAACAGCAGTGAATCTGCTGGAAGAGGAGACCCTGAGGTGCCCAGTTATAAGTCAAAGCTACTTCTAGGTCAGGCTGAAGCAAAAGATGGAAAAAAGCAGTTTTAGGGTCAAGTGTTTGCTTTACAAAAAAAGTCAGTACTATCCATTAAATTCTCACTCCCCCTAAATCTCTAAAGATGATTTTATTTTTTGAGCAGATATGCTATACGTGAAATCATTGTTAGTCTTAAATGTCATGTATATGCCCTGAGGTCGTATTGCTTGAGGTACAGTAGTAATGAATCAAATACATAATTAATACACAAGTACAATGATATGCTTGAGCCTTTCAGGGTTACAGGTACTCAGAACAGCCTGGATGTGAATGCAAAGAAAGACTGAGTAATCATGGAGAGACCAAAACAAACTAAAATTAAAACCTAAAATAAGAGACCCAGCCAAACCAAAATTAGGAGATGCTGTCCCATGTGCCCCCTGGGTTTCAAAATGCCCACACAACATGTGGCCTGAATCAGAAATACTTGTAAATAGATGCTGTGCCACAGAAAGAAGAGGAACTAGTTAACAATCTCAGGGAAGATTAAGTAAAATATTTGGAAGTTCCAGACACTCAGAAACCCACTCAGAATACACGTAAACGAAACCATGTGAATTTAACATTTATTTAATTAACGGGCATTGAGTGCCTAGTATGTTTTAGGCTATGCTAAGTATGGACCCTTGACCTAAAACCTCAACTCTATTAAGCCCGCAAGCTGAAAGGGGGCTCAAATGATGAATAACCCAGTTTAGCTCTGAATAGGGCTCCTACGAAAGACACAGACCTACAGAAAACTTCACCTCTAAAACCTCAAATCTGGTACGGCTGAAAGAAAGTGGAATCTAATTCTCATCCAGCAGGGTTGTTACAGAGGTGTACGATTTGGGGACAGGTCTTCAAGACTCGGGTTCTTTATTCACCAGTGATAAATTGGACTAAATAATCTTTAAATTTCTTTTCTTGTTGTTTTCTTTTAATATTCAATGAACTTGTTTCCCTACCCAGAAGTCAACTACCGTCATTTGGTCTGTAATCTCTATTAACAAGGCCTCTAAGATACAGGCTATCCAGGACGATATGTACCCCAGATTTAGTAAAAATATCATCTCCCCTCTTCCAGGGCTTTTAAAAAACTCCCGTGGTAGTCAATCTAAGGGGTTGACTGTTATTTGGGGAGTATAAGGGACTAAGGGATGGACATTGTACTCCCAGGCTATGCCACATGACCCTTGTGGAAACAGCATACTGAGTCAGGATTGTTGCATCTGAGATGCTTTCATGACGAGTGACTGAGCCTCAGGGGTTCTCCTCCATGGATTCACTTGGTGTGATCCAGAACAAATCCTCTTCTGCTTATGCATCTCTGGATTTAGCCTTGGTCGTTATATAATCAAAAAAGGCAGAATTTTCCAGCAAGTAACGAGAGCACCTCATATTTGGAAATATGAACGCTTCCTGAATTGAAAATAAAGGAGGAGAAAAGAGAAGGTAATTCAGTTAGGTTCTTAAAAGGTTGAAATGGAAACCATGGCCTCTTTCACCGCCTCTGTCTCCCCATCTCCAACTCCCGGGTTCCCCAGCTCATAAGTCCAGCCTCCTGCAGAGACTGGCTGGGGCTCAGGCCCCTCAGCCCACCCCTGCCGACGCTGGAATCCGCTCCCACCGCCGCCACCCGGAAGGAAGCAAGATTAAAGGCAGCCGCTTAATCCCCCTGCAAAGCTTCTTAAGTATTTCTATCAGGGTCAGCTCAGTCAGTGCTTATTCAACCTGCCTCTGGAAAATATCCTAATTTAGGCCATTCTGCTGACTGTCAAGTTGAGAGAAGCGAGATGCTGGATCCTCATCTGAGGGGCTGGGGAGAGGGGCAGGTGGCAGGAGGGCGGAAGTGGGGGTTGGGTAGGCCACCTCCTTTCCTCTGCAGAGCACAGGACAAATTTGGTTGCATTCCTCACTGGCTTCATTTTACTTCTCAAAAGGATTCTTCAAGAGAATTCTTCAAGAGTCCTACCAGTCCATACTGAGGGTCTGGTGTGCTCCAGAACCCTGCTGGAAGCTTGCTGTGAAGAAGAGGGGAGGTGCCTGCTCTTTGCGCACAGCCCAGCTAGGGAGACAGAAGCTGAGCAGCAGCTCTGGTCCAGCACAGGGTGGGCGAAGGCTGGGATGGAGGGTGGGGAAGCTGGCCCAGCATACAAGAGGGCAGAGAGCTGAGGCAGGCGGGTTGGGACAGCTCCCAGAAGGCAGTCCTGTTTAAGCTCTTATCAGACACAAAAACTGTAGTTCACCAGTGCACCCAGAAAGGTGAGGTGGGAGAAGGCGGGGGCAGAAGAGCAGCCGTAGGCCGCAAGGGGACGAGAGGGCCGAGAAAAAAGTCCAGATGGTCCCTCTAAGCCAAGCGAAGGAGTTCAAGCTTGATCCTGAGGGTGACAGAAGCCACACGAGTATTTCTACCTGCAGAGCGAGGTGACCACACTTGCATTTTTAAAGATCTCGGATTGCTCAATAGAAAACGGACTGGCAGAGGACAAAATGAAGAGGAAAGATCAAAATCCATTGCCTGCGGTGTGTTGGTATGGGAAGCTGGCTGCAGAGCTAGGAGAGGTGGCGGGTTTGGAGAGATAGATGGGAAGCTGGAGTGTCAGAGTTTACTTGGTGGTTGCTTGCACGTGATGGCTGAGGAACAGAAAGAAATCAAGATGAAAGCCCAGGTTTCTAGACTGGACGCTGGAGTGAGTGTAGCAATACGGAATGAAAAGCAGCTGCAGAGGTGGCGGGTGAGTCTGCAGAGGTAGCCCGGCAGGGCAGTGGAGGCAAAACGCACAACGCGCAATAAGGAGTGGACATGGTTTTAAATGGTGTTGCCGCTCACCTCCCCGCTCCAATTGTCTGTTTACTTTTATTTTCTTTGCATTGATTACAAATGGACAAGATGAGGCGTCCTTTTAGGATCCATACCATTGATACACTTTCTTTTTTCTTTTTCTTTTTCTTTTTTTCCTTTTTAAGCAGGGAGTACAGTTGAGGGTTGAAATGTACTGCCATCTGAAACTGTATGGAAAGGTTCCAGAACCTGTGCTTTCAGGCTGACAACACTTGTGTGTGATCAGAACCATTTGTGGGGACACACAATCTGATTCAGCAAAGGACCAACTGGGGAGGCACCTTGTTGGGAGCTGGTGGAGTGGCACCAGGTGTGGGCTTTCAGAGCTGCTTTGTTCATGATCTGGAAGGGGAAGTAAACTAGGCATTCAGGAAGTTTTCAGCTGAGTAGCCAAAAAGGGAAACACCAGGGAAAATAGCACAATAATTGGAGTAAAACGCAAAGTGGCCAGCAGAGAATAGGGACCATGTGTACCCACTTTTGTGTTGGTGATTTATGGCAATGGGAGCACATTCTTTCTGAAGAGAGAAGAGTGGAGTGCTCCATTAAGGTGTCTGGGAAGTACATTAGCTCTATAAAGTCACTAGGTTGCGGTTCATTCAACGCTTCATTAGGTGTTAAATGACAGATGATAATAATAATATTATTAATCATACATGGCTAACATTTATTTAACTCTTACTGTGGGCTCAACGCTGAGCCTAGTATGTTACTTCTTTTTATACTCCCTGAAGTCTGTGAAGTAGGCACTACTACAAATGAGGAGAGTGAGGGCTGGGGTTGAAGGGACTCCCTCAAGGCCTCACAACTGTTAGGTGGTAAAGATGAAGTTAGAATCCGGGTCTCTGTGATTTTAGAGGTTCTGGTCCTAACCACTAACTTACACTGCCAATAGCATCACAGAAGTAGTGTTGCAGTCAAGTTTCTATAAGAAAGAAAAGATGATTTGTAGAGTTGAATGCACCTAATAATTATAATACACCACTTTGAGTTTAATGGGGAAACTCAATGAAACTCCATGTGGCTGAGCTGTCTGCATCCAAACTCTTTAAGCCTCCTCATCTGTAACATCTACCTACGGTAAAGTCTTAACCATTCTTTAAGATAAAGCTCACATATCTCTTCTGTTGAACATCCCAGACTCCCCCAGAGAAAGACCCTAAGTTCCTGTACTCCCTACAGCCGTCATCCGTCCTTTATAAGAACTCTGTCTATGATGAGTTGGCCATGATTCTGCATATGTGTCTTCCTCATTAGTTTATGAGAGGGAATCTCATATTATTCCTCTTTGCATCCCCAGCACCTAGCAGCGTGCCTTGAACTTAGTAGGTTCTTACTATGTTTTGAAGATACGAAAGAATGATTGAATCATAAAACACAGATGCTATTAGTTTGTGTATGAAAATCATTCCGTGTAGGCTGGGCGCGGTGTCTCACGCCCGTAATCCCAGCACTTTGGGAAGCCAAGGCAGGTGGATCACGAGGTCAGGAGATTGAGACCATCCTGGCTAACACGGTGAAACCCCGTCTCCACTAAAAATACAAAAAAAAAAAAAAAAAAATAGCCAGCTGTGGTGGCAGGCACCTGTAGTCCCAGCTACTCAGGAAGCTGAGGCAGGAGAATGGTGTGAGCCAAGATCGTGCCACTGCACTCCAGCCTGGGTGACAGAGTGAGACTCCATCTCAAAAAAAAAAAAAAATCATTCCGTGTCATGATGGCGATGATCTGGTTACTGAAAAAATACATGAGATACTTTAAACTAAATTGATGTTTGGTAAGTCCTCAGCACTTAGTACTACATGCTGAATGACAGTGAGCACCCCCGACGGCATAACTTGGATAACTTTTGTGATTGTCAACATAACTTCCTTACCACAATTGATAATCATGTCCAGAAATAAGACCCAACTTATTAAAGGCAAAGCCATAGATAGGGCAAACTAAAACGTTGTCATAAAAACCAAGGGATGCCTTATGTGCAATAGTCTCCACTTTTGAGCCAGCTGGAGACGGGCAGGGGTACTGACACTTCTCCAGCCTCATCTCCTGGCTGTCCCTCCTCATATGCTCCTTTGCTCCTACCTCAAGTTCCTCACAGGCCCTTGAATTTGCTAAATGCTTTCTTGCTGTGGACACATGGGCACCTCTCTTTCCTTGCAATCATCTCCCCTCTCCACTTTGGCCTCCCTTGCTTTGCTACCTTCAAGTCCCCTTCAGTCTTGGTTCAGATATGAATTCCCTTGAGACATCACCCCTGTTTATCAGACAGCTTCCCTCCACCTTGGTCCCATGAACTCCCCTAGCTCCTCTCAGGCATTTGTGGAAGCCATCTGGAGTTCTGGTGTGAGACTCTTTCCTTCTCTGCATCCCTAGCATCTCATTTGGTGCTGTGCCCCAGTCCCAGCACAATCCTGGTGTACGTTGTATGGAGGAGGAAAGGAAAACGGAGGGATGGAGAGAAGGGAAGGCAGGCTCTAATGCCATACTGTCATTTTTCTAATGTTAGGGGGCAAATATGGAGTGCTCTTCAGTTAGTCAATTCAGGTCCTAGAGTCTATCCTCATGCCTGAATGCTTAACTGGAGGTGATCCAAACATCACTATTTACTGAAAGGATACATCAATTCCCCGTACTCTCATATATTATAGACATTAGCCCACATATGATAATGGCAGCCTCATTAGAGGAGAAAATAAGGGGGAGACTGAGAGGGAGGAAGGGGAAGAGAGAGAGAGAGGCTGACTATCTTTCTGACAAAGGGTAAAGAAAAACCACAAGAGGGCATGAGTTTGGAAGAGGCCGAATGGAGTTTTAAAGTCAGTTCTCTGGTCTTTCATATTGTTACTCTACACGCACTGGGTGGTTGTTAGGCTGGGCGGAGATAAAAGCCGTGGAATGTCTTGGTTTGCTAATAACCTCCATACAACTGAATTTCATACCAGCATCACCTACTGTAAATACTTGATCCAGGAATGGTATGGTGACTTTTTACAAAACCTTATAAAAGATGTAGATTATCTCAGGGCTGAAAGGTGAAAAATAATTATATCTTTAGAGGCCTTTGCAAATTCCAGATGCTGCCACAGCTGTATTTTAATATTCCAACACTAGGACAAGAGTGAATCTTGCTATGTGCCTCTTATCTTCCCCTCACATACCAATGCTGTCAATGCCATTGGCAATTTTACATGTAAATGAGCCCATCCATCACTCCTCACTCTGCAGCAACTCATTTCTAAGCCTGCCATAGAGTTACACCATTAAATCTCCCTGCTTTACAATATACATCATGACATATTTGACATCAATCAGCTGTGTCAGCCTGCTCACTGTAAACCATAAACTTGCTCTGCAGCCCTCCCTGCATGGGGTGATTAAACCTGCTTGGGGTAGCTTCCTGATTACAGTGATAAATGATGTTTCATTTCCCACTCACTCTTCCTCCACCTGTGCCTTGCCTCTGCCCCAAGCTCCTAAAGCCTGCCTGTTGGAGGAGGTAGTGGTCAGTGGGATATGCACACTGAAATGCTGATTTGTACACCTGGGTTCAAGCCCTGACATTAGCAATCAGTGCTTAGGTCTGAGTTATGACTTTGCTATTTCTAAATGATGATGACAGACTGCATCCTTTGTTCTGCTATGAGGAGACAAGGATGAGGACTTGGAATTCTTCTAAGGACAGTCCTCCTGCCTAATAGGGAGAGACAGACATGAACAGCAATTCTCAACTCCCAGTGGTGGATACTGGCCACATAACCCCCTAGACCTCAATATACAATGGGTAATTTCTGGCAGGTTAGCCATAACAACATCCCATTCCAACTCAGGAAAGGACATTGGAATTTACATGAGAGAAAATCACATTGTTATAAATGTAGCTTTGAATCTGTTGTGACTGATTTTTTTCAGTATTTCATTTGCAAACTTTAGTCTATTATTATTAGAAGTAATACATTACTTGTGACACACTGCAATATTACATCACACCATAAGCTGACTGCAACACACCAGTGTATCATGACACTCCACTGGAAATCCACTAGACTAGATGATGCTCACGCTTTATTTTTCAGCAGGGAAATCCAAGAAAATTCCAGCACTGTAAGTCAATACTCCACTGAGCTGACTAGGCAATCCATCTGATCCCTCTAAAAGTCCTTTTGCCCTTCCTTCTGTGGAGTCTGAGATAGCCGCAACTTCTGCTTCCTGGCACAGTGACCAAACCATCTGCTGACCAGGGGAAGCAGCCTGGATCATGTGCGCACGCCGGAATATCTCCTCAGCAATAAATCAGAGGGCTCTCTGGACCCAGCAAAACGCAGAGTAGTAAGAATTCTTTATCCACATTTACCCACTTGGACACAGGCCTGGTGCCTGCCCACCTGCTGCTCGTGCTCATTCCTATCAGTCTGGCTGCTCGGGTCTCCCTTTTCTAATGATCGCATTCATCGACCAGAGTTCACAGTGGTTTGTCCAGACTGGGGGTGCAGATCCATCTGGAAGGAGCAGAGCAGAGGGCTATGGTATTGCTGTACTGCCACAAATCAGATTCAATGTCACAGCACTCTCCAAGTGCCCACAAAATGGTAGGGGATCTTTGAGGTGGGTGACAGGGGAGTGAGAAGAAATATAAGGGAATGTGAGCAAGATGCGGACAGGGAGTCAATGTGTTTGGGGGATTCAGCTGGTCTCATGATGTGGGAGGAGGAGGTGGAGGAGAAAGGTAGGAGGAGAGAAGCCTTAAGCAGAGGAGGGACAGGAGTGGAACAAAGGAGAAAGTTAGCTTCTTGCTTTCATTCCTGGGACAACCAGAGTAATGAACCCTCTTTCTCGAGAAGACGAATGGGCAGCTGTAGAGATTATGAGTGAGGTTTTATTGCAGATCAATAAATCTGTGTCACAGATCCCCATCTGGAGGGAGTTTTAATTTAAAGGAAAGAGTGATGAGTTCACAATGACAATAAATCAAAAAGTTGTGTATTCACGTATGCATTAACCTTCTATCAAAACATACATCCACGTCAAGGCAGGAGTTTGGAAACAAATCTCGTAGGTGATTTCGAAGGACAGCTGGCAGAGCCCAATAGCTCACCTGCCTTCGGGACACAGAGGGGCTGCTGTCTCACTCGGCACCCTGGCCCACGTCTTTGACAAGAACTGAGGAGGAAGCCGAGGATTTATATTGGTGCCGTTAGCAGAAATTGCTGGTTGTCACCAGGCGACAGCTGCCTCAGATCAAAATCAGGAAGAGTTCTCCAAAAAGGAGAAAGGAGATTTCACAGCAACAAAACTGAGATAGCAGCTGACAAAAAAGTGGGGAGAGGAGGAACATATCTAGGGAATCCAGAAACCTGTGTTCAAACACAGTTTGAAGTGCTGGGCATAACTGTGAAACCCGCCTGTCATTCTCTCCCATGCTCCCTGGTACCCCGGTCTTATACGGGTGGCCTCACTGGGGCCGTGGCAGTGATCAGCTGCTCCACGAGGTGTGGCCAGGGACTGCTGCCAGCAAATCCCCTGGGACGGGAAGTCTAGATGCGGAGCGGCAGCTCTGTGACTTGAAAAGGTGAATCAGACACAGGCAGTGTTAATCAGCTGCCCAAGATCTCCCAAGAAAGCTGGCAGTGCGGGGAGGATGGCCACTTACTGGCTGACCCATCACCACCGTTGTTGCACGGTGTACATATAATTGTACTACTCTTTCAAAGACTTTTGTAGAAATCCTGGAAGGGACTAAAGAAATTAAGTGTTTAGCATCTATCACCAAACCAATCAATCAGTCCATCCATTAGTATCTCTCTCTGCACACATCTTGTAGATATAGAATGGTCTATGCATATATGCTAATGCTAATATATCCACATATCACGTATGCATCCACTAATTCATTTTCCAATTGGTAAAAAGACTACTACATCTCTATTCACATTAGAATTGCTAGTTAGGTGTGATGTATTTTCTATTATTGATGAGAAAATTGAGGCTTGAAATGATCAAGAAGCTGGGATTTTAGTCTAGGTCTCTCTGACCCCGATAAGCTTTTTCTTTTGTCCCACCAGCCTCTGGATGTGTTTGTGTGTGTGCACAGGCATGCTTCTATGTACTTGACTCCTTTCTGTCTTTCCAGCCTAATTCTGAATATTCCCCCTTCTATTTGTGCTGCGTCTCTGTGATGACTTGTCAAAGCTTTGCACGTGCTGTCTCCCACAGCTCGGAGCACTCCTTTACCCACACCACATGTGATGTGACTCACCCTGAGACACCCAGCTCATGACCACTCCTCTGCAACACTTGCCTGGACCAACACCCACTCCACTGAACACAGCTACTTTTCCTTTGTTTGTACCTTGTATATATCTCTATGAGAGCATTTTAAATTTTTATTGGACTTATTTTTTACAGATAGGCCTTTCTTAAGTTCACAGAGACTATGTCTTAGTTACACTTATTTACATCATGCTAGGCAGTGTGTGTGGCCCATCTTAGATAATTTGCTGAAGGTGGCTGGAAGGATATTTTTCACTAATGATGTTTTAATGAAGGAAAATGAATTCTGATCGAGCAAATGATCGAACAAATACAAAGAGAGTCCCAGTCCCTGGAGATATAACTGATCTGTCAATTCCTGATTATCTTAGGAACCTGTGCAAACTTTGTAAACCAGAGGGTTTTATCAGCCGCCTACTGTCTTCCTCCCCTTAAGCCATCAACGTGTATCAATTCATGAACATTGCATTTCTAGGGGTCAGATAATAAATCCCATTTCAAAGATAAGTAAAGCGAGTCCTAGAGAAAGCATGGCGCTCTCGTGACCCAGTGAGTCACCTGGCCAGCCAAGACAGAGCCCTAGGCTTGTGAATCATTACTGCGGAACCTTAGCTCACTGATCTTGTAAATCAAACTCAAGGAAGGATGTCTCCAAAATATTCACTTCCTCTTAAACATTTTGTTTCCCAAGGCTTCTGCCAACACATTGAATGTGATAGTCACTTTTAGAGAAAATCGTGATATCATTAATAATCTTTCCCGTATCAACACAAAATATCTGAAGACTCCAGTCATAGTCGCTATGCAAATAACTTCATATATGATCATGTCTGAAACGTATAAAGGGAGAAAATACAAAGAAGATACAATAAAAGCAATAAAAATATTTATTTAATGCCTAATAGGTGCCAAAGACTTTCCTAGGCACTGAAGACAGTGGTGGGTGCCAGTTCTGGTGAGACTTGCCTTCTGTGTTAACATCCTTGTTTCAACAATCACCATGAACACTTACTGAGGTTTTTCTATGAGACAGGCATACCCTTTTAGCACTTTACACCTCCAATACTGTGAGTGGGCGCTCTAGCCCCCTTGCGCTGATGATGAAACTGAGCACAAATAATTTAATTAACTTGCATAAGGGACAGCCAGTCTGAATCCAGAGCTCACGCTGCTAATTCGTCTCCATAATGTTTCTCCTATTTGCTGTTTCCTTTCTGTTCTTAGCACTACTTTCCTATTTAGAGAAAGCTTTCTAGATTTTGAAGTGGCCTTGTAGCTTTTCTCGTCTCCAGTCCCCTCCATTCTCACACTACTGCAGCTGGAATGGTTTTCCAAAAAAGACAGTGCCTGACTTCAGATAACCTTTAAAACTCCCATTCCCTGTCAAATTCCCAGTCTGAATTCCCAAGCGTGGTATTCCTGGCCCTTAATGACCTGGGCAAATTCATATTTATATTCTCAGTCTTTATTCCATAATTACTCCTATGACTCTTTCCAGTCACAGCCATGGGGGAGGCAGGGCCTTTGTGCTCTGTGCTTTCCCTTAGACTGGACTGTTCCTTCTCTTCTTAGCTTGACTGCCCTGTGTTTCTTCCAAAGAATAGCCTAAAACACTTTTCCCAAGAAAAGCTTTTAACTTTGCTCCTCCTGTAATCCAGCCTCACAACTCCATTCGCTGTGAGCTCCCAGTAGTTTCTTTATGTCCCCATGGCAATATTTATATCCTAATAACTATTTGGTAGTGGTTTATGTGTTTTCTCCTCTATGTAAATTTGTGAACTTAAAAGCAGAGACTGTATAACTCAATCTTGTAATCCTGCAGTGCTTAGCACCATGCCTGGAGCCTAATAAGAAATCCATAAATATCAGTTGAATTGGATTGGTTTTTCTAATATCAGAGAGTGTATGTCATCTGTGAGATGATGGATACGGTGTGATGTGTGTGAAGAGCATTAGACCTGGAAGCATAAAATCTGGGAACCACTCCTTGCTCTGCCACTAGCTTCCTCTGTGTCACTGGGCAAATTCCTTCTCCTTTCTGGGCCTCATTACCCCATCTAAAATGAGAGGGTAGTACAGATAATATAAATTGTATTATATTACAGTTTAACATCTTCAACAATCTTTCTCATAATTTTTATATGTTTAATAAATAGTTGTTGAGCACTTTTTCTCTTCCAGACACTCTACTTGCCTTCAGGGATGTAGAAACAAAGACAAACTCTGGAATTGAGAGGCTCACATGAGCTTTTCATATCAACATTGCAATCTAAGTGGGGCAATTATTAACCACACATATTTTTTCAAAAGAGAAACTGAAGTCCAGAGACCTTCAAATTTTATGATTATTAGATATTTTTAAGATTCTGGGTCATAGCAGTTGAGTGGATATAAACAATTATTTATAATTTGCCCCATAGTGGAAAACAAATTTCTTCAAAGATGTTGCACTTAGACTTACAGAAAACCTCAATTACTGCATGGAATTTGGCAGGTAATCTAATTTACCTCATTGACCACCTTTTAAAAAAATGTTGTCAAGTCCATGCTGTTTCATGTTTTCATGCTTATATAAAGATACAACAGAGAAAAGGAGCAAAATCTCTGCTAACAACACTAAATTGAAACGATGGATGTCAAATCTGATTTTCTCATAGAAAGTATGTTATCATGTGGTTATATTCCTTACCAAAAGTGTGAAGTCCAACATTTTATAGGCATGACCATAAACATCATGTTTAATTTTGTGCAGATAATAAAACTATATTCTTTTTTAAAGTATAAAGCTTTCTAAATCCGTTTGCTCCGTTAAATTTAATAAATATCCCAAGCAATACAAGTATATAAGAATCTCTGATATTCACTGCTGGTGAGAGAAATGTGAATAAGATGTTGTTCTTCCACTGGGAGTTTTGTTCTTTTATTGACAATAAAGAAGTGTATGAATATGCTGAAAGTCATAAAATGTTAAGTCTCTTGAAGAAGAAAGAACATGCATTAACATTATTGATCATTTGCTGTATTCCAGGGACTATAATAAGATCTTTCTATTATTGGAAATTAGTATTATTGCCCCTACAAGGTGAGTTTTAGTATTAGAGTAGGGTAAACTTTTTTAAAATTAAGGAATAAAGCTTTAATTATCTGAATCCAAATTCTAATATAATCTGATAACGGTAAATCATATTATTTTCATGTTTGGGAGTTCACACACTTACACACATACACATCACACATACAAGTAGGATGAATGGAAAGAGAGCAAAGAAGGCTTCTTGTGGGAAAAGATATGTACACTGAGCTTTGTTTAGGATGGGTAGAATTCTGGTGAATTCATAATAGAGGGGACATTTCTGTGGGAAGGAAGGACCAGAGCAAAAGCAAAGACAGAAGGAATCATAGTATATGCTCATGTAAAGACAAGAATTTCTGTTGGGTTGGAAGGTGAGGCTGGTCCTGATCTCATGCTTATTTCATGTTAGGTGCTGGGGCTACAGTGATGAAGATGGTCAGGATGGCCTCTACTTTGTAGAAGCATATATGATAACATGAATGCTTCATCTATTTGTACTTCTTTAACAAAATACCTGAGAGTTTCATTTATAAAAAACAGACATTTATTTCTCACAGTTCTGGAGGCTGGGGTGCAACATCCAGATGCAGCAGGTTTAGTGCCTGATGTCATCCCTTCCAAGACAGCACCTGTGGCTGTATCATCCAGAAGGAAGGAACGCTGTGTCTTCCCGTGGCAGGAGGGACAGAATGGGCAAAAAAGAGTCACAGCTATTTCCCTCCAGCCCTTTGACAAGGAACTAACCTACTCATGAGGGTAGAGCTGTCATGACTTAATCACTTCCCAAAAGGCCCCCTTTCCTGACACCAGCACAGTGGGAATTAAGCTTCGACACATGAATTTTGGAGGAGACACATGCAAACCACAGCAACAGAGACATAGTAGGCGGCCTGGGAGTAGAGCGAAGGGAATGGCTGATGCTATCGGGTTGGCTGAGAGAAGACTTTGCAGAGGACATAACCCTTGCTGTGAGTTTTGAAAGATGATAAAGACTGTGTCAGGTGAGCAAGGAGGTGGTAAGGTGGATGGGATGGGAAAAGGAATGCTGATCCTGGCAGAGGGGATGGCAGGATCAAATCCAGAGCTCTTACTGAGTGTGGATGTTCAGGAAACTACTCTTGCCCTTTAGGGCATGAAAGCTGTGTGCATGCAAAGAGTTAGAAGGTGAGAGCTTGAGATAGACCAGAGTAGGCACAGGAAATAGCAGATGTCACGCTTATGAGTGTGGCCTGACTCCCTCACCCATGCCTCAATAAATAAGCTGGACTTAACTTTCCTGGCAAAAATAAGGGTATCATTAATGGCTTTTTATTAGAAAGTGTGAGGGTCAGAGTTGTACTTTGGGAAGATTAATCTAGCAGAGGTGTTTGGGCAAGAGATGGAAGGGAGAGAGATTAACTAATTGGTGGTTCTGCTAGTTTGAGTGAGAAGCAATAAAATACCAAACTAGGATGCAGGTGGTGGAGATGAAAAGGGTGGTACGAAATAGCAAAGTTAAAATCAACAGATCAGCAGGCCTGAGAGACAGATTTTATGTCAGGGCAAGGAAGACAGAGCTGGTAATATTGTGAAGGCAATTATAGATGCAAGATGAGATTTTTGGATAAATAGTCAAGGCTGGAAACAGATTTAGGCATCATTCCCACAGAGGTGATAATTGGACAGTGGGAGGTGATGAGAACACCAAGGAAAAGAATGTATAAAAAGAAAAGAAAGGACAAGAGAAAGGTTGGAGACAAAACTCTAGAGAATGCCTTTACTGAGGAGGCAGACAAGGCAGAGGAGCCCGCAAGGGGCAGAGGCCAGGCAGCCAGGGCCGGGGGAAGCAGGAAGGTCAAAATCTGGAGGTCCAGGAAGGCGGATTTCACAGAGAGGAGCAGCTGATGGCTGGGAGCAAGTGCTGCAGAAACAAGTAAGTTGGCTTGAGATTCAGCCAGTTTATTTGATAATTAATAAGTTAGTGATGGCTGGGCGCAGTGGCTCACACCTGTAATCCCGCACCTTGGGAGGCTGAGGCGGGCAGATTGCTTAAGGTCGGGAGTTCGAGACCAGCTTCACCAACATGGGGAAATCCTGCCTCTACTTAAAAATACAAAAATTTTCTGGGTGTGGTGGCGCACACCTGTAGTCCCAGCTACTCGAGAGGCTGAGGCGGGAGAATTGCTTGAACCCGGGAGGTGGAGCTTGCAGTGAGCTGAGATCACACCACTGCACTCCAGCCTGGTGACAGAGTGAGACTCTATTTTAAAAAAAAAAACAACCCACCCCCAAAATATGTCAGTGATAAACTTCAAGAGAGGAGTTTTCTGGGAAGGAAACAGGTGGCAAAAGATGAAGAAGCACGCAGATGCCAGGAAACTCTGTGTATAATGTCCCCTCTCAATTATGTTTGTCAGTGAAAGGAATAAAACACCCCACAAATTGAATGAGGACGACCTCCTGCCATAGGGGGAAAATCTCATTCAAATGTCTGTATTTGCTACCTCGCAGCTCTGTGAAGTGTCTGGAAATGGAGGGTGCCAGGTAAACAACATGCTAGAATTATTTGCTGATGTCTATAGTCCTTTCAGTCCTCAACAATTTGGAGCTGGGCTGCATCTGTCTGCTCACAAGCACATCCACAACCCATCAGGCTCTCTCCTGAGTAACAGGCACCCTTTCGCAATTCTCAACAGCAGCAAAGGCTGTTGCACAGCATAATGGATAAAGCTCAATCAATAATCCTAGGCAATTGTATAAAGTGGGGGAAAATAACACTGAGTCTGTGTTTCTCGCTTTCTTTTCACAGTTTCTCAGGCTATGACTATTTATTAGCCATACGGAGTGCAGTGAGGAGGGTGAGCACAGCACTCTGTTTGCACGAGAAAGGAGCCACAGCCTTCTGCACTCCCCACACATACCGGCCATTGATCAGCAGACAAGGGCAGCGCTGCTGATGGCACAGGGAGAGAGTTTGGCAACATCCTCGCGGCCCTCACCCCCCGTCCATCACTTTCCCGGCGATGCTTCTGTCCCAGCTAGGGTACTGTGGGGACAACCAGGCCTCCAGGCTCCCACAGAGGGTGCTGCGCATGGGGATGAGTGGCACGTGCCCTCCTACCTGAAGGCATCCCAAACCTGGTGGGTGCAGAGTTGGAGGCGATAGCAGGGAATTATGAATTCTGAGGGAGAGTCAATGGCAGCAGATAAAACCCCAAGTAGCTGAAATGCTGTTTTCATGCAAATGGGCCTAAGTAAAATGAAAAGAAGCAGGACAACGCAGGAGGAAAGGAAACAAGAAAGGAATCCAAGAGAAAAGCTGAATTAATTCTAAATGGGAGAATTTTCTGAGAGGCATTAGCCACTCTTGAAGAAAATGAATAGGTTCTCTCCCCACATGTATTAAATGTCTATGATTCTCTAATTTAGGAGCCTTTTATTGTCAATTGAAAGATGGAAAACTTCAGGTGTATTTCAGGGAAAGAGGCTCTCTCTTACCTATGTATTGTGATGCTCAGAATTAGTTTTTTTAGGATTTTAACTTTTTTTATTATACTGCACTTAAAAAAATTCCACAAGGCATGTCTCCCTGAAATACCCTCTATTAGAATGAATTCAGGGGAGGGTAAGATGAGGAGAAAATTCCTCGAAGGGTCAGAGGTAACCAGGCCTGTGTGAGCGACACAGGGCTGGGGTCATGGATGCTGCTTCAGGAAAGATGTGCCCAGCTCACATTCTGACCTAGAAGATTGAGAGGAAGGTTCAAGGCGTCAGAACGTGTTACAGGAAGAGCACGGGTTTGTGCAAGGTGGCCTGGTTCCAGTGCCACCATTAATTGAAAAGGTCATCTAGCTGTGCTTTCCTCATTTACAATATTGCATTAGGAATGGTTTACCTCCCTCCTGTAGCACGAGGATGACACGGGATACAAACACAAAAATGTGCAAGAAAAAAAGGGGTCTACATAGCAAGATTTAAACAAAAGGTGCTAATGTGCTTGAAAGAGGAAGCGAATGTCCCTTGGTAAGGCCATTTTAAAAAGTGAAATGACCCTGTGCTATGGCAAAACTGCCATAGGCTCTGTCTCCCAGCTGAGCGGAACACAAGCTCTGAGAGGACACTGAGGCTTCCGTGCGGGAAATACAACGTTCCAAGGTAACAATAGGAGTGAATGAGGAGAAGGGGTGGGCCCCAGGACTGGCCACCGGCTTTCTTCCTGGCTCAGGGAGGACCTAGACATCTCAACTGGGCTGCTGGCCCACCCAGTATGGCAACTCCAAACACACAATTGATTTAAGTAAGCTGCGCTACACTTCAGAAGGACAAATAACATTCCACCCATATCTGCTGTGTTCTCATTTAAAATTTGAAACTCAGAAAAAACCATTCCTCTGCTCTTTCTCCTTGACTTGGTAAAAGTAGTTCACGTGGGTCACAGCAGGTTTGATTTGATGCAGAGGTGACTCATTGGGTGTTGTGTAAAAGTGCTAATCTTCCCCCAACCACTTCTGAATTCTTAAATTCCTCTGACACATTAATTCTAACCCCAGCCCCAAATGCCCCAACATCTCTGAGAGTCCCAGAACAGAAATTATAGCAATTTCCTATAACCAGAATCAAATTCCAAGGTTGGAGAGCACGGGCCACGTCCTACTATTAATTCAAACATCTATGTGAAAGATTATGGTGGGCAGCTGTGATTCCATTAAAGGGGGCAATTTCAACTCCATTTCCTTGATAAACAGACACAAGCTCACCCCTAAATTGGGCTTGATAGATTTGATTAGGGTAGAGTTTTTGGAGGTTGTGATGTCTGCAGGAAAATTGCTGTTTGATGTGCAAGGCCAAATTGCACTTGAAATCTCCTTGCAACCATAGAGCGGGGGAGAAGGAAGAGGATGGAACACCTAGCCAATTGCTATCATCCAAGCAGCAGGGGAGTCAAGCTGTTGTATTCAAAATATCTGTTAGGTATGCAGCCAGTGTGTGCTGCAGAAAGCATGCCAGACTCAGGGGAACCAATGATTAAAAGCAGCAAAACCAAGTGTTATTTAAACAAAGCGAAATGTACTCATGCAATTTCTTTAGCCTATTTCTTTTGCAGGGAGAAGAAAAGATATGTTGCTTCCTTTGGAGACACCTGTGGTTCTATGTTTCACAATTCCCATGGAGAGCCTTGGGGTCAGGCAGGGATAGAAGGTGAAGCTCACTGCTCTAAAGCACAGTCTCCTGTCACAAACACAGAATGATGGGCAAAATGGAAGTAAAACCATTTAGCCTGCTTGGTTTGTTTTCAGTAAAATGGGAAACTCCACTTGTTTAGGTCAGTTCTACCAGATGAGACAATGGGGATTGTAATTACTTCTTTAAACCCTGTTCTCGGATTCCAAAAGTCATAAACCCTTCGTGTTGGAAAATGTGTTTGCTTTGTAAGTACCTGCACTTTAGAGAGAGCTTCAATTCCTTCAGCATCACCCATTCCACTGGCTTGGCACTATGTGCGGGGGATCTGAGGTTGACTGAGGATCTAGAGTGTGCTGAGAACCACACCAGGTGCTTTATGTCCATCATCTTATCACATCCTCCAATAACTTTAGGGATGGCTACTCTTTCCCCATTTTCAAATAAAGGCAAGGAGTTTCATCAAAGTTAGAAAAATTGGGTAAGTTCTTGTATGTGGGGAGAGGTGGACTAGGATGCAAACTAAAATCATCCTGACACCCAAGTCCAGATGCCTTCCATCATACTGGGCTGCTGCCATACTTGACCCTCGGCCACTAGGACTCTAGCTGAGGGCACACCAAGTCAGACATACTGATCTTCTATTTCTCGTGTTGCTCCCTCCTTGCAGGTCCTGTCCTGTGCCCACTCCTCCTGAGGAAGACAGTCTACTTGACATTACTGCTTGGATCAGCTATCATTGGATTTAAAGCTCCAGAATCTGCCTCCTCAATTCTGGTTGACAGATAGAAACCAGCTCTCCACTGAGCCAGGATGTATTTGGCTGGCTCCAAACCCAAAGCCCTTCTAGTTTCCCTGTGATCATCAGGGGCCTTGAATTGCCTCCCCTCTTTTCCAGTGTAGACCTCTTCATGAATCCTACCCTACATATGGCCCTACATTACCTGAGGATATAGAATAAATAAATAAAATCCTTTTTGATTTGTTTGTACACCTGCAACATTCCTTCTTGATTCAATGAGTGAAGATGCCCATTAGCTCAAATAAGAGCATTTCCTGATGTGTCCCAGGAGGTAGACATCCAAGAATTCTGTGCAGAGGATTACACTCCGGGCTGACTCTGTGTGGTATGGGATAGTTTAAAGCCCACACTCTAAGGATGGATCATATAGGATGAGCCTAATTAGAGTGGGGTAGGGTGGGATATAGTATGTATGGCCATATTTATCTTTCAAGATGTATACTCTTGATTATAAAGAGTGAGAGAGATTAGTTATAAACAACAAAGTCCTTTACTAAGCAAAAAAGTTAACAATTAAACAAGTAAGTGCTTTACTAAAAGAGTTGCTGACAGATTTGCTGTCTTTTTTGTTTTGCTTTTTTCTGTTTTGGAATTTTAATCAACGATTAATTGAACAAATATTTACACTGAGCTAATTGCTGGAAATGCATTGTTAATTAATACGGACATGGACTCTGCTAGTCATGGACCATAACGATCGAATAGGGGAACTATCATTGAACAAGCAGTTAGAAGTTCACTGGGCGTTACCATCTGCTTCCTGAAAGCACCTAAATAACCCAAGGCAGGTGCCAGTACAGATGGTTATTATCCATCTACAGGGAAGGAGGTTGCAGACATCTTAAATGACCCAGAACGATATCTCTGAATCAATAGAGTTGCAGATGTTCTGTCTATATAATAGCTGATATTCACACCTTAGTAGAAATGGACAATGGCTACATACTATTTTATGGATACAAATCAATAGGTCTTAAATTGTTTGAGGTGAAGGAATAAAGAAAGTTTATTGCGTCTCCTTTTAAAAGTCAGGAAACCTTAACATCAGCACCAACCATAGTACATGGCACATAGTAAATGACCACTAAATATTTGTAAAATAAATCAGTGGAAGAATTGAATCTGCTTTGTAGTCAGGCTTTAGACTGCTCATCCTTGCCACCTTTGCTACCATGTCCTTCTTCTGGGGTAAGCGAGGCCATGGGAGGACAGATGCATAAAACATTTGGAGGAATCTCCATCTTCCCTCTTTCCTAGATGTTGTTCCCTTGCAGAAGAAGAAAAGAGAACTGCAGCACTGTGCCAGTTCTCGGCAACGTCCATGATAACAATGGCGACTGGGAAGAGGAGCAGATAGGTGCCCAGGGGAGCCTGCAGACGGCAGCCCATGCACCCACACACATCATCAAGATGGAGATCACAAGGACCACGCTACAGCAAACCTTCAGTTAATTTATTTTACCCTGACACCCATTATTACTACCCTTTTCTTGTTTAGCTCTTGTATCAATATGCTTGGCTAATTTTTTTTTCTGCCCAGCTGCCAACCTTGGGCAGTTGAACATCTGGTATATCCCCAAAGGGCATTAGACCATTACGAAAGGCAAATTGATTTTTTTTTAATTTCATAAATCAGCCGTCAAATGAAAAATGTCATTTTAAATTACAAACAAAACCGAGTTGAATACGTGACTGCTACTTGTGCACAATTGGAATTATTTATGACTGCTTAAAATTTGTGGGGGGAGGCCATTGTAGTTTTAATTATATGATACAAGGTGAGATTATTATTTACTGGTGCTGACATGAAATTGCCGATAATTACTTAATATCTGTTGGAAATTATTCAACAGTTTTTAATTAGTGATACATACTAAAGTAATTGTTATTTTCCAGCGAATATAAAAATCCATCTGTGAGAAAAGACACCTGGGAGTTACATTAGTGATTGTTCTAAAATGCACTATTGATTTATACACATTACCATTACCATACTTTGTGTATTACTTTTCAATATTTGAGAGAGTCTTGCCTTCATCAGCAAAAGAACATAAGAGTAAGTAACAACTCCCAGAGTGGGTCATCAGCTAGAGGAAAAGGCATATTTTTGCACGGGTCCCATTTGTCTCGTATTTCCTTCGATTCTATCCAGAATAAACAAATGTGTTGCCATAGTCAGACTCAAATGCTCTTTGTCTACCTAGTGTCTTCATTTGCATTATCAATTCCTAGAGGGCAGGAGCCAGGTCTTTTTTTAGGGCTTGCTGCATCATGCCCTCCCTTAGAGTCCAATCTAGAGCAAATGTTCTATTAAAAATGTGTGGTTGGAGATGTGGAGCAGAGATAGTTGACAATCTGCCTTTCACCGTTTTATTGATGTCCTTTTAGTCACCCTTGAAAACCACAAGGAAAAAACAACAAAAAACATACCTCACTAGTTTCTAATAAACGATCTCAAGTCATTTACTTGCTGTAAAGATTACTCAGAAAAACCATTACTGACTAAACACATTAGTCAAAATCTTTTTTGTGCTAAAAAGCATTTAATTAGAATTACATTATTAGAGCCTTCTAAGTATTACTATTTCCTTTAGTCTTTAAACAATTAAGTGCTTTACTAAGAGAAAACAAAAGGAAGAAAGATATTTCTATTTAATCATTAGCTAAATATTTTCAATGAATTGCTCAGGATCACTTTTGATTATTTGTAAGTGTAATAAATGCAACTCCTACACTGACTTGTTAATACCACTCTCTCTAGGAGGAAGGAAGGCAGGAGGCATCCTCCCGATAGATCAAGCAGTGCCGTCATTGGTGCATGACAGGGAACTGCTATTACTATGCTATCCTCCCCAGGGCCCTACCTTTGCCGGCTCCAGCCTCTCACCTCACGCATGTGCTGATGCCGAGGCCATCCCACATTCCTGATAAGCTCCTGTGTCTCTCGGCTCCAGCTGCACCCTCTCTATGCTGCTTTGTGACGTTGAGGCTGGGACTCTACACACCCCATTTCTTCTTTGCCAGCTGGTTTCCTGTTGGCTCCTCAGAAGGGGTCACTAAGAAGGGTGGAAGGCAGAAAAGGGGTCAGGCACTTGCCCCCTTGCGTTGGCCTGCAGTTCCTCTGGCATTTTCCCTGCAAAGACCCTTCATGCTGGCAGCAGCCACTAGTTCCAGGGGTAGTGAGTTCTGCTTCCATCTTCCTTCCACACCTACCATTCAGTGTCATAGGAACCAGTAGCAGCAGCAATGCCCCTCCACAGAGGGCCAACTCCCAACTCCACATGACCCTCCTGCCTCCTGCATGCTCCTGAGACACCAGCACAGCCAGGCAGCAGCCTCTACTCCTGAGAGGGCTGGGCCCCACCTGTGCAGGGCCTCTTCCACAGGTACAAGTTCTAGCTTCTGACCACCTTAACCTCCTCCAAAACCTCCCAGCTGCAGGAGGGCTCTGCTATTTCATTTTGCCTTTCCAGTCCTTCAACCTCCTGTGGCCAGTTCCCTAGATTTTCCCTGGGAAAATAACTAGTGTGAGTTATGCTTCCCTGTTTGGCACTGAGCATTACACCTCCACACACATGCTGGCTGGCAGCTGATTGCCCCTGCACATGACTTCTTCAGTACGAAACGCCTTTTTCCCTTCCTCCCATCTGGAATATCCTATCCACTTCCATGCTGCAGCTCAGGCATCACTTACTCCAAGAAAGGGATCCCTCCACACTAGACAAGGCAGGCGGTCTCTACGGTTCAGGAGCACCCTGCGCATTCTCGCCATCACTCTGAGAGTTCTGTGCTCCCGCCCGTCCCCCACCCCCACCCCAGTCGACTGCTCCTGCAAGGCAGAACCACTACACTGCCACCACCTCGGGCAACGCCCAGCACAGATAGAAAATGCCATAAATATCTGCTGTTTGCCCTGAACTTATGGGCACGGGCACTGTACTGGCCTAGATGGGAATTAGGCTCCTAGAAGGGTCTCCCATGCCTCTACGAGACCAGGGTTCTCATGGGGACTCCCATTATGCAGACGTCATGCCGTATCCTGACACAGCAGTGTCTGGCTATGAGACAGACTGATAAACACGAGCAATAAAGGGCAGCTTGGAGGCAACTAGATATCATTTCCACAAGCTGCATATCAAGCATTTGACTTTATACCAATAGTATATTTAAGGACAGTCCTAAAATATCACTATTCCCTTTTTAAGTGATGCTAAGTAAATAGCTCATAACAATAACATCTCCCACTTATTACGCATATATTAGGAGCGCCTGGGCACTGCACGCTCTCATTAAATCCTAGCAACAACCCTATAAGGAAGAAATAATCATCCTATTTTTCAAATGAAGAAGAGATACGAGAGGGCTAGGATTAGGCTGCTGTGAGTAAGCCTTCACCACTGGAGTGAAATTTAAGGGGGCGAGAAAAAACTCAGCCATTGAGATGCATACTTTAATACAATACTCTCAATGAAAAAGTCAAGAATAAATAAGATGTGGACATTTTAAATAAAGACCACATCACCATTGCTGTTTCCCCACCCCCACCCCCCACCTTTGGCTACAGGGTCCAAGAAGGAGCATGGCTGAGCACTTCTGTAGCTTACCCAAGGCTGCCCCTCCAGTGAGGAGAGGCACCGACATGCAGGTTCAGGTTCCCCTAGCTCCAAAGTCTTAGTTACCCAACACTCCCTGCAGTGACAAGGGTGGCCATCATATTTTCTCTGTAGAGGCCATTACCTACAGCAGCTTTCCGCACTGGGCTTTTTCTTTAACGTAGCACAATCTAGGTAGGGGCTTCCAAAGAACATGAATGCTTTTCACATGGTATGTGGCGCTCACCATTGTTCTAAATTCTACACAAGCTATCTCTGCTTTTAGATGTCACGCATTCTAGGACAGTGTCTTAAAAATGACTTCTAAAAGGTAAAGTTTTGCCTGTCTATGCACTACTCATTCATTCATTCATTCAACACTCATCCAGCACTTATTTTGTGTCAGTCTATTGCCATTTTTTATTCAAGCACTTGTAGAACTCAGTGAATGAATAGGTAAAAAGTAGCAAGGAGTAAAATTCTTTCTTTCTTAGACTAACTCCCAAGGAACAAGGTAGTAAACTATGGGTAGGGAATAAAGGCAAACTTACACAGAAACTACGGAGCATGAAGATGGAAAGTGAGTTTTAGGTTAATAGCTATTGCAAGTCAATTACTATGAGGATCGCTGAGTAGAAGGATTAGTACCTTTCTTCCATTGCCTTAAGTTGGGCCATTACAAAATGTTTACCCTGGTGATTGGCTTGTACTCAAAACACCAGTGTGACTGCCCACAGGGGAGGTGCAGAGACGATTTACCCTCCCAAGCCAGAGGTGCGAGACAGACCCTGCCCTCAGAGGTGGTGTCAGGGAGGATCAGCACACGTCGTGCGCTTCACACCCTCCCAGCCCCCTTCATTCCCTTCTGACAAGCAGCATGTCTTTGCCTGGAGAGCCGTCCACGAGTTCAGTAGTCTGAAGCGATTACACCCAGCAAATATTTGTCGATGGTTATTCCCTCTGTCCCACAGTCTCGGCTTAGAAAAATGATAAATATTGAAGTATTTCAATCTTATCTCACCAGTCAATCCCTCTAGCACTCTGTTCTTGTGGTTCCATGATGTGAACCTTCCAATCTGCCTGTCTCTGGTATAGAAAAGGCCTGAAGCAGAGCCCAGCACAGCAGCTGGAAAGCAGAGCTGGCCCGCAGCCCACATGCTGACGCTCAGACCCACGCACAGGCCTCAATACTTCCCACCTCGGCTTCCAGAAACTTCTGCCAGGACCTCTTCCTAGGGTGCCAATCCCCGTTTTTGAAAATAATAGGGTGGGAGGTGGGAAGTGTGACAGGATAATATAGGGGTTTCCACTGGTCTAAAAGAGGCTTCCACCTTGTAAACCTGCACTATTACAGAGCAGTGGTAAGTGCTGTTTAGACTTTGAATCGGACCGACTGGGATGGAAACATATAGGTGCTATGGTTTTGAGAAATTGTTTAACATCTCTGCTACTCAGTTTTAAAAATCTGTAAGATGGAGATAATACTTGCTATTTGCTAGAGCTGCTTCAAGTTAAAGAAGATAACACAGTAAAGTACTGGGCACAGTGTATCTGTCTTTCATTTATTCAGTCATTGAGTTGCATGAGACCCTAGCTTGTGCTAGATATTAAGTGCTGGGGGTAGGGTACAAAAAGACAGAGATGGTCTTTCACCTCACAAAGTTCAATAGACACTAAACAAATTAATGTTCTTATTATCATTAACAATAACAATGAAAGAAACCATAACAACCAAATAATAGTAGCATTACCATTATTACTAATAGGAAAATTACTCTTCCAACATAGTGGACTCCATACAAACCTCTCAGTTCACATTCATGGGTAGCCCTTCATGTTTTGCAATTTTACTTTTTATGTAGATGGATCATGGAAATACTAAAAAGTCCTTCTAACTAGGTTGGCAATTCTCACTAAGCAGTTCCAGGGCTCCCATTCACTTTAATGGGACTCTGTCCACTCAACTTCCATATGTGCATTTCCCTAACTGCTCTCTGGAGAACCCAATCCAAGCTGTCTCCATTTTACAGTAGAGATAACCGGTTAGTAAGGGAAATTAAGCAACTTAACTAATGTGAATATGACTTCTTCCGTAAGTGTTTATATTCTAGACTAGATCTACAGAAAACAAACCTTTTTAAAGCCTAATCTTTCTTCTTACATATGAAACCAATTGCCACTCTTCTTAACTGGGAAGCTAGATGAAAGCAATACCAATTCAAAGATCAAGGGGCTGCATGTGGCATTTCAGAAAGAGCAGTGTGAAGGCACCATGCCCATTTGTTATGGACGTTTCAGCAGCACCCTCTAAGCCACAGAGGGAGGAAGCAATGAGGTTGGGGGTGGTGGCCAGAAAGAGGGAGTTATATGAAGAGGTGGTGAGGGCATTAAATAGCGGTGAAGAATATGGACTGTAGTGGTGGAGATCACGTGAGGTCAGGGACTCGAACACCCAAGGTGTAGAGTGGGAATCTGATTGATCTATCCCAGCTTAAATCCAACCAGGCTTGGCTGGTGAGCCGCCACCACCAGCAACAATTCAAACCCCGAAGGTCAGGATACTGTGAGAATATACTATCACCAGCAGGCATGCAGGCAAAGGAACAGAAAACCAGGTCTGCACCTAAACTCACTCCAGGACAACAACCAGTTGCATTACCTGCCAAGTATTTTCTGTTTGTTTCTTTTGCATTTGTTGTTTGTGCGTTTTTTTTAATTTTTATTTTTTATGGGTACATAGTAGGTATATATTTACGAGGTACATGACTGTTTTTATTTTTGCTAGGATATTGGGTATGATTACACATTTTCCACTGTATTAAAATTGTATCATTTCTGAAAGAATTTGAAAGTTATTTAAAACAGAAAAGATCAGGATAAGGAGGTTATTCATGCCCCAAATGCAGATAGCTGGGCCCCTCTCTTGTAATAACAATTATTACGTATCAGTAATAGCCTGCCAGGTGCCAAGCACTGGTTCTATATACATTAACTTTAGTCTTATGACAAACAGTCCTATGGGATAGACACTGCTGTTTCTATTTATAGATAAGTAACCTGAGCCTCATTGAGGTTAAATAACTTGCCTCAAATTAAACAACCAATTAAACTCAGAATTTCACTTCAAACTCTGCCACCAAAGCCGTATTTGGCTTCTAAGGGTCTCTTCATTTAATCACTGACTCACTCAGTTATTCGCTGATGCATTCATTCATTCACACATCCAACAGATATTTATCACACACAGCAGATAGTCTGTGTTACATGATGTGTGTAGAATGGCAAGTCAGATCGTCTTTGCAAAAGTCTTCTAAACTGTTGGAAGTATGGGTCACAGTTGTCTTTGTCAGGGGAGGTAAAGATTGTGAAGGAGCCTGAGGGGCCTTCTCAGATGTGAGTAATGTTATGTTGCTTGACCTGGGTGGTAGTTACATAGCTGTATTCAGTTAGGAAAATTTATAAGTTGTACATCCATGATATGTAGATTTCTGTGTATGCACATATTGATGTATGTATTACTCACACTCACATATTACATTTTAAAAAAGGATAAACACACACAAAAACAAGCAAGCAAAAATGATACTGTCCTTGGCTTTAGAAAGATAACACTGTATGGGATTAAAGAAAATAACGCCTCCTTAGCCAGAATATCTGCAAGTACCTTATTCATCTTGATGTCGGGAGTTGTTTGCTTTATCATACACCTTACTACTGTATTATACACTTAGATTAAAGTCAATAGGCTGAAACTAGCTTTGACCTCCTCTTGCTTGTTAAAATGATTGTGCAAAAATCACTGGACTTGAAGAGACAAAGCCTTCATTTTGTTGTTGTTCTCTGCCAACTTGTACACATAAGCACTGCACTAAACTACTTTGAATTTGTTTTCTCTCAATAACACCCATAACACAGGGTGACTTCAAAGATCAAATGTGTTTTGTAAACCTTAAAGCATTAATATTAATTAGTAGTAGTTATTGCTGCTATTTGTATTCTGAGTGTGATAGAGATTGCTCCAAAGATATTTCTGAATGATTAAAATAAACTTCGCAGTGCAGATCCGAATGCTTCTCTTTTCTCCTTATTTGCAACTTTAATCTGTGCCTCTTGACTCACACATCTGGGACTAAAGGGCAATTCAGATGCTAGTAACTGCTGAAATTGATATGGAGAGAATTCCCACAGGACTTACTGTCTCGTGAGCTGTAAGAGGACTAGATATTAGCCACAGGGTTTTTTTGTCCAGGACCAGAAAGTGGGAAATCTTAAGGCAAGCCTATTCCACAACAGTCTGCGAGAACCCCCCCAGGTGAAGGTCAACATTGCGACATTTGCCTACTTCGAATGGCCTGACTCTCTCAAGTGACCAGGAAGCCTAGAAGGTGCTGAATACATGGGATGCATCCTTCTTGCCTCTGAGGCCAAGAGGATAAAAGGAAATGTGTGTCTGTAGTGGAGACTTTACTATTTTTATATCACCCAGAGTAAGAGACCACTTGATCTTCCCTCAGCTATTTAGTAATTTCACAACATTACCTGAATCCCAATGTATTGAAGAAGAAAAATAATACATTATCAAGATTCAGAAATATCATTGCAATATGATGGTGCAATAAAACACGTGCAAAATGGCATGTGTTTTTCTCATCAGTCTATCCTGGAATAGAGCAAACCCACTCAGACTTAGGTCTCTCTTCAGCTTGCCCAAATAATTTTCTATGATTTGCTCCAATTTTACCTTGACCTTATCAATCTTTTTCCCCATATGAAATAATTTGTATTTGCATATTAAACTTCTATGTCCATATTCGTAATTGTCATCTTGTTATCCTTTTAGTCTGTACTTTGAAATATAATTTACACTTTTTATTGTAGGCCACTAATTTGAGTCTCAACAGTGACCCTTTCTCTCTTCATTTACCTACAAAATGTGTTGTTTTCTTCATTGAGAAACCTGCTTTTTGTTTCTAACTGCAGCAATACTTCTGAGCTCCACTTAAATCTTCTTCTTTATTATTATTTTTTTTAAATTCACTTTGTCATCTTCAGCAGCTCTATTTCACTGGGCATGTGTCTTTTTAAAATTCTCTAACTGCAATGAAATTTCTGAATTCTATATAACTATATAACTTTAGGAACTTTTGTGTAGAGGGAACCAGTCACTTACAAAGGAAAAAGAAATAGAATCATCGGCAACACAGGAAACCAGAAGAAACATAACATCCAGCGATGACTGAGAGAAAAGGACTGCAATACTAGACTCCTGTGTTCAGTCAAGATGTCATTCACTTGTCAGAGCAGAAGAAAGATTTCGAGAGTCGGCACGAATTCAGAGAGTGCTCCACGCAGAGACCCCGGCCCCCTGGAAGGAAACACTCAAGAACAGCTCAGCAAAAGAGTAATGAGCCAGAACAGAGACCACAGGGAGGGAGCGATGAGGAAGAAGAAACGAGGGTGAGAAATAAGCGCCTCTCTATCTTCCTTCCCAGGTGGCTAGAGAGAGATTGTCCAAGAATGTGTTCAAATCCACCCTTGAAAAGAAGAGCATGGACCCCAAAAGCAAGTCTAAATGCTGTCTAGAACTCTGCATTATAACTAGAACTTTAGGTTGAGAGAAAATAAAGTGGGAGAAGCACCCTAAAAAATACCAAAGATTTGCTGTGAGGTAAGTGGGGAGGAGGAAGGAACATTTCCTAAATGTCATATCTAATGAGAGAGGATTGGAAAGAAAATCGGGCATTTTGATGGGTGAAAGTCAATCTTGGTGAGGAAATTATATTTTATATTGTTTTCAAACAGTAGAGAGAAAACACATGTCTGATTGTGTCAGCAGAGAAGACTATAACTGTTACTAACGTAGAATGGAAGGTCTAAAAATACAAAAGAATATCTACCAATGACTTAGTCAAAAAATTAAATTTTAAAAACTACAAATAAAAATACAAAAGAGAGCCATTGAATGGATAAAGATTAAGATGTATTAGGTAGAAATCTCCATATACTATGTAATATATAGGCAATTATATAAAATGAAATGGCAGGAAGGATCTGACAAAAATAACTATAATAGGAAAGAGTAATAAAATTTTTTAAGTTGGCATATTTCATAAAAAAGTAACAGTAAGAAGATAGATGAATTGAAGAATATAGTAACTCATCTTCAGAAATTACAGAAAGAACAACAAAATAATCAAACAGACCTAAAAAGAAGGACTTAACATGGATATGATCAAGAATTAAAAAAAAACAAAGGAACAAATTAAAAAGAGTAGGGAATAAAATTCAAATGCCAGTTCATTGAAAAGTCCTTTGTAAGCCTGATGAAGAAGTAAACAGAGAAAACAATTATAGACACAATTAGGACTGAGAAAAGAGAAAAAGAAAAAAATCACAACAAAACACTGAGTCCAGACAGACTGAAGTGTTTTACGGGAATACTATATGAAACCCAGTAACAACATAGACAAAATGGATGCTATCCTAGCGAAATGCTAACTACCCAAATTCATCTAGAAAGCAGAAACGCTGAACAGATCAACTTAAGCACCTGTCATTTTTAGTAGGCACCAGGACCGGAAGCGTTCACAGCTGAGGGTTCAACTAACCTTTAAATTCCTAGGATATTTAAACTATCCCACGGCATAGAAAACAATAAAACTTCCAAATTTGGTTTAAAAATCCAGTATTGGCCGAGCGCCGTGGCTCACGCCTGTAATCCCAGCACTTTGGGAGGCCATTGTGGGCGAATCACGAGGTCAGGAGATCCAGACCATCCTGGCGACCATGGTGAAACCCTGTCTCTACTAAAAATACAAAAATTGACTGGGCGTGGTGCTGCGCGCCTGTAGTCCCAGCTACTCCGGAGGCTGAGGCAGGAGAATTTCTTGAACCCAGGAGGAGAAGGAGGCTGCAGAGAGCAGAGCTCATGCCACTGCACTCCAGCCTGGCGCCAGAGAGAGGTTCTGTCTCAAAAAAAAAAAAAAGGAAAGAAAAAAAAGAAAGAAAGAAAGAAAAATCTAGTATTATGTTACTATTAAAATCTAATAAAAATACTCTGAAGTATTTTTATTTTTGTGTATAGGCACAAATATATCATTTAAATATTAGTAATAGAATTGAACAATTAACTATAAAATGTTATACCACAATAAACTATTGTTTTATCCCAAGGGTAGAGGGACTCTAAGTAAAACTGTAACAGAATCAAAAGGTTACTGGAAATTAAATGGGTTGAGAACTATTTTAACTTCGGAACTTTAAAAAGTAATCTATCTACCTTAACGAGTTTAGTTTTTGTAGTTAATATTGAAATATTTGGGCTTAGTTATCATATACAATAGCGAATGAAGATTTAGTAATACTAATGCTCACAAAATAGCATATGCATGGATGTTTACAGGAAGCCAGAGTTTATATAATTCAATTTATAAAATTTCCTCACATGAAAGAAAACACATGATAATTAAATTTAAGCCTATTTTCAGTATTCATTAAACTAGCGTTTAGCTCAGTGGACAGGAATATCCTGTAGCCAACAGAGCCTAGTCTAAGAATGCCCCTTCAGATGTGCATCTGAACCCTTCTGCTAACCAGTGTTGATGATGGGAATAGCCTCCTGCAGGTACAATCTCTAATTTAAATGCTATCGATTGGAGCTTGACTTTAACATGTTTTCTAGTTCTCTTTTCATATTTAAATAGCATGATAAATCTAAAAGATCAATCACACAATCATGGCTGTATATTTCAAGTTCTCTGACACTGGGTTTTACTATTTTTTAAAAAATTCCCTACAGCATCTGTATGTTACTCTTTCTTTATCTTGGAAGGTGCTCAGTAATCATCTGGGTCATTAAATAAAGCTGAGTTAAGCAATTGCTTTCCTCCAGCCTCTGTTGACTTTAGTAATTGTTCTCAAGAAGAATCTGAACTTGAGCATCTCTGCATTACTCTTACCCAAACTGCAGACACATAATTTGTAAGGCATTCATGAGCGTTAACATGGTAAAACAGATATAACCCCAATGCACAGGTGACGTTTTTAGCTCCTCTTGTAGCTTAGTCATCTTGGCAAAACACATCAAAGCGTAGTCTGTCTAAAGATAGATATCCCACAGAGTGAACACTGAAGTTCCTTTGCTGGATAAGGTGGTCAGCTACAAGACTTGTCTTAAAAATTTTCAAGCTAATGCCATTTTTTCCCGAGGTTGTTTAGAACTTTGAGGTCTTAACCAAACACATGCTTAAGTACTTTAGAAGATAGAAAGCTCTTCCCCGAAGAAAATGCTGGCTGTCCCTGAAAGAAACCCTGCCGTCTCCACCTGCTCTGAAGTGAGATAGCCTTCTGTCTGTCTCCTCAACTTTCCAGCAGAATGACACCTTCCTTCCCATCTGGTATCTAGAGCATATGGCCATCGCAGCAACATAGAATGCCTGCACTACAGGTGCCTGTTAGAGAATTCAATCACAAGCCGCCTGAACCCCAGCACTCGCCAAAGGCTATCCTAATATTTCTGATATTTGACAAAGACTGTTTACTAGGCATATCAGCCTTTTAAAAACACATTCTGTCCTCTCCTAGTCCTACTTGCATTGTATTGTTAGGTTATCAGATAAAAAAAATACTGTAACCTTGTGTCCCAAATTAACCATCCTCATCAGGTCTGTACCTTAGTGTCGCCTCCTCTGCAGTCTTGGGCACAAGAACAGTGTCTTTGAACAAGATTTCTGCCTTGTTAAAAATTCTCTTGAAGATACCATTTACCTCATTACTAAAGGTTCATTGTCCTCATAGTAAATTCTGTCTTGAGTTCTGCTCCAGGAACATATTTTCTCTCAGAAAACCAGCATGCTCTTTCTTTCAGTGGAAAAGGATAATTAAGTAATACTACATAATTTTTTTTGTTAGCCTTAGCTGCCAAGGGCCCAGTTGTAGAATTAGCTTTCTCGGACATCTGGAAGAATTGAATCTCACTTTTGATATTCTATCTGATCTATTTTTACCTCCGTCTCATTTTGCACTGTGTTTAACTTGTTAAAATTCATATCATCTTCATTTCTGCTTCTGATTCGACGTTGGCCTCACCATGGCTCAGGTGCTTTCAGGGGTTCTCACTCTGTCTGTGGTTGGCTTGCCAGGCCCTCATCTGCCACTGCCCACACCCGGATATGTCACAAGGCTGGAAGCTGTATGGGTCAGCCCCAGCAAGACTGATGGGGAAACTTATACATCAAAGGCTAGTTGTGTCTTGCAGGTTTTCTTTTCTTTTCTTTTTAAAACAATGAGTCCAGTATGTCATCAGTAAAAGAAAACCTACAAATATGTGTACCCACACAGACACACACAGACACACACACAGAGTAAGGAAGATTTTAAAGACCGTAGTTTTTATACATTACTATTATATCAGGTAGAGTTGATTACGTTGCTTGCAAAGAGGGCTTACAGGGATCTTTGACGTGAGCAATAAAAATATATAAAAATATTTTTATTAGGTTATCACTGATGAAAGTATTAATACAGGTATTTTGAGAAAGAATTTGTAAAATACTGAAAAAGCTAAAAAGATAAACTTAGAATGACTGTGAACTCTCTAACCAACTTTATTGAGGTGTATTTTGCACCTTGATAAAATGCAACCACTTAAAGTGTGCAGTTTGAAAGTGTACAGTACAACTACACATACGTGTGTGTATGTGTCTGTGTATATCACCACCACTGTAATCACCACTGTTGAACATTGCCAACACATGTCCCTCTCCAGTGTATTTCAGCAACTCCTAACCCCCAAGCCCACACCCTGGGCAATGTGGCTTTGTTTTCTCTTCCTACAGTTTGATTTCACCTATTCCTAGTTTTTTTGACTCAGCATAATGTTTTCTGAGTTTATTCCTTCTGCTTTGTGTATCAAAGTTTCATTACTCAATAGAATTTCACTATATGAATCTAACATAAATCTTAATCTATTCATTTTCTGATGAGCATTTTAATTAGTACTAGTTTTGGCTATCATAAATGAAACTGCTATGAACATTTCTGTTTCTCTTATATAAACGCATAGAGATTACTAGGTCATATGTTAGTGTATGGTTAATTTTTAGAAGAAACCACCAAATTATTTTCCAAAATGGTTGTACAATTTTAACTTTCCTACCAGCAATATATGAGAATTCTCCTTGTTCCCACATCCTCCTTAACACTTTCTTTTTCAGTCTTTTAAGTTTTTATTTATTCTAGAATGTGGGAAGAGGCGTTCATTGTGGTTTCAATTTGCATTTTCTTTATGACTTGCTTGATGTTGAGCCTCTTTTCATGTGATTATTGATCTTTCTCATTGGGCTTTCGTGAAGTGTTTGTGTAAACATTTTACTTATTCTAAAAAAATGGATCATTTGTCTTCTCAGGATTGAGTTGTTATGACTGCTTTATAGATTATGCATACAAGTCATTTGTCAAATACAAGTGTTGATAATATTTTCTTCCATTTTGTGTCTTATCTTGTCATTTTCTTTACACATCCACAGAGTAAAAGATTTCAGTTTGAATGAGGTTTAACTGCTTAAGTTTTTTTCTTCAGTTTGTCCTGTTTGTCTTGGGTATAAGAAATATTTACCTACTCAAGGCCAACACAGATTTTCTCCTATATTTTTTTCTAGAAGTTGTATAATTATTGCTCTTATATGAACTGTGGTTCATTTTGAGTTTTTGTGTATAACATGAGGTAAGAATGGATGTTTATTCTCTTCCATGTAAATATTCAGTTTTTTTTGAATACCATACATTGAAAAGAGAATCTTCTTTCCCACTTAATCATCATGGCCTCTTTGCTGAAAATCAGTGGAACATATGTGTATGGCTATTTTGAGTCAGACTGTCAATTTCTCCCCAAAAATATGCTGAGATTTTGATTAGAATTTTCTTGAACATATGTATAATTTGGGAAGCATTAACACCTTAGGACTATCATCTTCCAACTCATGGATATGGCACACTGTCTCTTCTTTTTTATTGAGATTTCCTTTATATTTCCTCAGCCATGTTTTGTAGTTTCAAGTGAACAGTCTTATACATTTCTTTAAAAATTCATTTCTAAATATTGTATGCTTTTGGATGGTCCTGTAAATAAGATTTTTAATTAAATTTTCCAATTGATGCTAATATAAAGAAATAAACTTGATTTATATATATTGGTATTGTAATCATAAAACCTTGTTAAATTCACCTATTAATATTTGTGTTTTTGTAGATTTCTTCAAATTTTCTATATACACGATCATGCCACTCATGAATTCAGGCAATTTAGCCTTTTCCTTCCAATCTGTATACATATTATTCATTTTCTTACATTATTGTAATAGCTAGGACCTCCAGCTTAATAACAGATAGCAGTAGTGAGAGCAGATATTCTTTTCTTGTTCTTATTCTTAGAGGGAAAGTATTCATTCCGTCCCCTACAAAGTATGGTAATAGCTATAGGTTTTCTGTAGAATGCAATTATCGGTTGAGAAAGTTATTCTCTTTACTTAGTTTGCTGAGAGTTTGTATCATAAAGGAATGTTGAATTTATCAAATGCTTTTACCATTTCTATTTATTTTTGTTCCCTTCGTTTTATTAATATACAGTTATATCAGTTGCTTTTTAAATGTTAAACCAACCTTGAATTCCTAGGATAAAATATACTTGTCATAAACTATCCTATTTCCATATTTCTGAATTTAATTGTCTAATACATTGTCAAGGACTGTTGTGTCTATGTTTATGTGTAATTTTGATTAACAGAACTTTTTTCTCTGTAATTTGTTTGATTTTGATATAAATATAATAACGGCCTCATAAAATTAACTAGGAAGTGTTTCTTTTTTCTCTATTTCCTGAAACTATTTCTATGGATTTGTTATTATGTCCTCTTTAAATATTTCACCTTATTAACCAGTGAAGCCATGCAGACCTAGAGTTTTTTGTGTGGAAACATTATATATGTATTCTATTTATTCTTGTAACAATTTTGGTAATTTTTGGTTTGGGGGAATTTTCTAATTACCTCTAATTTGACATATATTAACCTACAGTTTTTATTATACAACCTTATTATCCTTTTAATGTCTGTAGAATTGGTAGCGATAGCTTTTCTTTCATCTCTGTTTCACTAATTGTTATCTCTTCTGTATTTTATTAAGCAGCCTTCTTGGGATTTATTAATCTTGCTGATCTTTTCAAATAATAAACATTTTTCTGTATTATAATCCTTCTATTGTCTTCACTGAATGTCCCACTTACTCAGTAAAATCTCTCCACTCTTGCTGGTCAGAACTCAAATGAATCGTTAATGAATTCTAGGAGTCACCCACCACGCTGTGTGCAGGTTCTCCCTATGCTAATGCCTCTTTGTGTTCACCAATAAAGTCTAGAAGACCTCTATGTCAATTTTTGTAGTTCTTTGTACCTCCTTCTGCAGTCTCCTCGGCCTCACTGAATGCTGATTTCTATTTAACTCAGCAAGATGATGAGCTTCCAGAGTGCTTCCAGGCAGAGTGCAGAGTGGACCATGGGCTTCACTTCATCTGTTTTATTTTCTCAAGGATCACAGTCTTCACCGACTGTCATCCAATATCTGAAAAGCAATGATTCGTATATTTTGTGCCACTTTCTAGTTGCTTACAACTGAAGGGAATTTTGGTACTAATCTCTCATTGCCAGAAGCAAAATTCTGGAAATCTCACTATTGGCCTTTTGATGTTTATTTTATTAATTAATTCAACAGTATATTACTCAGTATTTGCTATGGTGGCACACATTTAACAATAATAAATTAACATATAGCATATTTAATTGAGTTCATATATTATCATGTTCTTTTTTTTTCATTTATTTTACCTGGTGTTTACTGAATGTTTTCTATATGTAAATTAAAACATTTATTCAACTGAGGAAACAATTATTTATTATTTGAATATTACTCCTATTCAGCATGATTTGTTTTTACGGACATAAATTCTCCTGAGGTTAAAACTTTCATGCTTTCTACATTAATTTTTTTTTACTTCTTTGTACTTTATCTTTTAATTTTGAAAAAAATATTCTCTAATGTGTTCTCTGCATCACTGATTAAATTTTAGATTGCTATTTCTGTCTTATACTCCTTCTCTTGCATTTATGGTTTCCTGAAATATTTCTTGATATAATAGAGCTCTGCTTTTAAATCAGTCTGCAGTTACATCATTTTCTATTTTATCTCTTTTTCATAGTTAGTGATTTTTTTGCCTTTATGGAAATTATGTACAAGATACTTTCTAAAGTTGTCTTCTGGTTTCTGTAGTATAATTTTTTTAAAATTGTGTTTCCTCTCTTACATCTTAGGTGTCATGTTATTCATCTTATAAGTATGACACAGATTCCAGCAAATCTTTTCACAAGTTCCTTATGGTTATTAGTTCTTTTTTTTGTATTTAACCATGAAGGAGAAGGTATATGAAACTTAATGGGTGGTTGGATTTTCCTCCATAACAGCATTGCCTTCCACCTGAGAACCACAAGGACCCTCTTACATTAGATTCTAAAGGCTGCTTCATGTACTTATTCCACTTCAAACTTTTTAACATTGGACATATTTTTGTGTTTTCATAAATATTATTTTAATAAGGTGGAAGAGGGAAAATCAAGTGCCAGTGGAAATCTTGAGTATAGAAGTGTCAAGCATATTAGAAGACAACATTGAATAGAAATTAGCAGCTTGGGAGCACTCATTCACTCTTATGTCTTCTGATAAACCTGAAAGTCCCTGGTATTTGAATTAATGACCCAGATTCTCCTAGTGATCTCAGACCTATACACCCACTTCTTCCTAAATATCTTACCTCAGTCCTACAAGCATCTCAAACTTTACATGTCCAAAATAAAACTCCTGCATTTGAGAATGACCCATAGTCTCAAGCAGACAGCTAAGATGCTTCTTAAACAAGCCATTGTCCCTCGGTGAGGTCATCTTGTCTATCATTCACACCCTGGATGATCTGCCTCATGAAGATCTGACTTCCTTATGCACTCCTTTCTGCACCTGCTGTCCCTGCGTGTATCTCTTGTCTGGAAGTTAGAATCAGGATCTAACTGGTTTCTCTGCTTCCTATTCCACGCCTCACGAATCCACCTTCCCTCCTTATTCCTGCTATTTCTAAAAGACAGATTTGGCTATGTTGTTATCCAACTTAAACCATTTCAATATCTTCCCTTTCTCTGAAAGACACCATTCAGATTCACTAGCCTCAAGACTCTGTAACCTGTGAAAGTGCCCGTGAACATCCCAGGGATGTGGTGAAGGCATAGATTCTGATATAGGGGAGTGGGTGGGACTGAGATTCTGCACATTCAACACTTTGCCTGGTGAGAACTGTGCTGTTCCTCCTTGGATGACACTTGGAGTAGTGCTTCTCTAAGGTATGTCTTCCTAATCCCATGCACCTCTAGACTGTACTCCCATCCTATTCATGATTCTTACCTACTTACAGTTCCTGGAAAAACATCTCTGTGTGATTACTCCTATAGTTTATCTTTTCAGAATGCTCTTCTGTTCCCTCTCCACCTAAAGAACATCTGCTCCTCTTTCAACACTTGCCCTGAGTTGCAGTTTATAATAGAATCTTTTCTTGTGTCTCCCCTGCCCCACAGGTAGACTGACTGACTTCCTTCTTGTGCCCTGGCTATCTCAGATAGAAGCTACTCTTAGAGCACGCATGATACTTCCTTAACCTATTTTGTTTATATAATTACTTTCCTTACTAGTCTGCAAAAAATAAAGGGCAGAGACTACGTTATATCATTGGTGGCAAGGACACCATCTATCATATTGCCAGTGCTTAAAAAAATGTTTTTTGCAAGAAGGAATAAAGATACAATGAAATGCAAGAATGAGTTGAATATTGATGGAAAATTTTGTATACAGTTGTATTTGTTTTCTATAGCTACATAATGAATTATCACCGACTAGGCAGTTGAAAACAGCACACATTTATTATCTCATAGTTGTTATGGGTCATAATGTCATGAGTTCTCTGCTCTGAAACTGCCCAAGCTGAAATCAAGGTGTCAGCCAGGGCTGGGATTCTCCCCTCAGGTTTTGAATCCTCTTCCAGGCTCATTTGTGTGGGCAGAATTCATTTCCTGTGATGATGGGACTGAGATCCTTGTGATCTTACGAGCTGTCAACTGGGGCCACTCTCAGTTCCTAGATGCTTACTGTGATGTGGTTGTTGGCCACATAGCCCCTATCAGCAGTCCCCAACAGTTCCGTTTACTTCCTTCCATGCCAGTAGGACTTTGTCTCACTGACTTCCTACTGCTCCCCAGCTTACTATGATGAAAACTTACATAATGTGATATAATCACAGGGGTGACTATCCCACCAACATCTGCCATGTAGCATAACCTAGCCCAGGGAGCTATGATAGACTATCTCATCCTATTCACAAGTTTGGCTTTCACCCAAAGATCCACTAGTGTATTGGTGTGTACTTTGGAGGGTGATGATCTTGGATGCCACCTTAGAGTTCTCCACTGCAAGAGTTAACTGGAAAATTGAGCTAGTCATCAGAAGTTTTGGGAAAATGGGAAAGACAGTCAATACTGAAGAGGAAGATATAATGAGACTAAAGTTCCTGTGCACCGTATGAATTTTACCATCACTATATGCTGGAGCTAGTTATTATGTTTAAATTCTTCATTTTATAAATGAAAATAGAATCTGAGGAACCTGTAATCTGTGGTAGAAGCAGAATTCCTGACGACAATGAAAATGATTGATCTTTCTTCTCTCTTGTGGTTGCCTTCTATTCAACTCGTAATAGCAAACAAAAAGTCCTCAGGCTTTGAATGGTTAAATATGTGAAAAGGGACTTTACTTTGAAATTAAACCTGAAAAATCACTTTTAAGTCTCTCATTCAACTTTATCAACACCATATAGAATCTTAAACAACTTTCAAAGAATGTAGTTGATGGCTTTTGAATTAAGACTGGAAGTTTATCTTTTGGCAAATGATTCAAACATGGAAGCCTGTGGCATTAGCTTCAGTTTAACCTTTTGGAAAACCAGTCACCAGCTGTCACTACAGGTTTCAAGTACGTGTAGAGGTTGCATGTTTCTTCTCAACACACCCATCTAGATATTGGGATTTGAATGACAGGTGCTTAACATTATTGAACAGCCCTTTTTATCCCATGTATTGAATGGGATTAAACTTCTGAGCTGTGACAACTGATGCTATGACAGTATTATCAGTTTTCAAGTTGTTAACACTTGCTCACTTCTGGCTTATTCCCTTGGGATAGTTCCTTTCCTTCCCTGAAATCCACCAATGATCTATGTATCATAATTCAATATATTTGTCCCTCACCATGCAAGCATAATTGGGTCAAACATTTTTGCTCATAGCTAAAACTCCCGTAGGCAATTATCAATTCCCTTTATGATTAATATAAAATCTACAGTGTTTCTATTAATGGAAATGTATGCTAAAGCATTCACAGTCGTAAGTTGTAGATAAACCCTGTCATTATACTAACGTAATGTAAAAGTTTTTAAAGCCTCCAGAAACTTGGTAGCAACTGTAATATCTTAGTATGTCCATTTGCAAGGAAATTAGAGGGAACTTGCAGTATTGCTAACAATACTTTTGTAAGTCATTTTTGAAAAAATGAGGGTAAAGATTTTGGGCTTTGGGGCTTTGTTATACCATTTTGTTGAAGAAATAGCACAGAATTAGAAAGCTTGCCGTGGAGAGCAGGTATCTGGTTCAAACTCATGCTAAGAATGGTAGCATTAGAGAAGCCCTGGCACTGCATGCTTCCGGGTAGACTCACACGAGGATTGCACAGGGTGGGGGGTGGGGGAGATGTACTCATAAAAATTGGGAGAGAAACACATGGTTTATATATCTCACAACTTTAAAAATACCCCTTATATGATAAAAATGAATATAATTGGAATCAGATTGTCCACAATAAAGATCTTCATTTAAGATGTATGCGTATGGGTATCTGCATGCGTGTGAATGTATGTGCTTTCTTTATTGAGCCTAGTATTTCTCCTTAACATTAACTCTTCCCTAACCAAGTTGTCTAGCTCAGGCCTGCAAAGAGACGGCACTCTACTAAGGCAATAGAGGGCATTGGTGGAGATGTTATATGCAATATATATAAATACACTGAGTACTTCCCTCAATAACAGAAATCAATCATTTCTTCCAAAACCTTTTCCATGTATGGCAGAAGCAGCTTTCTGCTACCTAAACTTCATGATTCAACCTTTTGTAGTATATGCACGGTTGTTGCTGAGAAGTGGCTGCCCAGAAACCACTTCACCTGTCTCTTATACATTGGTATAGCCTTTACTAAGTTCTAGCAAAATGGGATCGAGAGGAAGTAATATGTACCACCTTTGAGGCTGGTTCACAAAAGCCTCCTACTCTTCCTTCTTAGGTTGGCTGGATGCTGAGGACTCAAAGGCCCTAGTGCATAGTGGAGTCACAAGACAGAAGGAATCTGGATCCCTGTGACACCATGTGGAGGAAAGCTATCTTTTCTTGCTCCAGGAACACTTGCACTGGAATTTATGTATAGAGAAAAATAAACCTTTGTTTTGTTGTGCCATTCAGTGTTGGAATTTGTTTGCTGCAGCAACTAACGTTACCCTAACCAACACAGAAGTCAAAGCCTTGAAGTAGATGCTGCCAAAAAAAAAAAAAAAAAAGTCTAAAATATCTGACACCAGCTTAGCAGTTTTGTGGTAGACACTGAGGAAACAGGCCTAGCAAGCTGGAAATTGCTGCTCTGCTGTAGTGAAACATTTGGTAAAACTGTCACCCTTGTTAACGTGGAAGGCAGACCAAGTGCCTACTGAGCCCGTGCGTCTCAGGGAAGTAGCAGGAAAGAGCCAGAATGCTAGCATATGTTGCTCTTCCCTCACTGTGTTTGGCAAGGTATTGCAAGAAAGATGAGTTCAAGATAGAATTGGCTGGTTTGCACACAAAAAGAAACAGAATTAAAGTGTCAGAAATTTGGAGCCACACAGGTTGGAAACAGCTTCCGGAGGACAAACAATGTGAAATAAGACTTTAAAAGCCTTTGAGCCACAAATGTTTACTAAAACTTCTCAATTAAGCAAAGTGGCGTAGCTTTGTAGCTTGAACCCAATTAAGAGTGGAGCTTCCACTCAGGATTATTATTCCAGAGAGCCTCAAGGTACTCAGCATCACCTTGACGTAGAGAGACACAGAGGTCAGAGGTACACGCAGAGAAATAAAGCAGACCCCACAGTTGTTTCAGGAAAGAACTTCTGGTGAGTTTCCTGGTCTGAGGGTGCTGGAAACACAATGAGCAGTGTGGGTTATCTTTGTCAAAGCACTTAGTCTGCCCTAATAAACGCACTATCCCAAATAGTCACTTATTATGCATAGCTTCTCTCACAACTTGCACCAGCTCCACATTAATTTCACATTACCACTGTGTTTTGGCATAGAAGCCTTCATTTAGCCATAGACATCATGTTGACTGAGTTTCTTACATTACTGTACATCTTGAATTAAAAGCTCCTAGAATAAATATACCAAGTATATGCAATTCTTTTCATGCTGTTCCTAAGTCAGACAGAGCTACAGGATATACCATATACCAAGAATTGCTTAAGGACTCCTCTTTTTGGATGGAAGAAATTATTAAAAATAGTATCCAGAAGAGATGTCCCCTAAATGACTACCTACAAGTGGTGTCAACAGAGGGAAGAGGGAAATGCAGGGACTAATGTTTTTCTTTGGGGATTTATTAAGTAAGAGTAACTAAAATGACCAAATGTTTAGTCGTGTTGATTTCTGCTGTCTAAAAATCACCCAAAATGTCATCTCATCTTTGTCTGACAGAGAAGCCCACTGCCAGGAAGGAGACACATAATCTTTTTTCTTGTTAAGCAAGTGATATGCACAGCCAAAAGTAAAACCAAGGGAATGAATAAGTAGTTATCATTAGTTATTAAACTAAAACAAATGAACTAATAATTAAACTAAACCAAGTAAACTAAATAAAGGCACCAACCGCAGATGAGTCATAATGCTCCCAATCTAACATTTTTGGGAGACAGGCATCGTTTTTCTGAATATTTTCGAATATATTTTTTCAAAACTCAGGTGACTGTTTTGCAAATTGCAGATTAGCTGGAAGCACAGCATCCCCCTGGAGGAGCCCTGTGCTGAATTGTGATTATCTAGGGATATTTGAATAGAAGCAACGGTCATACTGACTGTAAACTGGGCAAGCATTCACCTTTGGAGTGCTTATTTTCAAATCCCATGGAAACAGAAGTCCCAGAGAGAGGTGCATTTGCTGAACCTAGGGAAACCACTGCAGGGAATGGAGAGGAAGAGAAAGGGGAAAGGAGTTTGTGCACTCTGCTTCTCTTGAGACATTCTAGAACTTCTCCAGCAGCCTGAGGTTCTCTCAGCAGTTCTGAAATCCCAGTCTGTTCTGAAAGGCACACGCATCTAGGAAGAGCTCACAGCAGCAGTCAGAGTGTTAATGATACACTCATATTGAATGCTGAGGCGGATTATCTTCACCTTAAGCTTAATGCATTCCTGGAAACCACAAACAGAACTGCTCTGAGGGCATCCCTTAATGGCAAGTTGTAGAATAAACTCTCGCTACAATTTTTTTTGTGACCTCACAATTTGCCTAAAACCAGGAGAAAATTTATATTGGGGGCCAAAAAAATCTTACACTCCTCGTGTACTCCACATGCCATGAATAAATCTCTGACAAATAGATGCTCAATTGGCTTAGGTGGAATGATACACCCTGGAGAAGACTATTTCAGAAAGAAAACAATACAAAAATGTGTACTATTTTACCGAAAAGTATTATGGAAAAGGGACTTTTGACAGTGATTTTTCCAACCCCCTAAGAAAGTATGTTAATTGTGTGAAAAGTCAAGGATTAGTGTGAATGATAAGAATGGGCTTCCCCAAGGGGAAGACAGACATGAGGAGCAAAGAAGAAATGGAGAAGCCCAGCCCTGTTCTTCCTGGGATGCTACTAAGAAGAATAAATTGAGGTTGTAAGGGGCAAAAATCAGTGCCTGAGGGATAAGAAGCCTAATAAAGGCTATGGAGATAAAGAAAATCTCTTAGAACTGATGGGTTTCCCACTGACATTTATGAAGAATTCACTGATGATTAAGTACTGTGAGCTTGGTGGAAGGTTTCAGAGCAATTTTGGAACAACAGAGGAAGGCAAAGTCAATGACACCAAGGCTATTGACTATTTTGTTTAAAAATGAGACGACGGAAAATGTCAGGAATTGGAGGTCCTTAACACTATTGGATTTGGGCTTTAACACACTTGTGGGAATTGCACAGTGAGTCCAGCATTGTAGCTGACAGAATGATGCACGAGGACCCAGACCATGCAATAAAACGACGGAAGATCATGCATTGCTTAGTCACCCTAAGTGAAAGCACAGGGCAAAGTGAAGTTGGAACGCAGTCAGGTTACTAACCACTCTTGGATAAAGACATTGTATTTCACAAGGCTGTGTGTGACTTTAGATGGCTAGGTTATGAGTTTGAAGCAACGTATTAGCCATACCAGAATGTGAGCAGTCAGGAAGAAAAGAAAATGTTATAAGATAAGGCAAAGAAATCCATTCAACTTTTTGTTGTTTGCATTCATAATTTATTTCTGATTTAAAAAGGCATCAATATGAGACTAATGCTGAAAAGGGGCTACAGAAAATGCTGGACAACAACATACATGGGGGCGATTAATGACATGAGAAACTAATAAAGGCTCACTTCACTTCTTTATCCATGGAAAAGTTCATAAATAAAATTTTAAAATTGTCGTCTTAAGGAAAAAGAAACGTAAGTATAGGCACCCTAGTGCTATGGTTTGAACATACATGTCGCTCTCTACTGTATGTATTGAAACATAATCACCAAAGTGATGGTATTAAGCAGTGGGGCTTTGGGGATGTGATTAGTTCACAAGGGCTCCAAAAGAGCCTTCAGAAAAGCTGCTTGGCCCTTTTTTGCCCCTCCATCCCTTACACCATGTGAAGACACAGCCTTAGCCCCTCCGGAGGACACAGCAACAAGGCACCACTTTGGAAGCAGAGACCAGGTCCTCACCAGACACTGACCTGCTGGCACCTGGACCTTGGACTTCCCAGCTTCTAGAACGATGAGAAATGAATTTCTATTATTTATAAGATACTCAGTCTATGATATTTCGTTCTAACATCAGGAACAGATTAAAATGCCTACCCTTTAGTTATGTCAGTACATCAGTTCTACAAACATATTGAGGACGATGTCGCAGCCATAAATATCTCTTCTCTTTGTCTGTCTACTCTTCAGTTAAGTCTCACCTCAGATAATGCCTTCCTCTCTATGATATTTGCACCACTTCTCGGGTAGCATGACCTGTTTCCTCCTTTCTCAACCTCTTGCATTTGGTCTAACTCCATGTGTGAACTTTATATTGTTGCAAAACAAATTATCACCAATTTAACATCTTAAAGCAACACAAATTTATTATCTCGCAGTTTCCATGGATTAGGAGTCCCTATGTGTTCAGGCTGGGCGGTCTCCTCAGAACCTCACAAGACTAAAGTCAAGGTGTGAGCTGGCCACATCCTTATCTAGAGACTTGGAAGGAAGGAAGGAAGGATCCACTTGCAAGCTCCCTCTGGCTGCTGGCAGAACTATTTCCTTTCACCTGCGAGGCTGAGGTCCTGTTTTCTTGCTGGCTGTCCTCAGTTCTAGACATGTGGTCCTTGCCCATAGGCTGCTTCCAGACCAGCAGAAGAAGGTCTTTTTGATACCTCCCCTTTAACAGGGTTGACCCTATTAGGTCAGGCCCACCCGTGATAATCTCCTTTTTGATTAAAGGCAATTGATTAGGAATCTAGTCACAGGGGTGATGTCTCATGACACTTGCTGGTGCCTCCCACACTCAAGTTGCGGAGATTATACAGGGTGTATACAGGGGTGGGAGGATGGACTAGAGAGTCGTCTTATAATTCTGCCTACTATACTCCATAACAATGAACGTGTGGTATATCCCCATATCTACTGTGGCTAGAAAATACATATGCATACACAGTCTCTTCAGATCACAAGCTCCCTGAGGGCAGAGACTGTGTCTATTCAAATCAGGAGCCTGATAATCAGCAACAAACATGAGCTCAAAATATAGTAGAAATTCAATAACTTTTAAGTTAAATGGTGGTAGAAAAACAACATATAAACAAACAACAGTGAAACTTGGGATTAGGTTGGGAGGAAATAATGAAAAATAGATTTGAAAATGGCATCAGAAGATAGAAAAAGGAAGGGGAAAAATCCTGGGAATTATGAATGACGTCTTCTCACAATGGGTCCAATTCAGCTTGTCATGTTTCATCCAGACTCCTTCATAAAGCATATACTATTTCACACTACTGCCAATAGACTGTTAAATTTCTTCTGATACCATTTTAAATCAAAGAGAAACAACCTGACTGTCTCGGAAATGCAGGGATCAGGCTCTATACTGTACTCCTGGTCACAGAGCTTTGAGTGTGTTCCACAGGAGAGAGAAGCAGCTAAGGAAGGCCTCTGAGGAGGAGACCACTGAGATCCAGTGTGTACACAGCTGGTGCTTGGCATGGCTGGATCTGAGACAATTGCCTTCAGTGACTCAATCACGGCTTTACCGTTTTTGAAAATACTGAAATTTCTGATTCTAAAATATAGATTTGGGCCTAAAGGAGGCCTTGTAACCTTAAGCAGCTACTGGGTTTAATCACATGATGAAGATAATTAAGGCTCAGAACATGCTCCCTTAAATCCTGAATGGTGTACCTGAATAGATTGTGGTATTAGCCTCGTCATATTCCGCAACAATTATGACTAAAACCCGGGCATCTTCATTTCCAAACCTATCATCTATGTAATGGACACAGAACAAAGCACGAAGCCTGAGACCTTCCCATCCAGCAGTACACTTACAGAATTGCATAAAAACCAAACTGCATTTTACTGCAGTCATGAACAAGAATAACATAATTGATAAAAGCTTTATGGTGAGATGGAGGCAGCAGTTTGAGAATTTCCAAGATGCCATGTATCAGGAGACCATATATTTTTTTATTGCCAAACTTGTTTTTGTAAGTTTTACAGTTGAGGTGTTTGCGTTTTATAGCTCATTCTGAGAGATGGGTCTCAGGTTTCTCTAGGCACATGCTTAGAGGACTCTTCTTGTGAGTTACCAGTTCTACGGTAACTGTGAAAGGGTACATCATCCTGAATCTGAAGATCTGCAAAAACCACTGTTTGGGGCATAGAACAGCAGCAGAAAGAACAACTGCCCCACACCAAAAGCTGTAGACTTTGAAAATAGGGACAGACACATAGGGTGTCGGTTCAATGATTGACGTTTCTAATCCAACTGACTCAAGAAACAGTGGCAAAAAGGAGTGAGGAAGCTGGTGGTGATGCTGATGAGGCTGACGTTGAAACTGCAAAGCAAATTTGGGAAGTGCCAGTGTTCCCAACTGGGAGAGAAAAAAAAACAATGGAAGACTTCAGACAGATCTGGTTCAGTTTTATGAAGCTCAGAATTTGGGGATTTCTGCATATGGGAGCTATCATCTTCACCAACAGACATTTCTTATTAATCTTTTTTTTTTTTTTTTTTTGAGACGGAGTCTGACTCTGTCACCCAGGCTGGAGTGCAGTGGCCGGATCTCAGCTCACTGCAAGCTCTGCCTCCCGGGTTTACGCCATTCTCCTGCCTCAGCCTCCCGAGTAGCTGGGACTACAGGCGCCCGCCACCTTGCCCGGCTAGTTTTTTGTATTTTTTTAGTAGAGACGGGGTTTCACCGTGTTAGCCACGATGGTCTCGATCTCCTGATCTCGTGATCCGCCCGTCTCGGCCTCCCAAAGTGCTGGGATTACAGGCTTGAGCCACCGCGCCCGGCCAGTAAAGAAATCTTATAACTCAGTGAAGGCAGGGCTCAGAAGTGGTCATAACCCTGGGGCCTGGAAAGGAAACACCTAATTCCTCTGAGTCTTGCCTAAGAACTCAAGCAGGAGAGCTGAACTGACTGCTCTTGGAAGCCTGAGACTTGTGTTTTGTCATTTGAAATGTGAGTACTTTTCTGGCTGATAGAAGGAGGAGACAGAGTCAGCTGTGCTGGTGACTCCAGCTCTCTAAGCCCACACTAGGTCTAGAGCTATAGCTCCTCATCTTCCCTTTGACATTAACACCCTGAGTTTTCCACCTTTAGTGCAAAAGGAGAAGAAAGCAAAGGCCTGGGCTGTTTGGCAGGGCCTTCTGGATTCCTCTGTCAGGGGAGAGGCGAATCGGGTGACTAGAATCCTGCTACCTGGTTAGCCGGATGAAGGATTTAATTTAAACAAATGAGCACACAAAACAGTAACATGGATGGTTTGGGAGGAACCTGTTGATCAGTCCTCTTAGGTCAGTGAAAGAATGTGAGTTGGAAACTTACACTGGCCCTCTTCTCCCTCTCACTGGCCCTCTTCTCCCTCTCACTGGCCCTCTTCTCCCTCTCACGGGCTGTTCATCAGAGGGCAGGAGAGATCTGCCTGACTGGTCAGCCTGGGGCACTTCCCGAGCACATGAGCTCCTGGGCTCAGGCAAAAGGTGGTGAGCAGCCTGCCAACGAAAGAAGGTCCTGGAATAGATACTATTCATTACCAGCGGCAAAGCTGACGTTGTCATCCTTCATGTGGCTTCCCGGTGTGTTTCTCCATTGGTTTGGAATATGCAGGCAGAGATGTCTGCTGGGTGCTTCTTTCTCCTCAAGCCTCCCCTCAAGGACAGGTGGAAAAAGCATAGCCTTTGACACCAAAGTCCTTGATCCAAGTTACTGGCTGTGCCACCTTGTGTGCGTCTCACCAATGCTCTGAATCTCCCGGTTGCCTTGTCTGTAAAAGCGAGCTCATGCTATCTGCTCTGCAGGCAGGATTGTGTGGAGCTCATGCAAGATAGCATTATCCAACTGTCTGTGATTAATGAGATCCACATATTTTGATCTTCCAGAAAAAAAGGAAACAATAACTTCTTCATAAATACCAGAATAATTAGTTCCTCATAAACACCTATTTTTCTTCTTTGTTCTTTAATTTCTTTTTCTTTCCTCCCTGCTTGCATCCACTCTCATCTTTCTGCACTGGAGTTTCCCTGCTAGCAGTTTCAGAGGCAGAAGCTTGAAGAGGGTTTGAGTGCTTTTCTCCCTAATTGAAAGAGTAGCTTCAGTAGGAGATATTTTAGCCTTAAAAAAATGGGAAAACTAAATCATTGGAGAATAAAATAAGAACCGAAAGAATGGGGGGAAAAAAAGTAATGGATTTCGAGATAGGAATAACATGTTAAACCTAGGAAAACCTTAGGAAAGAATCTCTGTGAGGTAAGTGCAAGGGCATCAGAAAAGAAGCCAGTGGATGCTTAATAGCCTGTTGCCCTGGGAGGGGACTGCCTGGAGCACATGCCCTATGCCTGGTCTTCGTACTTGATGGTAATTCAGGTCAATGTTTACGTGCTTTTACAGACACGAAGACCCTACACCTCCCCTATTAAGGTTTACTATTATCTGATAATATCAATAGCACTTAAACCATTTTATACTATTAAACATAATGGCAACTGCACATTTTCAAAAATAATACAAAAATGTCTAGGGCATATTATTTGTCCAGTCTACACTGGCCTGGGCTCTGGACCCACAGATTAGAAGTCATGGCTTACTCTCTACTGGTGCTACTGGTGGCATAGATGCTCCCACTTTTGCTACAACAAATAATAATAACAATAGAGTTCCCATGTATCAAGACATTGTGAAGCATTTTACTTGACACTTAGTTCGTGTTGCTATAACAAAATACCATGGGCTTAAAACCAGTGGCCAGATAGCCATTAATGATGAGGTAGCCAGTAGCTGAAGTTCCTCTAGGCAGTTACTGATTTTAGCTGTTTGTTTACTCATTGTTAGCTGTACTGGTTACTCAGCTGCACTGCCTCACCTCAGTTTCCGCAATAATCCTGTAGATAGCATTTCACCCTGATGTATGGATCACAGGACGTTGGCTAAGTTGTTTTTCCGTAACTCAAGACTCAGCTCCAAATTCAGCTCAAACCAGTCCTGAATTAAGTTTTCGCAGCCAGGCGCAGTGACTCATGCCTGTAATCCTACCACTTTGAGAGGCCGAGGCAGGCGGATCACCTGAGGTTGGGAGTTCAAGACCAGCCTGACCAACATGGAGAAACCCCGTCTGTACTAAAAACACAAAATTAGCGGGGCATGGTGGCGCATGCCTGTAATCCCAGCTACTCGGGAGGCTGAGGCAGGAGAATCACTTGAACCCAGGAGGCAGAGGTTGTGGTGAGTCGAGACCACGCCATTGCACTCCAGCCTGCGCAACAAAAGCAAGACTCCGTCTCAAAAAAAAAAAAAAAAAAAAGTTTTTGCAAGTGTTCAATGGGTGAACATTTGATGTCAGAAGGCTGAAACTCTAACCATGGGCCAAAAAATAAAAAAAATAAACAATTTTTTTTTGGGGGGAGGTGGGGACGGAGTCTGGCTCTATCACCCAGGCTGGAGTGAGTGGCGCGATCTCGGCTCACTGCAAGCTCCGCCTCCCGGGTTCACGCCATTCTCCGGCCTCAGCCTCCCGAGTAGCTGGGACCACAGGCGCCGCCACCGCGCCCGGCTAGTTTTTTGTATTTTTAGTAGAGACGGGGTTTCACCGTGTTAGCCAGGATGGTCTCGATCTCCTGACCTCGTGATCCGCCCGCCTCGGCCTCCCAAAGTGCTGGGATTACAGGCTTGAGCCACCGCGCCGGGCCTAAAATTAAACAATTTTTAAAAAGGAACTCCTCAAATAGCCTGATCCATGGACACTGGAATTTCCTCCATCCCAGCCAATCAACACATGACCCTCATCACCCACTCCCCACCCCCTTGGTCCTATCCTAAAACTACCCCACGAATGACCCATCGGGAGGTGGATTTGAGACTTGCTCTCCTATCTCCTCGCTTGCATGTCTCACGAATAAAGCCTTTCTCTGCTGCAAATCTCGAAGGCTCAGGGATTGGCTTGCCATGTGTCGGGCAAACGGGCCTGGTTCAGGAAAAAGGCTGAGGGGTTTAAAAGATGAAAATTTGTTTCCCAATTTTGTTTCTCACCGTTCTGGATGCTGGAAAGTTGAGGTCACAGTGGATTCCGGTGGATTCCGTGTCTGGCGAGAACTCATTTCCTGGTTTGCAGAGTCTTGTCTTTACTTTGTGTCCTCACATCGCTCTAACCTCTGTCTTTTCTTATGACTCACAAATCCTGCCGTGGGCATTTCTCTCTCTTCACCTCATCAAAACTTAATCACCTCCCAGAGTCCCCCTCCTAAGACTATCCCACTGGGGGTTAGGGTTTCAGTATAAATTTGGGGGAGACACAAACATGTAGTCCACAGCATGCAGATTTTTTTTCTCTTTTTTTTTTTGTGAGGACAGGATCTTGCTATGTTACCTAAACCGGTTTCAAACTGCTGGCCTCATGCAATCCTCCTGCCTCAGCCTCCCAAGCTGCTGGGGTTCCAGGCATGAGCCACTGTGCCTGGCCAATGTATGGATATTCTTGTTTAATTCTTACAACAATCCTATGAGGTAAGATTGTTGAACTCTTTTTGGATTTGAATGAACCATATTTGGTTAAGTAATTTATCTTTGAGAATTTAGTAAATCAGGAATCTGGAGCCTGAATTGTTGATCCTTACATGAGACTTACTTACTGCCTTGTCCAGAGTTCTAGGTACAAAAGCAGACACACACAGAGAGATGACTGAAATACTTAACTGACTTTTCCTTGGTTATATGAATAACCAAGTGAATAATTTAAACATTAAAAAATAGGAGCTAAGACAAAGCAAAAAAGGTATGGTTGTGGTAACAAAGCCACTGGGAAAAAGGACGGGAAATATCCTAGTGAAGGTGAAGTGAGAAGAAAAATGGGATTAAGAAAGGGATCAAGAGGCTGGGGCTGAATATTTATGGGCCCCGTTACTCACGTGGCAGTGACTCAAATGGGATGTGTAAGAATGAAGAGAATCTGATTGAAAAGGAAAATCGTCAGTGGAAAGGAGAGCGAACGCCTTGCTATAAATAATGTCATTTATATTTTTAAAATCACACATATATATAACCCAAGGAAGGAAAATGCTTCAATAAAATAATAATAACTCAAGGACAGGTGGAATAATGGAAGCTGCTCTGTCTGAGTTCTGCGGTTGATAATTGTACAAACGAAAGATTCTCAGCAGAAGCAGGGGCCTGCTGTGTGACCTCTGGAAATGTCAGTGTTATGAATGAGCGGCAGAGTTCCTGCTCTAATACCAGTTTAGAACGACAGCCTTGGCGTACCTCCCGTGTATGGAGAGGTGACAAGCTGGCTCTCCCTGGCTCCTCGGTTCATCTGATTTTGCTGCCATTCTGTCACATCACCCTCTGCACCTGGGCTGACCACAGCCTAGTCCTGTTGCACTCTCGGCTCCTGACCGCTGGCCCCCGAACACCCAGCATCAGACCTGAGCTTCTGGAGATGGGCGCTATGTCACTTGGATGCTGGTCATCAACTCCTCATGTGAAAATGCAACCTGCTTTCCTTCCCATTACACAGGAACTGTTTAAACCCAAAGGGCACATATGGACAAGGAGAGCAAGTAGTCATTCTTCCCTTAAGTGAGGGAAGAGAAACAGCTGGCTGCTGTCTGAGCTGCGTGAGGTATGCCGGTCTAGAAAGACAAGAGTATGGGACCTCAGTCAGCCCCCTCCATGCCCAGGGCAATTGTTTAGTCATTTTGTTCCTAACCAGCTGCCTCACCCATTATATTCAGGTCCCTGGAATTTGTGATACAAAGAACAATGTACAGCTTATCAATAGCTTATGTTATTTTAATGTAAATTATTGGTAATCAACTCAGGAACTGCCTCTTGTTTTCCTTTGAGAATCCACTTGTAACCGCAGCTAATGGGCGTGGATATTCAGCTCTCCTTGAATCTATGCTCTCAGTCCTTGATCTTGGCCCAGGTAAACTCTCCACTTAGATTAATTTTACCTCGCTTCTTCTTTTTAGATTGACATTAGCAAATATTTCGTGAGTGCCTGCTTTGCTGCAGGTGCTGAGCTGTGGATGGGGTCTGACTGTGAAGAAGCCGGGCATGGTGCCTGGCCTCATGAAGATTATATTTTGGTGAAGGACACATGACATAAAGCCAAATGATCAGAAGAATAAGGAAGATGGCTGCATACGTGGTCCAGGTTATAGATGAGATAAATAGGACATGTAATAATGAATACAGGACATGGGGCAGGGTTGATTTACACGAAGCTTTGGGGAAATTTTCCTAGAAGAGATTCTACATAAGCCGAGGCCTACAGGATAACACAGAAAGATTTCCAGGCAGAGGAAACTGAGTGCAAAGGCCCTGGAGAGATGGGGGTTGAACCTGGCATAGCCTGGGAAGGTGCGGCGCCCTGGTCTGTAATGAAGAGCGAGAGGAGGGGAGTTTAATAAGCGGAAGTCAAATCATAAAGGTATTTAGATTTAGGTCCTGACAGGAGGTTGGTTTTACTTTCAGAGCAATGGAAAGCCATTGGAGGGTTGAAGAAGGGCGATAATGGCATCAGATTTGCATTTTAAGGTGATCAGGCTGGCTGCTCTATGGAGAATGGATTGGTATGAGCACCAGGAGAAGCAGGGAGTGGATTTGTCCCAGGAGGATGGCTCTCATACAGAGCGTTCTTTAAGTGGCTTTCAGGATGTGTGCCTGCAGGGAGCATACAGTGTAGCTGGAGACGTGCCGGCTGGGCTCCACTACCAGTGAGCGGCAAGAACTTTGGCATGTCTTCTAATCTTCCTGGTTCTCAAGCCTCACCTGGATGAAATAATCACAGCTCCCTTATAGGATAGCTGTGATGATTTAATCCAATGCTGTGTGTGACGTGTCCCGCACACAGTGGTCACTCATCATGTTAGAGGTTAGCTCTCTTTAACTGTTATGCTGACTCTGGGGCATCTGTAAGGTGGGAGCTCCTGGGAAGGTGAGGACAAGGTGATTTGTAGGAAGAAGTAACTTCAAGTCATATTCTCCCGTTAATCTCATCAACTGGTAGCTCCAAAACGTAGCTGCCAACAGGCATCAATTATACCCCCAGTAATTGCACACATGATCGTATTTAATTCCCGCAATAGTCTTGCAATGCAGACATTACTGTATTATATAATTATCCCCTTTTTGATATCAGAAAATTGTAATCCACAGAGGTTAGGTAATTTGCTCAAGGTCACCCAGTTAGAGGCAGAGCCAAAATTCAGTCCAGATCTGTTGGAATCCAAACCCCATGCTCTCTCCACCATAACGGCTCATCCAACAGTTCGGCAGGGGCTTTCCAAACGCATGTCGGGTTCTTGGGATTCTACAACATCTGTGTCTCTCAACACAGGGTATCCTATCTATGGAAGTTCCCCAGGTGACACGAGGAAGAAGGAAATCTGCCCTCTCCAAGTCTGATAAAAAAGGGCAAAAGAGACTGGTTCCATCTGGTGTTCTATAAAGCACAGCTTTGCCAGGTAAAGTCTGGAAATGAAGTTGCACCCACTGCTGAGTACCAAATGTTATATAGCTAATTAACCACAGAGATTTGGGAAGAAACCCATTAAAGAGACCAAATACAGTGCGAACAAAAAGTAAGTGGTAATGTTGCCGCTTATTACTGTTATGGCCATTAATATTAATATTAATGCTATTATTTAGTTTTATTATTACTCTAATACATCATTATTATTGCTGTCTCCTAGCATCTTCACCATAAATCTATCACCAAATGTTTTAGAGGTTTAATATTGTTACGGTTATGTAATTAAACAAATAGAAATAATAGTTGCAGAATTACAGAGTTACATAATTATTGCTCCTCAATGGAAACGATAAATAAAACTTACATGTCTTGATAGCAGTTATATTAACAACAATGAAAACGTTGAAGGCTAAAGCTGAAGAATTATGTAATGGTTACATAATTAAATAATAAATTATCCTGGAACTACAGGGACATGCACTATATAAAGCAGCATACAGAATGGAGGGGAAAAGGAAATCATTAAGCAATGACAAAAAAAAAGAGAGAGAGACAGAGATGTGCCTATAGATAAGAAGCAGAGCAGCATGGGCCTGGGAATGAGGATCCCTGGGGTTTGTAGTACCCAGAGCTCTCCAACTTCCCATTCTAGATTCAGACATGTATGGGGATTTTATCACCCCCAAAACACAAAGTAATTTGTCTAAGGCTATAAATCACTTGGATAATATAATCCCCTTAACTGAACAGCTTATCACATGTGGCATACATTTAATCTCTGTGTTTTAAATTATCTCAAAATTTAGCTTTAGTCTTGGCTAAGTGTTATATAACTACTCTTCAACTACCTGACTAGTGGGTGCCTGTGGGGTGGAATGCTTGCCAGGGGTGGAGAATATTACTGTTTTGAAAATTATTCAAATACTCCATCACTGCATCATGACATTTCTTTAGTTGTGTTATCACAATATTAACATACCCAAATATTTGGAAAGACTAAAATATTTGATGTTGAATTAAATATCCAGCTGACTGACTTACTTGCTAATTTTTTATACCAAAGCTTGGCTGTCAGGCTACCTGGGTTTTATATAAGGGTGTGTTTATGAAGGTCTGGTGCGGGGGACACCATCCCCTACCTGAGGACCATAAAACCAGCACCTGCTCTAAAGACTGAGTTCAGACTGGGATGCCAGAGTGATGGCAACACATTTCATACCCTGAATCCGCCTGTCTCCCTGGGTGTCAGCAGAACCGAGCCCGTTGTGTGAACGGATGGCATGATGGGACACTCCCGGGCTGCCAGCAGCAGGCAGCATGAATAAGCACATGGCATCACTCAGTGGTGACAATGGGGAGGCAGAAGGCTCCTGTCCAGAGCCAGCAGGGGACAGAGCCATGGTCTGCCAGCCTCTCTGTGAGTCACATTTCAAGGAAGCTCTCACTTCTCCATCAGGCCTGTTCTAAGAGCAGCCATGCTGGGCATTATCATAATGGGGTCACCTGGGAGGCTGGGAATAGACAGAAGAGCAGTCTATTGGGGAGAACAAATTGACTCCTGTCTGGTTATTTGGCTTGGCTTGACAGGCAAACCTGGTGATTGGAAAAGGACAGCCCCGGGAAAGGCCCATGCCAAGGAAGGGCGACAGGGCTGTCACACCTGCTGGCCTTGGGTAGCTGGAGCAGACTGCCTGGCGTCAGGCCCTCCAGCTCAGGTCATCATTTTCCAGTATTCAACGCCAACCTGCCCTTGGCCTGCATGCAGACCACGCTGCCCATCTGTCCATGTCCCTATGCTATGGGGAGGAAGAACACATAGATCTCAAACCCTCTGTGGTCATTTTGTCTCCACCCCTGGGTATCTCACCTTTAACCCTGTGATCCTTTTTATCTTGCCCCAGAAGAGGGTGAAAATAGAGTCCTTCTCCAAATAAGCAGAGACAATTCCCACAATCCTGGGACCACAGGAACTTTTCTAAGGGCTCTTTGTACCATGGTTCTATTGAGCCACATGGGAACCTGGGCAAAGAGTGTCCATTTCCTTCAGATACCAAAGAGGGCACTCCTGAGGTGCTAGGGTGCTGCTGAAAGTGCTGGGGCTTTGATAACAAATGAATCTGGTGTATTAGTCTGCTTGGGCTGCCATAACAAAACACTATAGGCTGGGTGGCTTCAACAACAAAAATTTGTTTTCTTATAGTTCTGAAGGCTGGAAGTCCAAAATCAGGGTGTCATGTCAGCATAGCTGGGCTCTGATCAGGGATCTCTCCCTGGCTTGCAGACAGCTGCCTTCCCATTGTATCCTCACATAGTGGAGAGAGAGAGGGGGGAGGTGGGGAGAGAAAGAGAGAAAGAGAGAGAGAGAGCTCTTCCTCCTCTTTATTTATTTATTTGAGACAGAGTTTCGCTCTTATTGCCCAGGCTGGAGTGCAATGGCGCGATCTCGGCTCACCACAACCTCCGCCTCCCAGATTCAAGCGATTCTCCTGCCTCAGCCACCTGAGTAGCTGGCATTACAGGTATGTGCCACCACATCCGGCTAATTTTTTGTGTTTTCAGTAGAGACAGGGTTTCTCCATGTTGGTCAGGCTGGTCTCCAACTACTGACCTCAGGTGATCTGCCCACCTCAGCCGCCCAAAGTGCAGGGATAACAGGCTGGAGCCACCGCACCCGGTTCTTCCTCCTCTTATAAGGGCACTAATTCCAATCAGGCAGGTCTCACCCTCATGACTATATTTAGCCCTAATTATCTCTCAAAGACCCCATCTCTAAATACCGTCATTCAGATGCTAAAAGTTAGGCCTTCAACATAGGAATTTGGGGGAGGGGGTGTATGAAACATTCCATCTGTAACCCTTGGGTTTTAATTTCAGTTTCTTGTTAGGTGTGGATCCTAAATGACTTCAACCCTCTGAATTTCAGTTACCGCGTCTGTAAAATGTGACTAACAAGCCTACTACACTGAACTGCTGTGAGGAATAGGATGTGTTCATGTAGAAAAAGCTTCACCACTTACCAGGTCCTGCAGTGTCGACTCTCCTCCCTCCCTCCCTCCCTCTTGCCACATTCACGGCGTCTCTGATTTAGTCTGGCACCAGTTTTCATTAAGATTTCTGGCCGGGCGCGGTGGCTCACGCCTGTAATCCCAGCACTTTGGGAGGCCGAGACGGGCGGATCACGAGGTCAGGAGATCGAGACCATCCTGGCTAACACGGTGAAACCCCGTCTCTACTAAAAATACAAAAACTTAGCCGGGCGAGGTGGCGGGCGCCTGTAGTCCCAGCTACTCCGGAGGCTGAGGCAGGAGAATGGCGTAAACCCGGGAGGCGGAGCTTGCAGTGAGCTGAGATCCGGCCACTGCACTCCAGCCTGGGTGACAGAGCGAGACTCCGTCTCAAAAAAAAAAAAAAAGATTTCTGTCCTCCCCCCTTCCCCTGCCCTGCCCACCCCACACGAACAACACCTTATGTAAGATTCCCCCCTCCATCCTGGTAGTTTTGGCTGGGTTGCAGCTATTTTCTCAAAAACAACAGAAGCCCTGATAATTCTCTCCCAGGAGCTAGGAACTCTCCTTTCCCTAGAGCCCCAGAAAGGAAGAGATCACTGTCACAGGGGCTTAGGAGGGACATGGAGATCATTCTGCAGCATCATGGGCACAGTCCTCTTCCTACGCTCTGACGTCCCCTGGAACAGGTTTCCTAAGCTCCCTCCGCAGGTTTCCTTAGTCACCCCGGTGACCCTTCCTGGGGCTCCTCCTCGTGTCACTTCAAAGTCCCTTGTGTTGCAGGGCCCAGATCCCATGAGATTCTTCCTGGAGATGGAACCCGGCCCCTCCCCGGCCCTCAGACAGCACTGATTGTCTCAGCAGGGTTATCTCTATTAGCCGCTGCCAACGTCAGTGCGTGGAAACAGCGCAGTGTGAGATGCTTCCCCTGACTAACGTCTTTGTACTGAGCGGGGGAATCAGAACGGAACAGATGTTTTAAGGACTCCATAAATCCGTGAAGATAAAAAACCACCCACCCAGCACTTTTTAACAATGCGCCATGCTGATGAACCAGCATATCGGAAATACCAAAATAAATATAAAATCCCACTGAAGCCTTGGAATAAATCTTAGGGATTTTTTTTTTCATTTTTCCCTTACAACATACACCAGACATCATTTTTAATACTCATGAAGACCCACAACTGGGAACAGAAAGTCTATAAAAACGCTGCGGCTTCCATCCAAAGCGACCCAATGATCAACCGCACTATGCGTGAATCACCCTCCAATTGCTTCCTGAAACACTCATTTCTCTCCCATAGAACCTTCTCCCTCTCTCAACACTTCCAGTGTTGTCATGTTTCTTCTCATAACTCCTTGCTGAATTCCAATGAGGTTTTCTAATTAGCCTAATTAATTTTCTGCCCAACTTAATAAGACTGTCTCTGGTTCAGAAATAATTGGACTTCCCAAACACCATTTTCCCTCCCTCTATTTCTCAGTGGTGAGTTGTGATCCAGCCTCCCTTAATAATTCAAAATTAGCTTCTGTTTTTCAGATGATGGGTTCATGTTCAAAAAGTTATTTAGTTTTTTCATTAACACTCTCACATCGTTCTCTCCCTCCTGTGAAGAATACCTTAAAAAGCACTAAAAATAAAATGAAACTTGGATCTCTTCCAGAAGAGATAAATCCATTTGGGATCAAGGTTTCAATGGATTCTTGTTTCCTATATTATCAATTTCAGCAAGGTAAATTAATGACCTGGATAAAGCATTTTCTTAGAAAGTGTGGTAGCAGCTATGAAAATAAGCCCTAAGAAGCCAAGTAATAAAATCATAAAATAAAAAAAAAGATTTTGAGCACTTTCAGGCAACTAGCTTCCCATGGAAGAGCAGGCTTCTCTCTAACCTCTTACAAATGTGTTTCATGTGGTTGTGAATTTCTCCAGGAAAATAGCATTGTTACAAATATTAGTGTGTTCTCCAAATGAGTTGAAAAAAAAAAGGAAGAAGAGATCAGAGGTAAGGGAAGAGAGAGGAAAGAAAAGTTGGTAAGCTTAATGAAAATGTCCATGTCCCAATGCATGTTTGAATAAGCTCTGCAAAGCTGTGTAAATGGCATACTGTCTTTTGTTTGCTCTCAGGTTCCAGAGCACCAGGCAATCATCTCCTCTGCAGTACTGGTTTTGCAGCCCCAAGAATACTTCTCTTGGAATGATGAAGGTGGAATTATTTTCTCATTCCCTAAAAGAGCCTGAAGCAGTTCTTTAGAGGTCTTATAAATATGCCTGTGAACAGTGCCAGGGTATGGAGAGCACGGTAAGACGTGTGACTCGGATCCTCCCTGTGCGCAGGGGTGTGCAGCTGTGAGCCTTCTCATTATGGTAGCGTGTTCTAAGTGGAATCATAAAGGTGTGAAGGTTTGCAAATAATTTAATTCGAACAATAGCCATACAGGTGTATGCTTTATTTTCTTTGGATGACCCTAGACCGAACTTCTTAAAGATGAGATGGAGTTATTGAGGGTGGTTCCTTATCTTAATAAAAATGGGTGACCCACTCATTTTCCAAGATTCACTGCTTCTTTGATGAATCATCTAGGCAGGTATAGGTTTTAAGAAAATATGCAGAGGGCTAGGCATGGTGGGTCATGCCTGTAATCCCCGCATTTTGGGAAGCCGAAGCAGGTGGATTACTTGAGGTCAGGAGTTTGAGACCAGCCTGGCCAATATGGTGAAACCTGTCTCTACTAAAAATACAAAAGTTAGCTGGGCACGGTGGTATGTGCCTGTAATCCCAGCTACTCGGGAGGTAGAGACAGGAGAATCGCTTGAACCTGGAAGGCGGAGGTTGCAATGAGTCAACATTGCACCACCGCACTCTAACCTGGACAACAGAGTGAAATTTTGTCTCAAAAAAAAAAAAAAAAAGAAAGAAAGAAAGAAGGAAACAAAGGAAGGAAGGAAGGAAGGAAAAAGAAAATAGGCAGAAAACTCTAAGTACACCAAACTGATAAGTTTGGGGACAGTAATTTCCTGCTGAAGGAAGAGTCTCTGCCTCTCCTCTCTCATTAAAAGAGCTTTGGGGATGTTGCTTTGAAGACAGTGTTTCATAATGAAAGTGAAGTATGGTTCACTTTTTCAAATGTAAGTAACATCCATTTGCCAGAAACGGAGTATGCCTATATCACTAGCCCACATCATCAGAGTTTGCTACAATTAGCTAGTAGGGGGGGAAAAAAGACAGAAATTGTATTAAAGGATCAAAGAAGAAAATGAAAAGAATGGTACGATTTGTAGCTACATATTTAAATGAAGCTTACTACCGGCCACCAACTAGGATAGAGTGAAACTGACTAAAATAGTCTCTGTTGAACTTACAATCTTGGGCTTCCCTACTTGTTGCTTAAGTAAAGCTACTTGCTCTCAGCAGAGCCCTGCAGCGCCTGGTGACCATCTGGAGATTCTTCGAAATATGTTCCATTTAGAAACATGGTCTATTCAATGGAGTTCTGTTGAAAATTTGAAGTTAGTAGAATAATAGCTAAATATTAAATCTTTTATCTACTTATCCATTTTATCCCTAGAATATACGTACCATAACGGCATTTTTTAAATGTTCTTTGCATTTTAATGTTGGGGTGGGTTTCTTTCCTCAATTCTGGCACATTTTACTAATCTTTGTCCCACTACTCTTACTCTGGTTGTTCCTTTGTATAATAATTAGATGACTTTGAATTTTGATTTTATGTATATACCTTAGGAATAGCATCCTGTTAAGAAAACAAAACAACAAACATAATAATAATCACCACCTGAGGATTTAACTTTAAGTCACATCAGTGTCTCCATCAGACAATGTCAGGGCTTGATGGTTTCAACTTCCCCTGAGCTAATGGAAACATCTCTTTACTCAGCCCCGTCTCACCTGGCATTGAATATGGACCTAACACACTCTTGAAAATGGGTTCTAGAAGGGCAGGAAGAGAGTCAGTGCCCAAATCTTCTTTCACTCATGTTTGCCTGGACTGCACAGCTACATATCAGTCCTATTTAGGGTGATAGGTTAAAACCCCTGGGGAAAATGGTGTGCCCTGGTACATCATTGGGGAGCTAGTTAGGTGGAGTCCATGCATGACTCCAATAGAAGGAATTTGGTAAAGGAATTGTTTATAAAGCCTCAAGAGAAGTGAAAGAGGAGATGATGAGACTACACAGAGATTAGCAATGACAGGAAGTCTCCATCAGGCCTAAGACTGAAGAACCAAAGAAAGAAGTGATCTTTCTGGTGTCAAGAGCTGGAGTCACTGCACTGGGCCTATTAGGTGGAAATTGGAATCACAAAGGAGATGTAGCTGTTTCAGAAATGCCGCCCCTTTCCTTGAAGGGGATAATGTATGGAATTAGGAGTAGCAGCCCAAAGACAGGCTGCCCCTACTGAAGGCATGGGATGTGGCATTTGAGGCCCTTGCTCTAGGCCACATCATCAGCCAAGTTTTTATGAATCATAAAATTGCTGGATCCCCTTTCTAAACATAGTCCCTGATTCTGCTTCACTGACCTTCCTCGGAGGTCAACTGCATAGCAGACAAGGAAGCATTTCCTTTTAATGGCTGGGAATTTACTGGCCATAAATTTCACCCAGTACCCTAGGACTGTGTGTTACGGTCAGGTAAAGTAAGTCAGATGACTAGCCCGTTTTCTCTCTTCATCTTGAACAGAATTTCCTCTTTTTCCTGAGATAAGATAATCCCTGATTATAGCAAATTTTTGTGTGTGAGACAGGGGTCTTGCTCTGTCACCCGGGTTGGAGTGCAGTGCTGTGATCACAGCTCACTGCAGCCTCGACCTCCAGGACTCAAGCCACCCTCCTACCTCAGCCTCCCCAGTAGCTGGGACCACAAGTGTGCACCACCAGACTCCGCTAATTTATTATTATTTTTTTGAGACGGAGTCTCGCTCTGTTGCCCAGGCTGGAGTGCAGTGGCGTGATCTCGGCTCACTGCAACCTCCACCCCCTGAGTTCAAGCAATTCTCATGCCTCAGCCTCCCAGACAAGGTCTTTCTATGTTGCCCAGGCTGGTCTTGAACTCCTGGGCTCAAGTGATCCTCTTGCCTTGGCCTCCCAAAATGCTGGAATTACAGGTGTGTCACTATGCCCCGCCAGCAATTCTTTAACAAGAGGAGATCTCTTCCAATTTGTCTAGAATACCTCCACCCCTATTCTTTCTCACTTCTGTGCCTCCTTTTTTTTCCTCAAGAAGCATTAGCAGACAGTAAAAATGACATGACTTCCCACTTCCTACCACCACTGACATAACACCTACCCTTCACTAACCAATGAGAGCGTGGGGTATTGATGGTAATAGCTCAGATGCAACCTAGGAGCCCTTTCAGAATTAGAGCCAATGCTGGCGAGGAGCTGCTCGTGTCTCCTGCCCAGGCCTCACGATTTTAAATTGTTTCTAGAAGTTAAGACAGTGATCTCTCCCGGCCAATGCAGAGAAGCAGTGGGAAAGGAGACAGACAGTCCTCCCCAGTCAAGGAACCTAATGCTTCTTTTGCCTCTTCTCAAATAAAACTTTGAGTTAGAGGTTATTATGCTCACTTTGCAGACATGTTAAGCAATTTGGCCAAAGCTTCAGAATGAATTAGGAGACAAAGTTGGCATTAGAATCAAGGTCTGATTTACTCTAAAATCCACATTACTTTCACTATACAGTGTTGCTCTCTATTTTCTATGTGAATAGCTTTATAAAATGCAAAACATGTTCAAAAGAAAATCCTTCCACATATGAATTTGAACATCCTGGTTGTAATACGCCATGCTGGAAAAGTTGCCAAGTTTTGCAAATAAAAATACAGGATGCCCAGTTAAATTTGGATTTCAGATGGCTAAATATTTTAATATAAATATATGTCCCAAATATTGCATGGGACATACTTATACTGAAACTACTTGTTGTTTATTCAGAAATTAGAATTTAGCTGGTCATCCAATATTTTTTGGCAACTCTACATGCAGTCCATCTGTATCTTAATGTCTTGAGCCCAAGTTTCAGTTTGCTTTGGTAAACTGAAAATACCGTCAAGGGGAAGGTCATGGTTCTCTCTTCCACTGCCTTGCCAGTCTTCACCCCCAGTGTCGTTGGGATTCCTCCTAAGCCAAGAGTGAAACATTGTACCTTTCAAATATATATCCAGTATATATACACACTTAAAACTTACGTGCCCTGCTGTGTTCAATTGAGGTTTTTAAACCAATTTTTATTGTATAACTTATATACAATAAAACGTATCCATTTAGTGATGTGGCTCAATAAGTTTTGATGAATATTACATCTGTGTAACCACCACCCTCATCAAAATCACACTCTCACTGTCCCAGAAAGTTACCTCATGCTTCCTGCAGTCAATCCCCAAGGCTCTTTAGCCCCAGACCTTCACATTTCTGCTTTCTGTCACTTTAGATTAGTTTTGCCTTTCCTAGAATTTCATATAAATGGAATCATAGAGTTTTGCCATCTGTACTCTTCTGGATCTGGCCTTTTGCACTCGTGGTGATGGTTTGAGTTCATCTACATTGTTGCTTGTATCAGTAGTGCATTCCTTTTTACTGCTGAGTCGCATTTCATTGTTTGGATTTACTGTTAATTGTTCATCTACTCATCTGTTGATGAACACGGATTGTTTTCAAATTTGGCTAATATAAATAAAGCTGCTATGAACATTTGTGTACAAGTCTCTGTGTAGACATATGATTTGATCTGTATTAGACAAATACCAAGATGTAAAATGATTGTGTTATATGGTAGTTGTATGTTTAGCTTTTTTTTTTTTTTTTTGCTTTTTTTTTTTTTTTTAGTTGGAGTCTCACTCTGTTGCCCAGGCTGGAGTACAGTGGCACAGTCTCGGCTCATTGCAACTTCTGTCTTCCAGGTTCAAACGATTCTCCTGCCTCAGCCTCCCAAGTAGCTGGGACTACAGGCACGTGCCACTATGCCCAGCTAATTTTTGTATGTTTAGCGGAGACGGGGTTTCGCCACGTTGGCCAGGCTGGTCTCGAACTCCTGACCTCAAGTGTTCTGCCTGCCTTGGCCTCCCAAAGTGCTGGGATTACAGGCACACACCACCACACCCAGCCCCATGTGTTTAACTTTATAAGGAAAAAACATACAACTTTTCAAAGTGGTTCTAGCATTTTCCATCCTTACCATCAGCGTGTGATAGTTACAGCGACTCTGTATCCTCCTCAACACTTGGTTACCGTCCATCTTTCAACTTCTAGCCATTATCACAGGTGTGCAATGGTATCTTAGTGGTTTTGGTTTGCATTTTCCTGAGGTCAATTGAGTTCTAAAATATTCTGAAAAATTACATCAATGTTGGAGTCCGCATTTATGAAGCAATTTTTTGAGCATCAGTGTCGTGTCAGGTACCACACTGCAGCCACTGAGTCTAAAATGGCAAATCACAGATATAAGTCACAGATATATCTTGGCCTGTTATGGAGCTTATAATCAAATGGGTGAGGTAGATGCTAAACACACACATGAATATAATTACATAGCTTCACATGGTAATAAGTATATATATATCTATTTTGGGGGGCGGTGAAGGGAGGACAGAATCTCCCTGTCGCCAGGCTGGGGCACGATCTCGGCTCACTGCAACCTCTGCCTCCCAGGTTCAAGCAATTCCCCAGCCTCAGCCTCTAGAGTAGCTAGGACTACAGGCATGTGCCACCATGTCCAGCTATTTTTTGTTGTTGTTGTTGGTATTTTAGTAGAGACGGGGTTTCACCATGTTGGCCAGGATGATCTTGATCTCCTGACCTCGTGATCCGCTTGCCTTGGCCTGCAAAAGTGCTGGGATTACAAGTGTGAGCCACTGCGCCTGGCTGATAAGTATAATTTTAAAAATAAATAGATCACACTGGGAGAGTATATCAGGGGATATGCAATAAGAAGGGCATCCCAAATGGCCTGAAGAGTGATTAGGAGGGAGGGAGGCAGTGGCCGTGGGGTGGGTGGAGGCTTCTTCTGGATGGAGATAAAGCCCCATGTAGGAGTCCCAGGGTGGAGGTGGGCTAGTGCTGTCCTCTCAGCCTGGACACAGGCCCCTGGGGTTGGAATCACTGAGGCAGGGGAGAAGGCCGGTGGTGAGGAGGGAGAACAGGCAGCCCTAAACACCACAGAGCTCCCCAAGGCCTGGGAAGCGCTTAGGATTGGATCCAAAGTGGAACAGAGAGTCACTGCTAGCTAAACAGGAGGAGCACAGGCTCATTGAGGCTTTCAAAATCTCACCTAGGCTCCAGCAATGAGAGTGACTTACATGCGGGGGAGAGTGAGATGCTAGTCAGAGTCTATAGATGTGGTTACACAGAAATGACCAAGTGGTGGGCCGTGGTGGAAAGCGGAAATGAAAAAATTCAAGATGCATTTTGGAGATGAAATCAACAGGATTTAATAATGACATAGATGCCAGGATTGTAGCAAAGGGGGTGGTCAGGAAGCCACTGGGTCTCTGGCTTGAGCAGTTGGTTTGATGGAGGCACCAAGTAGCGAGAAAGAAAGACCTGGGTGGTGGTCGGAATCAGGCACCCTGCAGTGGCCCCAGTAACTGTTATGGCGGGCCAGTGTGGCAAGCTCTGGGGAAGGAGGTGAGGAGCTTGTTGCCAGAATGACACTTCGCCTGGCAGTAAAAACACATGGGTATGTGACAATGTACATGTGACTGAAGGCCATAACTTAAAGTCTCTAAGGAGACACCGAGAAGGATCCAGGGCCACCGCACACAGATGTGTAGATCCTGCACAAAGGTGGCGACACTCAGTCTCAGGAATAAAATAGAGTTTTCTCTCAAAAATAAATGCAAGGTAAGTATTTGGAAAGACAGAGAGAATGATAACATTAGGGGATTGGTGCTTTCTCTCCGTTGAGTGTAAGCAGGTGCCTAATGGCTTGCCACCTAAGGTCAGGGGACTGTAAGGAAACAAACCAAGGCTCACAGCGCTCCCAGACAGCATGCCCAGCTTGCTTTCATCCGGCACTCTCAGAGCAACTGCCGCATCCAGGAACTCTGCCCAATGTGAGAAACACAGGAACGTTTAAGATTCGGTGTCTGCCCTGCACAGCTAACAGGAAAATGTACTGGTATCCTGTATATGAAACGATGATGCCTGTAATCCCAGCACCTTGGGAGGCTGAGGAAGGTGAATCACCTGAGGTTCGGAGTTCGAGACCAGCCTGGCCAACATAGTGAAACCCTGTCTCTACTAAAAATACAAAAAATTATCTGAGCATGGTGGTGGGCACCTGTCATCCCAGCTACTTGGGAGGCTGAAGCAGGAGAATCGCTTGACCTGGAAGGCAGAGGTTGCAGTGAGCCGAGACCACGCCATTGCACTCCAGCCTGGGCAACAAGAGCAAAACTCCATCTCAAACAAAACAAAACAAACAAACAAACAACAACAACAACAAAAAAAAAAGTGACAAAGCAGGGACATAAGTCAACAACAGAGGTGTGTCCCGGGGGCTGAGGGATCAAGGTAGGGACCATCTAGCAAGTCAAATTCTTTCAATTATTAAAAGAAAAATCATATTTTCCCGTAGCATGTAGCCTGTAAATGTCATAAGGACATGCATTCTTCTTGCCATTTTTGGATGCTCACTCCATGCCAGACACAGCTCTGAGCACTTTGCAAGCTCTGTGTCATTTCCTCTTCATAGCAACCCTGGGAGTGGGTATCAGTATTATTCCCTTATTACATGCCAGGAAAGTGTGTCTTACACATCTTCATCCGTCCAAGGTCACATTCTTAGGAAGTGGCTAAGCTGGGGTTGAAACTCAGGTCCCTGTGATCTGCACCGCTGTGCTCCTGATCACTTTTGGACTTTCAGTACTGAGTTGATTCAGAACGATTTCATCCGGAAGTAAAGTTGGCTGCATCTGTTGTAGCTTCTCCAGGGCCCACTCCTGTTTCAACTGTTGATTTATCACGTTGCCCAAAGAGTGTTGATTATTTATGTGCAATGGTCATGATCTAAGTGCTGAGGACATATGCTGCTCTATGTCCTTTCTTTTCTGTCTGAACAAAATGAGGAGGCAGGCCACAGAGGTGCACCCAAGAGAAAGGCCAAGCCGGGGCCCCTCTGATGTCAAAAGCCCCTGTGCTGTGAGAGGAGCAGGGCCGCCTGGCACTGGGCACCGTCCAGCCCCATACACTCCTGCAAGCTTTCTGTCCAGAGGCCAAGCCTCCAGGGGAGTGGAGAGAAAGAGAAGGAGGAGAGAAAGAGAAGGAGTGCCGCGCAGTCCCCTCCCATCTGTTTTGCAGAGGAGAGCCATTCTGAAAAAGCACATCGGATTAAATAAATTAAAAGAATTGCACCCCCCTGGGAACATTCTCAAAACAGAAAGTCATTTGAACCGATGTGTGATTCACTCAGAGCCTCTCTCCTTATAGGAAACGAATACAATCAAATTAAAATCATTTCGTGGAGTAAGAGGCAGTGGATGGGCACGGGGAGGAGGGGGTAGGTCATGGAAGGCACAGTGTTTACAAAGCCATTAAAGGAGAATGAATAGATCTAGACTGGTCCCAAAAGGCAAAGAAATGTGAATTTTCACATATAAATAGAAAACGTTTAGAACGGTATTAATTCAAGACCGAGCGGCTAATGCCTTTCCATGTTAGCCGGGTGTGCGGCGTCTGCTTAGCTGCACTGACCCCTGCTGGTGAGAATCCAGAATTATCTGCTGCTCCGCGACTGTGTTCAGACACGTCCACGGTCCTGGTGACTGCGTGGCAAGCGTGTGTCCACCGTCACGTACTACATGGTACGTGACCTGGACGCCTAACCGAGAACCACTTTGCCACTACAGTACCCAGAACCTACTAGAGTATCTGGCACATAGTAAAGCCTTAACAGACTTGGTTGAGTAACTATATGACCAAGCATGTACAATTCTAACACCTAATTGAACAAATGTAGCTTATGGCACCTTTATCTTGTATGAACAGTGACATCAAAACTTCTTGAACACAATCAATGGATTCTGCTAAGAAAGATGTATCAGGTAATACTAAAGTCACAATACACAATGGCAGGTGTCATGTGGTGCCCGGCGAATGCAGTGGAGGTCCTGCTGTCAATCATGGTGACACAGTGGTGATGTGTTGGTTGTGTCCTGGTGGAGGCATTCCTGGGATCACAGGATACTGAGGAGCTTGTCAGACTAAGGAACAGGGGGAGAGGATTCCATGCAAAGACAATACAATGTCAATGGCAGAGACATGAAAAAATTGCATGGAGCTTTCAGGAAACTCCCTTGCTGTTGCTGGCAGTTCCAGTGAGAGGCAGGGCTGGCAGTGGCAGACATTTAAGAGGTCATGTGACACAAGGTTCTCTGGATCCCGAGACCCAGAAAAGCTTGAGATCACCCTATGGTCCATGTGACCCCACAGAAGTGTTTGACATTTAGAAGCAACATGGTTTATTTTGCATTTTATTTACACCACTCGGCTCAGATGTGGAAGATGATTTCAGGGGTATGGAAGGAGAATAACGAAGGCCAAGAGTCCAGCTACAAAGCTACTGCATTTAGTAGGAATGCAAAAGGAGCTTCATTAAGATGTTAGTAGCTTGAATGGCAAGCAGAAAGCTGACAGGAGAACGATATACGAGACACAACCTGAAGGCACAGATACGTGTGCTGGCAACTGGAAGAGAGAACAGCTTCTGCAGAAAGACTCAGGTGGAGGAGCAGGATTGCGGGGGAAATTCAGAAGAGATGTAGATGGGTGTTCGTGGGTTATTCAGCTGGCAACTCAATGAGTGAGTTGTAAGTTCACGGGACAGTTTGACTGCACATAGAGGTTAGGGAGTTGTTGGTTTATGGATTGTAGTAGTGAGAAGCACATTTTCCATCTGTGCCTTAGTTTCCCTCTAGCATAGTAGTATATAAAGTAAATTGCTTCTAAGGTATGCAGTGGCTTCTAAGAAAGGCTTATAATAATCTTAACATATATGTATAACAGAATGCTTTATTAAAAAATATCTATGTCCTTTTTCTTCTTTACCACAAAGCTATATGTTATATATTTTTACACCAATTTTACAGGCATCAAAATTGAGTTTCTAAGATTAAGTGACATGGCTACAACTACTACAGCAAATTGGTAAGTGATGTGTGAGGACCTCAGCTGCAGTCCTCTGATTCTTTTCTGCGTGCATCATTGACTGTTATAATAATTTGTTGACATCACTGCCTTTTTCTGAGGGTACACTAGACTCATGAAGGATGATATTGAAATTCAAAGTTTTATAAAAATGCCAAGTGTATGAAGCAGGAAAAAAAAAAAGCAATGTCCCATCATTTATAAAACTGAGCTCCTTGGAAGATAAAGGTTATTTAAATGCATAGGCTTATTAATGTCTCCGCATACTCACAGTTCTATCAATCTGAGCACAACCTGAAACTGCAAATTGTAAGGAGGAGATAGACAACATGCTTAATGCTTATCTTGATCTGGAAAATTATACGGTAAGGATCAAGAAAGGCAAACTTAGTGCCTGGGAACATAATGAAAAAATGTATTCATGAGCATCTGTCTTCCTTCTCTTTGCTGCTTCCTGCTTTCCTCTCTGTAAAACTTCCGCCACACCAATTTGGCTACATCATTTTCCTGCATACAAGTCAATGGAGAGCTCCCCATCGGGCAATGTTTTACTTTTCCGGGGTTGAAAAAGAGCGGCATCGCATGCGTCCAAATCCCGCCAGCATGTAAGAAATGTGCCCAACCAGCCTGTGAAAGATGTCCGTCCCTGATGGCTGCCACAGGGAAATAAATTAAATCTCACCAGCCCTGAAAGTCACCTTCTGCAGGAAGATTTTTGTTGTTGTTTTCCCTACTACATCTACCTTCACTGTCCTTCTGATTATATCCATGGCAGTAGGAGAGGATGATGACTCCCAGAAAGAGGGCAAAGGAAACATTCCTGGACAGACAGATGATGGCCAGGCTGAGGGTTGGGCACATCCCTGCCTCCCCTCACAGGGCCCTGTTCTTTTGTTGTCAGCCTCCCACTAGCCCAGGTGTTAAAGGGGGCAGTAGCAGGAGGGACACAGACTGGAGAAAGAGCATATTTCCTTGAAATGCTTCTTTTGGTGAATTAAACAGGGGTTATTTTGCAGACTGTAAAGGATTTATTTTAGTGCTACAACTTCTCTTTTTCTCTGTAAAGGAGTTAGCTTCCCTAAGAGCTAGAAATATTTCCCAAGAAATATTTATAATCATCCTAACATATGTGTATAACGCTTTATAATAAAATAGGCATCTCATTTGTCTCATTTTTTTTTCTCACCACCTACTATAGGTTAGATATTTTGCCCCAATTTTACAAGTAACAAAATGGAGTTTCTAAGATGAAGTGACATGGCCAAGGCCACTATAGCAAATCAGGAAGTGGTGAGTCAGGACTTCAACTCCAGTCCTCTGATGCTTTCCATATGTGTCATTGACCCCTTGTTATAGTAATTCGGACACCAAGGTCAACGAGGACGGAATGTTGGGGCCTAAAGCAGTACTAAGCCAGGGAAAAGGCTCCGATCACAGCAAAAATAGTGATTCTGATACTACAATGTTTGCACAGGGCTTTTAAACTTTTCAACGCCTTCCAAGTTATCCCATCACTTTGGCCTCATCTTGCAAGGCAGGTTTTGGTAACTCTTCCCTCTTAAAAGATGAGGAGACTGAGAGCGGTGCCCTTAACCTGTCCCGCCTCAGGCTCCCTGAATGGCACCTCCTCATTCCCCATGTAGGGGACAGGCACTCTGTTCTCTTTAGGAATCCCTCCAAGTCCTACAGGGAAAGCTCCAGGAAATACAGCCCCAGTATTACAAGCCATAATCATTGTCACCCAAGGCTATAACTCCATAAAGTGGTTTCTGGTAGCACCATCAATCATCAATCAGAGAGCAAGTCAGCACAACCCCAGTGGAAGTCCAGGCCTCTGTGTGTCAGGGTTTGTTTTAGGACTGACATTCTTTTATAAACACCAGAAATGGCTCCAGCTGAATCACCATTCGTAGCTCTGTCTAACCCTTCTGCGTCAGCACTCAGAGTGCTTGCATTTGCCCAGGAGGTAAACGCAGATGCAGCTAGCAGCCCACAACTGTCTAATATTTAGTCAGTATCCAGCGATTCAGATGTGATACAAATGCTGTACTGACACACCGGTGCGGTGGGATTATGTCAGAGGAATACAGAACAACTCAGATTTGAGCATCTTTGGGGCTATGGAGAGTCCAATTAGTTCCATATTCTATTCCTGCACCCTGAATAAGCTGGGTTTGAGGGTAAGTGTGTAGTCTGTCCCTAAATAACTGCAGAGGACACTTGTGCTTGTTTACTAAAATTGTTTCAGAGTCCAGGAACAACACAATTAGGAAATTCATCTTTAAAAAAAAACACATTAATTGTCTAATCCATATCCAATTCCTTAATAGACTTCTTCTTTCTTCCTTTTACCTCTCCTGACAGCTCTTCTGCAGACTGCTTGAAGAGGGAATTGCCAGCAATTTTTAAAATTGGGAAATGCTTTCCCCCAGGATACTTAGTTTGCTTCTAATGACAGTCATTCCTTTTATGCTTTTATTAACTTGAGTAGGAAGGAGGGGTTGATTTGCATGTTCTGTATTACAAACAATAATAATCTCTGTACAAATGTTAGATGGGAAAACATGTATTTGTAGATTTGCTAAAATATTATAAGTCTGCAAGAATAAAGTCAATTATTCAGTCCCTTTAGATGTTAAATTGCAAATTATTTGTATGGAATTTAGTAATACTTAGCACTTTACATATCTAAAGTACTTTACAAACACTAACAAATTAATCCTCTCAATGGCTCCTTAAAATTAGGAATAATTACCTCTAATTCACAGACGGGGAAATCAGGAAAGGTTAAGAGACATGCTTCAAGTTACAAAGAAAGTTGCTGTCTCCAAAGACAGGAAGCAAAATAGGACCTGCTTCTCAAGTATGAGCTAATTTTGGAATATCAAGAGTTTCCAGCATAAATGGTCATTTGGGTCTCATCTTAAGAACTAATTTGATGATAGCCTATTATTGGTGTCACAATAAGAAAAATGGAAATAACCACAAAGTATACATTCGGTCCAGGTTCCAGAATGAATAGACTGAATGGTAAAATATGCATTGGGGAAGTGTACTGGATACAATAGCTCTTCTCCCAAGTACTGGACACATCTAAAATTCTAATTTATCTGTATTATGCTGAAGGATGTACACGATTTCGAAAGAATAAGAATGGCTGCTTTCACTATTTCACATGACCTCCTATTCTTACTGCTTTTTTGCCTATTTTCCTTGAGCTATGGAAGGAAAGTCACAGGTGCAGTGGCTTGCAGATGTATTTTCAGAGTGGGTAAGTCATCACTCTGCCTGATATGCCTTCATTCTGGCCGACCACTTAGTAGGAACTCCACATATGGCAATTAAATTTAATTGAATCTATGAACCTGAACACATTTAAAATCTGCATGGTGAATTATTCCTTTTAGGAAGAGTACTATGAAGGTTCTAGTGGTATAATTTATTTGGTTTTGTTTTGTTTCATAATTTTTGCAGAAACACACCACATCTGGTTTCTGGAAAATGACGTAAGTTTTTTAAGGAAAATTTTCTAACGATAAACCTCACAATATGGCTTCTACATTTTATTTCCACTTCTATATTATCTCTATCAAAATTATTTCTTAAATAACTAGCAGACACTAGAAATGGATATATCTTAATCAAGAATTATTGTCTCTAAAATGTGAAAAAAATAACCATTAACAGTAACCAGTGAAATGCACAATTAGGAAGGGGTTAATAATAAAGAAACAACTTGTTAAGTCTTTGTGTTCAGGTCTGTTAAATATATGTCTAAAGTCCCAACTTTTGTTGAAACAATGGCACACATTATGAGAGAGAAAAACAAATAAAGACTATTTTCTGAACTCCCTTCTTGCAGTGATTGAACTGAACAATCAAAGAAAGCTAAAGACCTCAGATGGTTGACGTAAATGCAGGAACAACTGATAAAAGTGAAGTTGAATCTACTGGGCTCTCATGTCAACCTGAAGAGACCCCCTTTCACTTATCTCCTCAGTAGACAAGCGCTTCCACATTCAGTTCATGCAGATTTAATGTATGCACTTGCTGTATTGTTGTTCTGAAAAATAAAATACTATTTTATTTCCATATTCTTGCCCTTCACCTAGATTCTTTTCTTCTTGAATACATTATCCTTTCTTTCTGTTTCTCCCACAGTAATCGATTCTATTTACATTGGTTATTTAATAAGAAATTGTTTTATTTTTAGTTGAGTAGCTTGTTTACCAGACTTTCCCTGTTTTAAATAAAAAGACATTAAATGAAAAGAAATAACTCATAACATCTTCCTGTGGACATAAGTGCCCTTTTATCTAATACTGGGAACAGCTTGCCTAAAATCATAGATTCTGTGTAATTCACAAAGGTTATTTTTCCAGTCCAATAGAAAAACCATATCATAATTCAGATTATAAATACCAAATGAGATTTATATGCCTTTTATCTGTATTGGTGAATTAAAAAGAAAAAAAAAATCATTTTCATAGTCTTTACCACAATATAAATAGAACCAAAGGATCATAAAACGAATAAATTCCAACACGAACAATGAAGTAAACATGTGACTTGTAGAATAAAGTAACGAGTTATCGTTTGGAAATGTTTTCCAAAGGCCACGACAAAATTTGCCCAACATTTACGTATTTTAAGTTTATGTATTTCTTTACTTTTTATCTTTTGACTTTTAAGTTCAGGGGTACATGCACAGCTTTGTTACATAGGTAAACTTGTGTCATGGGGGTTGGTTGTACAGATTACTTCATCACCCAGGTATGAAGCCCGGTTCCCACTAGTTATTTTTGCTGGTCCTCACCCACCTCCCAGCCTCCACCCTCCAATAGGCCACAGTGTGTGTTGTTCTCCTCATTTAGCTGTGTCCCTGTGTTCTCATCATTTAGCTCCTACTTAAATGTGAAGACATGTGGTATTTGGTTTTCTGTTCCTGTGTTAGCTTGCTAAGGATAATGGCCTCCAGTTCCATTAATGGCCCTGCAGAGGACATGATCTCTGTCCTTGTTATGGCTACATAGTATTCTATGGTGTGTATGTACCACATTTTCTTTACCCAGTCTATCATTGTTGGGCTTTCAGGTTGATTCCGTGTCTTCTACAGTCTTCTGCTCTACCAGCTGAGCTATCAAAGAGATCATGAGTTTATATTGTCTATGACAGTAAATTTTTATTTTTTAATTCACAGATTATGCAAAATATAAGTCATCCTTTATTTATATATTCATGTTCTCCTCTTTCTCTTTGAAATTCCTCCTTAGTCTCTGCTTTCAACTATCTTTTTGTTAGTAATTCCACTTACAAACAAATTGCTTCCAATACGGAAGTATGAAACTAGTTTAAAGATATACTTTTTATTTATAATTATGTTTCTACCAGAAAATCCATGCTCACCCGAGTGAATAAGAAGGCATATCACTGCAGTACTTAGGAGAAAAGTCCAGCTTCCAAAGGTAATCTGAGAAAACAGAGTCCGTGTCTGTGCTTGGGACACATTTGAAATGGGGATCAGCATCCCACGTGCTCAGGCACTCAGACCCCCAGTGATGAAAGCTCCACTCCCACAAGTGGTACAGAACTCAGGCCCTCATCCTGCCCTCTCCACTTGTCTCCTTCCAGCCAAGCCCAGCCCCTTCCGGGTAGGCCATTGATTGCCCCTGGACTCAGGCTATTTAGAGGTGCCTCCAGGCTTCAAAAAACACCTTCTCTCTCTCTGTCTCTCTCTCTCTCAACAGGGTCTCACTCTGTTGCCCAGGCTGGAGTGCAGTGGTATAATCTCGGCTGTCTGCAACCTCCGCAAGCAATTCTGCTGCCTTAGCCTCTCCTGCCTTAGCCTCCCAAGTAGCTGGGGTTACAGGCACTTGCCATCATGCCCGATTAATTTTTGTATTTTTAGTAGAGACAGGGTTTCACCATGTTGGTCAGGCTGGTCTCAAACTCCTGACCTTGTGATCTGTGCGCTTTGGCCTCCCAAAGCGCTGGGATTACAGGCGTGAGCCACCGTGCCCGGCAACACCTTGTCTCTTAAAGGTCAAGGAAACGATCAAAGATGATCAAACTTCTATTGTGACCATTACACTGTGCCTGAGCCCAACCAGCCCTCAGTTCCAGCTGCCACATTCAGGGTCAATAAACTATTATTCTAACTGCTTTTCACAGCCCACTGACTCGAAATTGACTGCCTGCAGCTCTGTTTTACTGCATGGAGAGGAAAGGAGGAGACAGACAGAGACAGAGAGAGACTCATGGATTAGAAGGACGGAAACCCCAGAGTCAAGAAAAAAATGGAAGAAAATAAACATTTTTCTATAGATTTTAGTGTGAGCCATTAAAAACGACACACATAGTTTAATTAGTATCCTATCCTTGTCCAATTAGTAGGTAAGAACTATTTTGTGGATAATAAGCCAAATCTAATAAAATAATAATATTAGCAACAGCCATTTATTAATTCAAAAATGGAACTATTTGTTAAGCGTTCATGGTGAGTACTCATTTGGTACGCCTTAGGCTCCATATGTGCTCCAGACGCAACCCTCACAACACCCCTTGAAACAGGCAATAGTTATTACCCTTATTTTACAACGTGGAAATCGAGGCACATAGATGCTGGCAGCTCTCCTGAAGACCCAGAAGTGTAACGGGTGAGGCTGGGAATTGAATGCAGTCCTACAGCGTAGCCCATGCTTTCCACCATACCGCTGTGATCTCATTCATCAGCCCTGCGAGTGAGGTATTATCCCAGTGTTGTAAGTAAGAAAACTGAGAGTCGGTGACCAAAGTAACTTACTCAGCAATCTGCGCAGTAAGGTGTGAGAGTGAAGCTTCAAACCCACGCTTGGCTCCAAAACTATTGATTTTTTCATTAAACCAAAATGTCAGATAATCACACTCCTGGGTGTAAGAGACTGTGTTTAGCGCCCTCCTCATTATTGGTGTTTCCCTGTCACTTTGAGGCCCCCTTGCCCATGGTTTTCCAGGGTCTTCATCGTCAAGCAGCTGCTATAGACGTGTCTGCATTTGAAGAGCGAAGAGAAAACAGCCCTTCAGGCTGCCTTTGGCAACTGCCGTTTTCCATCTGGGACTTTGTGTGACACTGGAATGTCCCTCTTTTCATGCTGCTAACACTGCCCTCCCTAGGAGAGTCCTTATGTGATAGAGCAATACCTTCCCATTCGCCCATTGGAAGTAAATAGGTAGGTTGCTCTACGGCTGACAGGTTCCAAAACGTGGCACTGAGCTTCCCTGACTTCCAGAGTTGTCCACAGGAACCACAGAGGACAGAGCACGCACGTAGGTATGCCAACGGCGGCCAGTGTGAGGTGAGGAGGGGCTTGCCATCCGGTCAGAACGCAGTTAAGAGACACAAACCTTTCTCACCACGCTGGAATTGCACTGATACAATAATGGCAGCTCATTATCCCTGTGGCCTTTCAAGGAAGCCGTTATTATCCTCACTTTTCAGATGAGGAAAATAAAGTTCCAAGAGTGTGAGTAACTGACTTACAATACTCATACGTGATAAAGTTGAAATTTGAACCTTAAAATGTTCTGTTCCAAAACCCATCTTCTTTTGTTTATTTCATTCCAACAAAAGCTGTTTTGATATCTTGAAAGCAGTCGAAACACTATTAACACTGGATTCTTTAAAAAAAAAAAAATTGTGGGTGTGAGAGTGTGAGAAAGGATTTAGAGGGTAACACTTTTCCTCCTGCAAGTCCACTGAGGCATGGAGTCTCAATCATCTTTATAATGTGACTGTAAGCTTGGCAGTGGGAGGCATTGTTGCTTCACTTGGCAGATGGAAAAATTAGATGAATGGCCACTCAGGGCCAGTGACAAAGCTTCAGGGATCAAAGCCCACATCCCTTGGCCCCCAGTTCAATCCAAGAGACCATAGAATCTAATTCTGGGGCTTTGACTCATTTGGCGGGAGTTGTTCACACCACCCAGGTTGACTTTCCGACATATGAAGTCTGACCAAGCGCTCCTCTCTCCGCGCACAAATTATTTACATTCAACATATTATAGGGAAATTGAAGGACTGCTCATCACATTGTGAATAAATAGTTTGCATTCACCTTGCAGATGTGAAAATCAAATAACCTTCTCTGGGGAGTAATTAATGGCTTATTGGCAAAGCATAGATGTCCACCTGAGGGCCATAGAACATGGTGTCTAATTATACCCAGCAGACAATAATGGAGCTATGTATGAGCAATTGAGAATTGGCTATGAAAGTTAGGATAAGAAGGGAGCCACAGTTTTCCTGAAAATTCCTCTAGAACTCACAGTATTGAACGCAGCGTAAAAGCCACTTCCCTTTCACGACTCTGGAAAATTTTGCATTGGTTCTGCCCTATTTCACAAGTTCTTAGCTTGATACTAATTCACAGTGACCATTTTTAGCAGGTGTACACAGATTTCTGCTGGGCAGAATGGTAATGGGAAATGTGTAGAGACCATGGGAAATGTGTGAGACTCTTCTTGTGTCTGACACTTAAAAGAGAAGCCTGGTAGTGCCTGTTCCACAGGGTGGACCCCACAGGATGAGAGGTACCCCAGAGCCACCGCCATTAACCCCCACACTGTGGCAAGCGACTCAGGACCCTGAGTCCTGCAGTTCTCTGCATTTGCCTGAATTGCATGTGTCCATCCAAAAGAAGAATTTGAGGAGAGAAACCCAGGAGTGATGGCTGGCCTCGGCCATCCATCCCCATCCCCTGGCTTTGCTGCTAATGAAAACTGCTGCTGCTGGTGAGCCTGGCAGCTTCAGGGACATCAGAGAGGGAAAAAAGCCACTGAAAACGAAGGCGTCAGTTTGATCTACAGTGTAATTACAGCCGTGCTGGGAGACAACACAAATTTGGCCCCTGCGCAGGCATATTTCTTTTTGTCCAGAAATTAATTTTCATATCAAAAAAGAGACCATTTAACTTCAGAAACTAAATCGGACAAAGGAAAGAAAATATAGAGAATGGCAACCTGGGGCCCGCAGTGTCAGCCTTGTACTGGGCATTTATATTTTTGACAGAGTTTGAGGACAGTGGGAACATTCTCTACCCACCCCCATCCTACTGCCTGCTTACTCCAGGGCAGAAATCAAAAATCGGATTCCAAGCAGAAGATATTTGCAGAGGCAAGGGTAGGAGAGAAGGCAGAGGCACACAAAGAAGGAGAAAGAGAGAGGGGAGAGGGAGCAGAGAGCATGGACATCGCAAAACCCAGATCTATTCATCTTCGCCCAGGATTGGGGAGGAGGAAGTAAAATGATGTTTGGTGCCCCCTTCTGAGTTCTGGAGGGCAAATGAAATAACAAATAAGAAAATGCTGAAAAATCAACACAGTTTATACCAGATAAAAATAGACGTACAGTAAAACAAATAGCATGAATGGTTTCTGTTCTACTGAGAAGGGAAGCGGAACAAATGTGCTAACTGAACTTGAGAACAAAGGTTCTTCTTGATCTGTGCTGCTTGTGGTCCAGGCTGAAGGGAGTTCTTTTAAGACAGAGAGGTGAGATCCGCCATCCCGGCGTTTGTGGCTCTGCCTCGACCCTTCCAATTCACTTGGAATCATTCCAGCCACTTTGTTTCCTTCCTCAGCCTTTATTGCACGGAGTAGTTGGAGCTCATCTCACAAGACCAATTCTCTTCCGTTAAATGAGCTCTTCTATGTGGGATGCCTTACAAGATGCCAGATCCATCAGAACCCAGTAACTGTCCGTTCCCTCCCTGCCCTTGACACCATTAGCCTGACAGCTTGATACCCAGAAGTCGCGGCGTGCTAAATAAACGTACAGCACCACCATGCCTATGAAGGAGCAGGCATGATCCTAAGCCCCCTGAGGACAGTCACTGCATGAGACTCTTGCAATGACATTGCTCCCTGCATAATCATCCTCCATTAAGGGTGGCATGTTTTAAAGTAAACGTATGTGACAATAACATGTGCTAATGTGATGGATCAACACTGAATTCTCAACGCAGATAAAAGAACCTCCTTCCAGGCTGGAAGCAGGGACGACACCTCTCTCCTCATTCATCCTTCCCTTTCTGTCTCCCTCCTCTCCCCTTATGCCACCCTAAGAGAAGTTGCGGAAATGTCTGCACTATTTTTACCAAAGTTGAGTTACGCTCCTATCTACCTCTTTTTCTCTCCCTTATTGTGTCCTCGGCTGCTTTGCCAAGGAGTGAGAGGTTTTTGGCAGATATGGAGCTAACAGAAAATCGTCTCAGAGCCATCTCCAGCTGATGAAGTGTCAAATAAGATGGAACAGAAAGTGAAATCCATTTGAGAAGCAGCTGAATTTGGGCTGATGAGCAGAAAGGGCATGGGCTGGGCTGGCTACGCCTCCCACCGGGCACCGCAGAGCTTTGTAAGTGAAGAAGAGTTTGGACCTCAAAGAGATAACGTGGTTTTCAGAGGCACCTAATGTACTGTGTTTGCTGAGGACTTTTGAATGTGTGAACATTTTCCCCAGCAGTAGAAGAAGGCTGGAGGGTTACCGGAAGGCAGGGAGAGGTGCCCATGATTGTGTGAAGGAGAGCTGTGACTACTTTCAGGGCATTTTGGATACCAGGTAGCCTGGTGGCGTAGAACTAACACTGGATTCTAGTACTAGCCGTAGAGGGTTCTGGGAGGCCAGGGCCACTGAGGCAGGTGACTTCAGACAAGTCATCTTTTTAGGCCTTAGTTTCTTAATATTTGTCTCGTGAGGCTGGGTGTGGTGGCTCACGCCTGTAATCTCAGCACTTTGGGAAACCGAGGCGGGAGGATCACTTGAGGCCAGGAGTTGAGACCAGCCTGGCCAACATGGCAAAACCCTATCTCTACTAAAAATAAAGTAGTCGGTCATGGTGGTGTGCACCTGTAATCCTTGCTACTCAGGGGGCTAAGGCACGTGAATCTCTTGAACCAGGAGGTTGAGGTTGCAGTGAGACAAAGCAAAACTCTCTCTCTCTCTCTCTCTCTCTCTCTCTGTATATATATATATACACATATATATGTACATATCTTATGAATGGAAATCTGAGGAACGGCACAGGCTTCTGACTCTCACTCCTGTGTTCTTTCCACCACAGCGTGGGCCTGGACACATCGATCTTTGCTGAAGGAACCATGGAAAGAGCGACTGAGCTAAGGGGCATGAAAGCACCCAACAAAACTGCAGAGCACCATGGAAACACAGGCGGCGGTTTAGCATCTATCAAAGGTAGACCTCAGTGATTTATTCTTGTTCAAAGTCAAACACTTTGTCGGGGCATATGTGGAACAAGACTAGTCTATTCTAGCTCTTTCTTATTGTTTTCCACCTGATTTTGTTTCAGACATTATAATTCCACACACTCCCCTGGTTTTTCATACCTGTGTATTTCATCACAATGACTTTAACTGCATCACAATGACTGTCACCTCTCTATTGTCTATTTTGGATATAAAAACACATTTTACTTAGCTTTTCTCGTGAACTGTACACTGAACATTACATCCATGTTTCAGATGGAGACACTGAGGTTCAAAACCTATAAATGAGCTTAGAAGATGGGGGAAATGAAATGGGAACTCCATTTAAACACCATGAAGCGTTCTCCAGGACCTGGGCAGCTGTGAGAGCGCCTTGGAGCTTTGCCAACATCTAGCTAGAGGGAAAACAGTCTTCAGTTTGGCTTTCATAATGAAAGAGTTGGCTTTTCCTCATCTTCACCCCCCCCCGCCGTACCCCACCTTTCAACACATTTTTGGCAGGATCAGCTAAATAAGTGTTATACAATCTAGCACCTCTAGAGACCTCAGTGGCAAAAAGGCCATTGAGTCAGACGGAAAGAATTTTCAAGTTCTCAGGAAGGATTTTGTCACATATTCTTCACTGATCTTATTAGCACCTGTCACTGTAAAGTTGGCCCCTTGGTTACGTTTCCTTAGATTTTTCAGTATTTGTCATCACCTTTCTATTGTTCTTGGTATTATTTTAATTATTCTTTGTTCTTATTGCTGGATTTTAATTGTCTGAACAGCCCCTGGGTGGAGAAATAATAAAAGGAGGTATAATAATGACTGTGAGAAGTGGCAGAGGGGGAGATTGCACTGTTGGTAATACTGATATAGTTATTTAGTTTATTAATAATGATGTTCATAGTGGTAACAATAACTTGGATACTCACTCATCTTGGAGTAAAGCAAAGGGGAAGAGCTGGGGCATTGATAGTGTAGCTATCCCAAAGGAAGAGGACAGGGGGCGATACGAGCACAGGGATAGCTGGGAGTCAGAGGTGGGAGCAGGTGTTCTTGACTGCATCCTGCCAGTGATGAGGCCTACCCTTCTCGGTGGGGGCTGTGTCTCATTTATATCTGGGTTCCTCCACCTAGCACACTGCTAAGCACTCATTAGGTCCACGTTTGTTAAAAGGATGGGGGTAGGGAGACAAGGAGGCAAAAAAGGAGGAAAAGAGAAAGGGAAGGAAGAAAAGATTCACTAAGTAGAAAAATGTAAATCAGAGTCAGGAAGGGTCAAGGGCAAGGTACTGGATCTTAAAGTGGGCCCCATCAAATCTTTCAGTGTGGTACCATGGCAGTGGCCATTCAACCACTCCAAAACCAAGTTTGTTTCTAGAGTGACCACTAAAAGGACAGCCTCAGTTCGCCTAGGAACTCAGCTTCAGGGATGGTGGATGAGGGGGTAGAATTATGGGTGGTAAGCTGTTGCCATAGACTTGTCCCCTGCCTTCCCTTGTCTCTCCTCCTGCATGGCCCCACTGGAGGGTCCCCTTGTTGTCAGATACATCTGTGCCCTACAGCAGTCTGCCATCAGTTGCTATTGTAAGAATTCTTTCAGTTTGTCAATAAGTTATTCCAAAAATAATTATTAATGTAGACAAAAAATTAGGAACAACACTACTCTTTACAGCATTATCATAGTATCAGGTAATCTGAAATTATCTTAATAATCAACAATAAGGTAATGTTAAAAAATTATGACACATCCATATGATAGATTATTATATGCAACTATGAAAATAACATTTCAGGTCAGGCACAGCGGCTCATGCCTGTAATTCCTGCAATTTGGAAGGCCAAGGCAGGCGGATCACTTGAGGTCAGGGGTTCGAGATTAGCCTGGTCAACATGGCAAAACTCCCCGTCTCTACTAAAAATACAAAAGTTAGCCAGGCATGGTGGTGTGCACCTGTAATCCCAGTCACTTGGGAGGCTTTGGCAGGAGAATCACTTGAACCTGGTAGGTGGAGGTTGCAGTGAGTCAGTGAGCTGAGAGTGTGCCACTGCACTCTAGCCTGGGTGACAGAGTGAGACTCTCCATCAAAGAAAGGAAAGAAAGAAAGAGAGAGAAAGAGAGGAAGGAAAGGAAAGGAGAGGAAAGGAGAGGAAAGGAGAGGAAAGGAGGAAAGGAGGAAAGGAAGAAAGGAAGAGAAGGAAAGAAGGAAAGAAGGAAAATAACATTTTACAATAAATTTTAATGGCAAAGGAAAATGTTGTGATCGGGGAAAATCCAGGAAATGAACGAGAGCGCCAAGTCTTCATCAGTGAAATGATGAAAGAGAGGACTGGATTATAACACACCTTGGACACCATGCTAAGGGGCCCTGGATTTAGTTCATGGAGATGAAATGGATATGAACAGTCTACCTAGGAGAGTAACATGGCTGCTAGCTGACATGAAATAATTTTTTCATTAAACCAAGGTTTAAATATTTGGTTAATACTTGTCAATAAGTTATTCCAAAAATAATTATTAACATAGACAAAAAATTATGAACAACACTACTCTTTACAACATTGTCATAATATCAGGTAATCTGAAATTATCTTAATGATCCACAATATGGTAATGTTAGAAAATTATGGCACATCCATATGATAGATTATCATGCATCATACTAATTATATATGTACATTATACTAATATAAGTTAATAAATAATTATCACTGACATAACATTAATGTAAAACATTCTATTATACCAACAAAATCAATAAAAATACTGAAAGATATCATTGAGAACAAATGACAAAAGCACATGAGAAAGTATATATGCATCCAGAAAATATATGTCTCATCTGTAGATCCTGTATCCTGGCAAAAGACAAGTGTCAACACAAATAGACTTGCTAAGAATTACTCCAGTACCCTCTAGGAATACACAAAACCCATTATCTCATGCCCAGTGCACTATTTTTGGATAACGTAATACATAAATGTAACATGCATCCCACAGTAATGCACTGGGTTTGAGATAATGAGACTTTTCTGTAAACGAAACACCCTTGAAAATCAAAAGTCTGGGGGCATTTCGTCAAAATTACAATTGGTAAATTGCCTTCCAATTTCCCCTACTGAAATCTCACAGTGGGAAAGTTTGTTGTCCAATTTGGCATGACCAATTCTGTGTTTTAGAAAACAATTCCGATGAGGCTGAGACAGACAAGACAGAGAGGGGGTAGAGGGTGGAAGGCAGGACCCATAGACATGGGCCTGATTCCCACCCAGTGGAAAAAAGGTGATGGATTGCAGAGATTTTCTGTGATAAAGATGAACAGAAAATAGGTATAATTAGATATAAAGAGCAGGAATGAAGAGAGAAGCGAGTATTAACAGAGGTTCAGAAGTTAGCCCTGACAACTGGGAGAATAAATAACAAATTGGGTTAATAAGTAACAAAATGCAAGCTGGATTCTGTACTCTCTATTGTACCAAGACCTTGCTGTAGCTTATCTCATTAATTCTCATGACAGCCCTATAAAACAGGTTCTTTAATTGTCTTCAGTTTATAGATGAATACGTGGGGGTCCAGAGAGTTTAAATTAAATGTGCCCAAGATCACCCAGTTAAAAAGTGGCAGAGATAGTTAAATTTGAAAGCTCATGCCTCTTCATAACCACTCTGCTCTACCAAGACTGGCAGGGCTTCAGATTCACAATAACGTGTACAGATAGAGGCTCGGTGAAGAGGTCCGCCCTGCAGAACCGATGCATGGAACAGACGCCAGCAATAACCTGCATACCCAGTGCAGGAAGTCTTTTCTGCATAAGGTAGATTCTCCATCTCTAAGACTGCACTGAGCAGGCCCTTTCTCTTGTAAATGGATTTTGGTGAACTGAGTCACAGAGTCCAGGCAGCCACTTGCCCACTATAGTTGAATTTCTTTGAGGAAGCTTTGTAGCCAATGTTCAGGGCCAGTTTTGCTCTGACTGCTTCCACTAAATCAAGAAGAAAATTTGAAAAGATCGACGTATGCAGGACCAGGTCCATGCGGGACTGGAAAGGTGATGATTGGTGCCCCAGCCATGACCTTTATTTTCCACTAATGGACCTGAATGAGTGTCAGTTGTATTTGAAGCTGAATAAAATGAACTGAAATAAGAGGAATAAACAGGAGCAGTTAAGGCCTTTTCTAGAGGAATTTGGAGTTGATTAAATAACATCATATACAAGGAAATGCTTTGATCTCACTCACAAATGGAAGATCAGCTTCAAGCCTAAGCGTTGACCTGCCCAAGGAGACTAAATGAGTTATTTTAAGCAACATGAAAATGGGAACTGATCTACATATCTTAGATCTAAAGAAACCAGGTGAATGTAATGAAGAGAAAGATGCACAATGCTTGTGATTTTCCTTTTGAGTCCTCTAAGTAGAGCAAAATTAGGGACAAGAGATTGAACGTGGAGGGATAAGAGAAGACCCCACACTGGAGGAGGAGGAGGTAGGCCATGCAGAATGTTAGAACCAACAGTCAGATGAGTTCCATCAAATTGTGGGGTTTTTATAGCGTAAGAAATCATAAGGGAAAACAATTTGATATTCTTAAACTGAAAAGTATTTCATCAGAGTAAGAAAAAAAGCAGCCTTGTAGTTCAATGTACTGAAGCATTGGACAGCAGCCCTCTAACTAGAATTCTTTTTTTAAAGCGGAACTTGGTGAGATCTTACTGTCTGGCTCCTGGAGCTGGCAATGACCTTTCTACGGACTGTTTTATATCAGAGAGAAACTACCGACCCTGGGCAGGTTGTTGATTCTAATAGAACTCCTTGAAATCCAAATTTTGCTCTCAAAGAGGCACCCTAGATCCATTCCTGACTTTTGTAGATTCCCTGCTCTGCTCTTCTCTTTGTCTTCTTCTTCTTCTTTTTTTTTTTTTTTTTTATCAGATAGGGTCTATGTGGCACCCAGGTTGGAGTGCAGTGGTGTGATCACAGCTCATTACAGCCTTAAACTCCTTGACTCGGGCAATCCCCCAGCCTCAGCCTCTTGAGTAGCTGGGACTAAGGCAAGCATCACTGTGACCAGCTGATTTAAAATTTTTTTTTTCTACAGACCAGGTCTCATTTACTGTATTACTCAGGCTGGTCCCAAACTCCTGGGCTCAACCTATGCTCTCATCTTTTTCTCCCAGAGTACTGGGGCTATAGATGTGAGCCACCGCACTTGGCCTTCTCTTCCTACTAGATATTTCTCCCATTTGTGACTTCAGTGCCAATCTGCATGTTCACTATTACAAAATCGCTAACCCCAGCCTTATCTGCTCCACACGTGTCCATGTCTTTACATGGCATATGTTACTTCTTAGTCAATTTTTCCTAAGTCTGCTATCTCAATCTCAAAAACATCATATTAAAATTAATTGCTAAAGATATACAAATGGCTGGTAAGCATACGAAAAGATGCACAACATCATTAGTCATTAGGGAAATGGAAGTCAAACTCACAGTGAGATACCACTTTCCACCCACTAGGATGCTGATCGTCAAGATGACAGACACTAACAAGTGCTGGCAAGGATGTGGAGACCCTCCTACACTGCTGGTGGGAAGGCACAATGGTGAAGCCACTTTGAAAAACAGGTTGGCAGTTCTTTGGTATGTTAAATATAGAATTACCATCTGACCTAGCAATTTTACTCCTACATATATGCCCGAGAAAAATTAAAACATTATCCAAAAAAAAAAAACCTCTGTATATAAATGTTCATAGACGCTTTCTTAATGATAGCTAACAAGGAGAAATATTCCAAATTTCTATCAACTGATAACAATTTCAATTGATAGATGATAAATGGATAAAGAAAATATGGCATATCCACACAAGGAAATATTATTCAGCCATAAAAGGAAAAAAAGTGCTATTTATGCCACAACATGAATAAAATGCTAAATGAAGAAGCCAGACACAAAAGGACACATATTGATTAATTTCATATATGTGAAATATACAGAATAGACAAATCCATAGAGACAGAAAGTAGATTGGCAGTTTCCAGGGGCTGGGAGGAGGGGGAATGGGAAGTGATTGCTAATGGGTACAGGGTTTCTTTTGGGGGTGATAAAAATTGTTCTGGAATTAGATAGTGGTGGTGGTTGCTCGACTTCGCAGCTACTATAAAACATCATATTGTACACTTTAAAAGGGTGGTTTTTGCAGCATGTGAATTATATCTCAATTACAAACAAACTGATATACTGTGAAAATTAACTTGTTTTCACAGAACAACTCTTGTTTTCGACATCCCATCTTCATTAGCAGTCCACAATAACCCAGGTACACAGGTGTGAACTCAGAGCACACTGTACCAATATTTCTCAAATGTAACCCTTATCGGACACTCAGGTCATTTCAGAAGCTCTATGGCATCCTTTACATATGTTAACTCATTTAATCCTCATCGGCAATCCCTTTGTGCAGATAAAAAACTCAGGACAGAGAAGTTATGGAAGTTGCCCAAGGTCACATTTTTAGTACATGCCTGGATGTTTTAGATTTCAAATCCACACAGTCTGACTCCTAAATCAATAGTTCTTTCTTATCATTACACACTGTATCTCAACTCTATGGTGCATTATCTTATACCATATGTCATTTGTGATATTGTAAAATAGATATTTGGTCTTCAACCCCATTTCCTGACATACAACTCCTAAAGTCTTTAGAATCTCCAAAATGGTGTCTTTGTGCACACTAATGAGTTGACTGGTGGTTGGAAGCCCCTAAGTAGCTTCAGTATAGGGACTTGTCACCCGTAAGACCAAGGCAGGATGAAAGAGTTGGGACGTTCAGCCCTAGCCCTCTTCCTCTGGGAAGGACAGAAGGACTCAAGGTTAAGTTGATCACCAATGGCCAATGGCTTAACCCATTTATACCTGAGGTTGCGATTTTTTGAATTTGAAAAATCAGACCTTGGCGATGACCTTGAGCAGTAGGACATAAATAACTCCCACATGCTTAGCATTCCAATAATGGAACGCTGGCATAAATGGGTTTTAATCAGTCATGCCTATGTAATGAAGCCTCCACAAAAATCCAAAAAGATGAGTTCAAAGAGCTTCTGGATAGGTTCCTGGAGGGTGGATCACCCAGGGAGGGAATGGTACCTCCATGCCCCTTCTCCTGTACCTCATCCTATGCATTGCTTCATCTGTATCCTTTGCAACACCCTTTATAACACACTGGTAAATGCAAGCAAATGTTTCACTGAGTTCTGTGAGCCATTGTAGCAAAACAATCAAACCCAAGGAGAAGGTCATGGAATTCCTGATTTGTAGCAGGTTGGTCAAATGCACAGGTTTGCCATGGGCATTGGAAGTGGGGAAAAAATCTTGTGGGACTGAGAGCCCTCAACAGGTGGGATCTGACTCTATCTCCAGGTAGATGGTGGTCAGAATGAAACTGGATTGGATGCCACCCAGCTGGTGTCTGCTGTGCAGTTGATTGCTTGCTTGTTGGTGGGAAAGAATCCCACATATTTAGTCACACGAGTCTTTTGTATTGATTGTTGTTGAATGATGGAATAGAGAAAATACTCCGAGTATGTTTTTTTCCAATCACGTCTTTACATTCCACTATACTAATGTACACCTAAAGAGGGATCCTGGCCGAGCAGGTAAGTTCTTAGTAAACGTTTGCTGCTATTATTATTGTTATTTCTCTGACCTTGACTCTACATTAGGCAACGTGGTATACAAGCTGGCCCTGCTCTCATGCAGCCTATTTTCTAATAAACACATACAAAAATTCTACAATAAGGATTTAACACATGCTATATATCATGTTCTAAAAAGTGCAGAAGACAGAGGGATTTCTCGCATTTTGGGTAGTCAGAAAGACAATGGAAGTGGTTGCATGGAAACTGGGCTTTGCATAATGAGCTGTATGTCAGCAGATTATGCTGGAAAGTGGGTAAACAAGAGCAATGCAGACCTCTCCTGGATTCTCGCATCAGTGTCAGCCTGGGACTGACTTTCCTACTTCCATATTCTGTATTCCACAGTCTGTTTTGAAGACTTTTGCCAGAGTAATTGTCCTTAGATGTTGTCAAAGGCTATCTGCCTTTGAACGAAAACCTTAAATGGGTTTTTTCTTACTTAGTCTAAACTCCTCTCCTGGCATATTGGTAGGCTGGTCCCTCTAACTCACCTAATCGGCGTTACTCCTGCTGCAGGAAGCGGCTCTTACAAGTTCACAACCAGGCTCCCTTTTAATTGAAAACCCAAGGAAAGCCAGATTTGTAGCTGTCCCAGCAGCTGTTGGGATGAAAAGGTATTTGCTTTGTGTACTGGCTTCACCTTTTTTATCTCGTTTCATTTCCTTTTGTCCCCTACTTTTGAGATATATTTAAGATACTTTTGATTATGCTACATCATATATGTAATTAGAAGGATGAAGAAAAGCATTTCTATATAAACTTGTTGCTTTTGAAGCCGGATGCTCCAAGAGGACCACATAATTTGTCTTCCTAACAGAACTCTGCTTTTCCTTACACAAAGATTGTTAGCTGTTTGGGGTTGGAAAATGAAAATCCCATAAAGTCATGGACTGGAGGAAGTGTTAGGAGGCAACAGAGAGGAGCTGCTCCACATGGCTGTGTAAGGGAGTTAGGGGCTGCACCCTGACTGGTTGACAAGGGAATCAGCTTCAAGAGCAATGGGGTGGGCCAGATGCTGTGGCTCGCACCTGTAATCCCAGTGCTTAGGGAGGCCAAGGAGGGAGAATTGCTTGAGCCCAGAAGTTGACGACCAGCCTTAGCAACATAGTGAAACTCCCATCTCTATGGGAAAAAAAAAATAGTCATGCATGGTGGTGCACGCCTGTATTCCCAGCTGCTAATGAGGCTGAGGCAGAAGGATCACTTGAGCCCATTAGGTTTAGGCTGCAATGAGCTGTGATTGCACCACTGCACTCCAGCCTTGATGATCGAGCAAGACTGTCTCAAAAACAAAACAAACAAAAAAGAGCAATGGGGTGACTGGGTTCTTGGAAATGTAATGAGCCTATTTACAAGGCAGGAGACTGAGGCTTGGGAAGAGGAGCCAACAAGGAAATGCCCAGAGTCATGGATGGCTGAGGAGGTTTTAAGACTGTGATGATTGGTAGCCAATTTTAAGCCATTTTCTGTTCTGTGCTGTGCTATCACTCTCCAGAACCAACAAGCCTTCAGTAAAAGCCTGTCACTCCCAGTAGCCATGGGTTAGGGCTTATTTTGCTAGTAAAGGGCTGGTGTCTCTAGATGCCATTAGAGGATGGCAGCAATTCAAGTGTGAGAGGGGTGACGAGACAGAGGAAGCAAGTGGACCACAGGGAGAATCAAGGACAGACACTGACTTGCGCAACCACCATTTTTTTAAGCATAATAGGAAGAGGTGAACCTTGAAAAGGTGCACCAAGAAAGCTAGAACTTGCCACAAGAAAGAGTCTCTAGAGAGAGCTCTAGGCAGATAATTGTGTAAATAGATGTTGTGTAGACCTCTTTACATTCTTTCCAGCAGCAGGTAGAGTGTGAGAGAAGAAACACAGCCAGTCTGCTTTTCTCATGTAATTTTTCCTGTTCAAAATTCTGTCTTGTCTTTGGGGCCTCAAATTGATCTACCTCCTCTGGGAGAGAGTCCAGGATGCTTTATTCCTCTTTGCTTCCTATTGTTTTTCTTAGAGCAAATCTTAAAGTGTGGTCCTCAAGACCGGTAGCAGAATCATCCCCAGAGACTGGTTAGTAACGCACATTCCCAGATCTCACACCAGACCCACTGACTCTAGCGAGAGGCCTCAGCCCTCAGCGGTCTGTCGCTCCACAAGCTCTCCAGGTGCTTCTGATTCATGCTGAAGTTTGAGAGCGCAAACCAGAGGCATCTTGTTAGAATGAGAGTCAGATTCTATCCGTCTTCAACTCAATCCCATCCAGTTCGTTCCCATCTCACTCCTAACGAAGAGCTAAATATTTGTAACGGCCTTCAAGGCCCTCCAGGTGCATTGCTTCCCCTTTTTCCTCTCTGACCCAGTGGCCCCCACTGTCCCTTCCACTTATTCCACTCCAGCTACTGTGACGTCCTTGATGTTTCTGGAACCTGAAAATTTTCCTTCTAACGCAATACCTTTTTGGGGCTGCTTCCTCTGCCTGGGATGCTTCCTCTAGCTGAGATGTCCATGTGGCTCATTCCCTCACCTCTTTCAAGTCATTTCTTCTCTGGAGCCTGCCCTGTCCTATTACTTCTAATCAGGTTCACCCTCACCAAGGCTACCCTTCCTGTTTTCTGACTTTTTTTCTCCATAGAATTTATTTGCCTATATCATGCCTATTTTACTTCCTCAAATTTTATATTGCCTGTCTCACTGTGCTAGAATATAAGCCCAAAAAGAGAAAAGGTTTTATTTATATTTTCCTATTTTGTTCATTAATATAGTACTTCATACATGCCATGATGAGTATCCAATAAATACTTGTTGAATGTGTACGTTTAGCACTCATGTTTCTGTCCTCCCTTGTTTGTGAAGTACTCCATCCATCGTGGTCTTTGTTGCCAACTAGACTGTAAACCCCATGAACAGGCATCCCCCATCTTTGACGTCTGTTTTCCCCACAGTGCCTTGCATCATGCTGATAATTTAGAGAGAACAAGATACTCCTTGATTATAGGCCTGAACTTGTTGTCCCTGGACCTGAGTTCCCAGACAGTAAACCTACCCCATGGCCCCTGAACATCCAGAGCCCCTCCCTCCCCTGACTCCGACACACAGTCCAAGCTCCAAGCCTGCTGCCTCTTCCCTGCCCAGCCATAATTTCCAGTCATTTCCCCTGACATGCAAAGAATCCGTCTCTCACTGGCTGCTCTCCCCACCGCAGGCTGTGCCTGCTCAGGCAGCCTCCATCTGTCCTTCACCCGAGATCCAGTGCCCCAGCATGACAGCTGAGGTCTAGAATTTATGAGTACCCTTCTGCCGGGCCTGTCTTTCCTTTCTTTTCTCGGGCATCACTGGGGCACAGGCCTTCGTCAGCACCATCGGAGGGGCTGCGGGTTTTGAAATGGAGGTAATCCAAGACCTGCACTGGGCTACGATAAACTACTTGAGATTCTGGGGCGTGATGTGCAGGGGGAAAAGTCTTTATTAACTTCTCACAGGATTCTGGGCTCTCCTCACTTCCTTACTTATTTGCATTTGTCTGTGTGTATAATAAAACCACATTATGTTCTTTAAAGAAATGTGTATGCGACTTGAGGCTGAGAGCCCGTGAGAGTACGGCCAGACAGCACGCTTCAGTTGTCTTCCCAAACCTCAGTAGGCAATATGTGTTTTTAATAATCATCTGGTAATTAACAGCTGTGATTCAAAGCCTTTCATTTGGAAAAAATAATAATAATTTTACTTCCTGGTGCCAGGAGCCAGATGGGCAGACAAAGAGAGAAGCCTCTAGCTACGTATCAGACAAGTAGAGAAGGTGAGGGGCACTGGCGCCCTGGCCACCCTGCAGCTGGCTCAGCATCTGGACAGGAGAACAAAGCCATGGCCCAGGTACCTGAGCACTCCCTTCTAGCACGTGTGTCTACTTAGCGCTAATTACAGCCCTGGTTTTTGAAAAGTGTTGTCCCTCCCTCCTCTGACTTGTTCTGAATAACCTCTTTTTAAAAAGATGCACTGCCTGAAAAGGAATGGTAAACTGGGCAATTATTTTGAAACTTCACATGACCATGAATTCTTTATTTGGTTCAAAGAAATTACATTGGCCTTTAGGCCTTCTTAGCAGATATAGTCAATATCTTTACAAATCTCTCTTTCCCTTTCTTTGTCTCTCTCCTTTTGACTGTCTCTCTCTTTCTCATGCACACACACACACACAAATGCACATGCACACACACAAACAGATACACACAGAAGCACACAAGCACTTGCACACTTCTTTGTTGAATGTATTAGGGGAGGGCAAACAAGATTAAAAAGGGGAGACACAAGAAGCAAACTATCTAGTTATATTTCCCATCAAGTTTAGTGTGTGTTTTCTTAGATGCTTGGGATATGATGGCCCAAATTTATCTGCTTCACCGAAATATACTTAACATGGAATTTAGGACTCTGCTATCGTTTGCATAGAAATAAATGAAGGAAAGAAAGATGGATGGAAGGAAAGAAAAAGGAAGGAAGGAAATAAAGAAAGAAGGAAGGGAGGGACGGAGGGAGAAAGGAGTGACCTTTTACCATCTTTGTTTCTGGTTTTATTTGCTATGTGTTTAACATGAACCTATCATGCCGCACATACCATATAGGAAAGCTCCATGGAGAAGACTGAATTCTGGTCCAGCTGCTGCATTACCTACATCGCTTGAGTGGAAGAGGATCAGTAGTAACTGATCCTTGGCTCTGCACTCTCCCATCCATCATCAGGAACAATAGCGGAGCTGCAGTTGCCTTTCCAACCCTGCTTTGAAGGGCTTAATATGTTGATGGTTGCCATGGCAAACAAGCTTAAAACACCACTGGATGATGTGAACGGCAGAGATAATGCTTCATAACTTTCAACGGCTAGACTCTAGAAGGAGGATTTTTGTATTGCCATTGTGTAGTGGAAAGAACAGCAAAATGAGGATCAGAAGAACTGGATCTGTCTCAGATCAGCCATCACATGGTGATGCGGCCCTGGATGGCAGGCCATTTAACCTGTCTGTGCAGAGTGCTAACTCATCTGAAAAAGTAAGAAATAATAACAAATGCAGTAACTGTGGAAATCATAAGAAAGTAATACTACAAATTATGGCCCAGAAGTTGGAATCTGGTCCCTCCTCTCCATGAACCAACTATGAGACTTTAGGTATTTCACATAATGTTTCTGGGTCACTCTGTTCTGATTGGGAAAGTTAGAGATTAAAGATACATATTATATATTTTGTACTTGTGCCACACCAACAATAGATAAGGAAGAGCTGGTGTTTCAGGCCAGCTAATCATAATGGGAGACAGTGTCCTTGCTTGTAATTTGTGCACTGTGGGTGTGGCTTTGTCACTTCTCTAGTGGCCCTGTAGATCACACCAAGGGTGTTAAAGCTACTCCAGATGAGTCAAGTGTTCCACTGTGATTGTCACTGTGGTCCTCTTCATCAATAGGATCTACCAGAAAGCAGCAAATGAAGCCCTAACAGCGTATTTACTCTCATCAGCAGATTAACCTTCATCTTCCTCCTTCACCCTCTGTAGAGATTAGCAAAGATCTTGAGTTCTGCATGTTTCTGAATTAAAACAAGTGTTCAATTATTTATGTGCTTGAAGAACTCCCTGAAAAACTGGTTCTATGGTTACGAGTTCATACGAAAGCGGTCTCACCAAAGGTTTCCTTTTGGCAGTCAGGCAACAGGAAGGCTGCCATTTTGCAAGCCACAATCACTCTTACTCATTGTGGTCTAGGGAAAAATGACTGACTGGAGATGTAGGATAGTCCCCTCTTTAAGTGTAGCGAGATGGTTTGCAGGTCTGGAACTTTGGAGAACATTAGTTAATCACATAGTGGTTTTGATAGAGACCAAATGAATAAAAGAATAATAATGACAATAATTATAATGATACTTGCATGTGTTATTATTTGTTGGATACTGACTGTATGCCAAGCATTGTGTTTTTTGCTTTACAAGCATTATTTTCTTTATGCCAAGCATTGTGTTTTTTGCTTTACAAGCATTCTTTTCTTTTCTTTTTTTTTTCTTTTGAGACAGAGTTTCACTCTTGTTGCCCCAGCTGGAGTGCAATGGCGCAATCTTGGCTCACCACAATCTCTGCCTCCTGGATTCAAGCAATTCTCCTGCCTCAGTCTCCCAAGTAGCTGGAATTACAGGCACCCATCACCACGCCCAGCTACTTTTTTTGTATTTTTAGTAGAGACGGGGTTTCTCCATGTTGGTCAGGCTGGTCTCGAACTCCCAACCTCAGATGATCCTCCCACCTTGACTTCTGAAAGTGCTGGGATTAGAGGCATGAACCACTGCTCCTGGCCCGCATTATTTTCTTTAATCCTCACAAAAACCCTAAGATATTAGCCATATAATCCTTAATGTACAGATCATGAGATGAAGGTGAGGATTAGGGAAGTTAAGTAACTTGACCAAATCCACACAAGTCTGGTAGATGGAGGTGGAGCTCAAATCTACTCATATTTGACTCCAAAGCCAGTGCTGTCAGTCACCATGCATATTTAATATTTATAAAGCTCTTATGATGTCAGCCAATGTGCTTAATCTAGTATAAGCATTATCTCATTTTATGATCACAAAAACCTAATGAAGGAGGCACTGTTATCCTCATGTTACAGATGAAAAAACTGAGACTGAATGGTTTGGTAACTTGCATAGACCCTCCAGCCAGTAGCTAGAGGAACCAGGAATTTATCACATATTTTCTTGACACCAAAGCAATTGTGCTAAGATAAAATCGGAGTGGAATAGGGTAGCACTGTAACATAAAGGAAAGAGAAATCTTGCTGTCTCCTGGGTTCCAGTAATAACACTGCTACTAATTAGCTGAGTTACCCTGGTTTCCTGGGGTCACTTATCCTAATTTGGCAGAAGGTTTTTGTTTTTTTCTTTTTTAGAGGCAATATTAAGTATTTAAAAATATTTTTTCTATTGCTCTTTCTAGTTCTAAAATCATTGATTTAATGTGCAATAATTTTTCATAGGAAAGTAAAACAATCCCCATTAACTCTAGATAAGAAAGTATTTCCAGGTATAAGCAAGGAAGTCAAGGATGATAATAATAATAGTTTGGTATTTATGATGGATCAAACATGCATCTAAGTTCTCTAGTCATTTAGCCCTCAGAAAATCCCTGTCTGGTAAGTCCTTATCATTACCTTTATTTGATCAATGAAACAATTGAGGCAGAGAGGCTAGGTAATTTACCCAAGATCTTACAGATAGATAGTAAGTGGTGGAGACAGAATCAGAACTTATGCAGCCTGTTTCACAGTCGGAAGTTTTAACCACTGTAATATGCTGCCTCTGGAGCCAAAATAGTCCATTAGCCTAATGGAAGTCAGTATAATGCTAAATTTTATCAGGAAGGCAGAATGATATCATGGAAAGAGTTCAAGTCTAGGTGCTGGGCAAAGCTGGTTTTGAATCTCAACGTTGCCACTGTTACTAGGCTGCAGTTTTATTGGAGTAAGAATCTCACTGGATCTATTCTCCCCCCTCTTTCATCACCTACAATAGGTATCTTTTGAATGGATAAATGGATGACTTTTCCAGGTTGAACCAGTCTTCTAAACTGTGTGTGTTGCATTCCAAAGCCAAGAGCTTTCGGTTTTCCATTGCAACGTCACAGAATAAACTAATTATAGCCCTGTCCAAAGCTGAAGATAATCACAGATTCTGGGATTTGAAGGTAAACACACTGTATCTATCAAGGCATATGGTTTTTCTGAGTCTTCATTTGCTTCTCATAAATTTGAGATCATTCTGTCATATATTCTTGTTATGAGAGTTAAGCACAGTACCTTATGTCAGGCACCTAGCACACTGCCTGGCACAATGTACGTGTGCAATTATTGTTAATTTTTCAATTGCTTTCTAAAAGAGGTATCAAGCAAAACAGTAGTATCTGTAGCCTGTGTTGACCATCTCCTTTTTTGGATCATCGTTTCTTTGCTCTAAGGAAGCACCCCCTGAACCCCCAGCATGGTGGGCCTATATTTCCTCCCACCAAGGATCTTAAGGCAGCCTACAGCAAATATACACATAGTGAGCATTAACATCAGTGTGAGAATGACACCTTGCAACAAAGGAAGTCCACCATCTGGGCACAGTCAGACCAAAGTAATTTCCAATCATCTCCAACTTGCTCCCTCGTGAGTTTCGCCTAAAGTTGAAGCTGTTGTTACTTTTCCACTTAGATCCTGGAGAGTGAATTTCCCAGCGGAGGTAACGCATGATGATTTGGCTGCTCAACCCCCATTACCACTGATGGAGCACAACAGGATGCTTAAAATAAGTGGGGTCCCGTTGGCCTTCATAAATGCCTCCACACTTAGCAAATATGTAGCACGTTTAGCTTGGAATCACAGGCATGAAACAGCTTGTTGTCAAGTTCCTACAACACCCAGAGGACCATCCAGAAAGTCGATATTTCTCTGACTTGGCCCTCCTGAAGCATTGCTCCCTCTACCACATTAAGCCTGCAAGGCTGTGGGGTCTCCTGCTTCTGTTACAAGCACCTCCTCATGACCTTGCATATTTTATTCCAGCTCTCACAGCTATGCATTTTTAGAAGCACTATCTTCACCCCTCTGTTTGAATGTTCTCTCTGACATTATGGAGCTAATAAAGACAAACAGTTGTCTCTCAAGGATGATTTATGCACAATTTCTCGTATATTCAAGAGCAAAGGGTGGACTTCTGTTTCTGACTACGAGGGAGTAAAAGGGACCTGATTACCTTCCCACTGGAAACAACAACAAGATTAGGATCAACAAGAGAGACAAAACACTGGAAGCACTGGGTGCGGTGGCTTACACCTGTAATCCCAACACTTCAGGAGGATGGGACAGGCAGATAGCTGGAGTCCAGGAGTTTGAAACCAGCCTGAGTGACATGGCAAAACCTCATCTCTACTAAAAATACAAAAAGTAGCCGGGTGTGGTGGCACCTGCCTGTAGTTCCAGCTACTCGGGAGGCTGAGCTGGGAAGATCACCTGAACCTGGAAAGTTGAGGCTGCTGTGAGCTGTGGACAAAGGGATGCCCTATCTAAAAACAAAAACCCTAGAAGCAGTGGTTTTCAAGACACTGATATCAGGCAATGAAACATAATTACTCTTGAGAGATGGAAAGCGAGATGAGCACAGCATTCATCCCCGCTGACTTCCTGGAGAGCATTTCCAGGCATGGTACAGGGAGAGGTAATCAGGTGGAGGCCAGAGGACTCCCAGAGTTGAGCAACTGAAAGCCCTGGAATATCAGGAACATTAGAGTGCTCAGAATAGAATACCAGGGGAGGAGAAACCTGCACAGAGAGCTGAGATCTGAAGAGGGTCCCCTTGAGCATCCAGCAGAGTACTGATCAGGGCATGTGTGCAATAAAACTTCCCAAAGGCCAGGCAAAGAACCTTCCCAGAGGATTGGAAGGAACAGTGCCCAGCACTCACACGGGGCCAAGGATACTGCCTGTTCCTACCAGACAGAATGGAAAACTTGATGAACCCAATAATTCATGAGACATTGAGTTGGGTACTCATGAGTATCTTGTGTCATGATGGGGCCAGATAGTAAACATTGTTCTGATCTCACCAAATAGATATTAAGAGCAAGATCCAAAACAAATTGAATTTGTAGATAAAAGCCCTTCCACAAAGACACTTATAAGCTCAGCTGGCTTCATTGGTAAATGCCACCAAACAGTGAAGGAAGAAATAATATCAACTATACATAAACTCTTTCAAGAAAATTGAGAGGAAAGAATTATTCCCAATTCTTTCTATAAGGTCAGCACTGCCTTAAAAACAAAACTGGAAAAAGACATTATGAAAAACTAAAACTACAGATCATTATTTCCCATAAGTAGAGACGCAAAAATTCTAAAAATCATAGTGTTAGTAAATTGAATCAAAAAACCTATAAAAAGTATACATCAGGACCATGTAATCTATCCCAGGAATACAAGGCTAGTTTAACATTAAAAATAATCAATCAGTGTAATTCATCATATTAACAAACTAAAATAAGAAAAGCATATGATTATCTTAATACAGACAAAAGCATTTGACAAACTGTAGTATCTGCTCCTGATTTTTATAAACCTCTCAGCAAATTAAGAGAACTTTCTCAAACTGATAAAGAGCAGGTATTAAAAACCTACAGCTATCAGCATATCTAAAGATAAAAGACTGAATGCTTTCTCTGTGAAATCAGGAACAAGACAAGAATGTCCATTCACATGACTTCTATTCAACATTGTACTGGAGAATCTAGCTAATACAATAAGGCAAGAAGAAGAAATAAAAGGCATTCATGCTGGAAAGGAAGAAGTAAAACTGTCATTTGTAGATTACTTGATTGTCGTATAGAATATCTGATGAAATCTATAAAAACTACTAGAACTAACAAGTGTAGCATTGTTACAAGACAAGAAATTCTATGCAAAAATCAGTTGTATTTTTATATACTGGCAATGAACAATGTGAAATTGAAATGTTTAAAATGTCATTCAAAAAGGTCATTAAAAATTTAAATACTTAGAGGTAAATTTGACAAGGGATATCAAGATCTGTACGTTGAAGACTACAAAATTGCAGTGAAAGAAATTAAAGAAAACCTACATAAATAGAGACATATACTGAGCTAATCAGTCATGAGACTCAGTATTATTAAATGTCATTTTCTCCATATTAATGTATAAATTCAACACAATTTCAATCCAAATACCAGGAAATTTTTTAGTAGAAATTGGCAAGCTAATTAAAAAATCTATATGGAAGTGCAAAAGATACAGAAAAATCAAAACAGTTTTGAAAAAGAAAAAGTTGGAGGCCTACCACTATCTGATTTGAAGACTTGATTTAAAGCTATAGTAATCAAGTTGATTAAGGTGGCTCACACTTGTAGTCCCAGCACTTTGGGAGGATGAGACCGGAGGATTGCTTGAACCCAGGAGTTCAAGACCAGCCTGGGAAACATAAGAAAACCTCATCTCTAGAAAACAATTTTAAATTAGCTGTCTGTAGTGGTATGTGCCTGTAGTCCCAACTATTTAGGAGGCTGAGGCACGAGGATTGCTTAAGCCCAGGAGGTAAAGGCTGCAGTGAGCTATGATTGTGCCACTGCATTGCAGACTAGGTGACATAATGAGACTCTGTATCAAAAAACAACAGCAACAACAACAAAAAAGCTTTAGTAATCAACAGTATAGTATTAGCATAAATACAGAAAAATAGGTCAGTGAAGCAAACCAGAGTCCAGAAATGGATCCATGCTGACAAAGACAACTGATTTTTGATAAAGATGATACAGCAAGTCAATGGAGAAAAGAAAAGCAATGAAAATATTTGAACAGGCACTTCACCAAAAAAGACACATGGTCAGAAAGTAAGCACACAAAGAGGCGCTGAACATTATTAGTCATCAGGGAAATGCAAATTAAAACCACAATGAGATAACACTATCAGAATTAGAATTGCTGTGATGAAAATTCCAAAGTTGGAAATGATATGGAGGAAATTAAACTTTCATATACTGCTGGTGGGAATGAAAAATGGTACAACCATTTTGAAAAACAGGGAATTTCTTAAAAGCTAAATATACATCTACTATATGATTCAGCTATTCCACTTCTAGATAGTAACTCAAAAGAAGTAAAACCATATGACTATAGGCTATGGTCTGAATATTTGTGTCCCTCCAAGATTCATGTTGAAAGCAATTCTAACTCTCAAGGTGATGGTATTAGAAGGTGGGGTCTTTTGGGAGGTGATTAGGTCGTGAGGGCAGAGCTCTCATGAATGGGATTAATGCTCTTATAAAAAGGGCCCAAGGGAACTTGTTTTTCCCCTTCCACCATGTAAAGACATAGCTAGAAAGTGCCATCCATGAACCAGAAAGTGGGTCCTCACCAGAACTGAATTGGCTGGTGTCTTGATCTTGGACTTCTCAGACTTTGGAACTGTGAGAACAACTTCTGTTGTTTACAAGCTGCTCTTGTAATGTTTTGTTACAGCAGCTTGAAAGGACTAAGACACCATGCAAAGACTGGTTTATGAATGCTCATTGGAGCTTTATTTTTACTAACCAAGGACTGGAAACAACCCAAATGTACATCAATCAGTGAATGCATAAACACAAGATTTATGCATACTGTGGAATACTTTTCAGTGATAAAAAATGAACTACTAATACATGCAACAACATGGATAAATCTCTAAATGATTACACTGAGTGAAGGAAGCCAGAGAAAAGTGAGTACATCATGTGTGATTCCAAATATATGAAACTCTAGAAAATACAAATGAATTTATGGTGACAGAAAGGAGATTAGTGATTGCCTGAAATTGGGGGAGGGGATAGAAGAAGGAGGAAAGGAGGCTGACAGGAGGAACAGATTACAAAAAGAAATAAGGAAACTTTTGGAAGACAGAGGAAACTGTGTCTTAAGAAAAAAAACAAAAAACAAATCTGAAGCTGGTGGTCAGCAGCTTCTAGGTAAGATATCAGGAGTTGGGTGAGTGGGCTCAAGCATGTGCCCTATGAGGCAGAATGGCAGATTTTAACCGGTACATGACCTTCCTCTAGAAATACTCAACTAGTAAGGGAAGAAAGCCTCAAGTGAGCATGTGCACAACTTCAGTAAACACTGCACATGCCGCCCCTCCCAGGTGCTGGCAGGACACTGCACATGTAGAATGCCAACGTAACAAAGTCCAAGTCAAAGGTCAAATTGTGCACTAAAATCTCTCAGGTCACCCACTTAGCCCTCTTCTAAGTGTACTTTACTTTCCTTCATTCCTGCTCTAAAACTTTTTAATAAACGTTCACTCCTGCTTTAAAACTTGCATCGGTCTCTCCTTCTGCCTTATGCCTCTCAGTCTAAGTCTTCCTTCTGAGGAAGCAAAAATTAAGGTTGCTGCAGACCTGTACAGATTTGCCACTGCTAACAACACAGCATATTGAACTTGACTCTAAAATAAGAGGTGACCTGAGTAAGACTTAGAAATACAGAGGGAAAACGATATGATTGCCTACCTGTAGCATAAACATACACTTTGTGGAGATAAACAGGAAAGGAAAACATACTGAAAGGAAGAGAGGAAAGGTTTTTCAGATACTAGTTCTCCAAATAAATAGAAAAGAATGAATTGGGCCCAGTGAAGTTAAGAAAATCACTTGGAACACAGTTGTCCCTGGTGGCAAGAAGTGTTAATGAGGCATTTAACATCTGGACTTCATTTACTAGCTGAGGATAAGTTGAGACAGACTAGGCTGGACCATGTAGATAGGAAGAGGACAGAAAGGAAATGGTTGGAAACAGAACTTCATCACAGCTAAGGGACAACAAGAGCCTTTTGTACCTCACCAGATTGTTATGTTTTCCTTCCCTTTTTTTACTTGTATTATGGCGTTGTGTAGTTTATATTTAGAACATGTACTTAACCATTTTTCTGTTTTGAGCTCTAAAAATTTGCATTTCTTTATCACTACACACCCGGTGTATAGCATGACATCCTTGTTTTCCCTACAATGAGAGACTCCATGGAGATACCTGGCAGCAGCAGAGGGTGAGACGCAATACTGGGGACATATACACCACCATGAGCAGGCCTGCAACCTCCACCCCTGACCAACCGGGGCTCCCTCTCTGCTGCTAGTTTTCTGTTCTTTTCTTTTCTCTACTTCTTCCTTCCTTCTTTTTCATCTTTTTCTTCCTTCCTCCTTTCCTTGCTGATTTTATTCCTTCCTTCCTTCTCTTTTTTCTTTCTTTATCCCTCCCTCCCCTGCTTTCTTCCTTTCTTTCTTTCTTCCTTGGTTTTCACTTGTCTTGGCTGGGCACCATGGCTCCCAGCAATTTGGGAGCCTGAGGCGGGCAGATTGTTTGAACTCAGGAGTTCGAGACATACTGGGCAACATGGAAAAACCCCGTCTCTACAAAAAATACAAAAATTAGGCTGGTGTGGTGGCATGCATCTGTAGTCCCAGCTACTTGGGAGGCTGAGGTGGGAGGATCACTTGAGCTGAGATCATGCCAATGCACTCCAGCCTGAGTGACAGAGTGAGATCCTGTCTTAAAAAAAAAAAAATCACCTGTCTCTATGAGTTAAATGTATCTACTGCAGGAAATTTGGAAAATGCAAATAAGTAGGAAAAGAAGGGGAAGAAAACCTAAGCGATCTATTATCCCACTGGTTATGGGTAACTGCTCACATTTCATTTTATTGATACGTATGTGTATACATATGATGATTTCTATTTATCTCTAGTGTATTTATACACACACACACATATTTAGATCTATAAATATACACACAGAAGTGTGTGAGAAGGTAGTTCTGACAGTTAACAGCAGCATTCCTCCTCTTAAGAACTGTTTGTCTTTATTTGGAGGATGTTTTGAGGGTATAAGCATTGGAAAGAGAAAAGACAACAAAGGTTATGTGCAACTAAATTGTTCTTCCAAAGACACTGGAAACATTCCTTCTATTTTTGAGAGAATAAGGAGAGAGAAGGGGAAAAAAGAGGCCTTGGAGAGAAGGGAACCAGTTCAGCAGCCAGAAATACTCCTTGGTGGGGACAGGGGCAGGGAAAAGGCATTTCTACAAGGAGGAATGTCCATCCATCATGTTTTAGTTGTTTGCAGGGTGGCATGAGGTGTGATCCTTCTAGGTAACCCACAAATGCCTCTATGAAAACATTTCCTACCTAGCACAGCCTTGGATTTGTGGAGGGTTTGGAGTAGTGAATCAGTATGACTCTGAAGGCTTGCAAACCACAGACTCTGTGTCCCAGCTGAAGAGTTTCTGATTCACTGAGTCTTGGTGGAACCAGAGAGTCTGCATTTTTTACAACTTCTCAGTTGCTGTTAATGGTGCTGGTTTGGGTATCACATTTTGAAAACCACTCCATTAGTGAATTAAAGGCAAGGGACTGACTCTCATGTTTGAGTAGATATCACGACAGAAATAAAATAACTACCAGAATCAAAACCAATAATAAGATTCCAGTACAGAGCTGGAGAAAAACCAGAGCCAGGGAAGACTCTGGGAGAGCAACCCTTTCCTCCCCACCCCTACTCTCTTCAGCCATGGGGAGCATGGACAGCTTGCTGAGGCTTTTGTTGGTGGGGAGGGTGGCATCACCTTAAATATTCTTGGTGTTATGCACTGCATACAAGATATCACGGGTATTTTTCCATGTCATTAAGTAGTTTTGAAAAATAGGTAAGAGAAATTGTAGAATATTTGTATGCTGACAAAAGTAATCTAGGGAAAGCAGAAGATAGAGGACATAGAAAGAGTTGAGAGTTGTCCTGAGTTGGTGAAAGAATTTGGTATCTGATACCAGTGAATGGGTTTGTTTAGCCGTTCTGTCTCTCGTGGCTTTCTGCTCCACCCCCTCTTTGACCCCATCAATGCACTCACATTGTTCTTGTCAAGGTCAAAATGGCCTCGGAATTGCTAATCCAGTGTGCAGTTCTCCGTCATCACACAGCAGCATTCTGCACTGCTACGCATTTCCTTGTTACAGTTCAGTCTCTTCCTTTAGCCTCCAGGATACCACACTCTCCTGTTTTGTCTTATTTTTTCCTTCCATCATGAGGACTCTTTCCTCTCGACCACTTTGCAGATTTCTCTTCTTCCCTCCTTCCCGTCAGTGCTGGAGTGCCTAAGGCTCACACCTTGGGCGAACTCTCTTTTGTGTCTATATTCACTCCATTTTAGGATCTTATTCAAGGTTTATGGCTTTAAACACCATTTATATACTGATAACTCTCAAGTGGGTCAGTCCTGTGCAAGACACCTGCCCTAAGCTGCAACTGTCTAGTCAACAAAGCTAGCAGACATCTTGAAGTTAGCATGTCCAGAAATGACTGCTGGTCTTCCCTAACCAAGGTTATCCTCATCTCTGTTATCCAACTCCATCCTTCCAAGTGCCAAGGCCAAAAACTTTTAGGTTAACTTTGACTCCTACCTTATTTTTACATCTGACAACCAATCCATTAGGAAATCTTGTTGCCTTTACATTCAAACTAATCCTGTCTTGTCACCTCTACTGCTTCCACCATCATTTATTTCTTGCATTATTGCAAAAGAGCCTCCCAACAAGTCTCCCTGCTTCCACTCTTGCCCTCTAGAGCCTACAAACACCAGTGCAACCACAGAGATCTGTTTAAAACATGAGTCATTTTGTGTCATTCCTCTGCTCAGAAGCTGGCAATAGATTTCCATTTACCTAGAGTAAAAGCAGAAGTTTCTAGAATGGCCTCCACAACCCCACACTTAGGTGGTTACCTCTCTTCCCCTCCTCCCCACCTTACTCTTATTATCCTGTCCTTCCCTGCTGCTCATTCTGCACCAGCCACATTGACCTCCTTCCTGTTCTTGAACACACCAGCAATGCTCATATCTGCAAAGAGAACTTTGCACCTTTTTCCCCCCCATATAGAACGTTTTCTTCTCCCCCCATAAAACTTGCTCCATTGTTGCTTTCATGCATTTGTTCAAAGAACACCTTCCAAGTGAGGACAGTTACAATTCACTTTAAAATTGCAACCCCACCTCCTTATTCCCTGCTATGCCCCATCACCTACCCAGACATAGTTTTCTTCTTAGCATTTATCATCTTTCAACATTTGCTAAAATATGGGGTTTACATTATGCTTCTTACACATTTTCTCCCTGCAAAAATGTAAGCTTCTGAAGAGCAAAGACTTTTGTTGTTCAGTTCATTGGTATTTCAGGGTTTATGCCCATAAAAAGATATGGAAGGCCCTCAATATATTTTTCATGAATAAATGAGATGTGTAAATTTCAGTTATTTCATGATTTGTGTTATACTGACTGTGTGTAATCATTCTATTGGGTATTTAGGTTGCTTCCACTATTTTTCTATTTCCTAAAACACTACAACAAAACAGTCTTTTACAAAAATACTTTTCTCAGTTATTTTTTAATCACCCTAGGAGATAATCCTATTAATGGGAACACAGGTATATTTTAACACATTTGTTTCATGCAGCCAAACTGCTTTTTGTCTTACATCTCTAATGTTAATGTTTAGGAATACTTACTGCCAAAATGAAGTCAATATTTTTCTAACTTTTACCAATTCATGAGACAAACACAGGTCCATCTAAATTTTATATTAATTTAAATTATTTGATAAAAAGTGATTAGAAGTTTATGTTTCTCAAACATTCATAAATTTTAACTAGCTCTTCATATTTTCAGTTTATTTTACTATTGAAGAATTCATGTTTTTCTTATTTATTTAGGAAGTTCTTTATATATTAAGGGTACTAATGGTTTGTTATATTGCTAAAAATATTTACCCACATTGATTGTTTTCTTAATTAATTTATTTTTCAGATAGCTTATTGTTAGTTCTCACTAATTTTTGTATGTTGATTTTGTAGCCTATAATGTCAGTGAATTCAAATATTAGTCTTACCAGTTTTTTTGGTACAGTCAGTCTTTAGAGTTTCCTCTGTATAAGATCCCTTCAATACTAAGAGAGGCAATTTTACTTCTTTTTTAATTTGGATGCTTTTTATTTATTTTTCTTGCCTAATTGCTCTGTCTAAAACTTTCAACACTACATTGAGTAGAAGTGGTGGCAGTGGGCATCCTGTCTTCTTCTTGATCCTAGAGGAAAAGTTTTCAGCTTTTCACCATTCAGTATGATGTTAGCTGTGGACTTGTCACCTAGGACCTTTGTTATGTTGAAGTACATTCTTTCCGTACCTAATTTATTGAGAGGTTTTTCTAATGAAGAGATATTGAATTTTGTCTAAAGTACCTGCTCAGACCTGTTAGAATGACTTATTAAAAAATAAAAGATAAACATTGCTGGAAAGAATGTGTAGAAAAGAGAACACTTGAACACTGTCAGTGGGAATGTTAATTAGTATAATCATTATAAAAAATAATACTGAGGTCCCTTTCAAAACTAAAAATAAAATTACAATATAATCCAGCAATTCCACTTCTGGGAATATAGCCACAGGAATTGACATTAATATATTGAAGAGATACCTGCAATCTCATGTTCTTTGCAGAATTATTCATAGTAATCAAGATACGGAAGCAACTAAGTGTCCATCAATGGATGAATGAATAAAGAAAATGTGACATATACACACAATGAAATACTATTCAACCTTTACAAAGGGGAAATTCTTCATTCATAACAATATGAATGAACCTGGAAGACATTATGCTAAGTTAAATAAGCCAGGCACAGAAAGACAAATACTGCATGATCTTACTGCATGTGGAATCTTAAAAAGTTGAACTTGTAAAGAGTAGAATAGTAGTTTTGAGGGACTCAGGGGTGGGTGGGTGGGGTAAGGGGAGATGTTGGCCAAAGTATTCAAAGTTTTAGTTCAACAGGAAGAATACTTCACTTAGACAGAAGGACTATGTTTTAGTGATCTATTACATAACATGGTGACTATAGTTAATAATAATATACTGTATATTTCAAAGCTATTAAAAAGTAAAATTTAAAAGTTATAATCACAAAGAAATGATAAGTAGTGAGGTTAAAATATGTTAATTAGCTTGATTCAATCATCTCACAATGTGTACATACATCACAACATCACATTGTACCTCACAAATGTATACTATACAATTATTATGTCTGTTAAAAATAAAGTAAAATGAAAAAGATTTCTCTTGCTGCATGTTATGTGTTTTGGTATGTTGTGTTTTCATGTTTGTTCATTTTAAGATTTTAAAAAAATTCCTCTTTTATTTCTTCCTTTACCATTAATTGTTCAGCAATGGGTTGTTTAATTTCTACATATTTGTAAATTTTCCAATTTTCCTCCTGTTACTGATTTCTAGTTTCATACCATTATGGTTATAAAAGGTACTTGATAAAATTTAAATCTTAAGTTGCTTAAGACTTGATTGAAGGTCTAGTATATGACTGATCCTGGAGAATGTTATATGTGCACTTGAAAATAATATGTATTTTGCTGCTGTTGGATGGAATGTTCTTTATGTTTTTTAGGTTAGAATCCCTTTAATCTATTATGTTGCTCAAATCCAATGTTTTCTTATTGATTTTTCTGTCTGAGTGATCTATACATTATTATAAATGAGGTATTTGAGTCCCTTACTATTATGGCATTGCTGTCTATTTCTTCCTTTTGTTTTGTTAATGTTTATGTATCTAGGTACTTCAATACTGGGCACATTCATATTTAAAATTGTTTATCCTCTTCATGAATTGATACCTTTATCATTATATAATGGCCTTTTTTTTGCCTTTTCTGACAATTTTTGATTTAAAGTCTATTTTTTCCAGTATAATCATAGCCATTCCTATTCTCGTTTGGCCATTTGCATGGATTATCTTCTTCTATTCCTTCACTCTCTGCCTATATCTGTCCTTAAAGCTAATATGAGTCTCTTAAAGGCAGCATGCAGTTGGATCTTCTTTTATAATTAACTCAGTCTTATATGTCTTTTGATTAGAGATTTTAATCCATTTACATTTAAAGTAATTATTGATAGATAAGGACCTGTTCTGGCTATTTTGTTAATTGTTTTCTGACAGCATTGTTTTCCTTTCTTCCTCTCTGTCTTCCTCTGTGATTTGATTTTTTGTAGTAATGGTATGCTTTAATTACTTTCTCTTTTGTGTATCTCACACAGGTATTTTCTTTGTGGTTATCATGAGGCTTCTATAAAATATCTTACAGTTATAAATCTATTTTAATCTGAAAACAACCTAACTTAAACTGCATACATAAATTCTACACTTTAACTTTTCTTCTTCCCACATTATATGTTATTGATGTGACAATTTATGCCTTTTTTATATTGTGTATTTATTGACAAATTATTGTAGCTATGGTTATTTTTAATGATTTTATCTTTTAACTTCTATAGCAGAGTTAGAGGTAATTTATACACCATCATTACAGTATTGTAGTATTCTGAATCTTACCTTTATAATCAGTTTTATTCGTTCATATTGTTGGTATCCTTTCATTTCAACTTGAAGAACTCATTTGAGCATTTCTTGAAAGGCAAATCTGGTGGTGTTGAGTGCCCTCATTTGCCTGGGTAAGTCTTTAGTCTTTTATATTTGCATAGGACAGCTTTGCTGAGTAAAGTATTCTTGCTTAACAGTTTTTTTTTTCCTTTTAGCACTTTGAATATATCATCCCCTCTCTCCTTACCTGCAAGATTTCTGCTGAGAAATCTGCTGATAGTCTTATGGGGAATTTTCTCTTGAATACAAGTCACTTTTCTCTTGCTGCTTCCAAAATTTTCTAGGTTTTTGACTTTTTCAAATTTAACTATAATGTGCCTCATGACAAGCTCTTTCTGTTTAATCTATTTGGGGTTGTTTTGGAATCATGGATTTGGATGTTCATTTCCTTCTCCAGATGTTAGGAGTTTTTGTCATTACATCTTTAAATGACCTTTCTGCCCCATTCTCTTTCTCTGATCCTTTTAAACTCCTATAATGTGTGTATTGCTTCCTTGATTGTGTCCTGTAAGTCCTAGAGGCTTTTGCCACTGTTTTTCAATCTTTTTTTCTCTTTATTCTTCTGACTGGGTAATTTCAAATGACCTGCCTTTGAGCTCACCGATTCTCTTTTCTTCTTTATCAAATATGTTGTTGAAGTTCTCTATGGAACTTTTCAGTTCAGTCATTGTGTTCTTCATCTCCAGATTTGTTTTTTTAAATGATTTCTTTTTGTTGAACTTCTTGTTTTGTTCATGTGTTATTTTCCTGATTTTTAGTTATCTTTTTGTGTTCTTTGTAGCTTACTGCACTTCTTCAAGATGATTATTTTAAATGCTTTGTCAGGAAGTTTGTAGTTCTCCATTTCTCTGTGGTCAGTTACTAGTGCTTCATTTTGTTTCTTTGGTCATATCATGTTTTCCTGATTATTTGTGATCCTTGCGGCTTTGCACTGGTGTCTGCATTTTAAAAATTAGGCATCTTTTCCAGTTTTTACATATTGCCTTGTTATGTAAAGTCCTTCACCAATCAGCTTCTATAGAGATTTTGGGTGGGGCCATCTAATGAGGTCCATAGTGAGGCTTGCTATTGAAGTCCTCATGCTGGAGGGGCCTGTGTCTAGGTCAGTGGATGAATGAGCCTAGAACTTGGGTCCACAGGAGTCAGTCCAGTGCCTGGGTCTGTGAGGGCAAGACTAGAGCCTTGGTCCCCATGGATGAGCCTGGGGCTTGGGTCCACATGTGTGACTCCATTCTGAATCCACAAGAGCTGACCTGGCACTGGGATCCCCTGGTATGGGCCTGGAGACTGGGTCTATGGAGATGAACCTAAAGCAGGTTCTGTGGGAACCAGCCCGGTGCTTGAGTATCTTAGGCTTTGAGTCCTCAGGGGTCCTAAGTCAATATAGACCAGCTTGGAACCAGAGATTGTAAGGGCTGGCCTAGAGCCTGGAACCACATGAGCCAACCTGGAGTCTGGAGTCACTAGAGCTGGTTGGGTGCTGAAGTGGGTCTAAAGCCCAGTTCTGTGGATGCAACCCTAGAGGCTGGAGTTGTGGGGGCTGGCTTGGTATGGAAGTGGGTCTGGAGTCCGGGGCCACTGAGGCAGGCCTGGAGACTGGGGCTATAGGCCTGGCCTGGAATTGGGGTTCACTGGAGCTGATCTCTCTGTTGTTGGGTCTGCAGCAAAGTAGGCTACTCACTTTGCTTTCTTCCCCTCATGCAAGGCTATCTTTCTCCACACTAGGCTGAGTGGCCTTTGGGGGGTGGTGACATGAGTAATGTGGGCCTGGAATTGGGGTTCACTGGAGCTGACCTGTTGTTGGGTCTGCAGCAAAGTAGACTACTCACTTCTCTCTCTTCCCCTCATGCAAGCCTATCTTTCTTCACACTAGGCTGAGTGGCCTTTGGGGGGTGGTGTCATGAGTAATGTGAAACTCCTTCTTACTCTCTTCAATGCAGCTTTATTTCCCTGCTCCACCAAGGTGCTGTGGCCTCTCATCTGGATTCTTTGACTCCTGTGAAAGTATTTTTGTGTGTGCATTATTCCAAGCAGTGTTTCTGTGAGGAGACAAGAGCTGGGATCTCCTGTTCTGCCATCTGGCTGACATACTGTTTTTAAATTTTATGATGTTTGACATTCAGAGAGATTTGATCTTAATGCAGCCAAATTCATCAGTCTTTCATCCATTATTTATGTCATTGCTTTGGGCATACACAGACTTTCTCCTTCCAAAATCCTGATGTATATTTATTTGTATTTACTTCTACATTTTTAAAAACATTTAATTGAAAAACAATCATTGTATATATTTATGGGATGCAAAGTGGTATTATGACACATGTATACATTCAGGAGTGATCAAATCAAAGTAATTAACATACCAATCACCTAAAATGTTTATCATCTCTTTGTGAAGAGAGTATTTTACATACTCTCTTTGGCTATTTTGAAATGTACAACACATTATTATGAAGTATACTCAGCTTTGTTGTGAAATAGAACACCAGAACTTATTCCTCCTATCTAACTCAATACTTCTAATGTTAATGACTTTGCTTTTTTACTTTCTTCTCTATAATCCAAGAGTTGGGATCTATATAGATTTTTCACTAATAGTTAATCAGTGATTCCTACAACAATTTTGACTATCCCCTTCTTCCCTAACTGATTTCCCAAATTGTCATATTCATACACAAAATTCCTATATTGTATGAGTGTTTCAGGGCAATCTATTTTGTTATACACATCAATCTATCAACTCTTACGCCTAAAACTCACCATTTATATTATTGCCGGTTTGTGGAATGTTTCAAAATAGCCGGGGCTATTCCTCCTATCCTGTATAATTTTTCTATTTTACAGTTTTCTTGTCTGTAGCTAAAAATCAGCATTATTCTCCCAGAAAGCCATTCCAACAAAACCAAACAAAATTATTGGTATTTTGTTAGGAATTGCCTTAAAACAATAGTCACTTGGGAAAAAATGGTATCTTGATAGTGTTTAATATTTCTATTAGAGAGATGGTTTATTTCTTCCTCCTATTTTTCTGTTGCTGCTGCTCTCTGTTTTGTCCCATGATGCACCTCTCCACGCTCTGGGCACTCTTCCCTCACTCAGAAGTTGAGAGTGGAGAGTGAGTTCTAAACCCAGTGCCACCACCTGCTCGTTGTGTGACCTTGGACAAGATGCTGGATCTCTCCAAATCTGTATGTTATCTGTAAGATGGAGTTATTACAGTAGCTACTATTGTGATGATGAGATCATTTTAAAGATGAAACGGGAATTTATGCTAAAAGCAATTTATGTGGAATTAAAGTAGCACTCACTATATGTTGACTTTTAAGAATCGACACTTCATCACTACCATATTTTTTTTCTTTTTAAAGAGAAGGAGTAAAGCTCATTGGAAAAGCAGACCCTGATAGATCAGGAGTTCCAAGTATGGGCTGATCCCTGGTGAAGGTGGGATGGAAGACGTGGTGTCAGGAACTCTGCTTCGTAAGGTAATCTCCAAGTTGAGTAGAGAGGAAAGAAGACAAAGCCATGTCTGAGGGTGGTTTGGGCTCTTCGTGAGCATCTGAGAGAAGGCAGCAGGACACTGTGGGAAAGGGAGCCACGTCTTTCCCACCAAGGACAGGTGCCATGGTTGTGTGACACACACAGTTGCACAGGGCCTCAAGCTCAGAAGGGCCCCACATTTGGTTTAACGCTCTGCAATTGCCATCATGAAATACTCGATACTTTTAAAACCAGGGTCCTGCATTTTCATTTTGCACTGGGGTCCATCCGTGATGCATCTACCCCTCCACCCCCATTTCCACCCCTCCCTTGGCTTTCCTGGCCTTCCATCTGATGGAGTAGAGACAGCCTTGCATTTGTCTAGGACCTCACGCCCTAAGGCCCCATGGACACACCATTAAATGAAGAAATAACAAGGCCCGCAGCATTGAGGAGCCCACTACTTGCTATAATGAGGATGGTAAGGTTGAGGAATATACTTTTCTAGAAATACGAGTATTGGACATTGGTGAAGAATAAACACATAGGCCATGATTTATAAAGCTAGAGAGCTAGGCATGGCAGAGGCAGAATCCCTGCCCGTGCCTCTGGATCCTGTAGTTCCCAGCAAAACTGACAAATGCGTTGAGTGGCTCCTTTCCTTTGTCCCATCCACCATGCCCAGTTGCTTCTAGGGCAGCTAATTATTTCCTTCTTAGTAGTAGCTGAGGGAATTCAAGAGCAGTTAAAGGAATAACATATACTGTTCTCATATGCCTGGCATGGTTCTAAGCAATTTACATACAGTTTTCATTTATTCCTGGCAATGGCCCTGTGGTAGGTGGTATTATCTTTATTTTACAGATAAAGAAACCAGGCTCAGTGGATTCACCAACTTGCCCTAGTCATGCATATAGTAGGTGGTAAAAAGTTGACATAATCCCAGGTCTGTATGTCACCAATTGCTTTGTTCTTTAGCAAAACACTTGTTGCTTTTTGTTCTTTTAGTATATTATACTGTCCACCAACTGGAAACTGAGAAAGACAAAGAAATATTTTATTACTTTGTCCCAAGCACTGTCCTAAACATATTACATGTTTAACTCGTTTAATTATCGCAAGAGCTCTCTGGTCTTGGCTGCAGAAGCGAGATGACGAAGGGAACGTCATCGTTTGGAAAGCGTCGCAATAAGATGCACACATTGTGCCGCCGCTATGGCTCTAAGGCCTACCACCTTCAGAAGTCGACCTGTGGCAAATGTGGCTACCCTGCCAAGCGCAAGAGAAAGTATAACTGGAGTGCCAAGGCTAAAAGACGAAATACCACCGGAACTGGTCGAATGAGGCACCTAAAAATTGTATACCGCAGATTCAGGCATGGATTCTGTGAAGGAACAACACCTAAACCCAAGAGGGCAGCTGTTGCAGCATCTAGTTCATCTTAAGAATGTCAACGATTAGTCATGCAATAAATGTTCTGGTTTTAAAAAATAAAAATAAATAAATAAATAAATAAATAAAAATTTTCACAAGAAAACTAGGGTTCAGAAACTTTAAGAAACTGCTGTAAGGACTCACAGCTATTTAATGGCAGAACAGGATTCATATCTAAGCCGTCTGACTCCAGAGACAAAACCTGTAGCCACTATATGATGCTACTTCTCCTAAGAAAAGTTGAAGGGAAAAGTTTTGGTGGTAAATTATTGGTTGCGTATGGAAAAGGTCAAGAACAATTTCTAGGTTTCATGTTTGAGCACCTGGTTACAAGATGGCATCAATAAAACGTGAAGTACAGAAGGTTGAGTTGCAGGTTTCAGGGGAATGAGGGTTACATCAGCTCTGCACACACTGAGTATGAGGTGCCTGGAAGGGATCCAATAGGATGCTATACAATACTAGCACGTTACTGAAAGTGTTGCTGTAAGGATTAAATGAATTAATATATGTGAAGTGCAGAGACCCGTGCCTGGCACACAGTAAGCACAGTGTAATTCTTTGCCATTATTGTAACCCAATAAACAACTAGGTCATCAAGAAGCTAGAAGATCATAATGACCCAGTAAGCAACTGGGTCAAGTGGAGCTAAGAAGACAGATTTTGGCGAGAGATATAGAATAAACAGTTGTGAACTTATAGGTAACTAAAACTATGGGAGAAGGGGGGGATCTCTTAAAGAGAAAGTGTGGAATGAAGAGAAAAGAGTGTTAGGATGCAAACATTATGACAGGCATACAATTGCTTTCAAGGTATTGAATAAAGGCAGGTAATTAGAAAGTTTCTGAAGTTTCAACAAAAGGAAGGATTTTCCTTACATTTAGAATAAGGCATTGAGTCTCTGGCCAAGAAAGACAATTCTTTGGTAACCAATATAAGCAGAAATAGCAAATGAAGTAAAATTAGACAACTCCTAAAGAAAGGGGCCCAAAATGCTCTGCTTATTACCTGAACATGAACATGAGTTTGTGCCCAACATCACTATACATGGATAATTTCCCAGCTTCACAATTAGCTTCCAGCTAAATGTGCTATCCTGGCTTCTACATGGTCAAGAGATCTGGTCTTGAAGAGCAGTGGTCTAGTTCAAGATACTGAATACACACACACCCACACACCCACTCACACACCCCTGCTGCTTTGGCTAGTGATATGGTTTGTCTATGTCCCCACCCAAATCTCATCTTGAATTGCAGTTCCCATAATCTCCACGTGTAGTGGGAGGGACCTGGTGGGAGGTAATTTAATCATGAGGGCGGTTACCCTCATGCTGTTCTCATGAGATCTGATGGTTTTATAAGGGACTTTCCCCCCTTTTGCTTGGCACTTCTCTTTCCTGCCATCATGTGAATAAGGGTGTGTTTGCTTCCCCTTCCTCCATGATTGTAAGTTTCCTGAGGCTTCCCCAGCCCTGCTGAACTGTGAGTCAATTAGACCTCTTTCCTTTATAAGTTACCCAGTCTCAGGTTTGTCTTTATTAGCAGCATGAGAATGAACCAATACAGCTAGTGATCCTGGAGGAGTTCTCCTGATTTCTCGGGCTCTATATGAATGTCCTGCAGAAAGCCTTTTGTGCCATTCATCTGTATTTGATGTTTCTCCTTTGCAACCCACTCCTGCCTCTAACATAGCACTTACTCACTGAATTTAATCTTTCTACTTTTTGTCTTCTCTGTTAGATTATAAGCTTATATCTGAGATAGTTTTCCTTATAGTCCTAGGACCTGGCACAGTGCCTGATTATTGTAGGTGGACAAAAACTCAATTTTTAACTTATTCCTGGAAAGTACATTTCTAATTTCAACACCTTCTGTATAGTTCAGCCTCACTTCTCTTCCTAGACTGAGCTCAGAGAATCTGTGCGGATTCAATGCTCTAGATCCCTCCTTGTTCAATGTGGGAGTTTAATTACTTTTTTAGTTAACATTGCTAAGGTATAATTTACAAGCATTAAGATGAACATACATTAAGTGAACAAGTCAATGAATTTTGACAATCATATATTCCTGTATAGTTGCCACCATAATCAAGATACAATGAATTAATTCCATCACCCCTTATGTTTCCCTAGTTAATTCTCCATCCATGGCTCCAAAGACCACACTTCCCAATATCAAGGTAAGTTAGAAAGATTAGTAGCAAGAGAGAGATTTGAAAAAAGCAATCAAGGTACACTTTATGGAAAGGACACCATAGACTTTCTCTCAGATATCCCTCAGCAAATCATATCTGGGCTACAATGTAAGAAATCAGTAGAACTTCACGAAAAGAATACACCAAACGGGGAAGCCTGGCACTGGGCTGAGAGCAAGGACAGAGGGCGCTGGTTCTGACTTTGATGTGAACTCACCATGTAAACCTTGGAAAATCCTTTTCCTTTGTGAACTTCTTATCCTTCTCCTCCTTGGCTTTCTCCTCTTCCTCTTATAAAATTATTAGCTAAATCTTTAGGACTTTTCTTTCCAATGGGAAATGTCTGGTTTTTAAAGGAAATCACAATTCCCTCATCTGTAAAATGGGAATAATTACAGCATCTGCCTCATTGTGTTGTTATGCGGGTTAAATGAGGCATTCATGGAAAGTGGTTAGAGCAGAGCATGCATGTAACACAAAGTCTCAATCAATGTTAGCCATGATGGTGATGTCACTAGTGATGATTATGATTGTAAGAGAACAAGGGAATTATCCAAAGACCCAGGACACAAAGGAGTCATGAAATAGAGTGGTGAGTGTGTAAGCACTGGGCTTGGGTGGGGTGTACACCTTCTGTTCCTGTGCCCCAGGTGGCCAGGGTGTACCAGGAACCTGAGGCAAGGAACTGAATGACACTTTCACTCTGGAAGGCTGTGGAACATTCCCTAAAGTTGGAACCTTAGACAATGTCTAAAAGTTGAATTAGAAAAAAGATTCCAATATTAACATGGGGACAATAAGAAATGTGTCTGTCTTGACCTGAGCTCTGGATGAAGCAGCTGTGTCTCTCCAGGGAATGTGTAATTGCAGGTCTGTGCTGCAGGTGAATTTGGGATTCAGATATATACTTCCTATGTGGATTCACTCCTGGGGCCCCTGACAGAGGCAAACATAGAACTATTTTGGGAGGATTGTAAGTTTCCTGAGGCTTCCCCAGCCCTGCTGAACTGTAAATCAATTAAACCTCTGGCTCTTTCCCAGGCAACACAGGAGTTCTAGTTCTCATGTTTTCCTCCTGAGGTTGTTCTCAAAATCTGAATTACCAAGCTCAGGAGAAAACAACTGAGCATGAGCAAGAATCACAAACCACAACTTCTTAGGCTCCTGTGAATGGCAAGTAATCAAATAACGCAACAGGGGCTATGCAAGAATTCATGTGGAAATACGTAAGAGTCAAATACATAAATTAAAGGACATTAAAAAGTACATTCCTAGTATACAGAGTTTTGAAAATAAAAAATCAAGTCAGGAAAATTTAAAAATCTCAAGGAATGGTTAAACATTGTCAGAAAAGATAAAATTACTGAATTGGAAGATAAATCCTGGAAAGTCACCCAGAAATACAGAAATGGGGACTATGGAAGAGCAGTTAAGAGTGAGAAGACCCAACACATGCCTAACAGGAGCTCCAGAAAGAGGGCTGACAAATGATACTTGAGATAATGGAGGGCCAACAATTTTCCAAGGTTACTAAAGGTCCTGGGCATGGAAAATAATCAGCCAATATGTAAAACAATCAGACAGTATTCTGGATGAAGCTGCAGCAGTAGATCAAGTAAGGTTTTCAAAATTGCCCCACACTGGTGGCACAGGCAGCAGCCCTCAGTGGTCTCCAAGAGGCTCTGAGAAGCCCATCTGACTGACTGCAGATTGATGTGTCCACATTTTCCAGTTCATTCTAAAATTTTAATGACTGTAATCTCTGTGCTTATTATATTCACATCCATCTTACCTTGTGTCCTTATCTTGAAAGGAAATCTGAGAAATTAATAAGCAAAGAGCCTGACAATTACATAGTAAGTCCACCGTGCCCCAGCCAGTTTCGTCTAAAAACTGCCACTCTCTCCTTGCTGTGAACAGATCATCTCTGTCGCTTTTCTCCATATACTCAGGGCTATTCCACTAACGAAACGGGTTCTTGTCTTCAGTGCCAGGGGCAAGGTGACATTCCTTAAGATTTATTATTATTGTTTTCCATAACCCGAGGAATGTCAGTCCTTTAAAAGCCTCTGCACCATGTTGATTTTCTAAGTTAACTCTGACTTAGCATAGATTTATTGGCAAGGGTTGTGGTTTGCCTTGTGTGTGTGTGTGTGTGTGTGTGTGTGTGTGTGTGTGTGTATGAGTGAGTGTGCCTGTTTGAGACACAAAGGTGAAACAAGAGATAAAACCAATATTTATTTGGCTTTCACATGGTCCACTGCCTGAGCTAATTGCTATTATTTATGCCAATTCTTTCCCTTCCCATAGCAGTGAGATTAGGAGAGTAGTATCATGCACATTTATCACATGAGAATCAGGCTCAGAGAGGTTAGGTAGAGTGGAGGGTCACTTAGCTACGGGGCATATGAAAGAGAAGGACTAATAGAGAAAGAATGGCTCTCTGGAAAGAGTCCAGAATCCGTATGGAAAATGGAAACTCAATCTTGTGTGGTCTGATCCAGGCTTGTGGGCAGAAGGGAAGGTCCCTAAAACTTCCTATGTCTTCCTCTTTGGAGCCTAGTAAGTAATGGTGCTGGGTGCTGGTGTAACTTCTATCTCCCAGACAACCTTAACTCAAGCAACTTGAGACTCCCATACAAAACCATATCATCAAGCCCTGTTTTCCTGGGCTTGCATTCAACTCTCCTTCCTGCTGGCCTTCCCGGGTGCGTCTTGTGCTGTGTCATCCTTCTCCAGTCATCACACGACAATGAGCACCCAACGTCACCCCACACCCCATAGTGCCAAGGAAATTTCTTCTCTCTGAGGCTAATAGCTCTTTTTGTCCCAAGTACAATTAGCCATCCTTCCCCTAGGGGCCGGCTCCCTTTGGCTGTGGGTTCTTTCAAGTCTATCACATCAACACCACTTTCTGTTGAGAAGCTAGTTTATTGCAATGATAATTAGACATGCACCTTTCTGCACCACACGTCCAGTTTTTTCTCATGCACTCCAGCCCTGTCCTTCGAGCGGCACACACACTGCAGCTGCTGTCACTCTCGGGGCAGGAGCAGAGTCCAGAGCACAGGTGTGAAGGGACATAGACCTCTGATAGATACTAGCTGTGTGTCCTTGGGAAAGTTTACCTCTCCGAGCCTCTTTCCTCAATGGAATATTGGGATGATAATCCTACTCAGGAGGTTGCCTTAAGGATTACGTGGGAAACGTCCATGTAAGACCTCTGTTACGACAAATGCTCAGACTTTCTGGTTCTCCATCCGACCCGCTGCTCCATCCCCTAGTTCTCAAGGTGGGCATGTAGGTGAAGTTGCTCCTAAACACGCTCTATTCACAGATTGGACACTTGTGGAAGAGAAAAACACCCCACTTCAAAGGACAAAGGAGATTGAGAAGATTTGGTGGGTACAGAGTCTTGGACCAAAACCCGACTACCTCATTTCCTGGAAAATCATGTAACTTCTCTGAATTGCATTTAGAAAACCTGAATATGTGCCTCCTAGGATCACTCTGAAAATTCAGTGAGACAATGTGTATGAAAACATGTGCCGGCATGAAGGTTTGTGTAAAGTCATTCATTCAGGAAACCTTTCTGAGCTACCCCAATCCAGTCCTTGACATCATCTCAGGGGGAGCTGCTAGGTTTAGGACAAGCACAATAAAACCAATACCAAGCCAGAGGTGTGCAGGTGGCATCTGGGTGCCTGGCCAAGACACTAAGGCCACACTCTGAATTCTCATACAAACCCAGTGCATATCTCGCCACAGAGATTTTTCTTTCCAGGGCGGGGGGTGGGTCCTAAAATCCTCAGCCTGTCCGTGACCCAGAGCATTTTAAGGTGAGAACGTCCTGCACAACGCACCGTGTATTTCCTCTGGCAGACAGCTCCCCCCTGCAACCTCCACGGCGGCGGCGCGCCTCGCAGCCCGTCCAACACTGCCCTCTGGCGGCAGCAGCTCGCAATTTCATGGCTCGCCGACGGCCCCTCTGCTGGCTCCTCCCTTCCCAGGCCGCGTTCAGACTGCCAGGGCGCTGAGCGGGTCCGAGGGCAGGCAGTTTCCCTGCGAGTTCCAGATTCCTACATGGTCAGCTGATCTTTCCTCTGCATTCACCCCCACTCAGTCCTGAGTGATCATCAGGCTCACCTGATCCTGTTTAAAGGCCTTTATGCCCTTCAGAAAAGCTCAGGGTCTTGGCATAAAACCAAATCTGCTCCTTCGGTGAGAGCTCCTCTGTCCACACGTCCAGTCTTGGCTCTGGACCCGTCCTCCGGAGGTGCCAGCCCGCGGTTCCCAGGCCCAGCTCCCTGTCCTGCCTGAGGTCGTTCCTTGCATTTCCCGCTTCAGCCTTGCACGCCCTTTCCCGCCACCAAGCAAGGGGCTAAGCTCTTCAGAACCCAGAGGGATGTCACTTTCTCCATCGGGCCTTCTCCGGCAACTCCCTCCCCCTACTCCGAGTTGGATGCAGACCTAAGTCCTGCTTCCCACCCTGTCACAGTCCTTTCCCACCAGACTCAGCTTCTAGACCCAGCAATGACACTGTGTTTGCATTTGTAAAAATCACCATAGCCCTAAGATAGAATACAGTGCTGCCCATGGAGACTCAATAAATGTTGAAGGAAAACCATATGCAGCTTGGGAACTAGAGGAAGACTAGATGCTGCAAGGGTAACAAGTCATCACAATTACTTACATTCTCACTAATAATAATGGTCCTTATTGAACAGTTCTCATATGTAAGGCACCATTAAGTGCTTTAAATGCATGTTCTCATTGAATAGGCCTCTACATGATGTAGTGAGCATCTACAAATACCATCTCATTTAGTCTTCACAACAACCTTGGCAGGGAGAACAAGTGTTAGATCCATGTGACAGAGGAGAAAAGGAAAGTTGGGGAGAGGTGGGTGACCAAGCATCCAAGAAGAGTGTGAGAGCCCAGATTCTGCAATCTCTCTCCTAGTGACACAAGTCTGCTATACCTCATGAATACTCTGCCACCTTTTCCTGACAGAGACAGGTCTCCAGAGACGAAGTTAAACAGGAATGTGCTTCCACCTGCAGACCCAGGCTGTAAAAGCAATCATAGCTTCTCTTCTCTCGCTTCCAGTTTCTAATCAATTATGGAGGAAATGACAGTGGAGAGGGGAGGAGAGAGACACTCCATAGTGACTGCAGCTCATTGAAAAGATACCCGAGGCTTTGTCTCTGCAGCCACAATGCCCAGCTGGGAACACCAGGGCATTTATATGTAGGGTTTGGGTGGATGACACTGAGACAAAGGAAAAATGACAAACCAAGTGAATTAAGTGAAGGCGAAGTAAACGGTGCTCAGCAACAGATGGGGCTGGCGCTAGGTAATTTTCTCCTGTCACCTCCCCTCAGGTAATAGATAATCCTGCAGCTGCTCGATTTCCTGGGAAGGCAGGCACCGGGCCTGAATCTCCTTCCTGTTTGGAAGCCATAGCCCCCATTCCTTAACCTGTCTTGATGACAAAAATCTTAAGAGCCAAAACTTTTTGCAAGACTTATCATGGCGATGTAACTCCGTCTCGGCTGAGGTTGCTATCTGTCAGGCTGTCACCGTGACAGGCAGATTTGTAAATGCTCTGGCTCCAGTGTCAGAGGCTGAAGGTGACATTTTTCAGCTGGAGATTTTTTCCCCATCCCTCACAGAGACAGAACCACTAAGAAAGAGGAAAGCAATCCCCTGAATCAGCCTCTGCCCCACTCGCAGTCAGCCTGCCCAGGGTGTTGGCTCCTGAGCTCTGGGATTGTTTGTGAGCTCCCCCAGCCCACCTCTGTCCTGACCCCCACGCCCAGAACACAGTGATTTCATGCAAGGCCAAACTCCCAGCCCCACCCCTCCCCAACCCATCTGCAGGCCTGCCCAACTTTGCCTTCTAATGATTTGTCTTGGCTGATGGTCGCTGCTCGGCCATTACCATTATAAATACTTACATAGATTAATTAACCACCGTGTAAAACCCAGAATCCCAGCTAAATTCATTTAATGACCTGCCATGTGATTTCTTGGCTGAAGCATCTGAAACTAACCCTGAATGCTCAGTGACATTCATCCCTTTGATTCCTTCCTGGAATCACTAGTCAATCGAGTCTCCTTTTTAACCCCTTTTTTGCCTCTGACTTTCAGGGTCTATAATCCTGAAGGAGTCACACAGAGGTTTGGGTGATTTGGTTTCTTGGGTTCTTGCCCGACTCTCCGCATTTATGTGACACCCTTTATGAAGCTAGGGAAGGCCCTTTTATCCCTGATGCCACATCAAAGCTCAGGTAAGAAGAGTTTTATATGGCCGCATTTCTTGGCCCAGATGCCAAAATGGAAACGCTCTCTCTTTCCTCTGTCTACTCTCATTCTGTTTTATCTCTGTCCCCTCTCTTTGTCTCTCAGTTTCTTCAAAAAGGACCTAGCGTTATTCAGAGATCTGCGTGGGAGAGGGGCTAGACTTGTACCAGCATCACCCAGAGGTCCGCGTGGGAGATGGGCTAGCCCTGTGCCAGCATCACCCAGAGGTCTGCACGGGAGATGGGCTAAGCCCTGTGCCAGCATCACCCAGAGGTCTGCGCGGGAGATGGGCTAGCCCTGTGCCAGCACCTCTAAGAGGTCTGTATGGGAGGTGGCACCTCTTGTAGGCGGGCTTTAGGGGCATCAGAGGCAATCTTGGAGGGAAGGTCTCAATCCCCAGAGTGGAAGGACAAGAGAAAGACTAAGGTTGTAAAGAACGGCGAAGTGTCAGCCTGTGACCCCCTGCCCATTTCCTCTGTTTTTCCTCCCTTCCCTTTGAGACTTCACTGGTGCTCACCTAGGGGCCATGTGGGATGCCTTGATGACAGTTCCCACGCCCGCCCACCATCCCGTCCAGGAGGGGGTCTAGCTCTCAGTTTTTTCTTGATCAGATGCCATAATGTTCAACTTCTTCATTTAGAAAAGCTAACGATATTTACCTCACCCAGCAGTCTTGTTTTATTTGTGTTATGACTAATGAGTAACATGACACGTGAAAGACGCCTGGCACCTGGCGGAGCTCTGGCTGCACCGCCTCCCTCCTAGCCCAGAGACCGCTCAGCCCCGCCCCGCCCCACTCCGCTCCGCCCAGCCCCACTCCGCTCAGCCCCGCCCCACTCCGCTCCGCCCCGCCCCACTCCGCTCAGCCCCGCCCAGCCCCGCTCCGCCCCGCCCCACTCCGCTCCGCCCCGCGCCGCAGAAAGAACGCGCCAGCGCCACCTGGCGGGGCCGAGCGGGAGCGCGGGGTGGCGGGTGGCGGGTGGCGGGCGCCGGGCCACGTGGGGGCTGCGCCCTGGGGTTGCGAGATCTTTACCCCCTTGGGGTTTATATTCAGGAGAAGACAACATGGAAGAGGAGGAGAGAAAACAGTGAAGGAGATGGAAGAGAAGTCGGGAGGAGCTTTCAGGGAAGACGAGGGGACGGAGTCCAGGCGAGGACACCGCCCTGGAGGGGGGCCTGGAGGGAGCGCAGTGGGGTGGGGTCCACGCCCGCCCACGCCCCGCGGGTCTCGGCTCGGCCACCCTGGGCCCGGAGCTCCTCGTCACGTGGACTCCCTGGGTGCACGGGGCGGAAGAGGAGCAGTCGCCCAAGAAGCTGTCTTATCACCCGGGCAGCGCCTCGGGCCCAGGCCCACAGGGGCGAACTCACCGCGGCCCCGCCCCCGACATTGGGGCGCTTGCTGGGCCTGAGGATCTGAACTACGTTCCGCGAAGGACGGAAGGAACCGCCCTGGCACTGCGGGAGGAGGGGCTGTAGGCTGTGGGTGCAGGGCCAGGGGTGGCCTGGGCCCCTGGTGCGCCCTCCGAGGGCTGCAGGCTTTGCTCAGAGGACAGCCCAGGGCTCCCTGGCGCCAGGGTCGGGCAGGTGCCTGATCCTCTGCCGTCTGAGACTCACCCACCCAGACCGCACATCCTTCCAGAAAGGGCAAGGCCCGGCTGAGTGATCCAAGCCCCTTGCTCCCCACCGGCTCCAAGGCCCTCGCTGAGGATTTCTTCTTCTCCTGCCTGGGTTTGACCCAAGGCAGCTTCCACTCCCCCCTACCAGCCCCTTGACATTCCTCTCCGCGCTGATGGAGAAGTGACAGGGTGGACCGGACAAAGAGCTTCCTTCTCAGCCCCGTCTTCACCCGTCCTGTGCCTCAGGCTGGCTCTGCTCCAGAATCCCAAACTATAAGTAGCAATCCTCCCATTTTGTTCCCCAAGGATGTGGGCCACGGCCTGCTCTTAGCAGCCACGTCCGGCCTTCCTCGGACCCCAGACTGCTGCTCACTGCTTCCAGCCGTTCTCCCACACTCAGGCCCCCCACTCTGCACTCTGACATCTTGCAGATGGGAAGTTTGTTCTGTATTTCGGTACAGGGCAGCGTCCACGGTGATGTTTCTGAGGGCAGAGAAAGCTCTCCCTTCTGGGGAAGGGTGGAGTCCCCTGGGTGCTTGGGTTCTGCTGGGTCGGTGGGCGCTGAGCCGGTGCAGCATCTCCACAGCCCGTGGGGACTGAATAGGTGCTCTGGGCTGGCTCAGGCCTGGTTTCTGTCCATCTGATCCCTGGGTGTTTGTGTGTCATGTCCACCTTTTCCGGTACTGGGGTTCACATCTCTACCCGCTACACGCATCCCCCTGGGAGAATGCCTGCCCCTCGATTTCCGGCATTCTGGCAGTTTTGTTCATATTCTTAATGAAATATCTGTGAACGTGTGAGCTGTACCAAGGCGTTCAGGGAAGCCTCACTGCGTGTCATACTTTTCTCTCCTCTCATCTGCATTCCTGGCCTTTTCTCTGCCAGCTTGGTGTGCTCCTCTACCCAGTTGCACAAATAGATGAGCTCAGGGACAGATGTGTGAGGGGACAGACGTGCTGATCTCATCATGAATTCAGCAACATGGATCCCCGCCTGCAAGACCACCAGCTTCATGTCCTCTCTGCTGTCATTGCCAACACAACAGCACAGGGTTATCCCACAGAATTTCATCATGTGTGGACTAGGGAGCCAACCATGTACATGAGAATCCCTCTGCCCAGGGAATAGGTATACGACCAATAATCATTCGTATTGCTGAGTCTCTCTGGAAGGCTGGCAGGTGACGAGAGTGGGAGGGGCTGGCCCGGGGTGCCAGCTGCCAGCAGGATAGGTGAGAACAGCCTTGACCCCACCTTCTGAGGAGTGCAGTCCCAGCCTGCGTGGTGGGAGGGGAGATGGGGTAGAGAGGACCCAGGATTCATGGCACCCTTGCTGGCCTTCCGTTTTCCATCCTGGGTGGATCTACATCTCTGTTGGATGTACATTTCATTGCTGGGACACTGAGAAGCAACAGAGTGGTTTCCTTCATCTCTCCAGGCGTTGGGACATGTCCTTCCAGCCTGCCAGTCCTCAAGGGGAAATTCTGGTGGTCTCTGCCTATTCGACATCCCAGCACAGTGGACCGGATGTCACACTTGACGGCTGACCAGAGACAACATGAAACTTCTCTGCACCTTAGTGTCCTCATCTGCAAAATGGGGGTAATAATGGCATCTACCTCTTAGGAATTGTGAGAAGAAATGAAAAGATGAACACGAATCTCTTACCACATGACCCACACAGAGCCAAAACTCAACACCCAGTAGCTATTTTTATAGTAGTACTATTTTTCATGTATTTAATAGTACTATTAAATAGTACTATTATTTAATATTATTGTTAAAATATTAATTTTTATGGTTAGTATTTTATATATTATATATTTATTGTTAATATAAATATATTAATATTTAATATTATTGAATATTACTATTATGTTTAATTTGTTTAATATTACTATTAAATAGTACTATTTTAATAGCAGCATTGTATTTTGTGATTTGAGGGAAAACCACAATGTAAGGTGCTGGTGATGCTGATAATTTCTCTATTATTCCCACTTGTCTCTTTCTTGTTCTCGTTTTCAGAGCAGGCAGGGAGACGGAGGAGGGCAGATGTCTACGCAATGCCATTATGGGCAGGTGTCCTGGAAGGGGAACTTGGCATGAGATCTGTTCAGAATGGGGCTCCTCAGACCGCAAGCCCATGAGCCTGGGGCAGCCTGTGGCCTGGAGGAACAGCAGGGAGGATGAGGAGCTGAGGCCTCCCTTGGGATGGGGCTCCATCCCCCTGCATGAGGCCTGGCCCAACCCCAGCCCTCCCAGACGGCTGCTCAGGTCCAGCCAGCCCCTCCTAAAGGACTTCACCTCCACCTGTCCTCAGAACACCTGTGAAGGAATGAGTGCTTCCAGGGCAATCGGGCCAAAAGCAACATTTGGGGGGAAATTGAATTCCAGGGGATGAATCTCATAAGTCTGGCCTAGGGACTGAGAGAGTCTTGAATTAAGCCCCTGAAAGTTGTTTTTCTAAATAGCTTTTGTCCTGGGCTGGGATCAGAAGAGACACAGATTCACTCTGCCCTGGCTCTGACCCCTCTCCTTTCTCCGTCCTTCCAGCCCCTCCTGAGTCGAGCCTTTTAACCATGGCTAGTTTCTGAGGGGCCAGGCAATACTGGGTGGGGAGGCAAGTCAGGGCCAGAACAGCCTTCCCTGCCAGGCCACCTGTGTTCCTGCCTGGCTCTGGTCCTGGGCCCTCCCCACGGCCTCATGCTGAGCCACAGGCAGTGCACTGGCTCTCAGGAGAAGGGGCTCAGTCCTCGCAAGTAAAAAGCAGAGCTCCAGGTATAGAGACATCCCTGGAGAGTGTTCCTTCCTTCCTCGGGGGCTGCGGGGATTTTCCTTAACAAACATCCAATTTATTGGTAGCTCTCGTTTTCACTGAAGGGTATGCACATGTAAAATTAAAACCAACTAAATGCATTTTTAAAAACCAACTAGCTAACTAAGAGTGTGTCTCGCAGAACGCACCAGGGCTCTGACAATCCTAAGGAAACACCTCTACAATGTGTGGGGCTTCGCAGGCCTCTGAGCAGGGGTGACATCAGCTCAGACGGGGATGGGACACCTGCCCATTGGTCTGCAAGATGGTCATATTTTCTGAGGGTCCTATTTTCTGCTTCAAAATGGTGCTCCAGACAGCAGGACTGACGGTTTGGGTGTCAGATCCCTGGGAGCAGCTGGTGTCTTCCACACACGCATCACCCTCCCCACCCCTCCACAACCGAAGCAGCAGCATCAAGCTCAACTCACAGCATGACCTGGGCCCTGCTGCCTGGCAGATGCTGGTCAGTCACTGGGGATGTGAAGCCGACAGGCCAGGTGCTGCTGTGGGGCCAGAGCAACCCCGGGCACAGAGGAGGCAGCAGCCAGAGAAGAGCCTGCCCAGCGTGTGTCTGGGAGGAGCAGACGGAGGGAGGAGCCGGGACTCTTAACATTTTTGGGATTTTGAAGCTCAACTCACTGACTTCTCCGAAAGAGAAATGACACGTGCCATCCCATTCTGATGCATTTGGAAGGCATTTTTCATGGACCTTCAAAGTAACCATTAACAAGGCTTTTCTGAGCCAGTGGCGTGTGCTACCCAACCTCCTTCCAACCCTGCTTTGAAACCCGCTTTCAGAAACCCAGGCGGGGCACCGAAGGAGGACGGGGAGGCTGCTCTCCCCGCTGTCCGGAGTCGGCTGAGACGACCCTCCCCTGCCCTGGGAGCCTGTTCTCTGGCTCCGCGGAGGCAGCCTCGCGGCTCGGGGAGCGCGGAGGCAGCCTCGCGGCTCGGGGAGCGCGGGTGCCCTCCGGTGGCCGTCGTGGGGAGCTGCAGGCGCGCCCCCGCGGCACCTGCCGCTCCTCATCCAGATGTGGGAACTGCCTGGCTGCGCGCCGCACCCCTCCGGGGTTTATTAGCTGTAATGTCAGCGCAATAATAGCCCCGGGGAGGCTATTACACCACTATTTCCATTCAGAGGAGGGCTATTCCGTCAACGACTCCAGAGGCCTGAGCGGTAAATGAGTTTTCTTTTAAAAATACGTTCACTGATTGTTTTGCTAGGACACATTCGGCACCAAGGGGATGTGAGTGCGGGGCTGGAGGATACGTGGGGTGGGAGTGGGGTGGAAACCATCCCAAGATCTTCAGCAAAGGCCGGGGAGGAGCAGCAGGACTTCACAGCCCTTCCGCCACCAGACCCAGGGGCCCCTCTCCTGTGGCCTCTCCCAGTGGCATCCTGTGGAGTGGTTTTGTTCTTTGAGGAGCACGAGCCTTGGACATCCGTATTTCGGTGCATCTCTTGCAGCATCCCCCACTCCCACCCCAGGCACTTGGGCAGCACTAATTCAAGTGACTTGTGACTGCCCCACTCTGCAGCCACACCCGGGGGCCGAAGGTGAGGTGGACAGGGAAGACAGCAAGGCGGGACGCCGACCCCAGGCTGACGCCCACGAAGGCCCCTGGCCTGTGACCAGGCTGGTGAAGGTCTGGGGAGCAGAGGGCTCTGCCGGAACCGTGGAAAGCCCAGGCCACAGCGGGTCTCAAACCTTGCCCTCCTTCTAGCCCTCATTAGAATCACCGAGTGCAGTGATGTCCTATATCCCTGCCCGAAGCCCAGGTTGGAAGGGTCAGGCATCCCTCTGGGCAGTGAGATCACCTTCAAGCAACTGGGGTGGGAGGGGCGCTGGGACGGTGCAGGTGCAGACCGCGGTTCATGGCTGTCAACCAGCTGACCCCACGCGTGACGCTGTTGTCACATTTCATGCAGGTGCAATTTTCCTTCTCCCCTGGAACGTGGGTAATTGAAATCATTTGCTACTTTCTAACACGGTGGAAGCATTGCATGAGGTGGAGGGGCCCTGGGATTGAGCCCTGGCCTGCCCCAGGTCCTGACCTGCAAGAGGGGTGAGTGCTTCCCAGCTCAGTCCCTGCTGTCTCTGAGTCCAGCAGTTCAGGTTGTCCCGAACTGGGGCAGAACGTGGCCCTGCAGCCCGGGCTCCGCTGCCCCCACACCCTCCAACCAGGGCGCCGCTTCACTCCAGTGAGCCCTGGCAGGTCAAGTCTGGGTTATGATTGCTTCTAATTAGCATTTCCAGCAGATGGAACATTCTCCAACCTCCAGCCCACAGCTAAGTGCTTCTTAGAAAAGGCCAGAAATTATTTTCTACCTTGGAAAACATCAAAGGAAATCAAAGGAAATGGCCCCATTCTTATCTGTGCCTCTCGGCCAGCCTTGCTGTGGCGGTGTTCGGGTGGGGCTGAGCCATGAGGGGCTGAGAGAGGAGTCTCTGAACCGGATGCAGTTGGCCCTTGAACCACATGATCTGAACTGCACGGATCCGCTTATACACGGATCCGCTTAAAGTCAAAGTTACACCGAGAGTCCTGCCCTTCCTGCCTCCTCCCCTTCGGCCTCCTCTACCTCTTCCGCCTCTGCCACCCTTGAGACAGCAGGATCGATTCTTCCTCCTCCTCCTCCTCTTCCTCCTCAGCCTACTCATGGTGAACATGGCGAGGATGAAGAACTTTATGATGATCCACTTCCATTTAATTAATAGTAAATATATTTTCTCTTCCTTATGATTTTCTTAATACCGTTTTCTTTCCTTTAGCTTACTTTATTGTGAGATTACAGCATATAACATGCAAAATCTATGTTAATTGACAGTTCATGTTCTCAGCAAGGCTTCTAGTCAACAGTAGGTTATTAGGAGTTAAATTTTTGAGGAGTCAAAAGTTACGCATGAATTTTCAACTAACCAAGGGGTCGGTACTCCCAACCACTGCATTATTTGAGGGTCAACTGTAGTTCCTGACAGGACAGTGAGCAAGTTCCCAGGCCCAGCCTGCTCTGACAGCGGCCACCGGGGAGACCATGGTCTGTGGCCTGTGGCCTGTAGCTCTCCTGGTGGGGACTGGAGAGGGGACACTCATCAGCCCCTGGCTGTTTAGCCCCTTGTGCATTCCTCCTCCCACACCTTTGAGATGGGAAGATCCTGGGAGGCAGGGCCAACGCCAGGCTTCTTTGTAAGCATCCTGAGCCAAGGACAGCACTTCTTATGTAGGATAAGATCGTAGGATGTCAGAGCTGGAAATACCCTCTAGTTACCATGACTAGATTCTAAAAACTTTTGTATTGAGTGTCTTCTTTATGCCAATATCCTAGACATTATGGGTGAAAAAGTGAACAAAACAATGTCCCTGCTTGTGTGGAACTTCTATTTTAGTGGAGGTAGATTGACACTAAACAAATAAACAAGTGAATGCTACTATGTTACATTGAAATGCCTAAGCAAAATGATTTAAAAAAAAAAAAAGGTAAGGAGAGACTGCGTGGCTCTGCTTCTACTGAAATAGGGCGATTGTGGGGCCTTGGCCCTGAGGCAGGAATGCGTTTGGTGTACAGGGGACCAGCGGGAGATGGAGACCAACATGTTTGTAGCAGAGTAAATAGAGGGTCAGAGACAGACGAGATCAGAGACAAACTGCCACGACCCCACATTGCCGTTTGGCTCTGGGGAGGTCTGAGTGCTGTCGGCCTGCCTGCCCGACTCTCCACGAGTGCCCGGCTGCTTCCCATGGATGCTGGCTGGGGAGCCTCGTCTGGTTTGAACAGTGCATCAGGGAGGACTGACTGGGGCTGGGCAGTGGTAGCTGCCCCCTACGCTGATTGAGCTTCTCAACGGCCCAACTGCTGGGCTTCTGCGAGGATCTCAAAGGGCCATCATTAATCCCTCTTCACAGAGGCTTTGTAACAATTACACATGACACCTATGTAAGCTATTTTTTTAAAAAACTCACTCCAACTTAGAATTTCTAGAAAGCTCAGTCTTGGGTTGAGACTTCCACCTAGATGGGTCCTCTCCCAGCCCTGAGCAGCCCAGAGTGGGTCTTCTCTCCGGGCTCTGGGCCGGCCTCCACAGAAGACAGCTTTCACGTTCACCCTAGTGGGGGCTCGCTCACCCCCAAGGCTCCCTCACGCCCCTCGTCTCCTCGCCCACCTCCAACTCAGGCTCTTCACCACGATGGGGAGTGTCGTTGTCCTACACAGCTGGGGACATGGAGTCCCAGAGAGCTGGCCCAGCCTGTATCTCACACAGGTCATCGCCAGGGCCAGGATATGCACTGCAGCCTCCAGAGGCCCCCTGCTCTCTAGGAATGCGGGAATGTTGGGGAAAGGAGGCTTCTCACACGGAGACAGGGAGGTGGCATTCTGAGCAGGCCTGGGAAAGCCACAGGGCCTCCAGTCTGGGACTGGGCCAAGTGTCCACTGGCAGGTCCCAAAGCTGAGCAAATGAGAGGCCAGGGTCCTGCATAAAGGAAGCCGCAGTGTCAGCCAGAGGACAGAGACAGCCCGAGGGCATGCTCCTCCCAGCTCTGTGGAAGCTGCAGGTTGGGGAGGGCACCAGGGGATGCTGCCAGCAGCTCAGAGGCTGTTGAGAAAAGGTTTCCAGGCAGAGTGAAGCAGGCTACCCACTGGGGAGTGCGGGGGAACTGCCTTCCTATAGTTTCCAGGTTGGGTGGGGGTGTGTGACTATAGCTTTATACTCTCGGAGACATCAATTGCCACCCAGCCAGGAGGATCCCCCCTGGATCACTCTGGACAGGTTGGCAGAGCCAGAGAAAGTTGCTGTTGTCAGGACGTGAAGCCCGCCATGCATTGTCCTCCCTGGGCCCCGTGCTCTCAGTGCACCACACACAGGAGCTCATTTCACCCCCACAGCAAAATTCAGAGGGGATTCTTCCAATTCCACAGACAGAATGAAGCAATGAAGTTAGGTGAGGTTAAGTGATCTCGAATTCTCCATACACGGCCAGCCAGTAAGTAGTAGAGTTAGAATTAGAACCCAACTCTGCTGAACTCCAAAGCAAGTGGGGGTTGATTCAGTCCCAATAACCTTTTGCCACTGCCTGCCCTTCAGAACGCCCTTTCTAAGTGCAAGCACATCCCACCCTCCAGTGGATCAGCTCCTCACAAGGCAGCACACACCAGGGCTGGGAAGACCCTGGGGAGAAGTCAGCCTGGGAGGCCATCAGCTCCGATGACAAAGGACAACCCAGAGGCACCTCAGGGGACCTTCCTCTAAAGCAGCCACCTGCTCTTTGGCATTGCCCTGCAGTCCCCCAAATATGAGCATGAATGCTGGCATGGGGATCAGGTCGCCTCACTCATGCCAGACCCCTCCACAGCAATCATGACAGGATTTTTTTATTCATGTTCTGGTCCTCTGCAGGGCAGGTTTAGTGTGAACACATTGACAGAGTGAACCTTGGACACATCTGGGGTCTATTTCTGCAACTACAAACCCACTCTATCATGCAAAATTAGGGCCCATCGGCCCCCTTGATGTGCCTCCTCCCCTTCACCTCCACTCTTGGCTCCTAAAGCATCAACCTGGTCAGACTCCTTCTGGAGCCTGTTGCATTATCCCTTCATTCCCCAAGAGGAGACTTAGGTACCAGAGCCGGAGGGCAGGGGATGTTCCCCTCCTCTCGTGCACCCTGCACAGTGGCCCGCTGCAGACAGCCCTGCCAGCGGGGCTCCTGTGATGTATGCATCCCCAGTCCCTTTCTCGCCTCACTTCAGAGGAGCAAAAAGCAGAGAAACAAAGGCGGGGGCTGCTGAAGCGCAGAGAGCGATGCTCTGCCAGGGAGCTGTTAGCATCCTTCTTTCGATTAGGAATAAAGCATGCAGACCTTCTGGTTGGGTTTTGCAGTAAGAAAGGGAAGCTTTGCTTTTAGAGGGAAAGTTCAGTTATAATGAAGAATAATTGCTGTGCAGATGAGTGCAGGTTGTTATTTTCGCCACAGAATTCCTAGAAAGCAGTACAGGCCTGCATCCTTGCTTGTGCTTGTGTGATAGGGAGAATGGTGGGGAGCTGGTGTTGGGGTGTGTATGGCATCTATCTGCCTTTTCCAGCTCATCTCACTTCACCCCTCAGTCCCGGCTGCTAGGTAAAATGGGCAGAGCCAGTGTGGGCACAACATGCTTCCCAGGAAACAGCGGCTGCCACCATGATCCAGTAGGTACTGGGTCGGCCCCTCTCTTGGGGCCCCAGGAACCAGAGAGGATCCAGCACCGAGAGGGAGCTGATTTCGATATGGCTGTCAGAACTGAATGGATGCGGGCAACTTTCAGTGCAGACGCTGAGAGCAAATCGCAGCAGAGACGCACTCAGAGTGGAGTAACAAGGAAGGACTCGATCTCAGTGTCAGTGGCCTCCAGGGGAAGTGAGAATCGGGCTCACACTGGGCTCCTCTGCTTTGCAGTGTTTAAGGCCGGCAGGGTCCCTGGTCCCCACCCAGGGGCACAGTCCCGAGCAGGCTGGCAGGGGAGAGGGCACCGCTCTCCAGCTCTGCAGCTGCACCCATGCTACAAGGAGGGAGGGCCCTCAGCCTCCCGCGACTCCCCGCAACTGACGGTGTTAGGACAGCAGGAGCACGCAGAAGCTCTTCTGAATTGGTCCTTCGGGGCCCTTGCAGAGCACCCGCTGTGGACTGCAACCACAGTTGCTGTTTTTGTGCAGAGATTCTTAGACTAGTCCCCACAACAACCTTCCAGACAGGTATTGCCCCATTTTCCAGGAAGGAACACAGAGGCTCCTCCGCTCTACAGCATGCCAACAGTGCTGCCTCGATCAGCAGCTGACAGAGGAAGGCGTTCAGATCAGGAACGGGTGAGACACTGCAGGAGACAGCCCAGGTGTCGCTCGCGCCAGGGAGAGGACCCAGCGATGACCCAGCCACTGCCCATGGAGGGCGGCTGAAAGGTGTCAGTGGGTGCGTCGGTTCTGCCTGCAGCCCTGGGGGCTGCGTCCTGGATGTGCTTTTTCCAGAGACAGCACTTGAGATTGGAAGGACTGGTCAGCTCAGCCTAAAAATTGCTTTTCACTTAGCCGGATTCTCTAGCCACAGGGTGAGGGTGAGAACATACACACACACACACAGACACATACAGACACACACAGCCACGCACAGAGACACATGCAAGGAGACACACACAGACACAGACGCACACATGCTCACACACACAAGGAGATATACACGCAGACACAGACACACGCACGCTCACACACACAGGGAGACACACACACAGACACAGACACACACATGCTCTCACCACACACACACAAGGAGACATACACATAGACACAGACGCATACATGCTCCCACCACACACACAAGCACAGACACAGATGCACACATGCTCATACACACACACAAGGAGACGTACACCCAAACATAGACACATACACACGAGGAGACATACACAGAGACACACACATGCTCACACACATGCAGACACACACAAACACACAGACACAGGCACACACACAGAGACACAGAAATACACATGGGGACAGATACACAGTCACACACATGCTCACACATACAAGGAGACACAAACACACAGATGCACACATGTTCACACATACAGGCACACACAGATGCACACATACAGAGCAACACAGAAACACACACACACACAAGGAGACACACACAGACAGCTTCATGCATGCTCACACACACACAGGCACTCACAGACCCAGAAGACACAGACACAGAGGCACACATGCTCACTCACAGGCACATACACAGACACAGGCACACACACACAGAGACACGCATGCTCACACACACAGGCACTCACAGGCACATACACAGACACAGGCACAGAGACAGAGACACGCACGCCCACACAGGCACTCACAGACACTGACACAGACATGATCTCACACATCGACACAGAGACACACAGGCGCACACAGACACAGACATGATCTCACACACAGACACAGACACAGACATGATCTCACACACAGACACAGAGACAGAGGCACACAGGCCTACACAGATGCACACACACACAGGCGCACACAGACACAGATACGATCTCACACACAGACACAGGCACACAGGCCTACACAGATGCACACACACAGACACAGACACAGACATGATCTCACACCGACACAGAGGCACACAGGCCTACACAGATGCACACACACACAGGCGCACACAGACACAGATACGATCTCACACACAGACACAGGCACACAGGCCTACACAGATGCACACACACACAGGCACACACAGACACTGACACAGACATGATCTCACACACAGACACAGAGACAGAGGCACACAGGCCTACACAGATGCACACACACACAGGCACACACAGACACAGAAACACACACACACACAGACAAGTACATAGACACACACACAGACGTGCTCAAATCCACAGAAAAGTTCATGTTATTAGGTATTCCTGTTTTTCTCTAACAGCCCATATCTGGTATCTTTTCTAATTCATTTCAGTAAAATCCAAAATGTCAATTTCATGAGCAGGCCAACCCTTGGTGAGGGAGGACAAGGTGCTGTGATGGCCGACACAAAGACGTAAATACCAGAGAAGGACGTGGGGTCAGGGCCCCTGGACTGTCTTTGTCTGGGGTCACATCATGCAGTCACCCAGAGAGCCTCATCTCCCCCTGTCCAGGAGGGATTTACTGAAGCTCGATAAAAATCTGCCGCCGAATATTGCTATAAAATATAGTTCTTTCTCAAGGCGCTTCACCCAGAGAATCCTAAACTAGTAGATTTACCTTTGCATGACTTTGTCAAAAACAAAAAAGGAGTTAGTCCAACACCAGCACTAGCCTTCCCCATCGCAAACCCCATGCCTCGCAATTCTCCTAACACAGTGGTTCTCAAACGTCGACCTGCATCAGGATGACTGGGAGGGCTGTCAGAACCCAGCTCTCTGGAGCTCACCCCAGAGTTTCCAAGTCAGTATTATTTGTGGTGAGACCCAAGATTTTGCATTTCAAAGAAGTTTCAAGTGATACAGATGCTGTAACATTTTTACAATATTTCTTACTACCTTACTAGGGGGCACTAGTTGGTCTAGAAACCATCAGAGGGAAATGGGACAAACTGGACACAAATGCAGAGGGAGAAGCATGGTCAGAAGCACAGCGATGAGCTCCTGGGAGAGGCACCGCTGAAAGCTGGGCAGGCAGCATGCAATTCTGTGTCCGCGCCCACGCAGGCATTAGCAATCAATCACGGCTGCCTATCTCGTGGAGCCCGGACTCAATTTTGGAATCCTTCTCAACCCAGTACCTCCTAAAGCACCAAAAATGATTGAGATTGGCAGGCACGGTGACAACCCTTTCCTCTATTTCACCCAGAGTTTGGACTTGACTCCACAAGCTCCCCCTCCCTACTTCTTTCCATTGCACTTTGTTCTGTTCACGCACGGAACGTCCTCCTCTGTCTTTGCACATGGGGGCCACCTGGACCCAAGCACAGGGGAGGAGATGGGTGAAGACCTGCAGGGAGCAGGTTCTGATGAGGGAGGCAGCAGATTCCCAAATGTCAAGGGGGCTGACTTCCATTTGTGAGCAGATCATGGAGCAAACGATGGTGGCCTGGAGGGGATTCCAGCCCTGAGTGGGCACGGAGCACAAACAGAGAAGAGAGTGGACAGGGACAGCAGCTGCTCTCCATGAGCACTTTCTCCAGAAATGAGATATTTTTTATCTTAAAAGCAATTGTGTAACATGATAGCTGCAATAACGATGATAAAATGAGGTCAGAGGAAGCTGCGTGCGAGAAGACGGACGTGTTAGTTGAAGGTAGCTGCTTGCAGGGCTTGTGAACTGTTCTCTTTCCATGCACTGATATGCGGGCCCCGCCCCCAACAGCCTTGGTCTATCCTCACTTCTGGCCATGCCTCTGTTTCACACGGAGGGTCAGAAGTCCAGACACAAGAGGGTCAGTCATAGAAGGTGGACAGATACAGTGACAAACTCTTCCCCAAGGTGGAAAAGAAACAGGAGCTCCAAGGGCTCTTGCCAAAGAAAGAGATGGGAGGAGAGGAAGTGAGAAAGAGAGAAGGAAGAAAAGAGCCATGCCTTTGAGGAACTGTGACATGTAGTGGCATTGGGTAAGAATGTCTAAAACTCCCAGCCCCAGTAGTCAGGCCTTTCCTGTGTCTCACGACTCCAGGCCGGGAGGGGGACTACGAGAGGAAGGGCATCTGTTTCAAATGCTTTCTCTTTCTCCGCCATGATCAAGCAGGGCTCAGAAGACCTTGCCCTTGGAGCCTCAGCTGCCCTCCTGGCTTGTGTGTGGAATGGAGCAGAAATACCAGAGAGCAGAAAGCCAAGTGGTCAGTGCTGGGCCAGACCTGGGCACCGCCCAGAGCCAGAGGGCTGAGTCACCCATCCCTGTGAGGGACAGGCCATCCAGCCACCGGACCCCGCTGAAACCCACATGGAGACAACTCAGGAGTGCCCAGGGTGTGCTCTTAGAAGACTGTCCAGGGCCTCATCAGCACATGGTCAGGACACCTGTGTTCTCTCCTCCCTCAAACCCCAGTCCAATCTGGGCCCCAGGCAGGAAAAGGGAGGGACAGAGTTTGTTACCAGGGGCCCCTGGAAGCTACAATGCTCATGAATTCCTTAGTTCTCTGGCCTCTTCACTTCATCAAGTCAGTACATAAATAAAGCTGAGAAGGTCATGGATGGAAGGGTGATGCTGGAGCCTATTAGCATACATCTGCATATCAGTGAAGAGACAAGGTCCTGCTTCAGGAGAGCTGATCACTTGCAGATTCAAATCAATCCTGTGACTTTACAGTAGGGCTTGCTGACCAGCTGTGTGTCACAAGGCTCTGTGTTATAAGGCCACCAAGGATGGCGTAGGAGGAGTGGAGGGGACAAGGGATGCCAGGCCTCTGCAGGGGCACTGCTGCTGCTCAGTCCTGACACTTCCTGAGTGCATGCAGTTGAGCAAATGGCATAACCTCGCTGAAACTTTATCTCTGCATCTTAACATAGAGCTCATAGGAACTTTCTGGATTCTTATGAGAATTTGAGCTTCTCTTGGCAAAGCGCTTGACCCTCTGTAATTGCTCAATAAGCCACGGGCATTGCTGGAACTGAAGCCTTTAGAAGTGGACACAGAGAGGTCACATCTGACACCTGGAGAAGAACTCAGGGCCAAGTGTGGCGGCGTATGCAGCCGTCCTGCCTGGCCAGCCCAGCTTTCATCATTTCCCTATAGTTTTCCTCATAGACTTGTCAATCTCACTATGCAGTTCTAGCTTCAGGCACCTCGCTGATATATTAAAAATAAATACTAAACTGTTGCATTGGTCTAGCACTTTGCTAGAGTTTAAGGACTTCCACCTGTAATATACCACATAATTCCCATCACTGCCATGAAAGGTCCTCCCTGCAGAGAGGAGGAAGTGGACCTCCACGGGAGCGGGGTGATCTGCACAAACTCAAATGGCCTCGAGTGGCAGGACAGACTTCAGGCCTTGAGCATCCATTCCTGGCACTCCCTGCCTCTCACAAAAGTTGTACTTGCAAGCAGGGCAGGGCTCGGGGGCCTGGGGCCACCAGCACACAGAGTTCCTCCCAACTCACCGTACGGTTTCCATATATATTAGATGCCAGAGGAAGATCTAGCTGCTGGTGATTTGGGCAACATCTGAAAAGCACCCAACACTACCGATCAGTCTATCATCATCAAAAATGTCAGTGTCAGGCAAGAAAAAGGCAACAGCACTGCTCCAGATTCAAAGAGTCTAAAGAGATGTGGCGACAGAACGCCGCTAAGTGGACGGGTCCATCGTGGGGCGACGGTAATAACAGACATTATTCAGACTACTCCAGAGGCTGAAGTAGATCTGGGCTAAGTTTCTGGAATTCAGGCATTGTGTCGTGGCTACGGGAAGAGGACACCTTGTTCCTAGGAGATGCAGAGTAAATATGGAGGGAAGTTGTTCAATATACTACTTTTGTTACCTTTTTGAAGGTTTAAAATTTTCAATGAAGAAAAAGTACACCAGGCACACTTCTTGAGCAAATCTCTCTCCAATGGCTAATTGTGGTGCCTGAAGTCCCAGGTTAAAAAATTTAATCATCGACTTCCTGCAAATATGGAATTGTGAAGGTCATCTGATAAAACCTCTGTCTCTTACACGCTCCCTCCACTATGTGCATATGTAGGTTCACAGTCTCACATGCATGAGCACACACAGGCATACGCCCACACATGCATGTACAAAGGCACAGACACATACACACACACCCCCTCAGTGCTAGAAAAACTCCAACGCAGTCCTTCACTTCTTTGGGTAGCTTAGACCCTTAAAATTTCCTTGATAAGAACAGATTGCTCCCAAATAACTTCTGTCCATCAGTCTTGGTTTTGCTTTATGTAATTATACAGAAAACATCTCCTTCCTTTTCTACCAAACACTTAAATATTTGAAAACAGTTGTGTGCTCTAAACACCTCCTTTTTCAGTTTCTCTTCCCTATGTTCACCTGTTTTGGAGACAAAATGGACCTTTGTCTCTTCCAAGAGCCTCTTACTAAAAATCAGATTCTCTAGAAGAGCAAGGCAAGGGTTCAGCTTCAAGGCTCTCATTTCAAAATTTGAGTAAATGTCAGTCGTGTCCCATGGTGACACAGGCCTACCTGGTTAAACTTCTAAGGTGACACGGGCCTACCTGGTTAAGCTTCTAAAGTGACATGGACCTACCTGGTTAAGTTTCTAAGGTGACACAGGCCTACCCGGTTAAGTTTCCACGGTGACAGGGACCTCCTTGGTTAAGTTTCTAAGGTGACAGAGACCTACTTGGTTAAGTTTCCACGGTGACAGAGACCTACTTGGTTAAGTTTCTAAGGTGACACGGGTCTACCCAGTTAAGCTTCTAAGGGTGAAACCATTGGTCCAAGTGGTTTGCTGGCCAGTTCTGTCAACACCAAATGTGAAAGCCATAAAAGACTCTCCAAGATTATGGATCTGGACCCCAGTTCTTGCCCCTGGAAGCAAAGTCAAGCAGAAGTCTGAGCTTTTCTCTCTTCTAGAAACACGGCCATTTTATTTTGGGGGATTTAAATGGAAAACATCCTCTGCCTAAAGTCTTGAGTCACCTTCATCTGAGAAGACACATAAAAACCACAGACAAAATGCTGGCAGAGGGTCTTCTGAGTCAAGGCCCTCCGTGGAATTTCGCACACAGACAGTCTGTGGGTGGAGGGTCATGGTGAGAAATGTACAAACTTTGGAGTCCAAGCTGGGTGTGAATTTGGTCTCCTCTAGGATTAGCAGCTGCAAGAACTTGAGTGCGCTGCTCAGCCTCCCTTGGCCTCAGGGTCTCCTTTGGTTAAAATGAGGTAATCCTACCTCCCTTCTTGGACTGTCATGAGAAATGAAAGAATGAAAAACGCAAATTCTCTTGCTCATAGTAGGCACTCAACAAGCAATGATTAATGAATGTGGCCACCATTCCCAAAAGGTTATAACAACGCACTTGGCAAAGGTTCAGTCTGTATTACTGGTTATGTCAGATACTAATGAATTATTATAATAACATTTGTGAAATCATATCCCAGTCAGTAATAAGAATTTAAAAATGTGCTGGGAAAACCACCCATGATATATTGGGATTGAGCCAAGACAGCCAGTCGACAACAGATGAGCTACTCCGCTGTTTAATACACTTAATAAAACTGCGTAGCTGCCCGAAATTGCTGTGTTGCTAAACAGAAATATCCCAAGGGTTTAAACAGAAAAGATAAATGCTCTCTTCCTCTTATACAAGAACCAAAGTAAAGATGGAACTGGAGATCTGGAAGCTCAGGCAGGATCAGGAAGACGGGGTGCTACGTGAAGGTTGAGGTCCGCTCACACGGGCTAAGCATTTGAAAAGAACAGAGTCTTTAAATATGGTGGGATGAATGCAGGAAATGGGACTTTGGAATCCATCTGGCACACTGGGAGCTTTCTTTTCTAGCAGCAAGTGAGGGGCTGTATGAAGACCCAGATGAAAGGGATAACATAAGACCAAACACCGCAAACTATGAGCCCCACATCTGGGTCCCTAATCCAGAGCTCAGGCTGTCATCTGTTCATGAACCTTCTGCGAGTACATGTCTTGGAGCTGCAATGAGTTTAGGTGCCTGATAACCTATATCCCGCAGGGAAGGCTTTTCTCTCTTTCAGAGAGTTTCAGAGAAGCAGTGTTACAGGTAACCAGACAGGGAAATCAAGCTTGCAAATAACAATGGCAATATTCTTGTAACTGCAAATGGGAACAATAAGGCTGGTTCTGTTACACTGAGCCAACACCAGATTCATGGGAACTAGAGAAAGACTACAATCGTAGCACTGAATGACTTCAAACAAAATAAAGCAATCCCACACAAAGAGTTCTCCCGCCCGACTGATACCAGCAAGTTGCCAGCTCTCTGGTGTTTCAGCATCCTCAAGGCCAGAGCATCCCAGCTGCAGGGAAGCAGAAGCACTGTCCAGGTCACGCTGATCACTTTACAGGCGACAAATATGAGGCTTGTGCCGCTGCTAAGTCACAAACACCAAACTGAGCTTTAGGATTGAGCTTTCTTCCTACGATACCAGCCTCTCCTTTTCAAGAACGACAGCCCTAGGAGTGACAAGAACGTCTTGGGTAGAGAAGGAAGACTTTTTATGAACTGCATTCCTTTTCAGTGAGCTCTTTCCAGTTTCAGTGTAGGCCGTGGCCAAGCACTTGTGCAGCATGTCTGCTTCTCTGGGAAAGGGAACGTGTGTGGCACTACTTCTCACGGCCACGTGAGGGCACCCGCACCCCGTGCTAGGACCCTTCCTCTTGTCTACCTGCCCACCCTTACGCTGTGTGTATATGTTTTTTCCATGAGGTCAGGAGTATCAAGGTTGTAAAATAACATATTTTCACTTGTTTTCTTCCTACGTCCAAGACATAGCATTTCTGAAGTCAATTATCTCCCTGAGTTGCCATCATCTCCCCACCCTATTTCTCTTTGTGCTGCCTTTCAACCCATCAGAGTGTGACACCAACAGACGGGGGAGTAGAGTGGTGGGCAAAAATGATTTTTTTTTCCCTCACTGGTGATGTCAAATCCTTGTTCTGGCACTTTGTTTTAAAAGGCCTTCTGCAAACGTAAGATCTCTGTTCTCCAACCTCAGGAGGGAGAGCCAAGAGAGAGGCTGCCGTGCTGTCTGCAGAGGGGTCTCAGGTGTCACCTGGGCCCCCCAAGGCACAGGTCCCTTTAGCACCATTTGTCCAGCACTGTTCCTGGTGAGGGATGGAAGAGCATTTCTGCAGAGTTCCCAAAAGCAGACAAAATTAGAGCAGCAAGCATCACCCCCTAAATGCATCACGTCACTGTCTGGCCCCATATTTAAATGCAAGCTGTGTCCAGAGGTGGGCAGGTGACCCAGATGACAAGGCGATAAGAAGAAAGACACACACATTGAAACTAACACACACAGACAATGAGGACAGAACTTGCAGTTCTTACGAAGTACAGGCTGGGGCCTGGCAGAAGCACTAGTGTTGATCTGGCAGAAAGGGCCCTGGGATCCTTTGGGGGCCACCATAATGCCCTGCTCAGAGAAGCCCACCAGCCTCCCTTGTCCTCTCAGGCAGGCATCTTTCCAAGTTAGTAGAGATGGGCTGGTCAACTGCAAGTCTCTCCACTCCATCAGGAGCCCACAGGCAGCCCTGAGCATCCCCGTGGTCACCAGCTATACCCCAGTGGGCACCCAGCAAGGGTTCTGGGGTCACCTTCTTGACCCCATTGTTGTACTCACAATTTACCACCAGAAACCTCAGGAGTTTTCTGACCCTCCTGCCCTCCCCAGCCCTCTTATCCATCCCCATCTGTTTTTAGGCTGAAGCCTAAAACAGACAGGAACACAGCCACTCCCCACTCCCACCCCGGCGCCATGGTCTTCTCTGTTGTAAAGGAGAAGTTATCACAAAGCCTTTCTTTTGAAGGCCAGAAAGAAGAGGCCAAGGCCGGTCCATAGGTGTTTGAATTCCACAAGCCTCCACAGAAGTCCTACTACGTACCAGGAGTACTAAATACCTGAGAAGAATTATGTCCCTTTCCTGTTGGCACCAGTAGTCTAGTGGGAAAATACATATATGAATAAATATTCTGTCATACAACTAATGCCAGCCCAGAGCACCATGAACAAAGACAAGGTGGGTTTGAGCCTGGTCTGATGGGTGAATAGGAAGAGGCCAGGCAGAAAAGAATGGCCTGGAATCCCAGGGAGACTGAAAGGGTGAGGCACTCCAGCTGTCTGGGGTGTCTGATGCGGTTTCCTCGGAGCTGCAGAGCCACACAGCGCTCGTCCAAACACGCCCACGTGTGCTTCATGAAGCAGGCCCAGCATCCTCGGTCAGTGTGCGATACTTTCAAAGGAGGCTCATTTGCTCAAGTCGGCCGCCTCTGCCTTCACCTGGCCCCAGAAGCCTGGCTTGCTGACATCCCTGCCTGAACCCTGAATACATTTGGGCCTGTGCCATGCTTTGAGGCCTCCCCAGAGGGGGAATGTCCAAGGGTCCCCTTGCTGCTCTGTTCCTGGTGGGGAGGGAGGGACAGCACCACTCAGGCTTGTTCCTCCCACACCTGCCAAGAAGGCTGGTCCTCCCGGACCCATGGTGTGGAAAGCCGAGTCCACTCCAGAAACAGGCAATTTGTGTAGAAAGACAAAGAGAAAGGGATGGGCACGTGGAGAGGAACACAGAGAGGCCACACTGCGGGCCCCTGGCCATCTGCTGCTGAGTGGCGGTGCAGCCAGGGGGCAGCCAACAGCCAGCCCAGCGCTCTCAGGTGGAGCCAGGACAAGGGCCTCTTTGTCCCTGAGCCAAGCACCTGCTGGTGTCCAAGGTTTGGAGCCCCCAAACCTTGACTTAACCTTCAGAGGGGCCTTAGCTCTCAAATCAACAGAAATCATTGCCTCCACCAGGTGTCCAGGTCCTTATTCTGAGGCAAACTCAGGGGATACACTTCTCTTTGCCACTTCTGATGCCACTTCTTTGATCGACCACTCTTGATGGGCACTTTGTCACTCTCCAGTGGCCTGTGAATTTGCCCAAGGCCTCTGCTTCTTATACCGCTGACTCTTGGCGGTTCTCACAGGGCTCCGAGCCATTTGCCACCTCTGCCAAGTCGCAGATATGCCCAGCCCAGTGTGGGCTCCAGAGGAGGGTGAGGGCAGCCGCTGGTAGACCCTGCCAGCCCAGAGCTAACATTGATTCAACCGCATTCTCTGCAAGCCCAGAGCTGATAAGGCCTGTGCAAGCAGGAGCTGTGGTTGATCCCCTGAATATGCAGGTAATTTAGAAGGACGGAGACAGGTGTCCCTGGCCTTCCATAAATAAGTTGCGCAGTGATGGGGTTGGGCAGGGACGGTGAGTATAGTCGCGAGATAGCGCCCCAGGGAGCCAAGGGGTGGAACTGGCCTTCCAGGCTGATTATGCCTCTGCCTGGGGGAGATAGAAATGGCTCCCTCCTGGCATCCGTAAAGTTGCTGAGAGCAGACCTTACCTAGAAAGGCAAGACCCAAAAGCCTCCCAGTAAGTTCTTGAGCAGAGCCTGTTAAGGGAGGAATTCCTGGCGCTTTTGCTTGGAGAGAAACAGGGCTGGGAGAAAGGGTCAGAAGAAAGACGATGGGGGTGGTAAAAAGAGAAGGGAGGATGGAGTGAGAAAGGACAGAGCTGGAGGAAGAGGGGAGCATCTGCTGATGGTGAAGCAGAGGAAAGGACATCTGTTTTCAGAAGGGGCTGGGGGCCGCATTCTCTGGGAGCCTCCTGGGTCCCGGGCCTTTAGCATCTACTGAGTGAATACCTAGGATTGCTGACAGAGGGAGCAGAGGGGAAGGGGCTGGCTCCCATCACAAAGCCACCTCGCGGAGCAGTGTCAGAGGTGGTTTTAGCTTAGATCTGAGGCCTCCAAGAAGGGCTGTGCCGCTCAGACAGCATCCATGTCTGAGAAACAAACCTCCCTGACCCAGTGGGTTAGAGGAGCAAGTGAGGTAGGGAGGAGAAGGGGACATGGGAGTCCTAGCCCTCGACTCTCAGGCCCTCCCCGCCTCGTCTCCTGCCCCAGTACCGCGTGTCCATTTCCCTTGGCCTCACCCAGCCCCACTAGAGCCTCAATTCCAGGTAGAGAGTGAGCGGCTGGCACAGAAGGCCCAGCCCCGGTGGAGCTCTGCTCTCCAAGCCACCTTGCCACAGCACTTGGAAACGGGAACGAAACAGCCAGCCACAGAATAATAAACGAATGCAGGCATGCGTTCCTTAGTGATAATAAATAAATGTACAAGAAAGAAAGAGAGAGAGAAAGAAGGAAAGAAAGAGAAAGAAAGAGAGAAAGAAAGAAAAAGGAAGGAAGGAAGGAAGGAAAAGAGAGAGAGAGAGAAAGAAAGAGAAAGAAAGAGGAAAGAAAAGGGAAAGATTTGAGAGCAATTCTTTTCTATTTTTCCCTCTTTGGTTCATTTTGCTGAAAAGCTACAAGCCCACTTTTTGCCAAAAGGGATGACGGTGGAGTGGGTACTGCACGTGGCGAGAGAGGAGCTTTTGGGGTGCCTTCTGTTACCTTGGAGTGAGGCAGCTGATGTGATATTTTAATAGGGATCTCATTTTAATAGCCTACAAATGAGAAGTCAGAGACAATTAAAATTCATTTCCAATTAATTGTTTTTTCTTCTCTCATTACCAAGAGTTGCCAGTTAGACACCAACAAAGCCTTCAAAACAAAAGCAGCTCCCAGCCTCCACTTCAGTCGGATGCCACCTGGAAGGAGGCTCCAGAGAGCACCAGATCTTTGCTTCAAACTTCTCTCCCTTCAGCAAATGACTTCCCCGACCCCTTTGAGGGCAAGAGACAGCTCAAATCTTTAGAAGCTGGGACCCTGTAAGCCGCGAAGTCATGGACAAGTTTATTACCGAGGCGCTGCAGGATACTTTTTTATAGTTTTTAATACTGGTTTATTTGCTCTCCTGAGGAATGGCCTCAGCAACCGCATTTCTCGAGACTGATTTAGCTTCCTCCCTTTCCCCTGCTGTTCCCCTTCTGTGCTGTGACCAAAAATCCAGGCTATGAAAAACATCCTGAGATGACAGAGCCTCACCTGGAGCCGGGAGCCTCAGTGCCCCCCCTGCTGAATTGCTGAGTGAAGCTGGTCTCCCCACTCACCTGTGCAACAAGAGAGCCTCCTTCAATGCCCCTAGCGTGCCTTCCAGCTCTACAACCTTCACTCTGCATTAAAAACACATCATCAATGGCATCTGTGAAACACTTAATGGATGCTGAGTATCTCACATGCACACCTCACTTAATGCTCATGAAAAACTTCCTTAACCAGATGCCTCTGGTATCACCAGTTCTCAGAGGAAGAAACCAGGCTACGGGACTTTTCCAAGCCCAGTGAGCCAGGGTTTCAGCCTGGCTGATTCCAGAGTCTGACCTCTTAACCTCTATTTCCTCCATGATTTTGATCTCTGACCCCTTTTAAGATGCCAGAGTTCCTGGAAAACCCTCAGCTTTGTTCTCTCTCTCTCTCTCTCTCTCTCTCTCTGGATGGGGAGAATGTTCTAGTTAAACTCCTCACCTCATCTGGATCTTGATGACTAGAGTGGATGGCCCTGAATGACAACCCTACAAGGCGCAGAGAAGCCAGGACAGGGACTCGACAAACCCCAGAGGGGCAGGGTCGCTTCCCCAGGCTCCGGCCCCTTTCGAAAGCAGAAGGGCTGTGCTCCCCCTACCGGCCACCACTAGTGGAACGAGTCTCCCCAAGTTCTCACTGAGCCCTACTTTATTATTATTATTGTTGTTGTTTGAAATTCCTCATAATAACTGGGATAGATTTCTTAGGAAGCCAAATAATGGGATGCATTTCCACCCTGGCTTTATAATTAATGCTTGCATCATTTATCTTTCGTGGAAAGATTATTCTGACTAACGAGGTTCTGGGCCACTAATTCATTACACTGCCTTGTCACTTCCTGCTCCTTCTTATTACCCAGAAATAGACTCATTAGTCAGAGTTCAATGACAGGGAGAAATTGTGTTCCTTCATTTAATTCCCTCACTCACTTCTGGGCCCCATGTTTGTCTGAAATTGGGGATTAGAAGGGGGAATAAAGGAGTCATCTTAAGTCTCTGCTTCAGACTCATTATATCTTCCCCTTTGTTCCTGTCCAACAGGGAAAGGGCCAGGAGAGCTTGTGGTGGCCACGCGGGTGCTGTCCTTTCACCACTCAAGGCTATGAGCAGGTGAGGGGGCATAGCCCAAGCACTTAGGGACTTGCAACATATAATCAAGGTGGTTTTTTTTTGTTTGTTTGTTTGTTTTTTGATCTCCACTCACAATTAGTAGTACTACCTGGGAATCCTTAGGAGTATCCAGGCATTGCTGATAGTAAATGCTGTAGAAGATATTTATAGATAGATAGATAGATAGATAGATAGATAGATAGATAGATAGATAGATGTAGATATACACGCACACATACATGCATGACACAAAGTGCTTCCAAAGTCCTCTGGCACAAGAACGTAAGGTGATATAATGTAGACACTAATAGCCCAGGCTCGTGTTCCATCGGCACAAGTTCAAATCCTGCCTCTTCTCATGCGAGTTGCAAGGCCTTGTTCAAGATACTTAACCTCCCCTGGCTGCGGCTTCTCAACCACAAAATAGGAATGACAAAAGCTATCTCTCATCATTACGAGGCTCAAGCCGCAGAAAGCACCAGAAGTGGATCGCACAGTGTGCGGCAACGATGACTATTAGGAGCTTGGAAGAAAGGTGCCCTTGGAGTTCAACTAATCAAAACCCAGCAGTGAGAAGAGATGGTGTCTCCAGGCAGTGGGTCCCAATCCTGGCAGCACAGAGGAGACACCTGCAGATGCCCGGGCCCACCCAGACTGTTGGAGTTGGAATCTCAGGCATGCAGGGCGGGCGTCTATGGGTTTAAAAGTTCCACGGTGGTTCTAAGGTGAGATCAGGGTGACAAGCCCTCAAGGTCTCAAGGTCTGCTCAGGGACGTTTCACTCCTGGGCTACTCCTGTTGAAAGATGCTTGAGGCTGAACACTTGCTTACTGCTGTAAGGCAGGAAACTATCTGGGTCCCTCCATGACCAGGATTAGTACTCATGTGGTTCCAGGTTCTGGGAAGCTCACTGGGGACAAAAGTAGGTGTATCACCTGCTGTCATGGGGCTGCTGCCCTACTGGGGAGCTGGAATCGGAGCACTGATAAACGCTTACGTTCAAAGCAAAACAAATGCACGGAAGAAAAAGGGTGGATTCGAGGGTGAGCACCCAGCCTGTGGATCAGGAACACTTTCACAAGGAAGGGTCTTCCGGTGAATTATTAAGAGTCCTGAGGGTCACCCAGGAACAGAGGGACCGGAAGTGCTCTCTAGGCAGAAGGAGGAAAGGCTACTACAAATCCCATGTGGCTGGAACAAGAACAAGCCACGGAGGAGCAGAGCCGGAGAGCAAGCAGAGGCCAGGATCCACAGGCTTTGTAGATTCTGCCCAGAATTGGGGTCTTCCTCTTTAAGGGAAAAGGCAGCTTTTAAATGAAGGAATCCCAGGTAGGGCACAGAGGCAAGATGGCAAGATCCAATAAGCCAACCCTGAAACCCACTTACTTCCTTGCAGCATAATCGTGAGGACCAAGGCCACGGCATGGAGCAAGGGGCCAGCCAAAGCCCTCCCCCTCTGCTAGAGTCCCCGAGGCCTCTAAGTCAGTTCCTTAGAGAAGATCGCATGGCCCCAGACCCCAGTGCATAGAACTGAATCTCTCAGACGTGAGACCTGGATCTTGACTCACCCAGGCACAGACCAATAGCTCAGCTTCCAGAAATGTTGATCTCAGCCACAGCTGGAAAAGAATGCCCTTGTCCCTAGTACATCGTCCCACTGGAATGGTAGTGTGTCACCAGCCTTGAGTGAGTGCCGCTTTGTGAGTCCTTCACCAGGAGCCTGGCCATCTCTGTTGCACTGATCCATTTGTGGACCAGAGAGACTGAGGGCCCTGTTGTGGGTGGGGCACTCTGGGAATGTCATCCAGGGCTACTTGGCTTTCAGCCAACCTCTGCCCAGAGATCATAGGCATCTCCCATCTCAGGATGCCAGAATCGGATGTGTTTGTCGAGTATGTCTCTTCATTCTGGGATCCTCTGTTCTGGGAGGGGTGGTTGCAGGCATGGCTCCAATGGGGTAGACCAGGCTGGGGGCAGACCGGTGGTCTTCTACCCTCACAACGCCTTGTGCATTTGTCGTATATTATGTGTTTATGGTCAATGATCTCTTCTTCAGTGAAGCTAGTCATTAGAAGTGAATCCTTGAATCTGGCCTTAGCTGTTTGTAACTGTAAGTTTCATTGAAATAAAGGAAACCTCTGGCAATTATAAGACCGGAGGCAGGGCCAGGGTGTGGACGTCTCATGAGCCATATTCTAAGGCACTGCTTCTCCCATGGCAGTAATGCTGAGAGCTAAGGAGTGGTAGGCAGGGTGAAGGGTGGAGGGCGGGCCTCACTCAGTCACTGGACCATAGGTTGAGGAATTCAGTAGCCCTGGGCACTGAAGCCTCAGAACAGATGTGTTGTCTCCAATTACCAGGAGAAAAAAATACTCCAGACTGATGCAGTGACCTTAGTGAATATGTAGCCTAGTATAGACTACACAGTACAATGTCACATTTACTGTATGTTTTTATTCCTATGACCATTAAGAGAAATAGAGTTAGCAAAACTGGATATTGAGCAATGTGTGTCTTAAACTATTTATTATTCCTTATCTCAATTAATTTTCAAAACAGCATTGAGATATATATCATACCCAGCGCACAGATAAGGAAACTGGAGATCAACATGGGAAACTGACAAAAGTCAGGCAAAATACGGTGGGGCGGGAATTTGTCTCGGAAGCCTGCCTCCTTTCCGAGGCTGACGGCCAGTTCTGCTTGTTCCCAGACATTGGGACTGAGTCTAGATGGATGCATTTTGTGACTTTTTTAGTTTGCTAGGGCTGCCGTCACAAAATACCCTAGACTGGGTAGCTTAGGCAACAGAGATTTATTTCCTTGCACTCTGCAGGTTAGAAGTTCAAGATCAGTATGTCGGCAGCATCAGTTTCCTCTCAGGCATCTCTTGCAAATGGTCGCCTTCTTTCTGTGTCTTCGCATGAACTCTCCTCCCTGTGTGCTGTGTCCCCATCGCTTTCTATAAGGACATCAGTCATGTTGGATTCGGGCCCAGCCAGATGACCTCTTTTTGCCCTAATCACCTCTTTAAGTATCTCCCAATACAGTCACCTTCTGAATTACTGGAGGTCAGGACTTCAACATGTAAATTTTGGAAAGATCCTGTTCAGCCCATAACAGTGACCAAACAGTATGGACAAAGCTCTTTATCCTTCCCTTACCAGGGATCTCTACTTGGCTTTTCACATCAATGCAATCACTGTTTACCCAAAATATTTTTTACCCTGTAGTACAAAAAGGTTTACATTCTGAATGACTGGGCAAATGTCAGGATTAAGATAACTCACTCCAGAGATGAGGCGTGGGAAGGATGGGTAACAGGAAGCCGCTGTCTCCAGGTGTCAGCCTTGAGAGGAGATCCCTTCTTAATTTCCCTGAGGGACAGGAGGGAACGCGTGAATGCCACTGGCAAACACAGATGGCATTTAGAGCACGGTTCTCCCTAAGGCTTGTTGGGTACCCATCCGTGGCTGCAGGAAGCAGTTCTGTGGGTCCTGTCTCTGGTGCCCAACAGAGGCGCGGAGGATATGGGCTCCAGGAGTTCAAAGTCAGGCACACACGAGGATGTGCCAAGTGATCCTAGTCCCTTTGTTTAGCTTCTCTGAGTAACAATCGTACCTTTATTCTGTCTGTCATTAAAGGATGGCAACAGATGTAAAAGAGTGGCTTTTAAATGTTGCTGGAAAAAGGAAATATTAAAATCTTAAAAAAAAAAAAAATCAGCAGAAGAGAGCAGTGGTCCCCTTCTGACTAACGGCATTCTATAATCTCTTGACTTTGGGGATAATGAACTACATCTCAAATCTACTTGGTTTATTTTACTAAAATTATCAAATTAACATATAGGAAGAAGAAGACACGGGAACTGCAACGTATGGCGCGTGTTCATTTGGTACCTGGCACTGGGGATAGACAGCTGGAGAGAGAGGGAATTTAATTTCCTGGGGCCCATACGCCTCTGAGTGATTGGCAGGCTAATTTTGCTCTCCACTAGGCCTGGTATTGAAAGGAAGTGAAGATGCAGAAAGCTGCCAAGAACTGTTCCTTGCGTTGGCAAAAATTCTAGACCTCATTAGAAAAATCAAGAACTAGATTCAGAAATTTGGAAGGCCATGGTGAAAGGGGATTTTTCAAGTAATGATAATTATTAAATATTGTCAGAGCATCCTTTTACAGGTACTTGGTCTCCAGTTAAGCTTATACAGTATTACACTGACATGCTTCTGTCCTCATGTTGAGAGGTTCAGAGAATTTAATAAATTGCCCAAGGGCACACAGCAAATTGGTAACAGATGCAGGTCTCAAACTGGGTTCTTCTAAATCTGGGCCCGGCTCTTTGTCACCTGCCTGTGCTGGCTCCACTGGAGCCCTGTCCAGAGAGGCCTAGCAGTCAAGAGTTTGGTTGATCTGCAAAGCTAGAGGGGAGCAAGCCCAGGGTGGTCCAGAGACTTTCCTTTCCTGTCACCCTCTGCTCTTTTGGGATAGGATTTTCATCCCAAAGCAGTTAAGTGCACAAATACTGTAGTCAGATAGACACAAGTTCTAATTCAAGCTTCAAGGTCAAGTGACCTTGGGCAAATAATCTCATCGCTTTAAGTCTGGATTTCCTTGTTTGTAAGAAGAGGATGATAAAACCAGTATCATAGAATTGCTTTGAAAATAAGATAAATCTGTGTGTGTCTGTGTGTATTGTTTAGTAAGGTGTCTGACTCTTAGTAAGGCTTAGCTAAAAAAAAAAAAAAAAAAAAAAAAAAGATTACAAAAACATCCTTGTCCAAAGAGAGAGAGGGAATCCCAGCAATCCTCAGTCCTCAAAGCCGGCTTTGCCAGGGCTGGCAAGGGTGTGACTTGCTATTGAAGACCACACATTTCTTTGTTTCCATCTCTGCTAGTAGTGGTGCACACAGTCCCCCTCACACTCACTGCTGCTCCCTCAAAGCTAGAGAACCAGAGCTGAGAAACAGAAACCGTCTCAGTGGCCCGGCCCCCGCTGCAGACAGACAGAGGGGTCAAGGAAAGCCTCAGGACCCGAGGCAGAGAGAGGAATGGAGTGACAGAGATCAATGTTGGACCCAAGATGATTAACTGTGCCAACCTGGGGCACTGGCACTAGGGAGACGGCCAGATCGATGGATTCCAAGCAAATGAAGAGCCTGGCGCATTCAGCAGCCAAGCTGTGAAGTTAAACACAGCGACGGGGCCAGGCGTTTGGTGAGCGATGAGGGTGACGAAACAGGACACATGTATCTGGGTAAACAACACTGAGAGGCCAGCTCTAATTCTGAAAAAATGTCTTTGCTCCTTGTCACCTTTCAAAGGCACAATTGCAGTTCTGTGAGTATGCATGTAAGAATATGAATGTGTGTATGAGCACGTGCCAGCGTTTGTGTGTTGGGGGGGGTGTGCGTGTAAACACGACCCTTTGTCTTCTTATTCCACCAGGGCCCAGTAGTGCTGGGGAATGTGTTGTTTATTAGGTAGGTGCAAATAGAATTTCATTCCCATGGTTCCGAGAATCATAGCATATTAAAACTATTCAAATATATCCCGTGTACTTATATACTCTGTGGAAAATGTTCTTGTAAAATTAACATATACTCTATTACCTCCTTATTAATGGGAAATTCTGAGGGACTGCCTTCATCCATCACAATAAGCTGGGCCCCTCAGCGTTCCCTGCCACGAGCTGACAAGGCAAGCTCTGAGGTCCACAGGGAGCCAGGAGGGAAGGCCGTCCCTTTTCATCCACGCAATGCCTACCCTATGCAGAAAAGGGAGGACCTCAAGACCAGGGAGGAATTATGTTGCAGCCCTTATTCTGTGAACACACTCAAAAAGACACGAATGTTCCCGCTAAATCAGTGACTCCATCAGCCTTGATCCACAGGCCTTGGCAGTGGCAGAGGGACTGCAGGAAGCCACGTGGCTAAGAACCCACTTTCTTATTGCCATGTTGGGCAGCTTCTAGGAGTGCTTCCTGGTTGTAGATCTTCTTCCCTTTCAAAGCAGGTTGGGGGTGGTGCACAGCCCTTGCTCGGGCTAGGAGCCAGATACATGGCAGCTTAATTTTCCCCATTATGCATGGCAAATACCAAGAAGCATTCCCAGGTGTGTCTGCAGCCGTGTAAATCTGACATGAGTCACAGTGTCTTCGGAGGAAATGAAAGACCACAGGACGGGGACATGGCATCATGAAAAAAGACGCTTTGTGATTTTCAACATACGGTGACACTTTTCCTAATTTAGAGGGGGAAGCTGGGTTTTGAGTTTTCTTTTATGCCCCCTCTTTGTGAAAAGGGAAAGAAGATTTAAAGAACATCTGTGTATTCAAATGATAGAAATAGAATTATACACTTTCAGGAACAAACTCTAGTATTTTTGTCTCTTTCGAAGATTTCCGAAGCCTATAGATTTATCTCTCGTGTGTGTGCGAGAGCATTTCCTCTGAGGCCTTAGATACAGTTGAAATTGTTTTTGTCTTTTTCCCCTTTCTGCTAACCCAGCCCCCACTTCATTCTGTTGATCTCCTTTAATTGGACATAAGATAAAACTGAGTATGTTCAATATTTTTATTGAATTGAGTTTTATGTTTCCGGTCTGGATTTATAGACTGTTAAATAGAATGGTTTACGTTTCTCTCTCTCTCAAAGAAAATAACAAACACATGTGGGACAGAGCCATCAGTCAATTATATCAGTGGGTTGTTGGCAACTCACAGGTGGAAAAAAAGAGCATTTTCACTCTACTCTTAGGGGAAAGCAATTATATTTAAGAGCAGTAGAAAGTCAAAACTAGTCTGGAACTTCAAAACGCCTTTCTTGACTGACCAAGAAAAGGTACAGTGACTACAATGACAAACCAGCCCCCAGCTCCTTTAGAAAGCTACTCTGCCTCATGCTAAAGAGAAAATAAGTGATGTTTCAGCCTCTGCGACCAGGCAGGAATAGAAAAATACATTGACAGTAGTTGGACAGACCATAAAATTAAGTAAAAAATTCTTAATGTACAAGATCTCAGTTTTCCCACAAACCTCCTTTCTGTTCAGAAATTTCCAAACCATTTTCTGCCTGACCATGTCAGGAATGACATCCTTCCTTGTTCTTGATTTTCCTTCCTGGAATGTTTTAATCCAGAACATTTCTCCCTACTTCCTCTAGGCCCTACTCACAGCAATGTAGCTGACACATAGCATTAGGGTGCAAAACCTCAAATCCTTTCTGACTTGAAACTTCACCCAGGAAAGACTTCTTAGCAAAAGTGCTGGCCATTGTGTCACAAGACAAACCCCTTTCAAAGAGCAAAGCCATCATCATCTCAACAGCCACAGTCACCGTCTGGACCTTCCGTCCTGAGGAAAGGATTCTCCACCGAATCTGGGGGGAAGACCCCCCACCAGTCCGTGCAAAAGAGGAAGAATTGAGTATGCACCTACCTGTGCCCTTCCACTTCCACCTCTTCCCACCTTCCCCGTTTCTTTTTCCGCTCATTTTTTTTTCCACTTTAAAAACATCCAACTTTGCCTTGGGGATGAGCAGAATGAAATGTCACTTACCTATAAAAAGAGACAGAAGAGAAAGCCATGCATCACATTACACACAAGTTCTTTGAAATCAAGGCCAGCTTCCGACTTTGAAACTGTAACAATGAGTGAATATTATTTTTTCATCCTACCTTTCTATATTTAATGAAACTCAGGATTTTGCAAGTAACCCATCCCCAGGGCCCAGTCTCCCTTCATGATTTTCCTTTTGTTTCTTTGCATCCCCCGTCCCTCTTCACCACCCTAGCCCCACATCATCTGTCCCAGCTTCATGGATGAAAGGTCGGGAAGGAATAAGGGGGGGTGCACAGACCCAGAGATCAAGGCCTGCCCTCAGATGTTGGCAGCAAGGTTTCGAGGCACGAGGAGCTGGTTTTTGCCTCTTTTCTCACAGGCCACAGAGCTAAGACCCAGGGTCAGCGCTGGCTGGAGCCTCTCGGGAGGAGGGAGGAAGGTCAGCTCCCCGCAGGGTGACTTTCCACCCGGTGGCTTCAGGGCTCTTTCAAATGACTCTGCTCTGAGTCTTCCTCCTCTCTCCCTCCCTCACCCTCACCCCCGGCCCTGGTTTGGGTGTGAATGAATTCACCCAAGGTCTCCATCCCCCACTTCATCCTGCAGCATCTGTCTTTCAGACCTGCTTCTACAGAAAATCTCGTTATTGCAGCACCCTGAGGCCAACAACCACCTGAATGGGTCATTGTGTTCAGGCCCCTGTCTCAGTACAGGATGCAAACTGGTCCACCTGAGTCCTGTGGGACCCTTTGAGAACCCTGAGATGCTGAGTCCCTGCCTTGCCTGGCTCCTGGCCCCAGAGGCTCCCTGTCTTCATGCAGCAAGCTCCTTGAGGCCGACTGATTCGCTTCTGTCCTGTTGGCTGAAGGGAAGCCAGGCTCTGAGCATTCAACTTGCAAGAACAGCCCCTCACCCACCACGCTATGTAGTGGATCCTTCACATGCTCACATATTGGAAAATTGACTTCAATGTCCTGCTAGTGTCTTCTTCTTATTATGCCTGAATAACTCAGTTCCTTTTAGCCTATTCTTGGAGATTTCAGTTTTCCATCTTTCCTCCTCCAAGCTCCTATGAGACCCTCTGTGGAGGACAGCTCAGAGCTGAGCCCTGGAGAGAAAAGCAGCCATATGTCCCCCAATTCTGTTGCTGCATCCCCCAATCAAGATGCTCTGCCAGAAACGGAATTACGGTCAAATATTGCATCCTGATCACATTAGTATATTGAAGACTTGGAGAGGGTTCGAGGTAAACATCTATGCTTAAACTTTTCCTAACAGTATTTGACTCAGAAATATTTCTTGCAATACATAAATTAAAACACCATACTTCAGGAGGATGACTACTTTTTTTCTCATTATGAATGTTAAACTAAATACAATTGATCTGATATTATCACAAGCAGTGGACAGAGGACCCTGAAGTCAATGATCCACCCACCATGCCCTACAGAAAGCCTGGGCTGAGGGCTCAGTATACAGGGTCTGGCTCAACTCCCTCACCCAGTGCGATGAAGGGCTATCGCCTCGCTCCCTGAAGCTCGCTCACCTGTGAGATTTGAAGACCCCGAAGCACCCTGCACACTAGGGTGTGGTGAAGCTGCAACGATACTTTAAATGTGCTTTTCAAACTGTAAAGAACAAAACACTTCAAGGGGCTGGTGGCGTCAGTACCTCTGTTCTTGAGGCCACACTCATGGGAGAAGAGATCACTTGGCCTCAGCTGCCCTGGGAGCTGGTGAAAAATGTGTGGTTTTGACTGCGGTCAGTCAATGAGACATCAGAGGCAGCAGTTCCGTGAATACTTCCCTGGCTCTGGACCCTGAGGGAGGGAACTGATCCCAGAGGTCTTTTCCATCTTTAATATCTATGCCTACATGTCTCCCTCTATTGCACAGGGAAGCGCTCTCTGCCTTCTCGGTGCTTACATCTATTTTTTTCTTCTTTTTGGAGTCTCACTCTGCCGCCCAGGGAGTGCAGTGGTGCGATATCAGCTCACTGCCAACCTCTGATGCCCGGGTTCAAGCGATTCTCGTGCCTCAGCCTCCCGAGTAGCTGGGATTACAAGCGCCTGCCACTACGCCCAGCTAATTTTTTGTATTATTAGTAGAGACAGGGTTTTGCCATGCTGTCCAGGCTGTTCTCTAACTCCTAACCTCTGGTGATCTGCCCACCTCAGCCTGCCAAAGTGCTGGAATTACAGGCATGAGCCATCGCGTCCAGCTGCTTACACCTTTTAAAGCTTGTGATCCTGCTGTCTCTGCTCTGTGGCTTTGCGTCTGGGCAAGTTTCTCTGCAGACCGGGAACCTCTAAGTAGGGGGAGGAAAGAGAGGCCGCTGAATCAGAGCAAGACAAGCCGTCCTCGTCTGCCTCCTCTGTTACTCTTGAATAAGAGAGAATGCAAGGACAAACGGGCATCCACATAATGACGCGTCCATGTAGGTTGGTGTAAGAGCTGCACCACGTGGGTGTGGAATGTCAACAGTTGGGGAGGCTGTGGGGCAGTGGGAAAAGGGGTCTATGAGAATACTCTGTATTTTCCTCTTATTTTACTGGAACCTAAAACTGCTCCAAAAATAAAGTTTATGAATGAAAACAAATTACAGGCCCTTAAGTTCTTATTCATTCAAGAAAATCTTCTCAAGCACATTCTGTGTGTAAGTCCCAGAATAATTTCTTATTGAATGGGAACATTCTGAGAGATGACTGCATTTTCTGTGTACAGTGGACAGAATGTAAGAAACGGGACTAAGATCCTAGCCCTGGGAGAGATTGAAAGCTTAATGGAAAGAGAGCAATATGTCTATAAAAAGTAAGGGAAATAGAAAACCATGCTGTCCCACGATTATCTCCCCACCCCACCCCTTTATCTACAATTTAAACCCAGCTTAAGTGCCACCTGGCCCCTCAGGTCTCTTCAGAGCTCATCTCAGAATGTGTCACTCACGCCTCACTCTTCCCCTCATACTCAGCAGCTTGCTGCCAGCCTTGCCCGGTGGTTCTGTTCTGTTTCGCCATGTATTTGAGTCTGCTGTTCCCACTCTGCTTCTACATTTTGACTTTGCAACCCTGACAACATCTAGCCCAGGGTTTTCTGCAAAATGAGTTGAAAGAAAGCTCGAGGTTTCCAGACCTTTGTGAATGTGGAATTTGCAGATGAGAGATTGTGGGTCTTATGCACACTACTGCGATATGCTGAGATAGTGCTGAGACTCCAGAGATAAGAGATATGACGCCTGCCTCCTTACGTCCTGGCGAGGCACACAGATGACGAGACGCTGAGCTGTAATATAGCATCCTATTGACAAAACAGAGGTAGGCATGGGGTGCTCTGAGGAGACACGGGAGAAGTGTCTTCTATTTTGGTGCTAAGAATAATACAAAGGAAAAACAAACTGGAATTGGTGGAGACCACCAACAAAAACTTCCAAGAAGAGGCTGGCCCTTTGCGAGCAGCTGCCTGATGACATGCAGCATTAAAAGCACTGGTCCACCCTCTGCCCTTTACTCTTCCACGCCAGGGAAAGCTTGCCTTATTTTTCCCCTTCTTGCACTGCAGAGTTCTTCTGCGATGGAATTGCCCACTGACCTTTCCCAAATCCAAGGCTGGCCTCAGATGCTTGCCTCTCCAAAGGACTCAGGACCCTAGATAGCAGCTAACTCTCAGACTGGGCCAGTGCTGGCTTGATGCTGGGCCTCCACTCAAGGGTCCCCTCGCCTGACCCTTTTCGAAGACTTTTTTTTTTCTTTTTTTTTTGGCTGGTCTTTATAGGGCCATTGTAAAACCACAAGTGGAAACAGCTCAACTGCTCAAAGACGGTTTCATCTGAAGAGCTTGTCCTTCTCCAGGCCGGCCATCCTCCCGCTAACAGTGAGTGCAGAGAAGCACTCCGTTAACCCCCTCGGTCCCAGAGCCAGGGACACTTCTCAGCCTCTGAGAACTGAGCAGCAGTGCCAGACCACCACGGTGGCTCACGGAGCACAGAGGGCTCGGTCAAACCTGAAAAGAACAGATTCCACGTGTAGTTCAAGTGCTTTCTGCAGAAGCGGGTTATCTCCTTGGGAAGTGTTTATAGTGACAGTTCCATACCTACTCCAGACTCGGACCTAGACGAGCTCTGTCTCAAACACCCTCTCTGAAGACTTTTGGGCCTCCAAGAAAAGGAAAACAGGGTGAAAAAGCCAGGGCTCAGCACGCAGGAGCAGAACCAGGTAGTGCTCCTTCCTCCTCCTCCCCGGCTCTCATGCCCCGCCCTCCTCCTTTGTCCAAACTGAACCGCAAAACCCATCAGTAGGAGCTCTGCCTCCTGTGACCCGCAGCAGTATATCTGTGACACAGGCTACAGGTGGCCAAGCCTCCAACTCCTTCTCCTTAGCATGTGTCAAGGACCTATGTCAAGTCCCAAGTCTATCCATGCGGTTGGGAGGATGGTTCCTCACTGCCTGCAGTTCTTCACTGGATTCAGAAGTGCCTCCTCACAGCCCATGCTGCATCACAGGAAGGAAAAGAAAGGGAGAGTTGCTTCTGTGTCTTTTTAGGGGGAGAAATGAAGTGGGGTCATCTAGAGGTGCAGTATTTTTAGGCAAGTCTTTTTAAAAGACTATGTGGGTGGATTTAAAATCTTTTCTCCAGCCACCCGCCTAACTGGGATGGTGGTGGTATGGAGACGAATCTCTTCACTTTTTTTCCTGTGGTCTTTTCTTTCCTTGCATAAAACACTGCTGGAATGCAAAGCCTTCTCCCTTTACCTACCCACGTCTCCTCTATGCCCTAGAGTGTGAGGTCTGGCACTAACACTTCGCTGGTGGGAATACTGAGGCCCAGGAAAATGGCAGGCGAGGATCTGGTGGATTTGAGGGAAATAAAGGAGAAGCAGAGATAACTGACTACTGATTTAGGCTGTTCCTCATCTGCCCTCCCATTCCTTCCCAGGCTGAGGGAGGAGGTCCTCCCGGGACCTAAGGCACAGGTTCAATGGTGGAACGGGGCAAGTGCCCAGATGTGCAATGGATTTGGTCCCAGCATTTCAGAATGGCACTGCTTCTATGCTGCTCTGAGTCTTCCAGTGGAGACTAGAGTTCCTCTGAGCAGCACTTTTCCTTCCCCTTCATTGCCTCACATGGAGCTTGGCAGGGCAGGAGATTTTTCTTTTCATTCCAGTGAGCATATTTATTAATTTCCACAGTCAGACAGAACAATGTGCTAAACATCTAGGGAATCTCAACTGTCCTCCCTGCCAGCCCACCCTCCTTTCTCCACCACTCCTGAGTGGGGTATGGACTCAACAGGGTCTGTGGTCCCACCCCACCAGCAGGCTGAGCCCACAGCCTCCCATCTGTGTCTTTTACAGCAAAGCAGCTGAGAGCAGCCCTCTGCACAGAAACAACCAAGCCAGAGACTTCTTTGTGTTTCTGGAAGGCCCAGAGGTTGTTGCTGACCTTGCCTTGTTTCAGGTTTCCTGTTTTTCTATGAGGTGTCTCCAAAGAGGAAGGAGGAAGGTACCAGATTAAATTCTACTAATTAGTATCTTCTCCTGGATGATGGAGCAAGTATCTGGAAATTGCTAAGAATTCCAGAAAACACAAAGGATAACTCTGGTGTAGGGTAAGGATGGGAGCCCCCCTTTTCTTAACAGCTGAGCTATCAGATCCTAAGCCAGTAGTTCTCAGCTTTGTCTGCACACAAGAATGACTTCAGAAGACTTGAAAAACCCGCATGCCCAAGTTGTATCCCAACCCAATCACCTCAGAATCCTTGAGAGTGGGACCCTGCACTTCTTTTTTTTTTTTTGAGACGGAGTCTGGCTCTGTCGCCCAGGCTGGAGTGCAGTGGCTGGATCTCAGCTCACTGCAAGCTCCGCCTCCCGGGTTCTCGCCGTTCTCCTGCCTTAGCCTCCCGAGTAGCTGGACTACAGGCGCCCACCACCTCGCCCGGTTAGTTTTTTGTATTTTTTAGTAGAGACGGGGTTTCACTGTGTTAGCCAGGATGGTCTTGATCTCCTGACCTCGTGATCCGCCCATCTTGGCCTCCCAAAGTGCTGGGATTACAGGCTTGAGCCACCGCGCCCGGCCGCACTTCTGCTTCTACAAACTCTCTAAGTGATTCCAACATGCAGCCCAATATGGAAAGCAGTGTGCTCGAGCGTGCCTGAGGACCAGGAGGGGGCGAGGTAAAACACAGGTGCGAGCCCCAGGCCCAGCGTTTCCAATTGAGTACATTTCCATGTGGCCTGAGATTTTTCATTTCTGAGTAGCTGGGTGGATTAATCCATTTTGCATTGCTATAAAAGAATACTTGAGACTGGGTAATTTATAAAGAAAAGAGGTTTATTTGGCTCACAGTTCTGCAGGCTGTATAAGTAGCATGGCTCCAATGCCAGCTTCTGGTGAGGCCTCAGGGAGCTTCCACTCACGGCGAAAGGCAAGGGGAGTGGGTGTGTCACATGGTGAGAGAGGGAACAAGAGCCAGTGTAGGAGGTGCCAGGCTCTTTCTAACAACCAGATCTTATGTGAACTGACAGAGCCAGAACTCACTCATTACTGCCAGAACCCCACCAAGCCACTCTTGAGGGATCCGCTCCCGTGACCCAAACACCTCCCACCGGGCCTCACCTCCAACCTTGGGGGTCACATTTCAGCATGAGATTCGGAGGAGACACACACCCAACTGTAAGACTGGGCGATGCCACTGCTATTGGCAGATACCAGACTCTGAGAAGCTCTGCATTAGACGGACCCTGAGACTCCCGGGAAAAAAAAAAAAAAAAAAACCTGTTGGGACTGGAGGAGTTACTTCTTACTACAACTGTAGTTTTTGTGGCTGTGAGGTCCTCTCACCTCCTCCCAGGCTTACCTGGGACACACAGAAGGACACCAGCTCTGCCTTTGGTGGTGGGGGTGGATGGGTCACCTGGCTTTTCCTTGACATTCTAGGGCTGCGTCTGGAAAGGAAGCCTTAGGCGAAAGTGGCTTCAACCACTGAAAGGAAAGGCAGATGACATCCCTTCTTCCTGCCTCTCCTGCTGCCAGAGGATTCTGACTTTGTGCCTTTAAAAATGAACCCTACAATCTCACCAAACCTCCTCCTGAAGAGAGGAACAAGGTTTTCTTCTCCCACTATCACCGGTTACAGTCCTGTGCACATGAGAGCCGTCTGCTGAATTAATCAATGAATGAACTCTCCATCTGACGGGCAGGGAAGCCAAGAGACAGTGACATTGTTGCCGATGCAGAGGAAGCTATTGTTGAGCTTCATCGACAAATATTGAACAAACACCTTCAATGAGCACCTGCCCACTTTTCTGATAAGGCTGGAGGCTGTAACAACCTGAGACAGGAATTTCACTTGCATGAAATTATATAATTTACAGCCCTATTATCACCAGTGCATCCTGGTCATTCTGAAAGCCACTCCTCCAAAGGACAGGCTAGAAAAGAGGCCGCGAGTGGAGCCCTCTGAGGGGGTGCTTTGGTGTGGTCCCACCTGTGTTCTCATACTGGAAGCCCCCCCAGGACCCCACACAGAGGTGCCCCACACTCTCAGCTCCAGGCACTCGGGTAGGAGCAGCAAGCAGGCTCCACTTTTGCATCCTGCTAAACATCCCACACTTGCACAGATGAGGATTGCCCTCCACTCAGCCACTGTGCCAGGGGAGAGGCAGAGCCAGGGGGCTGCATTTTCTCCCTCCCTCTGAGCTTGTTCATATAGTAAAACACAGAGGCCCCACTGTGACTGCTGATCACATCCAAAGCAAAGGCAGGTTTTGAAATTCATCAGAGGTTTCTTCCGCAGCTGCAGCCAGCGAGGCCTGAGCCTTCCCCTCCCCCAGGGCCCTCCGGCTGATGTCAGTCCTCCCGTGGAAGCAAGGTTGGAAGCAAGTGAGGTTGTCTTTCCAGTGGGCCACATCTGTTTCTGAAGGCTAAGAGAGACAGCAGGTGGAGGGAGACTTGTGAGACTGAAAGAACAAAGGAAGAAAAAAAAAAAAGATAACTTCAAATAAAAAGATCCCTAAGAAGGGGAGACTATAAAGGAAGGACTGAGGTCTCTTCTTTCCTGCCTTCTCCTTTCTGGAGCTGGCTCTGTGGTCCACACAGGGCACACCCATGGGAACCTGGTGAAGGAGGCCTGCTTCATCCAGTCCCTGGGAGAAATTGCAGCAGCTCGTCAGATAGGGTGGTGGCTGTAATCATGCTACAGTCTGTGATCTGTGGGTTTTATGGAGATGTTTAGGAGATCAGTAATAAGGTTGCTCCAGTAAACAGTCTGGCAGGGCAGTAAAGGATGAAGGCAATCGCGCAAGTTGCATTCCAAGTGGCTTTCTGAAGACAGAGTGACTGCCACTCACGGCCACCTGTGCCCGGGTGCACTTCCTGATCGGAGGGCCTGGAATGCCTTGACTTGCTCAGATTCCTGCCCTGCTGCAGCGGGGAGCAAGCCTATTGTGCCCATTCTCACCGGTTTGCTTGTTTTTCATTGAGAAAGCAGGTCTGAGTCCCGCTGCCCAACAGGCAGGGGAGAGTATGCTGGACCAGTCACAGTCCAGATGCTGACAAATCTCCCTGCCCACTCCAGAACCCGCTCTGCCTCTGTCCACAGGTAGGGTGAGCCAGCTGCTGTCTTGCCCCACGTTGGGCTGCTACGTGTTTGACAACGGTGCTGAGCAGCAATCTTCCAAAAACATCAGCCGTGAGAGTGAGTGGATCATGTCAGGAGGTGAGCCTGGGCCGCTGCGGCCTCTTGTTCTTCTGTCAGTTGTGCGTGGGTCTGGGGCCCAGGCGAAGGGAACCAGGCCCGGGGCACCACCTTGCTTTGTTCCTGTTTGAGGCCACTGGAAATCTGAGTACACCGATTTTCCCAGTAAATATATCTGGTTGCCAAGGAAGCCTCATTAGGAACTGTGAGTGTTATCTCAAGCTTTTTCTCATAGAAAAAAACCACAATGATCTTGTCTCTATTCAGGTGCTGCTGCGTGTGCAAAGTCCTTTAGGTCCATTCTTAGGATATTTGATCCTCACAGAAGCCTTATGGGGTCAGTCTTCTTTTCCACTTCCATTTTACACAAGAAGAGATGGATATTGGGAAGGCTGTCATTTTCTTAAGGTCACAAGTTGTTAACTCATAAGTCTAGAACTCGAGTGACACGCCCCCAATCCCGTGTCCGTATTCTAAGCATTCTGATGGGAGAGTGTCTGCTTCCAGGACAAAGAGCAGCTCTGCTGGGGGCCACTCAGGCTGCCTGGGCCTGTATTTAACTGTTCCCTGACCTCAGAACAGCACAGCTGATGAGCTGACCTAAGCCTCCCCTTGAGTGGAATCCATTTTGCTTTTTATTATTTTTTTTCTTTTCTTTTTCTTTGGGCGGGCGGGGGGACAGTCTTGCTTTGTCGCCAGACTGTAGTGTAGTGACGTGATCTCAGCTCATTGCGACCTCCGCCTCCAGGGTTCAAGCAATTCTCCTGCCTCAGCCTGCCAAGTAGCTGGGACTCCAGGCGTGTGTCACCAAGCCCAGCTAATTTTTGTATTTTTAGTAAAAGACGGGGTTTCACCATGTTGGCCAGGATGGTCTTGATCCCTTGACCTCATGATCTGCCTGCCTCGGCCTCCCAAAGTGCTGGGATTATGGGTGTGAGCCACCTCGCCTGGCCTTTATGATCTTTTCATCCCCAGCCTAGGAGACAAAGATTTAAATGTACTAGTCCTGAGCGGAATGTATGTCCAAGAATCCTACCAATGCTGGTGAATGAGCTTTATTCCACAGCATCTGCCGGGGAATCTTGCTTAAAGTTTACTATGGAAGATGTGCAATTGATTTGAATGCAGATAACAATGAGTAGCTAATTCTCAATAAATGTTTTTAATAACTGGTTGGTATTTATTCAACTTGTTTTTCGACTAGCTATACACAACTAGAATTTATGTGGTGGTTACTGTGTGTTAAATGAAAATCAAATGATTATTAAAAACATTTACTGAGGATTAATTCTGCAATAACCACCTACACAGTATCTGTCAAAGTAAATCCTCAACAAATGCATATTTGAAGAGCTTAATTTAAATTGTTTTTACAAAGTAAACTTAAAAAAATACTTTTGAGAACAGTCGGTAGTTGCAAAAGTCAGGATCTAGGGTTTGTTGTTCACTCAGCTAAAAATGACAGCATTCTTGGTCTTTCGTATCTACATATTTGTAAACCACATGCACCAAGAACCAAGAACTGAGCAAAAAACTAGAAATCTTGGTCAGTAGATTAAATTTATATGTAACTTATTGAAGACTAATAGTATCTAAATGCCTGGAAAACATGTGGAGCTTGCACTGGAGTCACCCAGTCTCCAAACAATGACTCATTTACCAACCCCTGAAGAAGGAGGAGGCCAAGAGGTTTCTCCATATTTTCTTGAAATTATATAACAGAATTTCCCCAGTAATTTTTTAAAATTTGGTATTTTTTTTTCTGATGTAGTTTAAGCTCATTTCCTCTAGTGAGGCCACAGCAACATAAGAAATAGTAAATTAGTGTTCTTATATTCCTCAACAGAGCCCTTCTTACATAGACGATGATGATGATGATGATGATGATGATGATGATGATGGTTGTTTAATGAGAACTTTCTGTGAGCCAGGCACGTAATCTCATTTTATCTTCATAAACATCTTCTCAGCAGTCTTGTTATTTTTACTGTTTTTCATGGTAAAATAGTCTTTACTGAGAACCCAGGGAAGTCAAGATCTGAAGGCCAGACTGGACTTTCAGAAGCTCTGGCAAAGAGTGAGGAACCATGTTGGAGCAGAGGTCTGGCAGAGAAGAGAAGACGAATGCAGACCAACATCATCCAATGAGGACAGCAATGTGGGAGAGGCGATGGTCCCTCACCACAGTGAACCAATGTGACTCTATGGTCACACCTTTTGACTAGCACACCTGTGAGGATGTGCCCCCCAAATTTAGGAGGGCATTGGTTTTAGAATCACTGGGGAATCCAGAGATTTCATCTTCCAGAAAGAGCATTTGCTTCCAGAATTGCCTATCAGAGAATACGGTGTCTTAGTGAAATGGTACCTGAGACTGCCTCACGGTCCTGCTATACTATGAATAGTCTGTGTAGTGTTAGACAGCATTACACCTCCCTGGGCCTTGTTCCCTCCTGCAGAAAGCCGAGGCAGTGAGAAGGGTGATGCCTAAGCTTCCTTCCTGTGTAACTGTCTGTGGTGTGCTTCATCAGACCAACGGGAAAGAAGTGTGTCTGCTCAAAGTCTAGAGCCACAGCCCTGGCACCGCTGATGACCGGTGGGCAAGTCATTAGAATTGAATAGATCATAAGGTGGGAAGAGGGTCAGTCTAGGAAATGCTAACTTTGCAAAATAAGCCTATTTAACAATTACTAGCATACAAGAAGTGTTTACCCCAAAAGTTAAGAAAAAAAAAAGCACAAAATTATTGGTTATTCATGGACTATCATCCACTTCCCTTTCACCTATCTGGTCACCATGTGTATTGGCTTAGAACCTAGAAAGGCTTAAACTACATGCACCCCTCACCCCAACACACACACACACACACACGTACAGAGTTTCTTATCTACGGTGCTTCTACTGAACGAGGTGATTAACTCCTTGACCTTATGGAACTCTAGTGTGACCTCGGAGAATAGATAGAATCTTGTTATCTTGTAATGAGTTTTATGGCTTATTTCAGTACATCTCAGCCATGTTTCTCTGGTGATTAAGGCAATTATCAGCCCGTGCATTTTAGGATTATGAATAGTGGAGCTCTCTCCAGATAATGGAAAGGGCTTGGGAATGTTCAGACTACTTTTTATCCCGTTCAATACTTATTCCCACACTCCCTCCCCGATATGCATAAACAGACACTGCATTCTGTATCTGGACACACCGTGGTGCCCTTTCTACCCTTTACTTGGATATGATTATCAAAGTAATGGCTTTTAGATTTAATTGATGTAAGTAAATCCCCTGCTTACCATTCATTGGTGCCACGCACAGTGTTTTAATTACTATCATTATTGCTTAGGATTTGGGGAAAGGTATCACTTGATCTGAACTTACCATCTTCCACTACAATGTTATGGCTTGAGCACCAGTGATTATCTGTACAAACGTGGTTGTTCGAGTGACCAACCTTTCCCCGTGCACCTGCCATGATGCTCGATGAGAGGAACAACATGGGCACAACATCAGGAGACCTCAGGGGACCTGCTTTTCTCTTGGGCTCATGCTTTGCTCTTTGTCAAGTCCTTACTTTACCTTTGAATTCATGTAACCCTGGGTGGTTTTTATTCTTCTATGTCTTCTTTCTGGATGTGCCACCAAAAGCAGTTCCGAAATATTCCTTAAAAATGCCTCCCAGAGAAATATGCAATATGTGTTAGTTTCTATATCTTCCCACCATTTAATAAGTATAGTGAGGAAACAAGAGTGTGACAATAGCTTACATCCCACCATCCACTTATTGGTACTGCCTCTCTTTTTGTAGTATGAATAATTAAGTCATGTTGGTATTACAAAGACGTGGGGTTTGTAAGAATATATGTTACCACAAGAAACTAAGTCTGAAGCTGTACTTGTCACAGGATACAATATATGCCTAAAGGAATTACCTGAAGTAAGAATTAAAATAATCATTTCTAAAGCACAATGAGATATCATCTCATGCCAGTCAGAATGGCTATTATTAAAATTCAAAAAATAAATGCTGGTGAGGTTGGGGAGAAAATGGAACACTTATACACTATTGGTGGGAGTGTAAATTAGTTCAAACATTGTGAAAAGCAGTGTGGCAATTCCTCAAAGAGCTGAAAACAAAACTACCATTTGACCCAGCAATCCCACTACTGGGTATATATATACCCAGAGGAATATAAATCATTCTATCATAAAGACACGTGCACATGCAGCCGGGTGCAGTGGCTCACACCTGTAATCCCAGCACTTTGGGAGGCCAAGGCGGGCGGATCACCTGAGGTTGGGAGTTCAAGACCAGCCTGACCAACATGGAGAAACCCCGTCTCTACTAAAAATACAAAATTAGCCAGACATGGTGGTGCATCCCTGCAATCCCAGCTACTCAGGAGACTAAGGAAAGAGAATTGCTTGAACCTGGGAGGCGGAGGTTGTGGTGAGCCATGATGACGCCATTGCACTCCAGCCTGGGCAACAAGAGCGAAACTCTGTCTCAAAAAAAAAAAAAAAGACATATTCACATGCGTGTTCATTCCAGCACCACTCACAATAGCAAAGACATGGAATCAATGGTAGACTAGATAAAGAAAACATGGTACATACAACGGAATACTACGCAGCCATGAAAAAGAACAAAATCATATCCTTTGCGATAACATGGTTGGAGCTGGAGGCCATCATCCTTAACAAACTAATGCAGGAACAGACAACCAAACACCAATTTTCTCACTGATAAGTGGGAGCTAAGTGATGAGAACCCATGTACACAAAGAAGGGAACCACAGACACTGGGGCCTATCAGGAGGTGTAGGGTGAGAGGAGAAAGAGGAGCAGAAGAAAATAACTACTGGGTGCTAGGCTTTGTCACCTAGGTGACAAAATAATCTGTTCAACAAACCCCCATGGCACGAGTTTACCTATATTACAAACCTGCACATGTGCCCCTGAACCCAAAATAAAAGTTAACAAAAAGACTATCCTTTCTGGATAGTTAAAGAAAACGGATCTATAAAGTACACATACATCAACATTTTCTTCTGTCTTGGGTCCCTGAAAAATCTTGGGGCAGTAGTATTTTGACCCAGCATGGTAGAATATAAAAATCACATATGAATTTATACCCCAGTTCCATCATTTACAAACCATATAATTTTGGAAAAATTGTTTAACTCTGCTAAGGCTTAATTCTCTCATTTATTAAATGGACCTGATTTATAGAATTCACAACGTTGGCAAGAATCAAATGAGGTAAAATATAAAAAATATGTGGCAGGCTGTGAAGCTCATTGTATGTCAGATTGCACAACCCCAAGTTTTCCTCATCACTGGCCCTTCTTCAGGGTACCCTTCCTTGCTAAGGGGCTCCCCAGATGACCTCCTTCCACAATATTTTACAGAGTAGCCCACAGACAGTGTGGGGCTGCCCATTGTGAAGCCATCCTCAAAGGTTAGAGATGCACTGTTCCATGCCCAGCACTCTCTAATCACCTATTGATGTCCATCCGTGCAGTTACAAAAATACTTGATGGTGGGACTTTCAAGTCTGAAGTAAGCTCTGAATTTCTTTCTTTGCTCAGGGCTCCTATTTTCCCTGCATCAAATGCTTCCGAGTCTCCAGGACTTGCCTTGCTATTTCTGGACCCCTCTCCACGATCCACTTGATCCACTTGACCTTTAGTTAAGGAAAGTTGGTGGGGGATATAATCCCACTGATAAAACACGTGGGATTTAAGATGAGTTAACCCCGAGTTATCAGGTGGTACAGCTGGGGTACGAAGAGGAAACTTTTCACACACAGCCGAAGGCCTGGGAGCCCTGCAAGGCAGCGCATTATTTTAATCTCCCCTTTTGCGTGTTCTGTCCACATTTAATTCTGGACCTAGAGCTTTACATGCTCTTTAGCAAGCACTTTGTAGTGTGAATGTGGCCCAGAAATAGTGAGCACGTCCTTGTATGTCTTCTATAATATAAAAATCAATACTGAAAACCAGGAAATATGTCTCACTGGGAATAGTAGGTTAAAATTGGAACAAAACTCCAAATGTTGATAAAGCTGAGATTGAAACCCCCTTTAGAGTTCATTTTTTTCTCAGTTCCCCACTATACATTTCTGTTGGAGGTATCTGATGGTTATTACGTCTCCCTAGAAGTTCCTGGCTAAATCACAGGGATTTGAAAAAAAATGATTCTAAGTGTGAGACAATACACAAAAAATTTTAGTACCACTTATGCTAAAATGTCCTCTAAAAAGGTAGAGCACAATAAAAAATCTGGAACTTCATCTAAAATCTGCATATAAATAGACCATGGCACTGAATATTCTAAAGAAATAATTGACTTGCAGAAACAGAAGTTTGTGGGATCTCCTTTTCAAATTGATACTAGTAGAAGAGAAAATAAATGGGTTAAGGCCTGGGGAAGAAAGTTGGACTTGTAGCAATTTTTTTTCTTTGTGAGTTTTGAAGAAAGGATCTACTTTCTTCTTTATACGCATCAAAAATAGAAATAGAGAAAAGGGCCAGGTAGTAGATCTTTAGGCTAGCGGGCCCTGTATTCTCTGATTCAGCTATTCAGCTCTGCTGTTGTCTCATGACAGCAACCACAGACCCTATGAAAAAGAATGAGTGTGGCTGTGTTTTTATGACATTTTATTTATAAAAAGAAGCAATGGGTCAGATCGAGCCCACGGGCACAGTTTGCTGACCCTGTCTTAGATGATCAATTGCATATTTGCCTTTGAAGCCTGCCCATGAAATGGGCTTATCCTCTTATCAATATCTATGTGCTAACTATGCCCATACATGTGGTTTCTAAACCTTTCACACCTGTGCTCAGTACCGACATGTCTGTAGCTAAGCTTGATATTAGGTTTCATACTTCAGTTTCATGGTTAGAATCTAAGCCTTGGTATCTCACTTTGCAAAGGCCAAACAGCATGAACGTTTCTGATGGCATGGAGTGATGTTAAGGTCTTGATTCAACCCCAACATTAGCTGTGCATCCATTCCATATGCTCCATGTAACCCCGTGTCCACAGATCTATCCAAGATCCCATTGAAAGAAGTATGAAAGACAGAACATTTGACACTCCCAAGGAGAACTTCCAATCAAATGGAGAAGACAAAAAACATATATACACACATCTTTTAAAAGATACAATGTACTAATGAGTAAAAAAATGGACATAAATGCATAAGAACTAGAAGAATGCCAAAGTACATATTTAGATGAAGGCTTCATAGAAGAGGTGAATTTTTAAAACTAGTATCTGTGAAAGAGTAAGATTTCACTTGAGGGGAAGGAATAGATTTCCTGTGGTTTGGTTAATACCCAGAACTCCTTTCCCTATTTAGCATATAGGTCTGAAGGTGATGGATGAGATTGAAAGGCAATGTCCTTTCACTCCTTTCCCCAGCCTGTCTGCTGCCCCTGCTCTCTCCTCAGCCACTGGTATCTGACTCAGGAGGACTGAGCCCATTACAGAAAGGCTGGGAAGAGCAAAGGCACGGCGAGGAGAAAGGAGACCCCTCTTACAGGGAAGGCCTCACAAAGCAGCAGTCTCATATGGTTTTCAAGTGCAGGACCTTGTCATTAAAACTAAATCCTGCTACTTTCTTATCGCCTCAGGGTGGTGACTTTACTTCTCTATGCCTCAATTTTCCTAACTATAAAATGGTTAATAATATTATTGACCTCATGTGATTATTGTGAGGTATACTTACTATAAATAATACACTTAAAATAGGGCCTAGAGCCTGGTCAGGGCTCAATCTGTGGTACATTTTTATGTGGACACAGGGTACAGAGACCCCCAAACCTGGACCCAGGGAAGCTTGACAGAGCACACGCTTGGCAACGCTGTGAGCCTGCCTGCTGTCGAAGAAGCACTTGGTGGAGTTTGGTAGCAAGTAGAACCAAATGAGATAAACAAAGAGATTCTAGTTCCCCTTATAAAACACCTGAACCTACATAGGCTCACTGCCAGCATCCTAAATTCTTTTTTTTAGGGGGGAAAAAAAGCTAATTTCCCTTCTTACCCAAATTGGCCAAAGGAAAAAAAAAAGTATCTTTCATTCTTAAAATTCATGATGTTGATAAAATATTTAGGGAAGGAAATTGAGAAATTCTATAACCTAAGCCCCTTATCATAAGTATGTTTCTAAGAGTTATATACCGTGATGAAGAAAATCCACATATGAAAGGATTTCTCAATTCCTGCTGGTATACTGCATTGTTATCTTATACGGTATTTAGAAAATAAATTTCTGGGGCGAGTAATGAATTTGGGCAGTCCCTCAGCAAGAGCAGGCTAAGTAGCAGAAACCCCCCTTTGTTGGTGCTGTTTGTTGGCCATGAGACTGGACTGATGGGACTATCTGGCTAATAATCAAAAGAACAGAATGGGAAACACCCTGGGGCAGCACCGGTCGCAGGTCCTAGGATGCAGCTTGTCAACCACGGCCACTGGAACCAGAAGTTCAGGTATAATCACATATATTCGTGTATTCCACATGAGTAGGTAAACAGATAGTCTAATGGGTCCCTCTGAGCATCTTCAACCTCCCTTGTCTCTTTGCCCCTCCCCCAAAGATAGTATCACTCTCAGCTAGGAGGCAGAGAGGAGGGAAAGCTGAAGATGAAGGGAAGGAACCTCTCGGGGAAGCTGCATGCAACCTCCTGCACATTTAGCCAAAGCCACACCACCAGAGTTCCAGCTCCACGGCCTCTGAATCCATTCCCCTGACACCACTCTGTATTCTCCTGTGAGATTCTGCAGAAGTCTTCTTATAATGAATGATGATCAAAGAAGTTCAGAATGCCTGTGCATACATGATTATGCCCATACTGCCAAAATCCAAACCAGAACCCATGTTGGGCAGCGTGCACCCTCAGGACACACCTCTGGTCTCATGTCTGCAGACCTCTCAGTCTTCTTTTACAACTCTCTTGCATTACTGAGTTTGTCCAAGTGGCAGCCTGGCCCTGTATTCTGTGACCCACAGATCTGCAGATTCGGTAATGGCAGCACATGTTTCCACACTGTGTTATTGTAGCTCCAGCAACCAGACAGCACATAGTAGGAAGTCAGTGCGTATTTTTTACATGGCTGAATGGATGATAGACAGGGTGGTTCAGTAGGACCAGGGGTCCTGCACTTCCCTCTAGAAGATTAGGTTCACTGCCATCTCAGGATAAATGTATGCATAAGCTTCTGTGCGACACACCAGAGAGAGAGAGAGAGAGAGAGAGAGAGGGAGGAGAGGAGAGCCCCTAGGGACTACTGGTCCAGGGCAAAGGACAATAGTTGGCCAGCTCTTGAGGAAGGGGCCTGAATGCCACTAACAGCCTTCATCCCCTGGGTCTTCTACTGACATGACGAGTACACAGTGCTCGTACTGGGCTGCTCCATGCACACCCGGGTACACCATGTGCTGGAACCATCAGCAGGCTTCCCACAGCCCCCCTGGGTCACGACTGGCACGGCCAGAACAAAGCAGGCACACAGAAAGTGCCATATCAGCAGGAGTCTCCTGTTGATAGAATCATCCCTTAATTCACTCTGAGCTGTGCCATTTAATTACCTTGATCCATGCTTTGTTTTGCTAAAGTGAATGTCACAAATTGAGTGTTACTTGCTGAAAATAGCGACAGGAGCTTGGATGCTTCTGTGATAGGAATTGAAATATGATCTCTCTTTTCCCCTCAACCATTTTCTTATTCCCCTCTTCTTGAGGTTTTTTTTTTTTTCATTCTTTTTTGTTTCTTTTAAGTGTAGAATGTAAAATATTAATTCTGAGCAGAAGTAAAATTAAGCCCTCTGGAAACGATTCTGGGAAACGGAGCCATAGCCTGACTTAATTAAGAAGCGATTATGCTGAAGAGCCTATATTAAGGCTTCACGTTTTAGGCACAGAGAGAATTGCTTTTAGAGGAGTCAAGTCAGGTAGCAGAGGGGGACTGAGGAGAAGACAGGACGATAATTGGATAGATGAGAAAAAAGCAATGTTTGTTGTAGTAATGAAAAAAAAAATAGTGGGTGAAATTTAAATTGGTTTAGAGATTCCTCAACTCCATCTCTCAGAAAGGTTAAGATGAGGACATGGGTGATGTCACTATGTCCTCCAAACTTTTTGGATGACCCCAGGTTGGGCCAACCCCATTTCTGTTCCTTCCCCTATAGCTCTGGTATCTGGACAGGCATCAGGGAATGGGCCATGTCTGTAGCAAAACTCCAGGGAACGTGGTTAGCCCCCTGCTGCTCTAAGGATGGCAACAACTAATTAGCCCCACAAATTTATGGGCTCCAGGGATGCAAGCAGATGGGTATTTAACTTAACAGCAGATCCAATTTGTCCTCCATTAATTCCAGAGTGATACCTGAGTTTATTGGAGTTTTAAATTGTTTCATCTGTTTCAAAGTCAGTTCTCCCACTTCCCCAAATTGTTATTCTTTTGACAAGCAACTATCTGAATCTCTCTCCAGTTTCCAGAATGAAATACTGACTCAACTTCACAGTGCCTTGACTCTCTACTGTGTGGAGGACGCCTGGGAGTCAGGTTCCTGGTGGTCTTCACAAGCTAGAGCTTGCTTCCCACACCTTCACGCCTGTGAGGCTCCATGTTGCCTGCTTAGCACTGTTTATCCAGCCTGACCAACTGCTTCAAGTGGCTGCCATGTGTCAGGAAGTGGCCCTTCTAAACATTACCAGAATTTCAGCGGGTATCTCCCTTTGTTCTCCACTTCACTAAAGAGTCATTTTAAAGATTGGATGTCTTAAAATCTAAAATTTTGGGGCCGGGCGCAGTGGCTCATGCCTGTAATCCCAGGACTTTGGGAGGCCAAGGCAGGCAGATCATGAGGTCAGGAGATTGAGACCATCCTGGCCAACATGGTGAAACCCCATCTCTACTAAAAATACAAAAATTAACTGGGTGTGGTGGCACGTGCCTGTAGTCCCAGCTACTCCGGAGGCTGAGGGAGGAGAATCGTTTGAACACGGGAGGTGGAGGTTGCAGTGAGCTGAGATCATGCTATTGCATTCCAGCCTGGCGACAGAGGGAGACTCCATCAAAAAAAAAAAAAAAAAAAAAAATCTAGAATATTGGAACTTTAAAGAAACTCAGTTATGCACTGAATTAATTTGCAAGTAGTGCACCTTTGTGGCCACTACCAATTCTCCAGTCTTTTCCTCTCAAAGAAAAGAGGTTGGCAACCCATAGCTTCCCCGCTTGGAAATGGCAGGCAGGCTGACAGTTCAAAACCCCAGACGGGTATCAGTGAATGACCTTCAGACTTCCTCTTCATTTGGCCTCACCAGACCAGGGATCCACGGAGGCCTCAGAGAGGCTTCGCAGAGGCGGGTCTCAGCTCGACCACCTAAGATCTACTGCAATCAGAGATGCTCCCCTTCAGTCTGGTTTATTTTAAAGTATTCCAATGTGAAACAGATTTTGAAAACCACCAATGTAGTCTAATTCCCCTCTTTTTATCAATGAAAAAAAAAAAAAAGAAAACTAAGACTGAGTAACATTAGTGGCTTTCTAAGATCACAGTAGTAGAATATCAAGTAAAACGCTCACTTCCCATTCAAAGTCATACTGTCATTTCACAGAACTCCTCAGTCTAGTGAATAAGGAAAACATAATCGTTATCATTATCATATTGACCTGGGTAGAGAATGCAAGTCTGGCCAGAGGAATTAGGAAGCAGTGTCAGTGTAGACAGCCATTAATTGTCCTCAAGTAGCAATTGAGCACATAGAGCCTGCTCCTACGAATATGCGGTTGCTTGTGTAGACCAATTTCAGGTCTCTTGAGCAAGGTCATCCCTGTGATTCCTTTGTGTTGGTACTGACAGCAAATACGGAGTGCTGACATTCAGGTCCGGAAAATTCGAGTAACTTGCTTAATTCTATAGCCTAGTGAGCAAAGAAAAGGCAGAGATCAGTTGCCTTCAGTTATTGATGAGGAGACACCATGTACCAGGTGCAGTCATTCTTATCCCAAATTACCTAGGAAGATTTTAAACAATTCTCATGTTTTGTTTAAAGATTTTAAACAATTCTAATTGCCTCCTTGAGGTTCTGCTTTAGTAGTTTTAGAGTGGGCGGGACAAGGACATCTGCAGGTTTTTTAAAACCCTTCAAGGGTAATTTCCATATTCAGAAGGGTGAGGTGACTGGCTTAGTAGGCACAGCACTTAATTGAAATCACCTGTGGAGTGAGACCTCCTGCAGGTGTGGCCTCTGGACTCGCAGTCTCACATTTCACTAAGAAAGTAACACAAGATCTTTCTTGAAGCAGTAGGGTAGAGCCAGCCTCATTAGCAAGACAAAAGATGGCAAATTAGGTCAATCTCATGGTTCAGGCAACACCAAAATATGCTGATGAGAGCCTGCAGGAAGCCTCTAATGGCAGGAATGAGTCCTCCCTGGGCTTTACTTTCCACGGGTAAGAATGAAGAAAGGCTGCATCTTCCTCTGTGAATGGTCTTTTTTAGGATATATGCATCTACACCTTGACTGAACCCATTTTTGCTTTTAGCCTGTCTTATTGTCACAATAACAGGTTGCACATGTTTATCCTTCCAGCATCAGGAGGTACCGTTTCCTTCGGTTTGGTCTCATCCTTTGCTCAGGGTTAAGGAAACCCTTTGAAGATTATATTCTTCCCAGCTGCAAGGAGGTGACAGAACCAGCATGAGATCACAGAAGAAAGAAAACAAAAAGACATTCTCAGAACTGGAGCTTCTCTGCCACCACCATCCTCTTCCAGGACGGACTCTCCCATGTCTCCCTAGCTCAATAGAACCAGAAGAGAAATTGGGCCACTCTTTTTTTTTTTTTTTTTTGACACGGATTCTCTCTCTGTCATCCAGGTTGGAGTGCAATGGCACCATCTTGGCTCACTGCAACCTCCGCCTCCCGGGTTCAAGGGATTCTCCTGACTCAGCCTCCTGAGTAGCTGGGACTACAGGCGCCCACCACCACACCCGGCTAATTTTTGTATTTTTAGTAAAGACAGGGTTTCACCATATTGGCCAGGCTGGTCTCGAACTCCTGAGCTTGTGATCTACCTGCCTCGGCCTCCCAAAGTGCTGGGATTACAGGCGTGAGCCACCGTGCCCGGCCTGGGCAACTCACTTTTTGAAAAGTTACCAGCCTTTCCCAACACAGGGCCTGCGAGGTCTTTGCATGGTGGGGCAGGGGCAACACTTGTGCTTCAGAAAGAGATTCTTCTACCCCTCAGGTAAACAGAAAATAGCGAGGTCTTGCAGTTCCCAACTATGCAGAACTATATCTGAGCTACGAGGTAGGATGTCTGTGGTGTGATATCAAAGAGTGCACGGGTAATTGTTTTAGTTTTCTAAGATTTCTTTATTGAAAGTGGCATTTCCATTTCAACTATCAAATTCTTATCTGAGAAATTGCCATTTTTCCCTGGAAAATAAATGCTATCAGCAAAGAGAAGAAGGCCCAGTCAGCAACTTCTTAGTAAATCCCCAAACCAAAAGAAAAACAAACAAACAAAGACCCAAAGTAGTAGTATCACTTTCCATTCCTAACGGTATGTCCACAATTATTTCTACGCTAAAAGACATCTTAACATTCTAGAATACACACTGCTGTGACTACCACTGTCTTATTTGTTACAAAGGCAATATGAGATAGTTGTACTAGTGTGAGCTCACATGGCCAGGTGTGAAATCTCAGCTTTGACACTCAACAGCTGTGTGACTTCAGGCTAGTTACTTGACCTCTCTGTGTCTCAGTATTCTCATATATCAAATTAGCATAATAGTAGTAGCTGGCCAATGAGGGTGCTGTGAAGATTGAATTAGTTTAGTTTTACACAGTTTTTCAGAAGAATACCTGTAAACACTTAATGAGTCTAAGCTATTATTGTTATTATTCTAAATTTAAACATTTTTTTCACATGATGTACAGGGGGAATTATACTGTTTCTATTTTATAAATTAAAACAAACAAACAAAAAACCTGAGACCAAACAGATTGTTCAAGATTTCCTGGCTATTTAATGGCAAAGTCTGGAACTAAAATCTAGGTTTTCAGAATGCTATCATTATCCTTAGAAGGGGGTAGAAATGGGATGTCATAACAGGTATGATTTGAAGCCAGCCCATTTCATTTTATCAGAGCAATTCCAGAAAAAAGTCTTCTTTATCTGATTTACTTATTAGGCATCTTTCTTTCTGTCTTTCTTTCTTTTTTTTTTTTTTTTTTTTTTTTTTTGTAGATTTTTGCCCCTTTACCCCGGGCTGGGGTGCAATGGCATGATCTCAGCTCACTGCAACCCCCGCCTCCTGGGTTCAAGTGATTCTGCTCCCTCAGCCTCCCCAGTAGCTGGGATTACAGGCACCTGCCATCATGCCAGGCTAATTTTTGTATTTTTGTAGGGACGGGGTTTCAGCATGTTGGCCAGGCTGGTCTTGAACTCCTGACCTCAGGTGATCTGCTCTTCTCGGCCTCCCAAAGTGCTGGGATTACCGACATGAGCCACTGCACCCTGTCTTTTTGTTAGCATGTTTTCAAATTAAGTTTTTTAAACTTAAATTTTAAAAACTATCTATAGACTGCCCTCTCTTATATGAAAATAATGTTCCTAACCTTATCAACAAGGTACATTTTTCCTGTGATTGGTAACACTGTGAATTGATATATCTATGCTCTTCATCCCAGAAAAGGTTTTACTGCATAAGAACTGGGATTTGTCAAACTAAAGGAGCTCCTAAAATAACTGTGGTCACATCATTAAGGCTTGTGTTATGCTTAGTGTAGCCATGTGACCTAATTAAATATGGCTACTGAGGACATGGGGCTATTGAGGATATTTTGCTTTGTTAGTCATCAGTCCACAGAGAAACTGATTTATAGGAAGAGACTAGAATCAGAGGCTGCAAAGCAAATAGAAAATTCTACCATTGTTGAGAGCACTTTTATCCCAAGAACTTTAATCAATGTCTAATCCTTGTCACATCTCTGCGAGATGCCTTCTCTTGTGCATCACCAGGTTGATGAGCCAGCTTGGCTTTCAATGATCAAATTTCATGAAAATATCTACTTAAGAATGGTGGAGTTTTGTTCTTTTGGCTTGGGCACAGGAACTGGAAAAAAGGTCGGTGGTGAGGAAGGGGAGCAGAGATGAGAAGGTAATTACTACCCTCAATGATGGTATGAGGAGGTCAGATATATAGCTGCCACTTATCAGCCTTGGGGGTAGTCCAGGCTTTACCCACAAGCAGAAGAGACAGGATTATTAGAGGTAGAGAGCAGCTGGCCTGTTAAAAGTAGAGTGCATCTAGGCAGTATGACCTAGACAGTGGACCGTCTGGAAAAGACCTGCGAATACAGGTGGGTGGGCCTTGAACCCAGTTTGAGAACCAGGCAGGGAGATAGGATGTAGTTGTGTGCAGAGTGCCCCTGGTCTTCCAAGGAGAAGACGAGCTCAGGGGCCACATTCACCATAGCCAGACGAGGATGGATGTCCTGGCTATGCATCGCAGACCTCAGTGGACTTATTTTTGGAAGTGAGCACAACATTGTTGGAGCTGACCAGGAAATGGAGTAGACAGCTTGTGTACCCACGTTGGCATCTGCTGACTTGGACTAAGAAGCATATGTTTCATTTAGAAGATAAGAGGGAAACGGGATTTTCTCTGGACACAGAAAAAGCCAGCCAGTTTTAAGGGCAATCTGGGTTCTTCCTCATCTCAAAGATGACAATCAATCTAGTCACTCCTGAGCAGAAGCCATCAGAAAAAAGCAACACTGAAGTCCACTGCTGCTCAAAACTAGGCTGACAACAAGCAGAGAGGGGTTAAAGAGACAGCTAACATGGTTAGAGCCCACGGTGTTCGCCATCTCAATAAAGCTTCTTCCTTCTACTGAAAGGTGTTATAATCTCCACTTACGTGGGAATGTGGACTCACAGATATACAGTCACTTGCTTAAGGTTCCGTAGCCCGTTAGAGGCAGAGTCATGAGGAGTCCAGATCTGTTTCATTCTGAAGCCCATTCTCCATGTGCTTTCATGTGCTCTGGAGCAGTGCACAAACAGTGCGGCCACTGTGGCTGCAGGGGCGACTACAAGCACACATTTAAAAAGAACTTCACAGATGCCAGGCAGTCTGCATTGTTTTATGTAACAATGCAGTGCACTGGAATTCTGTTGGCCCTCCGTGTCCACAGGTTCCGAATCCAGGATTCGACCAACTATGGATGGAAAGCAAGGTATTTTCAGGATGCCATGCCTGTGGCTAAGGAGAGTTAATTTTGTTTCTGAGGGTTCCACAGGGAGGAGTGCTGGGCCTGAGTAGCCTTGAATTTTGGTATTTGTTGGGGTCCTGGAACCAATCTGCTGCAGACACCAAGCGACAGCTATATATAAAGCTGTTACTTCAGTTGTACAGATGAAAAAAAAAAAAAATGTAGCCTTAGAGAGGATAGCCTTGAGCCAGAGTTGGTTGGCACTCTAGTTTTTCTGCATCCAGGACTGGAGTGTTCAGTCCTCTGTGGTGGGGCTCTATGTCTGCTTCTGATTCTCCTATTCAACTGTTGCCCATAGGTGTGCAGAAATGGAGCAGGATAGGGACTTAAATACAGCCACTTGTCACTTAACCTCAGAATACATTCTAAGAAATGCAGCCTTAGGCATTCTCCCCATTGTATGAACATCATAGAGCACTTACACAAACCTCGATGGTAGACCGTGGAGCCTATTGGTCCTAAGTCACAGACCTGTGCAGCATGTGACAGTACTAAATACTACAGATAATTGTAACACAGTGGCAAATATTCATGTATCTAAATATAACAAAACAGAGGAACGGTACAGTTAAAATACGGTGTAAAAGAAAAACTAGTTCCCCTGTATAGGGCGCTTATTATGAATGGAGTTTGCAGGACTGGAAGTTCCTCTGGGTGAGTCAGTGAGAAGAGATGAGGGAATATGAAGGCCTAGGACATTACTGTACACTACTGTAGACTTTATAAACACTGTTCACTTAGGATACACTAAATTAATAAAAAAGTATTCAGTACAAATTAACTTTAGCTCAACTTGTTATTATAACCTTTTTACTTCACAAGCTTTATTTTTTAAACTTTTAAACTCTTTTATAGTAATATTAGTACCTAGTACCCATATCATACAGTTGTACAAAAACATTTTCTTTCTTTATATCCTTATTCTATAAGTTTTTTTTCTATTTATAAATTTTCTTTGTGTTTTACTTTAAAAACTGTTTTGTTAAAAACGAAGACACAAACACACACAGCAGCTGAGACATATATGGGGTCGGGATCATCAATATCACTGTCTGCCTCCTCCACGTCTCATCCCACTGGAAGGTTTTCAGGGGCAGTAACACGCAGGAGATGTCATCTCCTGTGATAGCAATGCCTTCTTCTGGAATCCCTCCTGAAGGACCTGCCTGAGGCTCTTCTTGAGAAGGTGTCACTCTTTAAAAAGTCTCATTTTCACCTAGAGGTAGCAGTCAGTCTCTAGGGAGAAATGTTTACACCAGCATCGGGACAAACACGTAAGTAATGCATTGCAGTACGACATTATGATGGCTACAACAGCACTAGGCAATAGCAAGTTTTCAGCTCTTTTATAATCCTAGGAAATCACCGTGGAATATGTGGCTTGTTGTTGACCAGAAGGTCATTATTTGTTGCCTGACTAAATCTAGCAAGAATATGCATATGTGAATGATATCGAGATGAATATGCAGCTTCTGTATATATACACATATCACATCCAAATCTAACTTCTACAATGTGTCAAATACCAATTATATACAAAGTACTATTCATGTAAATATATTATTTGTAATATTTACAAGTATACAAAACAGAGAAAATTATATTATTAAACCCATTTCACAAAGATAGAAACTGAGGCTCAGAAACAAAATTGCAACAACAAAAATATTGCTAAAGTCACAAAGTTCACAAAGACTGGAGCAAGAATTCAAACTAAAGGCTGTTTGATTAAAGAGGCTCACTCTTTTTTTTTTTTTTTCCCTAATGGGTTGTCCTTGTATAAAATGATCCTAAAGTGACTTCAGAGAGAAATGATAAGACCTCTCCAGCATACAGGCTTGGGAAGCACATTACAAAATAAGTCTGCAAGTGTTCAGTATCGACATACTTTGGTCAGTGCATTCGCATCATAGAGAAGCTAGTTTAGGCTTAGAAGAGAGCTTTATTTTCATTACTGTATCATGCAGAGAGAGAGTCGCTTTGAGAAAGCACTTTTTTTTTTTTTCAGGGGGCTTGAAATTTCCTCTGAGCAGCTCTTTCAAGAAGAGTTATTAGAATTTATTTTCAATTATACACCAGAATAAGCCGTCTGCAGTATAGTTAACTTTCAATTTCAGCCAATTTTCGACGCATTCAATCATAGATGCCTCCGTGATTAAGAATCTATGTTGCAAAACAATTCCCACTTTGCAACAATGCAATCAAACAGATCTACAACTCATAACATATTATCCAATGCTTTTTCAGCTCACTGGTGAAGTGAAATAGTTTACCAACCACTCCTGTTTACCCAGTATGCTCCAAGCTCATTTGCAAACAGATCTGCAACTCAAAACAGCTCACAAGGGGGTTTTGGTTCAACATAGCCTTGAAGAGATAGAGTTGGGCTGCTTTGGATATTCATGATTTGGGGCTGTCTCATTTTCTCTCTCTGCCCTAATATGCATTGTCTGAGCGTAATACACCATGAGAAACAGGACCCCTCCCTATAAAATTTGATTCAGAAATCGTTCTCCGTGGTAGGAGTTCTGATTCATTAAGAAAAACCAAAATCGGTTTTATGTCCAGCTGTTTGCTGTTCTAAATTGTATGGTGTGTGTGTGCGTGTGTGTGTGTGTGAGAGAGAGAGACAGAACCCTGATTCAAACAGTGAAAAGGATATGCAGCAAACTTAAACTCCTTTGAAGACTAGAAGACAGAACAACCTTCAGAACTTTATAGAAAACTCTAAGTTTCAGAGATTGGAGATTGAACCAAGCCATAATAATTAATTTTTTAGAGCCTCACTTTCAATTCAATACACAAGACATTAAGTTCCATTTGGAGTCAATGGGACAGGAGGGATTAGTAAAGTAAGCGAAAAAGAAAGGAAAAATCATCGAAAGGGGTTTGGTTTTCTGCTGACTGATGTGGCCTTCAGTGTTCTGAAATGAAATGGGGAAATACACCCCAGTTCATGCCAGATTTTGGGGAGTCAGCATTTAACAACAACAACAACAAAGAAATATAAATTGGAACTGAATCGTTAAGACATGCTTCAAACCGACTCAGCTGATCTCTCCCCCATTCTGGAGCCTCAGGCTTTGGCAAAGTGGATTAGAAAGGCAAACACCTGCATCTCTGAGTAGCTTTTGGATGCAACAGGAAGAGATCATCTGAACAAATAGATGGTCTGAAAAAAGCTGCCCAAGCATGACCAAGATGAAAAGTAGTGCTATGGCAGCTCGACAAACATATTACAGAAAAGGGGGGAAAAGAACAAATAAGAAATAAAAATGAAACTCTGCTTTCAAATGTCAAAGGAAGAACCCTGTTTGGAAGAAAATCTAAGCTGAAAATGGTCTAAGACCATTTTCCATGAGAGTTTTGTCCTGTACAATTATGTAACAAAAAACATGGACGTGAATATAAAACAAGACTTAAAGAAAAGTTATAAACCTTCAGATTGAGATGAAGGAGTGAGACTATGAATCCAAGACCAAAATGAGGACCACTTTAGAACTAATAAATTGGAAGCCAGTAATAAAAGAGGGGGCACAAAGGACAATTCAAACACTGGCATAAAGGGGAGATTTGAGATATTGTTAGTCAGCGCTGAGAAAAACAACACAACATGACTCAAGCAATTAGGGAGAAGATAATTAATATGGAGCAAATCCAACTTAGAAAAATGCTATCCCTGACACAAAGAGCTTCAGCACCAAATAAATACAGTGAAAAAGTATTCAAGTACATAATACAGAAGAATAACCTTGAAATTAAGAAATAACGACATCTGCAGATCAAAAAAGTACTCAATATTCCTCGAAAAATTGTTTCAGACTAATGGGTGCTGAAACATGCTTGCTAAGTACTCTAGCATTGAGGATAAAGTAAAAAATATCTAGCATCTAGGGAAAAAATAAAGAGAAGTCCCAGAAATAAATAAAATAATATAAATAAAAGATAATCTCAGACTTCTCCGAGGTAATATTCAATGCTAGATGATATTAGAACAGTGTTTGCCAGAATTTGAAAGAAATAAAATGTCATCCCAAAACATTGTGGCAGCCAAGCTGCCTGAAAGACACAGGGCAGACATTCTGAAACGTACAAGAATGCATGGAACAATCACAGTGGAGGAAAAGGAGGCAACAGACTCCTTTGATTGTAAAATTTTAATGCATTAACATTTAAAATTAGGACCAAACAACTATGGAAACTGTAGAAATGAAAGCGAATGACAATGGAAAAATAATGACATAATTAATGGGAACGTGGGAGGAAGTATTACAGTGCTTATTTCCACATCTTTTTTGTTGTGAGTCAATTGCTACTGTCTGTATTGGAAACGTAGTTTTTAAAATATTTCAATCTCTTAGTGCCTTTCATTTCTTTATTAACATAAGACAGGACTTTTAGAGAGCAGGATACATTATTATTTAAAACTCTACCTTGGTTTGATAATTTCTAGCAATATTATGGACAGGAAAGAGAACCTGAAACTGACAAGTTAGGTTGATTGAAAATTGTTTTAGTTCAGGTGCTTTCTGTGATTTGCGTGGTTTTCTCTGCCTGAGATATATACACACATTGCAGTTACTGAACACTTAGTAAGCTAAGCGCTTTTCATACACACATAAACTCTTCACAACAACACCTCACAATAGGTACTATTGTCATTTAATGGGTGCAAATCTGAAAGCCAGGGAGAGTAACCAAATTGTTAGTAGGTGCTGGAGCCCTGCTGAATTCCGTATATTTCTGAATCCATGCCTGAGCGCCTAACTGCTATGCCGTGCTTCCTCAATTATTTGATTTCACTGGGACCAACAGAGCAGAGTTCACTGGATGGTAACGAAAAGCTGGCTGACCATTGTGGGACATACGAGACAATAATAATTGAGAAAAGCTTTGCTTTTTGAAAGCACAGTTTTAGTGTTTTTATCCAAGAATAATATCACAAAGATACCATTCAAAATTAAGTTTTCATAGGGAAAAAATAATAAATCCCTAAAAACCCTAGATAAAATTTCATGTAGTATGCCAAAGATAAGGAGAGAAAACTATTCAATAAAAGACTCGAGCTGCAATACAGATAACTAATTAACCTCCAAGAGATCCGAGTGCAGGCGGTGATAACCATGATCTGACCCGGGAGAGATAAAGCAAAAACGAAATCCAAGTTTCTAAAAGAGCCTATCGGATCTTGATTTGATCTTCTATAAAGAGTCGTCAACTTTTGACTTATCCTCTGACTGTAGATCACATTTCCATTACTGGGCTGTACGGACTGGGCATAGTGGATGAATGCAGAGGAATGAGGAAATAATTTGTGGGACCGATCACCACTATTGGTAAACTCTTATCATACAAAGATTCTTCTTTAATTCAAGTAATATGCAAAAAAGGGAAACACTGAGAACACAGAAAAGTCATGCAAACTTGAACATTTCCAAGGTTTTCTCTAGATTCAATCTCAAAGGGCTTGTCCAAATCTTTGAAGCTAGGATTAATCACAAGGGATTAAGTTGGGGCTTGGCAGAGAGAAAAAAAAAATATTTGAGAAGCATCTACTCTTGGGAATATCAGATTTTTAGATATTAAATGTAATAGATTTCTCATGATCTGAGGCAGAGATTGCTAACTTTCCACCTCAATATCCATTCTCACCTTCATAGAATCATTGATTTTTAGTAGAGACTGTGGCCCGACCTCCTTTGCCGGTAGATGGAGCCGTGTGATTAAGCTCCAGCTAGCAGGAGGGTTGTGTGGGAGCTTCCAATAATTTTCTTTTTTTTTTTTTTTTTTTTTTTTTTTTTGAGACGGAGTCTGGCTCTGTCGCCCAGGCTGGAGTGCTGTGGCCGGATCTCAGCTCACTGCAAGCTCCGCCTCCCGGGCCATTCTCCTGCCTCAGCCTCCGGAGTAGCTGGGACTACAGGAGCCCGCCACCTCGCCCGGCTAGTTTTTTGTATTTTTTAGTAGAGACGGGGTTTCACCGTGTTAGCCAGGATGGTCTTGATCTCCCGACCTCGTGATCCGCCCGTCTCGGCCTCCCAAAGTGCTGGGATTACAAGCTTGAGCCACCGCGCCCGGCCGGGAGCTTCCAATAATTTTCTTAAAACAGTTGGCTTATGCCCTTTGACCTTTCCTCCTCCCTTTGTACTGCTTGGAAGGAGAATTCTGAGATGGCTGTAACTCTGGCTGAGACCATGAGGTCAAGCATCACACCAGGGATGGTGCAGAGGAACTCAGGTCCTGGGAGACTGCAGAGGCAGCACACCAGCCCTGACTCCCCATCTTTACAATTTTGCATGTGAAAAATGGATGCCTGTATTATTTAAGTGTTTACTTTCCAGGTTTCTATTACTTGCAGGGAAACCTAGTCCTAACAGATACACCCCTTTAGCAAAATACCAGTTTGAGTCCTTTACTCTTGCACACCAAGTGTGAGTGTAATGGAAAGCAAATGAGGTTCTGTCCTCTGTTCAGCTGCACCAACCGAATGTAAATACTCTCGTTTCGAAATTGTGTGCATGTAGCCGTGCATCCTCCAGGGTGATTCTTGTAAGCAAGCTGCCTTCTTCCTGGGGCTTCCATCAGTAGAAGCAATTTTAAGCAGATAAGTGTGAGTAAGAGGCAACAGAGTGTTCCATTCTCCACAGCCAGCCAATTATTCAATATATGGATATCCGTGTCTGTTCATTTCCTCACCATATAGCTGCCTGTTCTGTCCTTCATGTAAGGATATAAAGCTTTTCTAAGTACAAGACCCTTCCAGGGCCTGAGCAGCCATGCAGGCTGGGAACAGTGGTGGGTGGGGTACAGGACAGCTTCTCTGGGCTCAGGTCAAAGCCTGACTCCATTCTATCACAACTAGACATAATCAGATTAAGAGAGCCTGGTTTGAAATGACATAGGCATTCTGTACTTGTTCTACAGAATGAAAAAAATCTTTAATGTATTTGCAGCCACATGGCCTTACTCTTAATTGAATCTATTATTAAGTCCCTGGGAAGACCTCTGTCATCTTCATTTAAAGGGATGATAGAAAAATTCCTCAAACCCTCAGCCACAAGCTGCACAAGGGCATTGTCCCAAATCTCCCTATTCCTAATCCATGCACTAACACAGCGCAGAAAACAGCCTGGACAGACACTGCTTATTGCTGATTCCTTCAACCTGGCCCCCACCCCCACCACACCATGCACAGAAGCCCTCAAATGAGCAAAGCACCTGTCTCTGGGCAGGACGGCGCCCATCTCCACCTGTGCTCCACAGCTCTGGCACTTGGGCTCATGGCCCATCACCCCCGCTGGACATCTGCCTCTGCCCTAGATCTGCAGCAGTTCCTCAGGGTCCCCTTTCGGTCTTTAAAAACATGAGCAGCACTTTAGCACTTCAGCCCACCCTTTAGTATCTTGCAGTGAGGAAGGTCCTTTCCAGTCTTCAACTCAGGTGTCCCTTGGTCTGGAGGCACCACCAGGACTCCTGACAAGTAAGAAGGCTCAGGGGCAGGCAGCCATTTTCTTAGGGAGCAGGATAATTAGTACTGGGATTGAGGATGAGAGAGGCATGAGTACCATTTGGTGTCTGACTCTTGGCCGCCAGACAGGCCCAAAATAAAGCTGAAGGGCAGTTAGTTCCAATATGCTGGTGCGCACACACACACGCACACAGACACACACTTATGATTCTACCTAAAATCTTGTAAAATGTCTGTGTGCTTGGGCAAAGGGCTTGAGAATGTTTAAAATATTCTTGGTGATAACTGTGTTTATTAAGCATTGATTACATGCCAAACACTGGGCCAGACCTGTTATCACATAAAGATAATCTTCATAAACTATGACTAACTTTTCCACATTTTGCAAATGAGAAAAACAGATTTAGAGATGTTAATTAATTACTGGGAGGAAAGGGTCACCCTTAGAAGATCTGTGAATAAGTCTGATGCTTTGCAGAGTGTGTGGAGTGTGGGAGATTATCTCCTCATATCCTCCCTCCGTGTTCTTCCAGAAGGTGGACTCTGTCAATTCCCCTAGTGGCTTCATGGGTCCCCCCAACTTTCTAAGCAATCTTGAAGAATTCAAGTTTCACAGCCTGGAATAGTCCACATTGTCTTTGCAAACGTGACAATTACCATGGATATTCAAGCTGCAGGGGACTTAGGGGGTACACGGCCACAGATGGGAATGAGAAATCCTTCTTCTCCCCATGGAAGTTCTATTTCCTTTGTCCAAGCACTGAAACATGGAAACCTGTATTCGTTTTCTAACGTGGAATCCCTATGATGAAGAGGACTCCTAATGGCACCTGGAAAGATGAGGCTTTATATATGTGTGTGTGTGTGTGTGTGTATGTGTGTGTGTGTGTGTGTATGTGTGTGTATATATATATATTTTAAGACATAGTCTTACTCTGTCACCCAAGCTGGAATGCGGTGGTACAATCACAGCTCACTGCAGCCTTGACCTCCTGGGGTCAAGTAATCCTCCCACCTCAGCATCCAGGGTAGCTGGGACCACAGGCATGTACCACCATGCCTGGGTTAATTTTTTAATTTTTGTAGAGATGGGGTGTCAGTATGCTGCCTAGCTGGTCTCAAACTCCTGGGCTCAAGCGATCCACCTTCCTCAGCCTCCCAAAATGCTGGGATTATAGGCATGAGCCATCTTGCCTGCCCAGATGAGGTTTAATTTTGTCTTTGACCCTTTTTCTCCAATAGTCTTAGAGATGGTTTAATCTAGTCCTGGAGGTCTTTGCCCGGCCATCAATAGTCAAGATATAATAATTCTAGTTTAGTCCAGTATCTTTATTACATTTTCCTTTATCTTGTCTTAGTAACATTTGCTACAAAGTAATGTGAACTTTACTTTCCTCCAATGCTATACTTTTCTCAAAGAGATACTCCACCTCAGACATTCCTCAGCTCTCAAACATGGCAGTGTATAGTCTTTTTCCACTCCTATTTACGTCCTTCCCTATACCCCCAACCCCCCACCCCGCACACAAAAATAAATAAATAAAAGCAGCCTGCTTTATTTCATGCACAAATAGCAATTTCCAACCAAGAAGAAACACCTGGGAGAGCCAGGGCACTCGAGGTACAAGATAATTAGAGATTATTATAATCGAAATTTCATTGCCACATCAAACTGTGTCTTTTAGCATTAATTAATCTCCCATTCCAGCCCCTGAGCCCGCTGGAGCAACCAGCTTGTCAAACACGCCAGAGCCTCGCATCTCATTACCCTACAGCGGGTGAAAGGGAAGTGAGATAGCCTACAGGTTCCTCAGAGCTTTGCCCAGGCAGCTGTAATTCATAAGGTGGCTTCCCTATCAGGAGCAGGTGGAGGAAGCAATTCGGGGAACAAGAGCTTGGCTCTTTTTCTTTACTTATTCATTTGTTCATTCATTTAGTTAGTTTTTGCTTTCTTGGCACATTAAGAAGCAAAGGATGGCAATTGTTTTGTTGGGGAGAACTGGGCCGTGGAAGAAGGCAGGCTGCAGGTCGCAGACGGAGAATAAGGAGAGATCATCTAGGAGCCTTCGCCTCCTTGCAGATTCTTGGGTTCTACTTCAATCATTTAAGTGAGCGTAAATGCCTTCTAATTAATAATGCCTGTTTTCCCCTTTTGCCCATCACCTCCTGGTTTGCAGTGTTTGTTGTAGCTTTACACATGAGGAATTGCAAGACTAGTATTTTAAAGCTGATCATCTCCTATTGAGGAATCCTTTGCCTGCAACTGAAGTAAGCTGCCACCCTTTGGAAGAGCCAACTTTCCTGTAAGTGTGAGTCAGCGACTACTATGTATTTCACACATGTCCTCACTCATCCTGGGGACGAAATAGAATGCTTTACCCAAACCACCAATCATTAGCATTTATAATCATTAATAGTTCATATACATTTGTAGTATTAGTAATTATTAACACTACAGCAGTTACTAATTACTACAAAGAGATATTTGAAGAAGTGCCTCTCAGTACACTTAGATATTTTCCTCAGTACTCTTTAATAGGTATATTCTCCATGTGTGTTTGGACATTGAAGACTTCTCTTCTATGACTCTCTATGTAATAATTTCAACATCTATAAAGTTACTTGGATTCTTGAAGTTAAAGTGAAATAAGGGCATATATTCACAAAAACGCCTTGTACAAAAATGTGCACAGTAGCCACGTGCCACAGATAAAAGCTGCAAACTACTCAGATGCCCTTTGAAAGTACAGTAGATAAAATAATGTGTAGCATATTCACATAATGGAACACCACACAGCAACGACAGTGACAACCACAAATATAGGCCACAACATGCGTGAATCTCACAAACATACGTGGAACAGAGGAAGCCGGCCACAGAGGAGAAGAATCTCTGTGATCCCACTCATGTGAGTTGAAAAGCAGGCACACTTATCTAGGGAGCCTAGCATCAAGTTGGAGGTTAACATGTGGAAGAGGGCAGCTGTGAGTACAGTAGGGCCGGGTGATTCGTGTGTGCTGTATTGTGTCTTTATCGGCATGCTGGTTATCTGAGTGTGTTTAGTTTGTGACAATTCATTGAACTGACATTCTGTGCACCAGGCTATATGTTTGTTATTGGAGAACATTATTCGAAAATAAAAAAGAAAAGAAATGAAGCCTTTCTTCTGTCCTCCCTCCTTCATCTTTTCTGTCTGTCTCTGTGCCTGTCTCTTCTTTTCTCTAAGAAGTCTCCAATGGACTAATTTCAATGAACCCAAGAAGCAACTGGATTGCCTTTTGTGGATTTGATTAACTCTGAATCCCGAAGGCACCTGCTGTTCCTTCTTCTGCCACTTTTCAGGAATGGAACAAGAAAGTCTCCCCTTGCTCAGAGGGGTCCCTACAAGACCATCACGGGGGACCTTATCAGGGTGGCCCACCACATCTGCATCTCGGCCTCTGATGTAGTCAGGTGTTTTCGAGGGGACACATTCGTCTCCAGAAAAGGTGATTACTTTACACCCTTAAAATAGAGCTCGAGTCTTTTTAAAATGATGTGGTTTCCTCTACAAGGTTGATTTCTGTATAAAAGACAAAATAAACTCAATAGGCAGTGCTGCACATCCTGCTTTGTAACTGTTTCCAGCTCAATGACAGATAAACACAATAAGGTGAGGTTGTTATTTACAACCCAGCAAGCTTTTCAGGTTATGGTGATCTTTAAGTACTTGGAATCATTGATAATTTCTTTTTTGAGGAAGCAAAAATGCTTTAGGTGTATGAGTGCAGCCAACTAAACTGCATGCTCTGTGGAGACAGAAATCCTGGCTGCCTGATCACCACCACCTCCTGGATTCCTGGCACGCGGTAGGCATGCGAGACATAGTGCACGAGAGAGTGAATGAATGGCTCCAGCAAACTGAAGCCTGAAGCAAAGATAGCGGGACTCACCCTATGCACAGGCTGTGGATGCCTCCATAATTAGTGTGGATGGGCACATCTGACTTCACAAAGCACAAAACAAGCATTTGTTAAATGTCCATCCTATGCTCAGTAAAATGTTAAGTGCTATGAGTGAAACAGCATTATGTGCGGCCATGAATCCTACGGTCAAAGGCAGGCACTAATGAATCGGCAAATGATAGAAGGAGCTAACCAATGGCTCAGAACTTGCAGCAGGATGAGCTCTGGGTGGGAGCCACTGGGAAGAGCTCCTGTGATGTCCTTGGCTTATGAGGCCACAGACACTGGCTTAGCTCTGTACTTCAGGACCACGTTTAATATTTAGGACTGCTCTCTGCAGTAAATAGTGCTGTGCCCATTTTACAGATGAGGATGCTAATGAGACCACTGGGCTGCCATGATCTGAGCTCTGCTGCCTGAGATCACAGTGCTGATCAGTGGCCCTTTAATGCAGAAACACGATGCCATGTTGCCACTGAATGATGTGCTGGAGAAGCTGGTCCTTGAATAAGGGCAGGACACAGATGGACAGGATGCCCAGGCTGGACCGCACTAAGGGACCTGCCAGAGAATCGCCCTCATGAGCTAGGAAAATGGAATCTGAACCCTATTGTCTGCCTGTGCCTTCAATCACAAATGTGAGGACACAGCCACTGCGCAGAGTACAAGGCGCCCCAGGAAATGACTGGGGCAGAAACACCCTGACATGGCTCCATCACTGTCTTTCACAGAAAGAATTAAGAGCCTTTAGTGACCTCGGTCAGAGCAACTGCCTTTGTGGGTGAGAGTGGATGAGGAGACTCAAGGTCGGAGCGGCCAGGATAGGCCCTCCATTTCCTCCTGCCCAGCTATGGCGGCCCCAAGCTTTTTCCTTAGCTAACAGTGAAAGAAAAGCAGGATGCAAAAATGGATAAGTTAACAAAGCAAACACACACCATTATCTACTTTCCATTCCCAGCCTACACATTGGGTGCTTAAATTGGGCTGTGTGCTTGCTCCCAACGGAGGGAGAGTGGGCCTGGCCCAGAGGGGGACACACTGGAGCCCAAAACTATCTGCTGGGATCACTCCAGGCAGGCACACTGCAAGCGTCCTCCATCCACGTCCCTATGGAGAGGCCTAACCCATCACTGATTAGTTGTTTATTTAGTTACTGCTGTCTTGCTCCAAGCATGCTGCTATCCAAATGAATTTTCATTTAAACATGCAAGCAGCCGAAGATGGGATTTTAAAATGGAAATACTTTGGACTCTCTAACATGATTTGGTATAAAATGGAATTCGGTGGACAGCATGGCATCTGTCTCGGACTTGAGCCAAGGGCTTTAGTTATGGAATAATCAAAAGGAACTCATTCTAATGCTACCCCATATTTGTATATGATTTTTACTGGATGCAAATCTTTCTCACATATATTTCCACTGGATTCTCAAAACAGTCCTGGGAGGTAGGATGGCCATCCACACTGACAAGGAAGGGGCTCAGGCCCAGAGAAGGAAAGTGACTTTCTCAAGGTCACCCAGCGATCACACAAGAGAATCAAAAGTCAGTCTTGATAGTCTGATCGCAAACTTCACGCCCACACTTCCACTTAAGGCAGTCTCTCCACTGCATGGTGGGCTTACAAAGCAAAATTCCAGTGTTGAGAAGCCCCTGTATCTATGGGCACCCCATGATTCCTGCGGGTCTTCTAAGCGGGTGAGTTTCTGAGATGGTTTGAGATAAGTTGTTTCTTCAGAGCTATTTCCCCTCCTCTTCCTCTTTCTCTTTTTCTTTTATATTCTGGAGAACTCCAATTTGAAGGCCAGTGTACCGATGAGAGCACCTGGACAGAAGGCAGCCAGTGTGTTAGTGACACATGCAAAATCGTGATGTTGGCGGATGAATGCCACCCGAGGAGCACTCCCAGGGGTCGGTGCAATTGGTCAGCTTGTTAGCTCAAGGGCCAACAGGAGAGTTGCTGGGGTGTGTGGGTGCTCTTGTCAGCGAGGGAAACATCAGGACACATCTCTACTGTCTCTCTCATCCTGCCTGCAACAGAACATGACCGAAAACAGTGGCCTAGAGGCAGAACTGGAGCAGATTTCTGCAGTTTTTCTTCCTTTGACTTCAGTGCTTCCTTAACTGTGTGGTCACAGAGTAGATATCATCAATTTATATGCTGTGTGTACAGCAAAATTTTGGCTACCAAATAACGGTTAATTTAATAATCTGGTCAATTTAGAGGTAATAAATGAAATATTAATATAAATGAATTAACTTTTCAAGTAAGAAATAAATTATTTGTTCATTCTTTCCCCAAATGCTGTTGCATCTCGGCGACACTGAGCATACAAATGAGCGGCTGTCCCTGAGCCGTGGAGCCGAGGATTGACATGGCCCGGGGCCGAGGCACCACTTTCATGCTTGTTTACTTATGATTATGCAAACTAAGAAATAAATGAAACCCATTCACCTGTTTCATTTTTATACATCTTTTCTCTGTTCTCACCAGCTCATGGGCACCCAGGAGGTCACATTACTTTTAACAGATGAAACTTGCTGGGTTTTTTTTAGCACTTTTTCCTAATTACAGGAACTTTATCTTCTGTTCCATCTTCCCCATGGAATTGCTTGGCTTCCTGTGGATGGTCCCCACCGTCCTCCCACTCAGGCCCTTTGCTAGTGTCTTCTGCCCACACATTTCTCCAGCGTGGGCCTGCCAGGACCACAGCCACGGGACGCTTCTCAGGAATGTGGCTTTCCTGGCTCATGTGCTTTCCCAAAAGAGAGACTTCCAAAGACAGACTGAAAGGACATTTTGCCCCTGATTCTATACAGTTCTTTGCTGTCTAGGCTCCCAAATATTGGCCCTGTTTCTCAAAAGCTTCCACATAGAAACAATTCTTTCTCCTCTTGTCTGTAGCTTCCTTTTTTTTGTTTTTCCTTTGAGTTGAGGTCTTGCTGTGTTGCCCAGGCTGGAATGCAGTGGTGCAATCACAGCTCACTGCAGCCTCAACCTCCCAGGCTCAAGCCATCCTTCCACCTCAGCCTCCTGAGTAGCTGGGACTACGTGCACAGACCATCATGCTCAGCTAATTAAAAAATAACTTTTTTTTTTTTTGGTAAAGACAGGGTGTCACCATGTTGCCCAGCCTGGTCTTGAACTCTTGGACTCAAGTAATTCTCCTGTCTCAGCCTCCCAAGGTGCTGGGATTATAGGCACACACCATTATTCCAGGCCCGTAGCTTCCTCTTTGACAGGGTGGCACTGGATCTGTGATCTGCATTTAGAGACGGACAGCACACTTGCCCTTGTATTTGGCCATGACCGTCACTTAGAAACATACAAAGCTTTCTCCAGAGATGTCCCCAGGAATGTCCCTCCTCTCCCCTCTTCATCTCCTGATCACTTGACAAAAAAAGTGATGCTTTACACCTGTTCTTAAATTATTGTCAAATTAATACATTTGGCTTTTTCTACTAGAATCCTAGTTTTTAGAAGATAAATACCTAGCTGGGTAGTGTAAACAAGCAAGACTCTGGCCAGTGAATACAGAGACCTAAATTAATGCCTGGGCCACCATTTACTAGTTAGGTGAACATTAATAAATTATTAGACATTTTGAGTTTCATTACCTTAACAGGGACTGAGCTCAATTAACCCTGAATTCTTTTTCTACTCTCACATGCTACATCATTCAAGTTTCTGTTTTCTTTCAACATGCAATTACAAGCTTTGTGTCTGGAAGCATCACATTAGTTAGTGGCTAGTGCTGCATTGGTTAGCATAATTTTACGATTCATTCATTCATTCATTTAAGAAGTAGCTATTGAACATCTACTATGTGCCAAGTACTGTTCTAGGCAAGGAGAATATATTAGTGGACCAACAGACAAAATTGCTGCTATCATAGAAAGTATATATTAGTCTAAGAGACAGATAATAGGCAATAACAAGCAGATATGTGATCTACAATCCCAGAGCACTACGTGTTACAAAGAAGGACAGTGCAGGTCTGCAAGTAGTAGACCCACTCCATTAAGAAATAGCATGGGAGCATAGACTCAAGTGAAGTCAGTGAGCAGCCCGTATGAATTTCAGGGGCAAGAGCATTTCAGGCAGAGGGAACAGCAGGTGCCAAGGCCCTGAGGCAGGATTATGCCTCGTGTGTTTGAGGGACAGCAAGAAGCCCACGTAGCTGGGGCTGAGTGAGCAAGAGGAGGTGGTAGGAATGGCAGCCAGGATGTGAGATGATTTGTGAGCCAGATGAGCATTTGAATTGTTTTCTACATGGAATGAGAAGCCACTGGGAGATATAAGTAGGGAGTGATGTGGTCTGATTATGTTTGAAAAAGATTATTTTGCCTCATGAGTAGAGAATAGGAAGGGAGATGGGAAGAGGTAGGAAGACCAGGAAAGGGATTTTGAAGAAGATGACAACTTGAAAAGGGTTTTAGCTGCAGACATGGGGAGATCCTTGATGCAGCAGAAGAGGCTTAGAAATCAGGGAAAATATCTGTAAAGAAAACTTTATTTCAAACTTAGAGCCATAGAACTTGCCTCCTTGGATATAGTCTCATAGTATCTTTACTGGCTACTTTTATTCTGTGCTTTAGTATATAAGATGTTCAGTGGGGCCAACTGGGATGGCTCATGCCTGTAATCCCAGTACTTTGGGAGGCTGAGGCAGGCAGATCACAAGGTCAGGAGATCAGGACCATCCTGGCCAACATGGTGAAACCCCATCTCTACTAAAAATACAAAAATTAGCTGGGCTTGGTAATGTGTGCCTGTAATCCCAGCTACTCAGGAGGCTGAGGCAGGAGAATCACTTGAACTCGGGAGGCAGAGGTTGCAGTGAGCCAAGATCATGCCACTGCACTCCAGCCTGGGTGACAGAGCAAGGAAAAAAAAAAAAAAAAGAGATGTTCAGTGGTAGATGTTGTTCCCATATCCTTATTTGCTATTTTACTGGGTGACTTATCTGTTACATTTTTTCTATACCACATCTGCTGCTCTTCATAAAATCTAATGTTAACTCCATTTGGCCATATCTCTCCTTTTCATGAAAAATGTGTGTCTTGACTCTTTCACTTTGTGGCCAATTGTGTTCTTTCTTCCCTCTTTCTTGGGTGTGTTCCATCTGTTGCCAATGGCCCACCATTTTAGTCTGATAAACTACGGTTTTAAAGGCAAAATCCTGTAACGTAGTACTAAATCCATATCCGCTTTCCATTTCTTCCTTTCCGCTTTTCCTTCCTGACCTTCAGCTACTGCAAAAGATGTGCACATCCTCTGTACTCCCACAGCCTTTGGTGTGTGTCCCAGCCTCAGTGTTACTAGAGATATGTGTGTTCCAGGTTTTTCTGACTGTGTCAAGTGTTTTACATAAAGTTAGAGTGGGAGCAGTTGGGAGACTAGTAAGTCTTGGCTGCCTCCCCCAATCATTTTATGGTACAAGAAAGGAAACTTCCTTGATAACCATGGCAGGTTTCCATTTGACTGCCTCCACTTTCCTTATTAGGGCTTTGCCACTGAATGCCCAGCATGCCTTCCCTTGTCGTCAGACTGTATGTCTGCGGATTCTCGCATGGGCTCATTCACTCTGGAGTGCTACTGCATCTCAGCAACTCCAGCTACACCCTCCAAAGGCAACGCTCTTAACATCTTTTTGTTGTTATTGTTGTTGTTTGTTTTCACATACCTCTCTAGCCTAGCACTAGTTCTTCCATTCTCATCATACTTTTATTCACAGGATTTTTGTCCTACCTAATCACTCTATATATATTCTAAAAACATGCCAGACAATTATGATTTTCTATGTCTTCACTCTCATTTCATTTCTTTAGGAATGCCATCTTGCATTGGTAGCATAAATAGTTGGTGATCAATACACATGGGCAGTCTTATACTGCACAAAACTTCTAGCTCATTGGAACAAGTTCCTGTCTATCCACGCATAGAACATGTTCTAAGTCTTCTCCTTCCAGAACATGTTGGCTTTTCAATACTCATTTATCCCTGAACTTGCTGAAATGCAAGGTAATTATAGAATGTGTGTAACTAGCGTTTAAGCTCAAGTTCCATCTTATCTGAGCATAGGGGAGGCTAAAGTGGGCTCACATCCTGATGTTACTGGGAACAAAGACTTCTGCCCACCTCTCTTCCTTGGACTTAAAACGTTGCTCCCACCAGAATGAATCAGTGTCAAATAGGAGCCCCAAGCAATACAGAACTAATTTAATTTGGAAAGCATGTCACCAGAGGGCACAGAGCAGAGGTATATTGGCACATTTGCTGACTAACTGGCTGCTTTTGCAACATCTGTATCCATCTTGGATTGCACTTGGCCATAGTCCAGAGAAAATCTGGTTCTTTTTCTGCTAGGCTTTGTTTTGGTACCAGTGCATCAGGGAGTTTATGAAATACCCTTGCTGAGAACTATTTAAAATGAAACACCATTGTTCTGGAATGGCTGTAGGCACAGACCTGCTTGGGGGAAGGGGCTGCACTAAGCAACCTCCGGAGGCCTTTTGAGGTCTTGGATCTGCTGAATTTCTGCGGTAACCAGAGTTATACCTAACTGCTTCTTCTATAAAAATCACTCCCAAAGGTCTCCCTTACTGGAAGAGAAATGCACAGCATGCAAATGAGCAGCCTCAAGCCTTTCTGGGATTGCTTTTTTAGCACCAACTCCCTACCTATTTCTCTGCCTAGCTCTCATCCCACAGGTGCTGGCGCAGGCCACATCAGAGTAGCCCAGCGCTGGTCCGGAGGCTCTGGTTCTTCTAAGACAGCCCCCTCCCTGTCCATCTCAAGGTCAGACAGCACACTGGGTGGCTCTCCCTCCCGACCCCCTGCCTATCTGCCTTCTGGTCTAGATTCACCCCTATCATCTATAAAAGGCATCTGGTTGTCTTTGCAGTGATCTATTTCATTGCTTCAGCCTCAAAAACAAAATCCCCAGGGGAAAGAACTGAGTTTCAACAATCCTTTGTGTGGTGGAAGCTGAAAATGGGTGGAGGACATTTTAGTTCTGTTCACACAAGCCCCTATATTGCCAGTTCAATTCATCTTTCAGTTCAGAACAACATAGCACTTGGACACATTAAAGCCACCAGAATCTCCTTTAAATTAAACCCATCACCTGTACTGCTCAGCACTCAGACACCAGCCTTGAGCACACACTTGCCTCATGCTGAGCACATGCAGTCAGGAGGGATTCAGCTCATACTTTCACTTTCAAGATAGTTGCTCCATTGCCAGGCACACAGTAGATGCTCAATAGATATTTGCTGTCTTTGGGTCTGTGGCAACAAAATCCCTAAATCACAATCTCAGAATCGGGAACTCAGCAAAACTAAGATGAAGATAATCTTCTTAAACGTAGGAATGAAATAAATTCTGGCTTCTGTGTATACACATATGCACGTACAAAGCACACACTTTCTTTCCACAAAATGTACTCAGTTTCCCTGTGACACGATGGGTTTGTGATTAGAGCTTTGTAGCCATGTCACCCTAGATTCTTGCAGCCCTCTACTCTCAGCACTCACCGCAAAATTCCCAAGTGGCCTCAGTTACACAGGGATCCATACATGCCATCAGAGAGGAGTTACACAGGGATCCACACATGCCATCAGAGAAAAGTTACACAGGGATCCACACATGCCATCAGAGAGGAGTTACACAGGGATCCACACATGCCATCAGAGAGAAGTTACACAGGAATACACACATGCCATCAGAGAGGAGTTACACAGGGATCCACACGTGCCATCAGAGAGGAGTTACACAGAGATCCACACATGCCATCAGAGAGAAGTTACACAGGAATACACACATGCCATCAGAGAGGAGTTACACAGGAATGCACACATGCCATCAGAGAGAAGTTACACAGGGATCCACACGTGCCATCAGAGAGGAGTTACACAGGGATCCACACGTGCCATCAGAGAGGAGTTACACAGGAATGCACACATGCCATCAGAGAGAAGTTACACAGGGATCCACACATGCCATCAGAGAGGAGCTACACAGGGATCCACCATCAGAGAGGAGTTACACAGGGATCCACACATGCCATCAGAGAGGAGCTACACAGGGATCCACACATGCCATCAGACAGGAGTTACACAGGAATGCACACATGCCATCAGAGAGAAGTTACACAGGGATCCACACATGCCATCAGAGAAAAGTTACACAGGGATCCACACGTGCCATCAGAGAGGAGCTACACAGGGATCCACACGTGCCATCAGAGAGGAGCTACACAGGGATCCACACGTGCCGTCAGAGAGGAGCTACACAGGGATCCACACGTGCCATCAGAGAGGAGCTACACAGGGATCCACACGTGCCGTCAGAGAGGAGCTACACAGGGATCCACACGTGCCATCAGAGAGGAGCTACACAGGGATCCACACGTGCCATCAGAGAGGAGCTACACAGGGATCCACACGTGCCGTCGGAGAGGAGTTACACAGGGATCCACACGTGCCGTCAGAGAGGAGTTACACAGGGATCCACACGTGCCGTCAGAGAGGAGTTACACAGGGATCCACACATGCCATCAGAGAGGAGTTACACAGGAATGCACACGTGCCATCAGAGAGGAGTTACACAGGGATCCACACATGCCATCAAAGTTACACAGGAATACACACATGCCATCAGAGAGAAGTTACACAGGGATCCACACATGCCATCACAGAGGAGTTACACAGGGATCCACACATGCCATCAGAGAGAAGGACTGAAGGAACACTGACGTCGGCAACGCACCTAGGGTCTGCCGGCCCCAGCCTTGCAGCATCCAGCCCCACAATTCTGACTTTGCCTATTAGTTTGACAAAACGCAGTGTCCCCCCTCCAGATGTAGGAACCAGAGCTGGGATCTGCTGATTGAGGAGTCTGCATTCCGAACCCAGCATCTGGGGTGTAAGAACTCAGATCCTGGAACTTATTTCAAGGTCAATTTGCTTCAGAATCAAAACCCATTTGCCATAAAGCAGAGACATGCTACAGAGGAGGAGGGCTGCGTGAAGGGAAGGTGCATTCATTAAAACAGCTGTAGGAAAACCAAACCAAACAACACACACACACCCATAAACACCCACTCACGACACTGTGCTTGTAAAACCCTGTCTCAATCTGAGTTTCCTCCTGACCGCATGTTCTCTCTGTCCCTGTGGCTTTTTGAGCTGATTGGCTCAGTCACCAGAGGAGTGGGGTGGGGAAGAGAACTGTCTCCATATCTCATCATCTTGGGTTAAAAACAGAAGGTATGTCCCCTGGTGCCGCAGCAGCCTCCATCTCATTCTAAGTCACCAGGCTATTACCAAACTATTACCAGTTCCTTGCAGACGTTTCCCTGAGCCAGTGACAGATTTCCTTGAGCCCAGGGGTAAAGCTCAGTGTGTCAGGAGAATCAGCAGTGGCAATTTTCACCTCACTGTCAAACTGCTTCCTCTCTGCTTCGTGGAGGCCTGGCTCTCTCCCTGGCCTCCGTCCGTCCGTGGTCATTTCCCATTCTCCAGTTTGATAAACGTTTCTTCTTCCCCTGCCCTCCAACTCCCATTTCTGGGTGATAGGGATGTTGAGCAGGTTGTCTTGGGTGAGAAAGCAGAAAGGGACCTGCCCTGGTAGGTGGCACGGGTCAGGTGTAGTCTCCCTAGCACTGCACAGAGGATGCAATTTGTCCTTCATCTCGGTCCCCTGTACAGAGCCTGTAACCCTTATTTGCAGATGATTTGCTACCTCTTGATGACATAGGCCATGCAATTGCAGGAACAGAGGCATCAGCTGAGAACAGCACAGAGCCCTGGACAGCGTGTCCTGAGGGTTCTCTGGAGAGCCACGCAAGGATGTGAAGAAGCAGCCGACGTGCTGAATATACTCACCCAGCCACGCTTAGCCTTGGTTCTTGCATTTGGCTCTGGGAAGGACCGTAGGCCATGCCCCAGGGAAGCAGAGGTCCTGCCATGTTCACTGGCCTCAGCCATGGGCTGTCCATTCAGCAGCAGATGCCACGATGACTCAGTAAACTCCCTGGGATGTACATGCTCAGCACAGCCTTGGGGGCCAGAGGGTTCACAAAATAATCATAGTACAAAAATCCCTGCTGTCTGGGAGCTGTGAGCTAACAGGATCCAGGGTCTGAACATCCCATAACACAATGGAGGCCTCTGTTTATTCAGAACTTGCTATGACCGGGTGTGGTGGCTCACGCCTGTAATCCCAGCATTTCGGGAGGCTGAGTAGGGTGGATCACTTGAGGTCAGGAGTTCGAGACTAGCCTGGCCAACATGATCAAACCCTGTGTCTCCACTAAAATTACAAAAAAAAATTAGCCAGGCATTGTGGTGGGTGCCTGTAATCCCAGCTACTCAAGAGGCTAAGGCAGAATTGTTTGAACCCGGGAGGTGGAGGTTTCAGTGAACTGAGATTGCACCACTGTACTCCAGCCTGGGCTACAAGAGCAAGACTCCATCTAAAAAAAAAAAAAAAAAAAAAGAGAGAGAGAGAGAGAGAGAACTTGCTGAGCCCCACACGGTGCTAAACTTTGAAGGCCCCTTCACTTTGCCTGCCAACCCCGTGAGGCAGATACTGTGACATCTCTATATTACCACAGAGAAAGCTGAGGCTATGAGAGACCCAGTAACTGTAGTCCCAGACTGTATTATGTTCAAAAGAGACAGAATTAGCACCCAGGTCTCTCAGAGCCCAATTTCTCAGTCCAAGGGGTTCGCCATTGTGTGTGCTGCCTTGGGGAAGATAGAATATCGTTTGTCTGGAAATGTGTCTGCTCACCAGCTTTTTGGGATGGAGAAGCAACTTCAAGGGGAAAAGCCTCCGTCTGGCTGCAAGACCATCTGCCTCCACCACACCACAAAGGTCAAGGGTGGGGAGAGGCGAGGGCAGAAGGGAGGGGGCAGGAGCCTGGCGAGCCAGCCAGAGAGTGTGAGAGAAACAGCTGGAATCAAAGCCGGGCGGGCAGGGCCGGTGCTGCTGGTCACGTGAGGGAGGCATCTCCAGTGTCTCACTTTCAACTGAGCACATTCTAAATCCAAGCATGTTTTCCAATTTCATAGTCTTGATGGACAATATGCAGCTGCAACAGTTTTATGTGCTCTGAGACCTGAGAGTGTAAGAACTGTCTGAGACAGACAATGGCAGTTTTACAACTCAGGGGACCTTTGAACAAGAACTGACAAAGCAGTGACGATTGCAGAGAAAAAGTCACCCAGAGCTGGCCCCAGAAAACTGGGCCAAATGGCACAGAAGAGCTGCAGACTAGCTCTGGCCTTAAGGAATAATCCTGTACCCCTGCCCCACAGGCTTTGTCTGAGTCACAAGCGGAGACAGCACTGCCTTCCTGTCCAGCCCCCTCACAGCGTTTCAGACCATCAGCACTTTTGTCCCCTTTGGGAAGAATAAGAGTTTAAAACAAAAAGAACAGACCCATTTTGGGGAAAGTGTTTATTTTCCATTATAGAGCTGTAATTGCTAATAACAGAGCTGCAGCCACGGGTGGGTCTCTATGGACCACGGGGCAGGATTCCTTCTGAACTCTGCATGGCCCTTCTGGGCATCAGGCATTCACGGGAACCACTGTCCCTTCTCAGGTCATACAGGGATGATCCTAGAAGTAGAGCCCTCCCCACAGCGCTTGCGGTCCCTAGTTTTCTGCATCATGAGAAGGTAGTTCCCGCTGAGGGAGGCAGCTCCTTAAAGTCTGCGCTTCCAGTTCAAGGCTGTTGGTAGCCCATCGCCCCAGATCTCAGTGAACCTTGCAAGCACTGGCCATCTCCGCCCCATAGTGTACCCAGGTGCTGAGAGGCTACTCATAAGTCCTTCTATGACTCCACTATTTGAGGCTTTCTGCAGAGCAGGGAGGGAAAACATGGTGCATGTCTGCATGTAGAGAGAATTTCACAGACAAAGGGAGGCAGCTGGGAGTAGGAGAAAGCCAGGAGCGAGGAGCCAGAGACCAGGGTTCGTCCGTTTCCCCAGCCACCAAAGCAAGGCAGGTACGTGGTGTTCCCAGGCTCCCCTCAGCTTTAAGAGAGAGGGGCATAAAAAGGTCTCAGATCTTACAGGCTGTGTGGCTTTGGGCTAGAGACTTAACTTCTGGGAGTCTCTGTCTCCTGGGAACCAGGAGAGCTGGCTCCACCTGTCGGTGGTGGGTGAGGATGAAATGTGACCACATGCCACGTTCTCAGCATTGCACCTGGCTCTTCAGCAAGGCACACTAGCAGAAGCTGGAATTAGTCACATTTTAAAATAAGATGGTTGAACTTGAGTTGTAGTAGTTTTGTAATATTTACTAGATTTGAAAGAAGTGCCCATCTTATCATAGATTCCCCTCCTCTGTCTGGCATTTGGGAGTCAATATCAGAAAGGAGGGGACAGCTTGTCCCAAGGAGCCACCTGAGGATGGGGGCTGAAACCTCCTCGTTGCACCGACTGGAAGAAAAATGTGCTCCTCACTGAGGACCATGGGGGGTTGGAATAATTATAAAATATGATTTCAGAGACCTTGGGTGGGGTCCAGGCTTGGGCAAACTAAGAAATCAGGCGGGTGTCCCTTGTCAGTGGGATGGGTGGGGAGGGCATCAGGGTCTGCTTGTAGGAGTGGCCTATGAGCTTCAAGGGCAAGGAGGGTGCCCAGACCTGAGGGCTGATGGCCAGCCACCAGGGGAAAACTCCCTCCCCATCCATTCCTGCAAGAAGTGGGCTAGATGGAAAAGGAAAAAGCTCTGCAAGGGAAGTGGGAATGGAGGAAGAGAAGCTTGAATGAGGAGGACAGACCAGGGAGGCACATGGAAGTGCAACACACCTGAGTGTCCTCAAATGTGCCCGGCCCCTGGGAACTAAGCTTCTGCCTCAAAAGGTAGCAGCTGTGGATAATTCCACCTGCTTTACATGAGGGGAGGCTGCACTGTGACTGTTACAAAACTGCCAGCTCCTGCAGCAGAGGCAAAGGGAGTGATGACAACCAGGCCACAGAGGGACCCGGGTAGGGATTTGGGGACAGGCTTCCTGCTGTTCTGTGCCCGGAGACTTAGCCAGAGAGCAGCAGCTTGCTGCTCTCGGTGGGGCCCTGCAGCACATCTTCCAACGGGTGTGGCTGGGCGAACTGGTGTTCCAGTGTGCTAAGTTTAACCACAGAAGCCTTCCACTAGCACGCTGTCATCAGTAGTTCAGCATTTGATAAACATGTGAGGTGACAATGTAAAGTGCTTCATCTGTAACTGTCTGCAATTTCAATTTAACTCAATAAGCACATGTTTGACATCTAATATGCATCCATTTCTTTTTCTGAGCTTTGCTTCCCTCCATGAGGCTTTGCACCCTTTTGGATAGACTTTGGCTGAAAACATTTTATTCATACATTTCAATAGATTGGTGATGCATCACAGCAGCCCAAATATTCTTCACGTTAAAAATTGAGAGGAGCACTCTCCACAGTTCTAGTACATTTTGTGGAACTAGTGTCTGAGTTATCTGTTGCTGCATAACAAATCAGGCCGTAGCCTAAGCTACCATAACACTTTACTATGCTCACAGTTTCTGCGGGGCAGGAATTCAGCAGCAGCCTGGCTGAGCCGTTCTGGTTCACGGTCACTTACGAGGTTGAAGTCAGAGGTAGACTGGGGTTGCAGGCAGGGGTTTGACTGCAGTGGGTGGATCCACTTCCAAGGTGGCCCATGGACATGGCTGGCAAATTGGTGCTGGTGATGACTGAAGGCTTCTCTAAGGAGCTGCTCAAATGTCCTTAGGACGTGGTGGCTGGCTTTCCCCCATGCAAGTGACACAGAGATGAAGGCAAATGTGCTAATACCTTCTATGACCTGGTCTCTGAAGTCACATGCCATCACCTCTGCCATTTTCTATTATTCTCAGACTGTGGAAAGGAGCTATCCAAGGGTGTGTGCACCAGGAGGTGAGGGTCCCTGAAGTCATCCTTGAAGGATGGCTGCCACAGTTAGTAGTTAATCTTCAGAATCTGCTTCTGACAATCTTCAGAAACACGTGTTCACGAACACAGATATGTAAGTGAATCACCGTAGCTTTATATGGGACATGTGTTCACGAACACAGATATGTAAGTGAATCACCGTAGCTTTATATGGGGAAAGTCTGGTCTTTCCCACCTTGGTTGACATGTTTCACACATTACATTGGCTCTGGCAATTTCTGTTCCACCACCCAATTGCAGCCCAGTTCCAGCACCAGGTCTTCCTTCCTAACGCCTCTATTTTCTCATTAGTTCCGTTCTGCTTCTAGCTCCAGTTTCTTGCTATTAGCAATAGGAGTAACGTGTGTTTAGGTCCTCAGCTCCTTTTGAATTAAAAATCTTTTGTCTTTCTTCCTTGTGCTTTTCCTCCTTCTTTATGTAAGTGGATTCCCCTTTGATCTATTGTTCTCTCAGTCCCAGAGCAATCTGATTCCACACAGAGGAGCCGGAGAGGCAGAGAGCCAGAGGATTTATCCTGTAATTACCAAATTCATGTTCATACGCAGCGTGGAGCATGTGATTATGAAATGCTATCATACATGCAGCAGCCAGGAATTAGTTCTGCACAGATCCAAGGTGTTATTTGAAGCTCGAGTTCTAATTGAGTTTCTCTACCTTCCTATCCTAGGATATCCTGCTATTACCTCATACTTAACAAGTTTAAGAAAAGCCACATTCATTATCCTCCTAAAGCCAGCTCCTCTTCCTGACTCACATTTTCTTGACCATATTGCCACCTTTTGCCTCCTCAGGTGCAAAGGCTAAAAACCCGAAGTGTCACTTCAGCTTCCTTGGTCCCTGATGCCCCTTCCTACACTCAGAGGTAGATGTTGAATTGCTTCCCTCCTCCACGCCTCTTTCCCATTCTTATAAACACCTCAGTCCAGGTTCCCCTCAGCTCCCATCCCATTATTTACATCAGCATCTCTTTGTCTGGCCACCTCTAATGCCTCCAATCCAATCGATTCTGCACGCTTTCACCAGATCAATTTTTCTTAAATGCCACTTTCATTTCACTCTTCTGCTCTAAAATCCTTTCAGCATTTCTCCACTGATGTCAGGATCAAGTCTAAACTCCTTGGTCCGGCATTTAGGATCCTCAGCGTTCATTTCATAGCATATCCCCACGTATGTTTCACTCCCACCAACTCAAGCATCCTCATCTCATGCTCCCACTCACCCCTCCTCCATTCCCGGTGTGGTCTTAACCCTGCCTGCCCAGGTGCTATCTACCTGCCAGTGCTCCACAGCCTCCGAGAACATTTCGCAGATGCTTCCTCTCTGAAACCCTAAGTCGGGTTATCGTCTACTCCGCTCCTCGGCCCCAGTGTGTAACCTTGTGTTAAACCAAGTTCTCCTTGCTCCTGGTGCAGAGCTTTCTGAACCACGGTCTTCTTCTAAATGAAACTGTGGATCTCGCCTGCGTAGCTGGGATGAGCCCACTGTTCTACATAGGAGAAGAATTCTGCACTTATTTACTAATGAATTCTGTGGGCCAAAAGCCCCAATAAAAGCCCCAGGAACAAAGTTTTTAATGGGTTTCTTTCTTCTTCTTCCGGTCCAGCAGTTGTTTTGGGTGGAAAGAGCTGGGTTTCCTGCCATGGTTTAATCCAAAGCCTTTGATTCTGGATCCGTGAGGGGCTTGCAGCATCCTGCCCCATGGAGGAGGCGCTCCGTTTACTCCACCCTTGCTGCAGTCCCTAGTTTTGTTTGTTTGCTTGAACTAGGTTGATTTTCTCAGTTTACCCGGCTCGTTGTTGGACAGTTTAACGGTTGTTTTGGTGCCATTGACAAGTGTCCTATTTAGGGCTACCCACTGTGGGAAGCTGGAGTCATCTGTGCCTTTGCATTTTTGCTTTCCACAAGATGCTGCTCGGGTGATGATGCCAGAACTGTGCAAATGACTCAAACAAAGAAATGTGTTTCTCCTGTCGCAAAGAGCAGGGATACCCACCTCCTTTACTAGACGAAGCGGTAGAAGCGAAAGACAAACGGGCATCCTGAGCTCTGCCGTCCTCTGCAGATGGAAAGCCTTTCTTTGGTGCCTTCTCCCTGAGAGGGAATAGTGACCTTAAACCCACATCCTAATTAGCATTTATATTAAGTGAACTAGGGACTGGGTAGAAGGGTTGAAGACAGAAGCATGTTTGGCTCTTCAGGAGGAGTGAATAAAGGAGAGTAGTTATTTACACATTCCGCAAATAAGGATCTATTAAGTGTCAGACCCAGGGCTTGGCATTGTTACTCATACAAAAAGCACCAGAGATAAATCCAGCTCTAATGCAAACCACAGTCTGCTTTTCCAGCGCCTTGCCGCATCAAGACGTTTTCGATCTTCTTGGGATTAAGTCCAATCCTGCCGATGAAACCCAGGCTGAGTCACAGTCAGGAAACCACACAGCATGAAAGCAGACACGGGGGAAATTGAAATAAGAGATGGAGAAGGCTTAGGTCATAGCTTCCATTACCGAGTGTGGGCAAGGTGCTTCCCTGCAGTGCATTCTCTCAGACTCAGTCCTGTCTGGGTTCAAATGACTTTAATAATAGGACTTTGAACACCCTTCTAAGCTTTATCATTAAGCCAGGCATAACAATGCAAACGGCACACCATCCCAAGCAACCAAGCCTGAGCTCTCAGTGTGGCTGAGAAAAACCTGTCAGGAAGGTAGTGCCTGCGCACCTCAGGGAAAGGAACCCTGGCAGTCGTATCTCTCACATCCAGAGCACAGAAGCAGAGAGCCCTGCAGGACCCACGCCTTTGTCCAGCTCAGCCTCCCGAGGTTCAAAGAAAACTGTGGCGGATGTTTCCTGTCCACACCCCGACTCGCGTACCCCCAGTTTTGTTATTTTTAACTACTGGGCATGTGAATAGGCTTATTTCCACAAATGAGCTCCCCTGATTTTTAAGAAAACATTTTACATTATTATTTTAACTAGTATTTGCATCTACTGTCAGTAGCATAAACACAGGAAAGCCAATAGGTTCAGGATTCCAAGTTTGGTATTCCATCATGACTTCATCGTCAACTCATTGTAGGACACTATTGAATCCAATGTCTCTGAAGATATTTTATCTTTAATAAATGAACCAGCTGGGCCAGAAAATATCAGAGAAAGCTCTACAAGCAGGGTACATTTAAAGAGAGAGAGAGAAATAGAGACAGGGAAAATGTGAAAGACAGAGAAGGGATGTAAAAAAGGGAGAGAGAGAAAGACAAAAAGAGCAAGGAATAATTGATAGGCTGAAAAGAAAGGCGGGAATGAACTAGTTCCCTGGACATGTTCCCAGGAGCAAGGCCTGGAATTGAGGGCTGTGGCTTCACACATATCTGATTAAGGCACAGCCTCTGGGGTCAGAAGGCATGAGGCTGTCAGGGCCTGTCACCATAAGAAATGATGGGACATCCTCACATGGACAAAGCTCCAAAAAGGAACTTTCTTTCTTAATTGAGGTTTTTCTAATATGTCAGTTGACAGAAAGCAACTGAGAAACATTCAAACTGGTGAAAGGAAGGACGATTTCCTAAACTCCTGTTCTGTGTCACCCTGAGCCCTGAGTTCTTACCTGTCAAGTCATCTCATGCACTCACTCAAAAATGTTTACTGATCAAAGCGTGCGTACGAGGTTTGGCAACACAGAAAACAAAATAGAACCATCACCGGCCTTCCTGGAGTCTACAGTCCAGTCTACAATCTAGCATGGAGAGTGATGGTAAATATGTACAACAATAATCAATTTCATTCTCTTTTAATAAATACTACATGAAAATTAGAGTCCTTGTTTTATAGACAAAAACCTGAGTGTTGGAGGGTTCACACACCTCGTCTAGCATTTTGCGACTAGTGTTCATTACAGGCAGGCTCTGCTAACCCTGACCCCAGGCTCTTTCATACATACTCCCCTACCCCAGGAGAGAGAGGCCATCATTGAGGGAAGGAAGAAATGGAAAAATGACAAAGTTGTAATTATGGGTCATGTCATGATTGGGATTAATTGGCCCAGGTGAAGTTATTACTTGTTCATCCAAAATTTTAATTTATACTTTGGCTACTGATGTGACCCAGGGATAACTTACTGAAACAAGATTTATTACAAAAACAAACAAACGAAACACAGTACAGGGAGGACTATAGCCACAAAACAGCGGAGAAGCACGGGGGCCCCACTCGTCTTCTCTCTGAGGGAGTGAACAAAGAATGGCAAGAAGGCCAGCAGCTTCAGGCCTCCGGAGCCACCCTCAAAGGCAATTTCACTCACAACTTCATAAAACCTCCAGCCATAAATGTGTCTTTTTTTGCCAGCTCTTGGCGGGTTGCAAGTGATGCAGACATTTGTGTGAGATACACAAAGCATTTTAGCTGCTCAAAAGCTATCAGCACTTGCATGCTAGGCTTGAGCAACACAGATCCTGCGGTACTCAGGGCATCAAAGGGGATTACCCAGAAACCGATAACAGATTTTAATTTAGATGATCATGATGGGGGCTCAGGAGGAGGAGGCTGAGAAATGGACAGATTTAACTCCAGGGTGGTGAAAGAAATGAGATGAAACTGATGATAAAGATACAGTTAGAGGTCTATTTAGCCAGCCACCATGTGGTCTCTTAAACCACGGTCTCCTTTTTTTGTGCTGGGATAGGAAAACTCCCTAAAGCACGCTGGCCCATTGCCTAGGATTCTAGACTGCCAGGGAGAGTTTAATAGCTATTATTGCTCTTGGTTGCCCTACAAAGAAACAAAATGTACTTGCTAACAACTCAGACTATTGAACACGGCATATCCTGATTTCAGGTGGGGTATGAGTGCGCCCACCCCCTTGACAGGACACTTTTTGCAGTCAGTTCCCACATGTTATTTTATTCTGTCTTGGCCACTGAAATCCTCCATTGTAAACGTTTTTCTACTATTTTCCAAACCCATTACTGTCATCACTGTCCAGTCACTGGCCATCAGTCTCTTCTGCATCTATTTAATGAGGAATCACTCAGCATCTATCTACCTAGGACATCAATAATACATTTATTTATTCAGTTGTTTAACAAATATTCATTGACTGATCGCCTGTTATCTTCCAGGACCTGTGGTAGACACAGAAAATACAGCAGTCAGCCAGCTGTGGTGGCTCACACCTGTAATCCTAGCACTTTGGGAGGCTAGACAGGAGGATCGCTTGAGGCCAAGAGTTCAGGACCAGTTTGCACAACACACTGAGAGCCTATCTCTACAAAAAAAAATTTTTTTTAAATAGCCCAGCATGGTGCTGCGTGCCTGAAGGTGTGTGAATCGCTTGAGCCACAGCGGCTGAGGTAGGCAAATCACTTTAGCCAGGGAGGTTGAGGCTACAGTGAGCTGTGATGGCACCACTGCACTCCAGCCCGAATGACAGAGCCAGACCCTATCTCAAAAACAAGCAAACAAACAGAAAACACAACACTGAACCGGACGAACTTGGTCTCTTGTTGTCCTTGGGGACAGTTTCTCTTGATGCAGTGAGGCAGAGAAAGAAAAAAGAAAACAATTGTGAAAGAGCATTTACAATTATAAATAAGTAGCATCAGAAAGAAAGCACAGAATTGAAACAATGATTAATAGAGTGGGGTGGGGAAGCTGCCTCAGGTGAGATAGTCCAATAAGAGGCTTCCAGGCAGCTACGAATAGGACTCTCTACCAAGGAACCGTTGAAGCTGACTTCAACTTGAAGAGGGCACCTTTATTTATCTTTTTCAAACTTTAAATGTTACAAACACTCAACAAGCTAGGAATAGAAAGAAACGTCCTCACCCCGATAAAGGGCATGTACAAACCACCCAGGGTTAACATCATACTTACTGGGGACAGACTAAAAGCATTCCCCCTAAGATTAGGAACTGTACGAGGATGTTCACTCTTGCCACTTGCATTCAGCATAGCACAGGCAGTTAGGCAAAAAAGATAAATAAAATCCATCCAGATTGGAGAGGAAGAATTAAAGCTATCACTGTCTGCAGATGACATAATCCCATACAGAGAAGATTCCAAGGAATCCACTAAGAGAGTATTAGAACTAAGAAATACATTCAGCAAATGTACAGGGTACACAATAAATATACAAAAACAAATTATAGTTTTCTACACTAGCAGTTAACAATCCAAATGTGAAATCAAGAAAATCATTTCATTTACAACAATATCAAAAAGAGTCAAGTACTCAGGGATAATTTTAACAAAATAATTGCAAAACTTCCACTCTGAAAACTATAAAACGCTACTGAAAGTAAATTTAAAAGACCCAAGTAAATGAAAAGTCACTCTGTAACATAGATTGGAAGACTTAATACTTTTAAAATGTTAAACTTCTAAATGTATTGATTGATTCACCATGATCCTTATCTAAATCTCGATTTGCCATTTTTTTTGCAGAAATTGACAAGCTGATCCTAAAATTAATATGGAAATCAAGAAACCCACAATAGATACAATAGTTTTGAAAACTAAGAACAAACTTGGAGGCCTCACATTTCCTGATTTCAAAATGTACTAGTAGCCTACAGTAATCAAAACAGTGTGGGTTTTGACTTAAGGGCAGACATATAGACCAATGAAATAGAATAGAGTCCAGAAAAAAAACCTCACATATATAATATATGATCAATTGATTTTTGACAAGTGTGCCAAGAAAACTCAATGAGGGAAAGAATAGTTTGTTAAAAACTGATGCCAGGACAACTAGACATCCACATACAAAGGAAGGAAGTGGGATTCCTACCCCTCCCCATCCCCTCCCCACCAAAAAAAAGAAAGAAAAAAAGATCTTAAATTTGATCATGGACTTTGATATAATAGCTAAAATGAAAATAAAAAAGAAACTATTAGAAGAATATATATGGGTAAATCTTTGCAACCTTGGGCCATGAAATAACTTCTTAGATATGACAACAAAAGCACTAGTGACAAAAGAAAATCTAGATTAACTGAACTTCATCAAAATTAAAATTTTGTGCTTCAAAGGACGTTATCAAGAAAGTGAAAGAAGCTACAGAGTGGAAGAAAATATTTGCAAACAATATAGTTAATAAAGGACTAGTATCCCACATATATGAAGAACTCTTATAACTCAATAATAAGGCAAATACTCAATTTAAAAAATGGTCACAGGATCTGAATAGTCCTACCTCCAAAGATATACAAATATATATAATGGCCAATAACCACATGAAAATATGCATCACTACTCATTAGGGAAATGCAAATCAAAACCACAATGAGATACCACTTCACACCCACGAGGAAGGTTACAGTTAAAAAAGACAGGTCATAACAAGGATTGAGGAGAACTCAGAGAATTGGAACCCTCACACACTGCTGATGTGACTGTCAAATGGTGTGGCCACATTTTGAAAAACAGTTTGGCGGTTCCTATAAATTTGAAACAGAGTTATCATATGACCCACTCCTAGTCAAATACTGAATAGATACAAAAATATATGTCTACACTAAAACTTGTACATGCACGTTCATAGCAGCATTATTGATAATAGGTAAAAAAGTAAAAACAATCCACATGTCCATTAAATGATGAATGGATAAACAAAATGTAGCAGATCTACACAATGGGATATTATTTGACCATAAAAAGAAGCGGAGTATGAAACCTGCATGCTACAACACACATGAACTTTGAAAAACGATGCTAAGTGGAAGAAGTAAGTCACATAGGACCACACAGTACATGAGTCCATTGATATTCAATGTCCAAAATAGGTAAATCTGTGGGGACATTAGTAGATTGTGGTTGCCCAGGACTGAGTGTACGGGACAATGTCAAGAGTGACTGTTAATGGGTACAGAATTTCTTCATGGGGTCTTGAAAATGTTTTAGAATTAACTGTGCTTATAGTTGCACAATTCTGTCAATATACTAAACACCAATACATTTCACAATTTAAGCTTTTGAATCGTAAGTTATGTGAATCATATCTCAATCAAGCTGATTTCTTAAAATGAGGAGGAAGTAGTCAAGTAATAAGCTGGGATAACAGTAACTGAAGCCACACTACACACTACTCAAACTATGGTCCATGGACTAACAGGGTTAGCATCACTTGAGAGCTTACTAGGAATGCAAATTTTGGCCCTCACCCTAAATCTGTGGAATTGTATTCTTCATATTAATAAGATTCCCAGTTATTCATACACACATTATAATTGAGAAGCACTGGCTAAGCAGAGAGAGGATAAAGTCAAGACCCCGAAGTGGGTATGTTGGAGGGATGGAGAGAAGCCACGTGGTTTAGCATGAAGAAAATGATAAACGGCACTGAGTTAGTGGGGACAGGCAAGCATGGGACACAGGTGCAGGGCTTACAGTCTAGGGGATGAAGTTTGAATTTCACTGCAATGGAGGAAGATTAACAGGATTGAGCAAAGGAGTGACATTATCACAATTGCTGCTGTATGGACTATTAATTGAGCCAGATCAACAGTTGAAGTTGAGAGACTGGTTAGTTGTTGGGCAGAAATACATTTGTGCCTTGAACTAAGATGGCAGTAGTGGAGACGAAGAGGAAAGTTTCATTACCAGACGTATTTTGCAGGTAGAATGGACAGGACTTGCTGACAATTAAATATAGGTGGTAAGTGAAAGGAAAGCTTCAGGGATGACTCCTGGGCGTTTAGCATGAGCTCCTGAGTCAATGGTGGTTCCATTTACTGACATAGGGACAATTGATGGGGACAGATATATAGCATCACATAAAAAGGGAGCTCAATTTGGAGAATGTTAAGTTTGAGCTTTCTGAAAGGTGTCCAAGTGGAGACGTCAAGTAGACAGATGGATGTGTGAGTCTAGAACTCAGAGATGTTTGGGCTGAAGATATAAATTTGAGAGTCATTAACATAAAGATGCCACTTAAATGAGATCACCTAGGGAGAGCGTAGAGGATCCGAAGCAATTTTAAAATGCCAAAGAGGGATGTTAGTTTCACTATCTGATTGTCAAGCCAGGAAAACACTGGGAACTCTATGGGGAGTGAATATTAAGTAGAGCCAGTCTTCTGGGAACTTGGAATCGAAAGGAAGCATTGATAGAGACCGACTTTTTGAGAAGGATATTTTCGACTTATTTAATAAGTGGTAAGATACTGGTATTAACCACTCAGACCAGGCTCTGAACACTGCACCACATGGCGATGGAAACCCCCATCCTCACTCTCACAATTTAGGAGAATAGGTGAATCAAGAAAATGTTGGAGATAGGTGGGTTTAAGTTAACAGAACAACAAAGGCCATTCAGGGAATTTTGGCAGGATCTATTCACCAACCCAAATGAACTATTTCAGTATTGCAGCAACTGAGGCACCATCCTGGTACAGCCTGCCTGAGTAACAATCTGCCATCCATACAGAGACCCAAAAGATGAATTAAGTACTTTAATTAATAAAGTGGCCTAAAAAATAAACTGGAGAGAGATTTAGTTTCTTTTTAAATCTAATTCATAATTTCTACTAGTAAAAAACCTATTTGTGCCCCCAATATAACTCTTATTTCCTGTGTTTTGAACCATACGGCACGCTGTTTAGCTGCCTGTTGCTTCATTAGAGAGAACAAGGAGTATGTCTTGCTCATGATCCATATTCAGACAGTGCTTACTACAGTATTCTAGAATAAATGCAACACATGTACAGTTCTCAGTAAATGTTTGTTGAATAAATGGACACGTATATATGAGTAAATAAAGAGGAGTAAAAATGAGGCCAGAAAAGACATTCTCTCATCCCAATGAGTCAGACACAGGCCACAATTCAATTTGAGAAACTTATAGCCAGAAGAGACCTTATATATCATTAAATGCATTGGTTTTCATACTGTGCTCCAGGAATCCCCCTGGAATCAGAACTACAGGCTTCCTGGGGCTGCCTTAAAAAAAAAAAAAATGGAGAGCGAAGGGGTTTTGAGGTGGGAGGCATTTTGGTCCCCTAATCCCTCTTCAACTAGAGAAACAATTTTATCTGCTTCCAAATGAGATTTCATTAAAACAAATGATTTAATTATTTAAAAAGGGTCTTAAACAAAAATGTTTCAAACTATGATATGATGTAAATTGCTCTATTTTTGTCATTAAAACCCAAAGAGGTTCACTATTAAAATGCAGAGAGACCCAGAGAGGTCAGGTGACTCTGCCAAACTTATACAGTTAGTAGGGAAGAGACTGGGACTGTGATGGTGCTGTGCTCCATCATGCTCCTTCTGCCTCAATTCCTACACCAACTGCCGGGATGACCTCGCTGCCACCACTATCCATCTGTATGCTCCCCGAAAGACCACCAGACCAGAGAGTTGTCCAAGCCAAATGGAGGTTGAGGTTGAAAGGGCGTGGCCCACCCCTCTCAGATCTCATCCTGCCTCCTGGCCCTTACCCAACTTATAGGAGAATTTGAATACTGAGCAAGGCATGGAGAGGTGCCCATCCCAAGCTCCAAACCTGAATCTATTCAGAATCCAGCTCCGAGCTGTACTGGGCATATGATCTTCAAGCTGAGGAGATGCATTCTGCCAAGAAGCAGATGGGCAAATCAGATGATCCCTGATCCCAACTCAATTCATTATTCAGAAATAAGAACTGTTTCTCATTAGACCTCAAAAGTAACTCCTGGTTTCATATGGGAAAAAAAAGTGAATGTTTCTACAGAAGAGTAGTGACACTTAAGGCTTGGCAGGGGTTATGGGCCTCTTACACTGAGGCTTTGTTTCTTGTTGTGTCTGGACAGGCAAACCTATCTCCCATTCTGCCTTCCTGCAGCCCATAAGTACCTCCTGGCCAATGGTCATGTTCCTTTCTTGGCAGTGGACCTACTAAACGTTAGGCGGGGTATTTACATTCCCTATTATATGTTTTAAATTTCTCTGGCAGAAGAACTGTAAATGCAAGCAATAGCATGGCTGGGAGGCAGGGGGCCATAATTAAAATCCCCTTTTTGTTTTTTAAATGGCTTATTAAAATGCTTGTGAAACCTGCTGCACAAAGCAGCAGCCAAAAGCCCGTTGCTGCTAAATGGAATGAAATGGATTTTTCAAATGTCACGCTAGTATCCACTTAATAATACATTTTCCTATAGACAGGACAATAATATATATTTTAATCACTTTTCTACAGGCAAATAGACTGTACAGGAGCTGCCCTTCACTGGCACTTGGAAATTATGAATTTTTCAATAACCTTTTCTATTATTCATCCTGTGTTATTCCGTAACATTTCTGCATGAGGAATGTGCTTCCCAGACACTTTATGAATCTCTTCTATTATTTATTAAACAGCAAGGTGTCTCCCTACAACCCTCACCCCAATCCCCCAGAGAGGGCTGCTGGGAGGAGGGTCCACACATGCACAGCTACCTCCCGGTTATTAATAATTTCATATCTATAACAGAAACCGATTGAGTGAGTTCCTCCACGTGGCTCAACTTCGGCCGCTGGAGGTGAGCCGCCTCGGAGAGGTGATGTGTACTCTTTGGGATAAGGCAAGAAAAACAATCAGCCTAAGGCAGTCTCTGTTTATAACATGTGGGGCATATTGTCTGCTCCTTAACTGTCCTTGCTCCAGAAGGCAGTCACTCGCAGGGTCTAACTCTGACCAGGGAGGCAGGTTCCTGACTTGCGTTTTCTGCTACAGATCTAGGTCTGACTGGGAGAAATCCCCAACCATTCTTCATGGGTCAGCTGCAGCCTTGACTTCTCTGGGAGGCCTTTCCTGACATATTCCAGGCACATACATGTTTTCTGTGCTTCTGGGGTGCCCTGTCCCTTGCCTATCACAGCATCTGTCACACAACAATATTTCACTGTTGCAAGCCATACGAGGGAGGGGCAGGTTCTCTCCTGCTCACCAAGAGGTATTCAATAATTATCTAGAATGAATGAATGGATACATAAATAATACGGCCAATAAAATGTTCCTCTCTAAAGCAGCTGTTAATAGGGTCTAGAAGATGCTGAGATCTATGTGGCAGAACCATTTACTGCTCATCAAATATCCATGCACTCTGACAGATTCTCCCTCCGTCCCCTTGAAGTTATATAGGGTTATACAGGGCCATGTGACTAGTTCTGCTCGGGACTGGGGAGACGGGGCAGAGCACGCTCAGGGGCCAATGCATCAAAACGAGAAGAGAAGCCAGGTGTGGTAGCTCATTGGCTCGTGCCTGTAATCCCAGCACTTTGGGAGGCTGAGGTGGGTGCATCACCTGAGGTCATGAGTTCGAGACCACCCTGGCCAACATGGTGAAACCCTGTTTCTACTAAAAATACAAAAAGTAGCCAGGCTTGGTGGCACACGCCTGTAATCCCAGCTACTAGGGAGGTTGAGGCAGGAGAATCACTTGAACCAGGGAGGCGGAGGTTGAAATGAGCTGAGATTGTGCCATTGCACTCTACCTGGGTGACAAGAGCAAGACTCCATCTGAACGAACGAACGAACGAATGAACGAAAGAGAGAGAAAGAAAGAAGAAAAGGAAGAAGGAAAGAAAGAAAGAAGAAAAGGAAGGAAGGAAGGAAGGAAGGAAGGAAGGAAGGAAGGAAGGAAGGAAGGAAGGAAAGAAAGAAAGAAAGAAAGAAAGAAGAAAATGAGAAGAGAGCAGCAGTTCTCTCTGCTGCTATAGTGCTGGTGGAAGCAGGTATTCGGCTGGTGCAGTTTTTAAGGTGGCAGAGTTCCCATCAGCCTGGGACCCCAGTGACTAATGGAGGGGGGAGCTCCCTGCCCCGAGGGACCTGTGCTCCCTCTGTGCAGTGTGGGAGCAATAGACCTTTGTTTCATTAAAGCCACACAGAATCCTGACTAACAGTATCTACGTAACCAGGATAGTGTAGAAAGACAAGTGTGTAGTGAAAGAGATTTGTTGTTGTTAGCTTATTTTGTTTTGTTTATCATTTCCAAACCCTTCCACTTGGGAACATGGAAATTTACCAGAACATTACCATCTGGCACCACAACTAGAAGATAAAACAGTTCTGGAAAAGTTTCTGAAATTCTGAAAATGTGACCTAGCCTTAATATTCCCTTGAGGCATCTCTTGCAACAACGATTGTCAGGGGAATTCTCCCACCTCTGAGAAACGGTGAGTTGTGTCCCCATACACCGGTGTCTGCTCCCTTGTATCCTCCCCTTCCAGCCTGGAGAGGGCAGAGTCTGAGCTCAGTCTCCAGGGGACCCCTCGCCCTGCTCCTCCATGGAGTCTGAAGGAGCAGAACCAGCTGGACCCCAGCCTAAGGGCTAGAGACACGTGGCTCCTGCCCCTGCGGCCATGGCCGCTCAGGCTGGCCATGTTTCCAGTTTTGTGGCAGGTCTCTCTTTGGGATTTTCTAATGCGCTGTGAACTCCTGATGGTCTTTTCTGCACCCTGGGCAAAATGGACTCTGTCGAATTCTTCTGGGTGAACTTTTCCTAAAGCTAATAAGGCTTAACAAAGATAATAAAGATAACAAGGGGCTGCTTGGTGCTGGGAGATGTGCACTCCCTTGATCCACAGACCAATGGTAGGAAATGGAAGATTTTAACTGAATGTTCTCTCCATTTGCTTTTGCCTACCCCTCACTCTGGGGCACCTGAAAAGGGGTGATTTCTGTGGAGACACTGAGCACAACGCTCAGGGACAGGGCCATTGCACTCCAAGACCCCTCCTTCTCAGGGGTAAAAGTGGAGGGTGGTGCAGTGCAGTGGAAACAGGAACAGGAACTTGTGCGCCTCAGGCCTTGATATGTCCAGGTAGGATAAAAGAGGACATTGACCCAGAATGCGGAAGCTGAAGTGGACAGGGGAGATGGGAAGCTGGAATTGTGTTTCCCAGCTGGAATTTGCTGAGCGCAGCCTCTGCAGGTGCTTCCCCGCCAAGCTGGTGGGGAAAGCAGTACAAGTGGAGGCAGGGTGAGGCGGAAAGGGGAGGACGGACGGAGAGAGAGAGAGAGACAGAAGCAGACACAAAGGGGTGGAGAGAGGAAGACAGAGCCAGTGCCATAGACAGCTTGAACCTCCCACATGGCATTAAAGGGGCCCCTAAGTTTCCTAAGGGCCCAATCTGAGTGTGATGGTTAATGCCAAGTGTAAACTTGATTGGATTGAAGGATACAAATTATTGATCCTGGGCGTGTGTGTGAGGGCATTGCCAAAGGAGATTAACATTTGAGTCAGTGGGCTGGGAAAGGCAGACCCACTCTTACCTGGATGAGCTGCCAGCGAAGCTAGAATATAAGCAGGCAGAAAAATGTGAAAAGAGAGCCTGGCCTCGCCTGCCGGCCTCCATCTTTCTCCTGTGCTGGATGCTTCCTGCTCTCAAACATCGGACTCAAGTTCTTCAATTTTGGAGCTTGGCCTGGCTCTCCTTGCTCCTCTTCCTGCAGACGGCCTATTGTGGGACCTTGTGATCATGTGAGTTAATACTCAACAAACGCACACACGCATATACATATATATATGTGTGTGTGTGTGTGTGTGTTTGTGTGTGTGTGTGTGTATATATATATTCCATTAGTTCTGTCCCTCTAGAGAACCCTGACTAACACACTGAGTATCACATTAACTGGGAGAATCAGTCCGGGTTCCAGTCTCAGGAATGTCTGATGGAGTACGGGGCTGCACACAGGGACACAGGTAGAAGACCTTCGAGGGCTTGTGGAAAGGGCTGGGACCTCCGTAGTGTCCTTAGACACGCTTCCTGTTTCTGCAGATTTACCGGAACCCTAAATGAATGCTGTCCCCGCTGCCCAGCTAACTCCGCAGAAAGTAAGGCTAGAGAGGGGATGGCATGAGGAGGTCGGCGGAGGAGGAAAACCCAGATGGAGTATGTTGAGGGTCTGCAGACTATGGGCCTTGGGCCAGATTCCGCTGGCCACCTGCTTTTGTAAATGACGTTTGACTGGAGCGCAGTCACTGCCATTTGTTTACCTATGATGCCGTGATGCCAGAGTCTGGTATTTGCAGTGGAGACCTTATGATCCCCAAAGCCTAAAATATTCACTGTCTCACTCTTTACTAAATATGTTTGCTGATCCCTGGACTCTCACTTAAATAATAATCTTGAATTTGACAACAAAAGGAAGACAGACATTAGATCGAACTGAAGATACTAGAAGGCATCTAGATCAAGGTTTCCTACCATCAAGGGGAATGAAAAGTCAGGTCAACAACACTTCGGAGATTAACAGAAAGTCTCTTCCAGTGAAATATCGTGAGGTAGGTTCAGCCACAAGGGAGGTATTAGCTTCATGTTACAAACAAGAAAAACAGTGTTCCGGTCACACTGTTGGCAAATGTTGATGAGGACTCAGGGCATTCTTCCACCCTGCCATGCAGATGGTGACTGCAAAAGGACCTAGCTCCTAAACAAAGCATATCAATCAATCCAGGCATGGGCTCCCATATTTCATGTCCTATTGACAAGAACCCCTGGCTTCTTTCTACTGCTTTTTGTTCAACACGAGTAAACCATTCTCTGTCTAGCTCTGTCCCTGAATCTGCTCTGAAGTATTTAGGGTTTGCTTTTGAGCTCTCCCTGGGCTACTCTTGCCTTCCTGCACATCCCTCTAATTTTCCAAAGTCCTCAGTGGCTTCCAATAGGAGGCACAGAAGCTTGATATGCCTTCCCTGTCAACCCAAAACCTTCATCTGTACACAGCCCATCCCAGGGGTTTGTGAAGAGTCCGTTCCAGCAAATACAAGTTTCCTTTCTTTCATCTGAGGCAAGCCTTCTCCACAGTCAGCAGCTCTCTAAATATCATTTATTTATGTGTGTTTTAGAATAAGAGGGAAACACCATTGCTTGAGATGGAGATGTCATTTGCAAAATAATAGTGTCGCAGCTGATGAGAGGCGAACACCCCCCCGGAGTCAGTCCTACTAAATGACACATCTTTCTTCACTGTTTAGCTCGTGAGGATACATAAGCTGAGCACTTGCACTAATTTCAGGGTCTTTTTTCCCCTCCATGTGAACTGCTCAGCCCTCTTGAATGTACAGTCTTTATTCCTAATTGGATCTCATCAAAGCTTTCTGTCGCCTTCAGCTGGTGGAGGCGCGTGGTGATGTGGAGGGAGGCACAGACGCCAGCAGGTGATTTGCTGGTGGACCAGAGCCTGGGTTTTTGCTGTGGGCGGATGAGCCCTACACAGACCAACAAGCCTCATGCTGAGACTCAGCTACAGCCATCCCACCTCCTTCAAGTCACTGCCCTTACTCCCCAAATGGCAAAACAGCTATGATGTGGAATTCTCTGTTAATTAAAGACTCAGCTGCATTAGACACTGTCCTAAGCATTCTGCATGCATTATATGACTTAAGCCAAACAAAATACTATGAAGCAGATGGATCTTTAGACCAGTTTTATAAGTAAGAGAACAGAGCCCAGAGAGATTGAGCAAGTGGCTTAAAGACACACAGCTACTGAGTGGCTGAGTAGAGATGCGAGGACAGGTAGAGGAAGAGAGGAGAAACTACTGCAATATTTAAAGTACATAGTGACCTACTCTCCTGTCTTTCCTGTCAACTTCTCTAGGTCTCAATGCAGGTGAACCAGCCAGAGCTGGTTTCCTTCCTTCTACCTTCCTGCAAGATGTTGCAATACTTTCATCAGAAGAATTGTTACCAATATTAAATGAGTAAACTTTTAGGCATGGTGGCTCATGCCTATAATCCCAGCACTCTGGGAGGCTGAGGTGAAAGGACGGCTTGAGCCCAGCAGTTGGAGAACAGCCTGGGCAATATAGTAAGACCCCCATTTCCAAAAAATTAAAAACAAAACAAAACAAAAAACATTAGCTGAGCAAGGTGGTATGCACTGTAGTCATAGCTACTTGGGAGGCTGAGGTGGGAGAATCACTTGAGCTTGGGAGGCAGAGGTTGCAGTGAGCTGAAATCTCACCACTGCATTCCAGCCTGGGTGACAGAGTAATACCCTGTCTTGAAAAAAATTGGTAAACTTTCCTTTTATTATAAATGTAATACGAGAATGTTACATAAGATTTTGGGGAAAAGGAGCTGAAGAGAACCAACTCCTAATATACCCAACTAATGCAAGCACTCGGTACTTGGCACAGGACAGTTGTATTGATTTCAAAAAACCTACAGGACGTAGCATAAATTCTTTCTCAGATCCTCCCCAGTGCCAAATTATGATAAACGACAAATAAGTTGGATCTATTAGTGTGCATTGTTTTCCTTGAATCCAATTGTCATGAGATATATACTGAGTTTTCCTGACTTCTAACTTTGTCTAGAACAATCATTCTTATGCATTTAGAGGCAAAGAGTCTTCCATGTTCATCAGAAACAAGAGTATATAAGGCTGGTGCATAGAATTTAGCAATCTCTGGACAGCAACCTAACCAAATACTGACTCTCTGAATGCATTCATCTTAACAAATCTATGTAAAAGATCCACTAGACACCATGTAGGCACTACAGGGGGGAAATACAATGAAACACAGGCCTTGCCTTCAGAGCGCTTACAGTCTAGTAGCAGGCAGACAGACAAACAGATAATCATAAAGCAATCTGCCAAGTGCAGAAAGTGATATGCCCAGAAACCCAGACGAATATGATCCTCGTGAGGCCACAGAATGTGGTGTGAAACAAAGGAAAATACAACAAAATACAAGGGGTTTTAGAACTAGATTGAGTGAATTTTAAATCTCAGCTTTGCCCATGTACTATCAGCTGGATGACCTTTGACTAGGCACTTGGGTTCAGTTTTCGCATCTATGAAGCAGAGGTAATAATAGCTTTTACAAAGCTCTAATAGGGAACAAATGGGGTAACGTGTCATCCACTTAGAACAGTGCGTGCTATGGCAGGGGGGCGAGGCAGGGGAGCCTTTCCACTTGCCTTGTTTCAGATCCACAGGCAGAGTTGCCTTGAGCCCATGGACCCTGGTGAGGCTCAGTCCCCTGCCTGACACGATGGGTTGGGAACACCCAGCTAGCAGCCTGTCTCCAAAAGACGCAAGCACCCCACCTGCTGAGAGCTAAGCAAGGCGATGGCTCCCTCACTTGTCGAAAGACAACTGTAGCAGAGAAGGCAATTCTCCCTGTAATCTCCAGACTTCCTGAAGCAAAATCCAAACTGAAAGAGGGGACCTAGCAATTAGAGGAACTAATGGCACTGGGGAAGAGAGGTGTAGGGGTGGTCGGGGGGCTGCAGGAGGGGCAGGGCTGCTCTTTGCCTATTTCGTCTATTGAGTGGAGAGGGAGAGAATGAGAAATAAATAATAGTTTGCTTTTTGCTGGATGTTGGAGCACATTTCCTGCCAATAGTACCACTCATAAGGGCAACTGCTTGACACTTAGGCAAGAGAGTGTGCAGGGAGAACAGGACAAGATAAAATTACAAGTGACAGCATAGCCTGTGTCTGCAATTACAATGCATTGTAAACAAGGAGAATTGCAATTCCAGCTGCCAGACATGGCCGGAGATTGGCAGGGATGGGCAGCATCAGAGATGATGGTGGACTGCTCCACGTCTGCTCTGAGCCCAGCATTGTGGGGAAGCAGGGGCCAGGGAGAGGGGACTTGGGGGCTGCAGCATGGGGAGTGTGGCAGGCCAGGGCTGGCAAGAAGACCAGGCAGAGCGAGGGGGCAAGCAGTGGTGGGGAAGGAGGAAAGAGCCCTGAAAGGTCAACTTTGAACTGTGGAGTGTGTATGTGTATATGTGTATATAGTTTGGGGTGTGTGTGTGTGTGTGTGTGTGTGTGGCATGTGTGTGTGTTTGTGTTGGGAGGGTGAATAGGAGAGAGGAAATTTCAGGCTCTGGTTGCTTGGCTCTCATCACCACTGCAGGACAAAAGAAACTAGGTTTTTTTTTCTTTTTTTTTTTTTAAACCTATTATATGCCAAGCTTTGTAAGGCATTTTAAACATGTCATTTGAATGATCTGTACTGGAATCATTCAAGCACTGGCCTGTTTACTAAACAAGTGATTACTGAGCATGTGTGATTTCCAGGCCCTGGGCTAGGCTTCGTGGATCTTAGGGTAAAAGGATATAGCCGCTGCTCTTAATGAGGTAGATATTACAAAGCCATTTTGCAGATGAAGACACTGAGTCTCAGAGAGGTTAAGTTACATGCTCAAAGCTTCTCAGTTAATAGCAGCATGAGGACTCCAGTCTAGGCCTGAAGGCCCAGCATGCTCTACCACATTTTTTAGCAGAGCCCCAGTAATTCTGCCTCCCGTAGTCAGGGCCGTTCCTCTGATCCTTTGACAAATATTAAGTTAAATAGGATTAAGTGGGGTGAGTGCATAGTGGATGCCCAATAAAAATAGTTTCCTACCCCTCATCACTGACTTAACCATTGGCTTAACCTGTTATGAGGAGCATCATTATCCAACCAGAGGCCAAAGTGCTCTATTTGTGTAAGAGGAGGAAAAGAAGAGGTGACTGACTTCCAGCAGGTGAGGCTGTGGGATGAGCTTCCAACAACCCAGTAGTTCTTACCCAGAGCATAACACAAGAACTGTTTCTCTAATAAAATCAGAAACGAAGGGAGGTTTACCTTACAGCAGGAGGAATTCAGGTTAGACACAGGGAAGTGCATTTCAGCTGTGAATGAATTGCCCCCTTCCCATTCATGCTGGTGCCTGCTGCTGGGCACAGGAGCACTCTGGGCATTTTCCCAGTGGCTGTGATGAGCAGAGTGAGCCATCCATGCTCTCAAGCTTCCTCCATGTGACTGACAGAACCTATCTACCTGGTGAAAGACACACTGAAGGCAACAGAGTCGGGGTTTTCTTTATCAGTGACCCTTTCGGGGAGCAAATCTCAAGCCTTGCCTCATTTGAGCTGGGAACTATCTGGCTCAGCTCAACAGTAGACAGTCCTGTTAGGCAGGGAATCCATGCATCTCCGTCTAGGGTTGTCAGATGGGATGAATCTCAGCAGACTGGGTCCTAAACCCAGTGGGGAGGCAGGGTGTGCCCCCCTTCCATCTCCCCCAGCTCAGCTCCATGGACTGTCAGCAGCGGATAGACCAAGCAGGCCCACGGGAGACTTCATCTCTCCCCAGCAGGGCCTCCGAGCACAGCACAGCTTGTCTCTGTGGGAAGTCATTTCTTACAGATCTGGCCCCCCCAGGAGGGTCCCCCTATCCCCAGGGACCATTCAGTGCTGGCTGAGCCTTCTGGTTCTGCGATGAGTGAGTGACATGGGGAAGATGAGAGCAACGTGCAGAGAACCCTGCAGTGGGGGCTGGGAGGAGGTGAAGAATTTGAGTCTTAACAGCTGAGTTGGCAAGAAATTTCCCTAAGAAGTTGAAGCTCTGGCTGAATCAGTGCTGCTGACTCTCCCAGAATGGATGAACTGAAACGACGCCCAGGGATTTCATTTGGTTCATCCAGCCTGCTTGCTGCTCCTGTCACCTCAGGTTACCTGGAGCCCATCTCCCGGAAGTGCAGTTCTGCCTCCAGCCCACCTCACTTCAGGGCCACTGAGCACTGCCCAGATGATGACGGGGTATCCACTCGCATGCTATCCCTTTGGAGTTGTGTGGGGACCGCAAAGTTCAGTAATTAAGAGCATTGGATTTGGGGTCAGACCTAGGTTAAACCTTACGTCTGGCATTTATACAGTACAGCTTGGACAAGTCTCATAAGTTCTCTTAGGAAGCCCATTTCCTCACCTACAAGATGCAGAAAAGAGCCCTCACATCAATTGCCATGCAGATGAGTTTTGATAGTGTTTTAAAGCCCTTACACAGTGCCTGGCCATGAGTAAGCATTCAAAGAAGGAATGTTATTGTTATAATAACTTGTAAATGCTGCCAGTGCCCTGATATTGGGACATTAAGAAGCCATCCAATTGTCCCCTTGCCGTGCATGGGACACCTGGCTCAGCACTTTGCTTGGACACCAAAGTCCAGTGCACTTCCTCTCGCCCTGTCTCTGGGATCTGCTTTGTACTGTTTTCTGCTCCTGTTCTTAAACTCTAAGGTTGTTACTTTGGCCTTCCAGCATGTTGCTTGGCCCTTCTCTGGTATCAACCTGTTTGCTGTTTTTCAGTCTAATCAACACTCAGCTCTTGGACAAACCCACCTCTGGGTGCTTCAGGTATCTCTGCTCCCACCTGCTCCCCGACCATGGGAGTTGAATGATGGCACAAGCCCCCGGGGGTCATCGCTGCTGTCAGACAGTCCTGGCTCTAAAAACAGAAAGGACACAGATGACTTCTGACTGGGGAGGGGACAGAGGTTCTCCCCCTCTCCATGAGAATGAGCCTCCCAGTAGCAGCAAGGTCAGGGGCTGGGTGCAGGGGAGATTGAGCAAAATAGACTGAAAGACACATGACATTCCCAGATTATCCTGGGAGTCATTTTTCCAGCGATGGAGTGAGAACATTCCAGTTCCTCGGTGAATATCTGCATTTAGGAGGATCCTGGCATGTGGCTGGGGAAGAGCGTATCCCTTGCTTCTTTGTTGGGTTTTGGCACAGAAGAAATATTCTTTGCTACTTTCTGAAATGTACTACTTATATGGGGATCAAGCCTGCCACTCTGTATTACCTGATATAAGCCTCACGCCTCCAGCTAAGGGACACAAGGTGGGGCACAATGAGTGCCCTGGAAACTTTGCTTTCATCTCCTCAGCAGTGAGGCCAGGCAGTGGCCTGGCGTCACATGCATGTGTGCATGTGTGTATGTATGAATGCATGAACATTTTTCAACAAAGGTGATTAGGAAGGGATGGGATTGTGCCTCCCTGCCACGTATGTATCACCTTCAAACCTAGGACATGAAAGGCAGAAGATACAAAAGAACAAATAATGATTTGGGGTTAAACAAGCCAGAGAGGAGGAAAACACTTTGGTTTCATCATCATGTGTAAGGAAGAAGAGGACGGGGTTGTTTTGCCTCTGCAGAAGCTCGTGTGAGAAGCCCTGGACAGAAGTTTCCGGATGGATAATGGATGTGTAGGCAGCTTTTGATTACAGCACTAATTGAGGGGGACAATAGTGTGAAAAATCCAGAATGCTAGTGCTGGAAGGACTTTAGGAGAGTCTCCAATCCCATCATTTTATAATGAAAAATGTGCATCTCAGGGAAGAGAAGAAAGCCCTGCTTGAATTCGCGTGTATTATTAATGGTAAGATATTTACAAGAAACTGGGTCTTCTGACTTCTAGCCTCGTGCCTTCCCACTACAACCTGATCCTACACACACACACACACACACACAAACACACATTTTTCCAGGTTAACAATGGCGTTGTTTCCTGCGTAACTCCGCTGTATTAATCTCACTTAAATACTAATTTATCATGCCACCTGTCTTCTCACAGACCTTAGTGTCCACCCACAACCTACAGGACGAAGATCAACCTCTCCCCTAGTGTGCTCAGGCATGAGTCCCCTGCAGCGTGAGGCCCCACTACTCTCCCATGTAAACCCTCCGTTTCTACATTGCATGAGCCACACCTCTGTTAATGCCATTTCTGTTTCTTTCTCTCTCTTGTTCAAAACCCAAATCACAGCACACCAGCACACAGTGAGTTCTCTCAGAATCATCCAGCAGTTAACGTCTTTACCCCATTTAACAATAAGTACACATTGCCCAGAGTTAAATATTTACATGTAATGTCTTCATAAGCAGATGGGGACCCTGTCTGATGTAGTTTTCTATACTCAACTACCCTGATGCCATTCCCCATAGTAGGTTGATTATAAGTGTTAAAAATTTGTTCAGTAAAACTACAGCAGGACTAAATTATTCAAGACCTTTTCTTTTGATTGTCTGTTTTGGTTCTAGGTAGACTCAACTTACCAAGATGGCAAATCCCTCTGGCTATCATTGGTTATTGTGTCCTTGCCCTACTCACATCCAACATCTACAAAATATGCCAAAAGATAAATGTCCCCATTCCTTAATTCAAATTTGCTTCATAACCATGGCACCCTAGTATTGACTCAAACTATATTGCCAAGAAAATTTAGAGTAGTGGTCAAGAGAAAGGATTTTTGTTTCAGGCCATCTTGGAAATAATGTGACGTCACTTTCAAAATTAAGTTATACAAAGCCTGTGGCTTTGCTCTGGGGCAAGCTCTCACTGTCTCTTGGGTTGCTCACTGGGGGTAGCCGGCTGCCACGTTGTGAGGAAGCCCTGTGCAGACGCCTCCTTGGCAAGGGACCAAAACCTGCCAACAGTCATTTGAGTGAGCTTGAAGCAGATCTCTCATTGTGTCTTAACCCTTTTATTTGCTAATTGTGACTAGGAGTTAACAATAATCTCTCTGTGCCTCCGTTTCTTCATCTGTGAAATGGGGATGCTTTTAGTAACCACCTCGTATGGTGATGTAAAATTAAAGGAGACAATACATGAAAATCATTTAGAACAGTGCCTGGCACGTAGCAAGCATTCCACACATGCTTGATTATTGTTATACAGTTTTTCTATGCCCTTGGCTTACCTGATGCTCAGCTGTGGGTCACTCTTCATCAACCTCATCCTAAAGATGATGATTTGGTTTTTCTCTCCCTCACTTTGTATTCCACCAGCCCTGAACTTGTTTTGATCTCTGACCACCTCTTCTTTCATGCTGGCAACTACTGTAATTCTCTCTGTGCTGGCCCCTGTCTGACTTAATTCCTCCAATTGTTTCTGATGCACAGTCATGAAAGAATAGAGTTCTGACTGGGCACAGTGGAGCACTTAAGATACAATTCCACTCACACAGGTGTTTGTGATGACTGGTGAAATAAGCTTTACCTATATAGGATAAAATTTAAAAATATATAATATAGTATCAATATCATTCTACATTCACATTATTCATCAATTTTTCAATTAACCAGTATTTGTGAGTTCTAAGATGGGATTGTATTTAGCAATTTGAATTTGTCTGAAATGGCAAGGCAGAATAATTTGTGGTCAAGAGTATGGACTTCGAAGTAAGGCTTTTTTTTTTTTTTTTTTTTTTCCTGAGACAGAGTCTCGCTCTGTCACCCAGGCTGGAGTGCAGTGGAGCGATCTTGGCTCACTGCAAGCTCTGCCTCCCAGGTTCACGCCATTCTCTTGCCTCAGCCTCCTGAGTAGCTGGGACTATAGGCACCTGCCACCACGCCCAGCTAATTTTTTCTATTTTCAGTAGAGACGGGGTTTCACTGTGTTAACCAGGATGGTCTCGATCTCCTGACCTTGTGATCTGCCCGCCTCAGCCTCCCAAAGTTGTACAACACTGAGAAATATAATTAAACTTTCTGTGCCTTAGCTACCTTATCTGTAAAATGGAGATAATAATAGAACTTACTCTAGAGGATGAATGGGTAAATAAAATGAGATAATACAATGCAAGTCATGTGGAGTATGACTGGGTGTAGTTAGCACTGGTTAGCGTCCTTCTCTTTTCTGAGTATTTATGCTTGCCCTGTAGCCTCCCAATTGAGCATCACTTATTTTCTAAGTCAACTAAAATTAATTTGATGTAGTAGATTGTGTGATACCTCTTTCAATAGCTGAAGTTGCTCTAGGTTCAGACACGGTCAGTGTGAGATAAGTGATACAGATTGCTCTTTCCAAAGAGTTGAAAACACTTACAAAGCAGTCTCTTCGTGCTGAAGCTTGTTGTCTATTTTCTTTTTGAAAACCTACCCTCTTTTTCTTTCAAACACCTTAAGACGAGAATACAGTATTATAGAAAACCCATTGTATTAATTATCTGTTGCTGTGTAACAAAAAAGCAGCCTAAAACAACAAACTGTTATTATCTCACAGTTTCTGGGGCCAAAAATCTGGGAAGAGCTTTGCTGGGTGCCTCTGGCTCAGGGTTCCTCCTAAGGTTACAGTCAATCTGTGGGCCAGAGCTGTGGTCTCATCTAAAGTCTTGCCCGGAAGGAGGAGCAAATCTGCCTCAAGCTCAGTCGTATGACCGTTAGCAGGTTAGGGGTCTCTGCACAGGGCTTCCTCACAACATGGCAGCTGGCTCCCTGAGGTGAGTAATCCAAGAGGGAGTGAGAGAGCTTGCCCAAGAGGAAATCTATGGGCTTTTTCTAACTTCATTGTGGAAGTGGCATCCCATCACTACAGCTGGATTCTGTTTGTAAGAATAATAGAATAAGTACAGCCCATACTCAAGGAGGAGAGGATTACATGAGGCTACATAGTAAGACTTTGTCTCTACATGCCTGTGGTCCCAGCTACTTGGGAGGCTGAGATGGGAGGATTGCTTGAGCCTGGGAGGTTAAGGCTTCAATGAGCTTTGATTGCACCACTGCACTCTAGCCTGAGTGACAGAGAGAGACCCTGTCTCAAACAAAAAAAAAAAACCCAAAAAAACAGGAAAAACTAAAATATTGTTTTAAAAGGCTAACACACTCACATACACACACGAGAGATTACCTAAGAGAGTGTGTAATTTCACTGGCCTTTTAGAGACCAGTCAAAACAGGTAAGTTTCTGTGCTCAACAGTGTGTAAACACAACCCCATTTAGTTAGCAGAACTTGTGGGGGTGGAAGCCTTCAGTTAGGTTCTGGCAAATTGGTGAGAATCTGCATGGGCAGGGAGAAGAAAGGAAAGATGGTAAGGAAAAACACCAGCAAATCAACGTGGCCTGGAGCCACAGTGGGAAAAAGGAAGGGACACAAAGAGAAAATGAGCTGAAACAGAGAAGCAAAATATAGGACAAACCACACACTACAACCATTTGGGGCAGGCGAGAGTTTTACACTTCTTCTCTCTTGGTGTTTTGATGAAATGCCCTATGTAGAGGCATGAAATGAGGTAGAGAAGGGGGATGTACATTCCGTGGCCTTTCAAAATCTACTCGACTCTGGGCATCAGTGATTCTGCATCAGATGGCGCCCCGGTGAGAGTAGCCACCGTCCTCACTCACAACCGTGCTTGCTGTGTGATCACACAACGGGGTGGTGTTGGCATGGGCGCCCTCTGTGGGCAGAGAGTTCAGTCCCGCTGGGGGGTCCCCCCCACCCTCCTTTCCTGCAGGAACTAAACCCCAAAGGAGGGCCTGAGGAGTGTCTCCCATGGCGAACTTCCTCCCACCAAGCCCGGGAGGACTTGTCAATCGCAATCAGCCACCAGCGTGGGTTCCCCCAGCCAGGCCAGCTGGCAGGAAGGCTGCCAAGGCAGCAGATCTGACGAAAGAATTCTCAATCACATTTACATGTGCATGGTGCAAAAAGGGAAAGGAAGGGGGGAAAAACCCCTCCGGAATCCAAAAAGAAAGTCACTAACTAATTCACACAAAAAAAGAATCAGCCACAGATTTGTCTCAGATGTTCTCAAATTGCTGTCCTTAAAAGCTCTGCTTCCCCGTCTTCCTCCTCCTCCCATCCGTCCAATAGCCCAAAGAAAGTCTCTAATTTTGCCTTAATTTGTGCCTTGGTTGCAAGAACAAAACAGAACGTCACTGCAGTTTCCCCCCCACTGCACCCCCCTTGGCCTCTCAGCAGCTGCACTTCTTCAATGGCCTGATAGAGTCCTTTTTCCACCATCGTTCTCTATTCTATGCCAAGCGGATCCTGGCAGCACCAGGCCCAGTGCAGCACTGAGAGGGGGAGGCCCGGAGAGGGCCAGCCTACGTCTCATCAGACATCAAAGGGTCACATGGATTCCAGCTCACCCTCGGCCTCTCAGGGAACCAGAGACTGCAGGCTGCGGGCACTGAAGGGCAAAGACTGAAATGGCTCCGTCCAGGGTGACACAAGCTGTAATCTCACAAAATTGCAGATATCTTGGGCATCTTGCCAGGACCCCAGGGATAGTAACAAATTTGGGTATTTACATCATTTTTCAAATAAAAAATAAACAAATACGGCTCGTTACTTCCTCCCAATTGAATCCTTTTGGAATATCAGATGACAGATTGTTTCTCTGTTGACTACTAATGGGACCCAGGGTTTTATTCTCAGATATAGTCCTGGCTTGAACCAGAGGAGCCCTCACTTAAAATTCTCACTTCCCACACTCCAGGGAGGCTAATTTAACTCCCCTCTCATGGCCTCCGCCCCTGCCTCCACCAAGAAGGAGAGTTCTGAGGCGCTTCTAATTAATCTTCGTAAATTGCTCTGCGATCCTGGGATATAAAGGCAAAGTATTATTAGAAAATGCTGGCTGGGTTAGTAGCCGGCCATAAAAGTCGGATGCTGATCAGCTCACTTTTCACACTGCAATTATTGGGAATGGTTGCAAGTGGTTTTATGCAATGGGAACATCATAAGTCCTTAAGAAAAGCACAGGGCAGGGACTGAGAGACGCTCACTCATAGTGGGTGTCAGCAAAGAGGGCTGTCAGACAGTTAACCTCTGAGCTTTTTGCCTGTAGCAGTCCTAGTGTATTAGGATCCCAGGAAGATGCCGGCATGTCTCTCCTTTCTACCATTCATTCATAAAACATCACTTGTAGCTAAAATGGACTCAAGAGCAAGTAGTTCCCCATCTTGTTAGGCAGGAGAGAGCTTCATTCTAACAGTGTCTACCTAAAGACCCTTGGGACAGTGACTACCTGATTTAAGGAGTCCATCGATAGTGGACTCATATCCATGAAAGCACTTCTCAGGGGTTCATCTGTGGGTTTCATACAAATCCAAGAATGGAAGAAATCCATAAGAAATTTAGAATAAATACTCCTTGGTTCCTTAGCCTCAGTTTGTGATTTATTGCTAGTCCATTCACAAGGATTAAACTAAAAAGTCCTGCCTCCAAATTGTTGTGTGATGTAAGGCAGGATTCAGCCTCCCTCTCCCTTTGAGTCACCATCTGTGTTTAGTAGATATTAATCCACACCTCCTAGGATATTTGGTGGAATAACTAATTAATGTTTAAAGAATGCTCTTTGAACACAGAAAAGCACAGTGTCTGAAGGTAAGGCGCGATTACTCTTCTGAATTGCACACTTGCCAGGGTGATTTTTATGGAGGCATATGACCTTCAGAAGAAAAATACCCAATTACAGCAGTTTGTTTATTATTTCACGTTAAAACATTGTTAACACAGACATTTTCTCTTAATATTTTATGAAGAAGATATCTTAGACAGATTTAATATTTTAATATCTATTTGCCACAAGAGCTAAAGAACTAGGTAATGAAATGTGTGCAGTGCAGTATATTGGGGAGGTGGGATGGGGAAGGTACTGCTATGAGGCTACAAATTTCTCTGAAATGATTGAAAAATACAAGGTGCGGAGAGGCTGTCGTCTTTACTCTCGAGGCCCAGCAGGCTGGTATTCAGCGTAGGGACCTGAATCCAATTGGAAAAGCATGGAACATAATCTGCTCTGTTTACTGAGGACTCAGAGGCAGCTTCCCGGCGCAGTGTCCCCAGCACTGTGGAAATAGGTTAGTGACGCATTTGGACCATCAAAGAGAGCCAAGGAGACACTACCCGTGTGTGAAAAGAGGAACATCTAGAAGATCCAAGCAGCATTCAGAGCCATTGTCCTACAGAAATCCCTTCTATTTGATTTCCTGAAAACCTCAGTTAAAAGAATGTACAGGCCATGAAGCCACAGCCTGGATAGAGAGGGATGGCAGACAGAGCAGGATACCATGGGACTCACAGTGCCCAGCTCTGCTGAGATGGCATTACCCCAAATGTCAGTAAATCTCAGAAGAGGCTGGGCTTTTTTTGAGGGGGGGAAGGGGGTGTGGGGTTGTTATTTGTCTAACAGAAAAGTAATGGACGTGCGGAATGTGACATTGACAATTGAGTATTACCTTTGCTAAGTATTGAGTGTTAACTATGCATCACAAATTGTCCTAAGTGTTTTGAAGTCATCCATTGAGTTCTCTTACCAATGCAGGAGTAAATAATATTTTTTTTTCAGATGAGAAGATGGAGACTCATCTAGAGTTAAAAAAAAATTAACAAAGCAAAACAAAAATAAAAACTAATAAGTGGTAAGTCCTGGATTTAAAATGCAGGCAGTTTAACTCCAAAGCATAGTTTAACTACTAAGTTAACTTTAGCATATATTACTTAAATTTAGAAGCGCAGCAACTGCTATGGGTCTAAAAAAAGATGAAGGGATTCATTTACATACAGTTAGCTTTCCGGAAGGGGGAGGGCCCAGCTGACGAGCAGGAAGAGCTGGACTTTTTTCCCCACATTTCTCACATGCCGCTTGGTGCCAGTCGGCGTAGATTTGAGTCCATATTTTCCCTTTCAAGGCTATTCTTGATGTTCATTTAAAACAGACTTCACTAGTATAGGAAACTCCACAGAAGTGTAGCTTTGAAAGCGGCAGCCCGTTCTGCATTCTAGAGGCCGGAAGCAGAACTCGCCTGGGTAAAGCTGGCTTCCGGGGGCATGGAAGGTGGGAGTTCGGTGGATGAGGACTGGTGGGCTTCTTGATCTGCAGAGTGAAGGTTCAGAGTCCCTCTAGAAGGGGATTTTGACATCATCAGGATGGAAAAGCTCTGCAGGGTCATGGCAAAGCCTGTTTCCTTTGTGGGCAGGGCAACTTCTCTGGGGAATTAGAATGATTAGGAACGCTAGTTTGTTTCCCTTGAGAAGAGTGGGGAGAGTGAGGGGCAGTTTGGGGCCCTGGAATTGACAGGATCAGGGCACCAGCGGAGTGCGGATGTCAGGGAAAGGCTGCAAGTGCTGGGCTTCAGAAGTGAAGTAGGAAATCTCCTATTAAACAAAGTGCATGGGAGGCCATTTTGGGGGATCAGCCTCCTGCCCTGGGCCTGGGCAGAACAGACCGAAACCGGAATGAAGTTACTTGTGTTAAGTGTTCAGTAATCAAACCAAACTTTGAAATGGACCAGTTTTCCAAAAAGCAGGCAATTCTGGTCAGTCCGAGTCAGAATAACAAGGAAGTCCCCTTGTCTGAACTCCATAAAGTACCCCTTAAAAAGGGCCAATTTGCTTTTTGTTCTCTGTTTCTGCTTTCCTGAGCCCTTTTCTGCCTAGAAAGCCAACACCCTCAGCTCATAGGAACACTCATTTTATTTTACAGATCCTAGAATCAAAAGGAAAATCCAAATGGACCTTTCAACTAAATTTGTTGTAATTTTGTCATCTGACGCTATTAGACTTCCTCCTTCTCCTTGAAGCAACTCTCCTCTGTTACCGCTCAATCTTCAGTAACATCTTGTGGTCCGTGCCTCCCTGGGGACCGAGGAAAAGCACAGTATCTATACATTTGGAGAGCAAGAGGAAAATAGAGGTGGAAGGACAGTCAGGAGCCAGGAAGACTGCCAGCAACCCGCAAAGGCAGTGGACTCCGCCCACCACGGGGAAAAGAGCTCTTCTGTCTCTCTGAGTTGTAAGGAGATGCCATGGCCAAGAAGACTTGAAAAAGTTGTTTTATTTCAGAATAAAAAAAAAATACCCTCTCTGAAGATGAGTGTGGCAAACCCCATACCCCACACCCTTTTAGCAATAACCCGGGGCCCCATAATTCCCTAAAATTTTGCTGCTTCCTTCCTCCAAGCTCTTTTGTTGTCTACTGACCAAGCATAGCGCTTACTTTTGACCTTTTGGTGGCCACTGTGACTTCCCTGAGAGAGAACTTTTGCAACTTCCCCTGTGACTGTGGTTGCTGGGATCCGTGCATGACAACTACAAGAACTGAAACGCAGTGGGACAAAAAAAGATTCTTTTTTCATCTCTACAAGGAGAGCAGTCTTATGAATGGGGCAAGCATGATGCAAGGGAGTACGAAGAAATGCTAACTTACATTCCTGATTTCAGACATCAGAAAAGAAAGTCTACCGCCCACTGTCGGCTTTGAGATCGGGGGCAACCAGAAAGGTCAGTTCAATTATAGACTACTCCTTCTCAACTCCCATCCCCTCCCATTAACTCTCTCCATCTCTCAGGTAACTTTGCCAATAGGAGACAGTCCTGTGGGTTCTCAGCCCTACGGAATAGCCCTGGCCTACCCCAAATCCTGGGTGAGCCTGACCCTTTGTTCTCAATCTCTCTCCCTCAGAGATCCCATTTTCCTGTGTCTCTAGCATGATCTACAGCTGCCCTCAGAGGGCAGGGGTGGCAGGTGGGTAGGAGAGGGCCAAATCGCTGTCTGTGGCCTCACAGTACTGATGTGTAATCACAACTCAGCCATATACTGTAATGTGGCTATAAAGATCTCAGAACCACAGTATATGAGAGTTACGCCTGAAATGAAGTCCAATCTGTGATAAAGCAGCCAGCATTAATGCCACAAATATGTGACAGCGGGCAGAGAAATGACTGATTGGGGATGTTTATAAATATAGGAAGTGAGCTGCTTGTGGCGTCCAATAGAGGGGGTTAGCAAAATGAAGACAGATGGCGACCGATGAGCTCTCAGATTCCTTTATGGCTGCCAATCCACACAGATAGCCCACCGCTCAACCTCATCACGCAGCCTTCCCTGCAGGCTCTCTGGGTACATTATAGGCCGTCTCCACCTCCTGGCTCGGCAGAGAACTACAGCTTGCTTCCCAGGAATGACTGCGAAGATGGCAGAGAAAGATGTTGCTCAGGGCAGCCATTCCAAAGATGGCATTGATGCATGCCAAAATCATGGGGCTCGCTCAACTGCCTCATAGTAGTTTTTATAGAAATAGAGAATGCCATGTTGGGGGAAAGGTTTTCAACACTTCCATCTAGCCCATTCAAGCAATGTTGGAATACTCCTGGGCACATTTTCCCAGCCGTGGGAGACATGCCCTTCCCCAGGTGAAGTCCTGCATCTCTGCCATTGCATTGACTTTGGATGTAAAAGTTCTCTCCCTGGAGCTTCCATTCTCTGGTGCTTGGCAGCATAACGAGCAAGGATCAACCACTCATCCTTTAGAAGACAGCCTTGCAAATATTGCAAGAGGTCTTCTTCCCATTTATGGACATGGCCTTGGTTCCCTGACAGGGACAATACAAACTCTCTTTTGTTTGCTCACCTATTATGGGTTCCTGTAAGATTATCCTCCAGGCTGACGTGGAGCCTCTCAAATCTTTTAAAAATGGGATACAATGATTAGACAGTACTTAGGGGACTGCCTGACCGGTTTATAGTAATGCCGCACTCTTGAATATTTTGTTTCATATACTATAAAAGGGAAAGGGAAGCTCACTCTTGTAACTTGTAGGAAACTTACAATCAGCAAACACAGATAGTTTTCATTTCTGTTTTTGTTTTGTTTTGTTTTGTTTTCTCTCTGTCTTCTTTTGCCGCCCTGCTGTGACTAAGCTCTGCTTCTCCAATCTGTGAGGCTCTTCCTGGTTTCCAGCCTCTGCCCCCCATTGCTCCTCAGAGCAGGGTCCCTGTGACCCTACAGCAGTCTCCACCCTGATTTTGCCTCTGTAGTCAATCCTGATCTCAAACACAAGAGATTTAAAGAGCAGCAGCCCAACACCTCAGGCTCCCCATCAATTGTTAGCTGGACTCAGACCTTGCATTTCTTTTGATGGCTTAAATTCAGGTCCAGTTTCCTCCATGTTGTGCAGTTCTGATTCCTGGCTTTCTGTCTGTCTTCCTGTGACTATCTTGCTAAGCCTCCAGGCCTTGTGAACCTCCTGCATGGGGCATTCTGCTTGAACCTGATCAGTCTTTCTTCACAAGAAGTCATGTATCTCATTCTTCCTCCTCCATTAGGCTGTGTACTTAGTGAAAAACTGTCAAAATACTAAACATTGCATAAGCATCATGGAACTGGATCCTCATCATCACCCTATGAGGGAAGTAGTTACAAATAGAGTCCATAGATGCAGATATTGAGGTACAGAGAAGTTAAGTAACCTGCACAAGGGTACACAGCTGGGAAGTAACAAAGCCAGTTTTGAATTTCATATAGTTTGAGTTTAGAGCCTACGCCCTTAAAAGCCATACTCTCTGGCCTCATGATGAATATATTCAGAAAAAATGAACGAAAGAGTTATTTTATGTACGTAGCTCCCCTGTCTCTGTTCTCACAGGAATACTTACCCACTCTGACTCACCCCACTTCCCTGCAGCTCTGCCCTGCAGTATCCACCTTGTCCCTAAAGACACTGGCCTTTTTTCTCTATCCCAGTATCTACTGCTCAAATCTACCTGAAAGACTCTTTCAAGGAGCCTCTACTTCCTGCCGTTAGATAGATTATACCTGAATCTGACATAAGATATGATATAAACCTATATTTGAATAATTTGCTTGGGGGACCTAATTATAAACTATTGCATTTTTTTTTTCCTGTGAAATTCCATTATCTTAGATGTGGCCCATTCTGTCAGCCTGACAAGATCTTTCTGGATTCGATCACCTGATAAATTTGCTTTTCCTCCCAATTTCATGTCATGCACAAATTTGATAAGTGTCATCTCTATGTCTTCATCCAAGTTGCTGATGGAGATGTTTAATGATACAGGACACAGCCAGTGTCCTGTGTGTCCTGGCAGCCTACTGCTTGACACTGATCAGTTAGTTGTTCAGCACCTGTTAGCTATAGTTGTTCATCTACCTACTAATACACTTAATTTTACTGGTATTCAGTGTAAACTTCTTCGTCACTCCAATAAAGCTATTACGAAAGGCTTTGTAAAATGCCTTCCTAAAATACCAATTCACTACGTTTCCCTGGAGAATACTGTCAAAGTAGGAAATGAGGTTTGTCTGACATGACTTAATCTTAATAAATCTAAGACAGTAGGAAATCACTATTAATCCATACTGCACATTGTAAGAGTCTGAAGAAAATTCCACGGCTTCAGAGCATTGGTTTTGAAGCTGCATCCTGTGGAACCCTCAATTTCCTTAGAGGTGCTGCAGACACCACCACAGGGTATGAAGGAGAAACCGAGCAGGCACAACCCCAGCCACTTTCATTCCAAGAAATGCTACTATGTTATATATTATAATAATGCCCTATTTTAGATCCTTCTTGAAAAAGTGAGACACAAAATACAATTTGAAAACTACTGCTTTAGAAGAAGAAAGCAATCTGCATGTCTGGAGTTGTATTTGATTGTGCTATATTGACTTGTTCTTGGGACACTCACTTTGTTAATAAAATTGAGACACCATTATCCACATTTGCTCTGTGCCTCACAGAAGTGCTATAAGAGTTGATGGATAGCCTCAGGACAGAGCGACTAAGCCAGTCCATTATTGAAATGCACACATCTAAATGCCCCAAAGAATCCTTGTCATTTTTTTCAAGCTGTCTGCTCAGAGGATGTTTTCCCCATCCCCAAATATTTATTGATGCATCCTAGCTACAAGGTATGTTCAAACACATGATTTCTTCAACCTTCACAACAGTGCTAATGAGGGAAATGCAATTATTCCTGTTTACCATGAGGAAACTGATGCTAAAAGGAGGTTAAATAAATTGTTTGCGATCACACAGCCAGTAATCAGAAGAGCCACAATTCAAGCTGAAGTTTTATTGACCCCAAAGTCCTTGAAATGTGCCTGTATACCACATGGTATCTTTGTAGCCATGTATTGAGAGGTAATATTTTTGAGGGTTTACAATGGGCTAGGCACTGTGCTAAACATTTACAAAGATTAACTTACTTAATCTTGCAATAACCATATCATTGGTGATATTATTGCAACGCATTTTGTGGAAAAATATTAAGAAGTTTCCCAGGGTCACACAGTAAGAAACTGACAGAGCTAAGATTCAATCCAGGTAGTCAGACTCCAGAGACCTTGCCATGAACAATTACGTTATTATTTATGTCAGGGATCATCTTATTATCAGATCTGATGCAGGCAGATGCCCTTTGGCCATGCTTGGAATGGTCTTGGAAACTATTCTCATGAGCTCTCCTATGTGAATCTACCATTAGAGATTATCTTCTTCTTTTGAGTTAGGCATTTTCCTACGTTTACATAGAGGCAGTCTGCCAGTTGTTGAAAGTTTGGTGTGAACTAGAGCCTCTCCAGTGTGCCTAGTTGAGAGAACATTGAAAGAAAGAAGCAGAAATACAGGTAAGCTCTGATAATCTTGGGGGTGGAGAACAGAGCAAAAGTGTAAGACAATGGGTGAAGGCAGGTCAGGGCTGTGACCCTAAGAAGTAAGGAATGGGCAACCATAATAAGAGGAAAGTGGGTGCTAGGAAGAGCTTTAGCTTCTGTGCATTTAGCTGGACCAATTCTGGTTATTTTAAAAGAAGAGCCCTCAAATATCCACATCCTGTTGTCTCCTCTCATATTTGTTCAACTGTGCTGGAGAAGAGTTGAAAGGATGCAAACCTATGGAATATGCAGCCAATGTGAACAGAGCCATATTACTTCAGGGGTGAGCTGTTATTTATGGTCTGGGGGCTGAGTCCTTCCCTTCTCTAATTGGTAGGAGCAGAGCGGAAGGAAGGGAGCACAAATCATATTGATTCCCTTTTTCCAGCCCACCTTCTCTAGATACTGTGTCTGAGCTTGGCTTTCTGCCGACATATATATTTCTATTGCACTTTGAACACGAAAGAAGATAACAGTCCTGAATAGCATCAGACAAGGAATGAAATGAAATTTAACCCTGGTATTAGAAGATGCATCTCACGGCCGGATGCGGTGGCTCACGCCTGTAATCCCAGCACTTTGGGAGGCTGAGGTGGGTGGATCACCTGAGGTCAGGAGTTCGAGACCAGCCTGGCCAACATGGTGAAACCCTGCCTCTACTAAAAATACAAAAATTAGCTGGGTGTGGTGGCACGTACCTGTAATCCCAGCTACTTGGGAGGCTGAGGCACGAGAATCACCTGAACCAGGGAGGTGGAGGTTGCAGTGAGCGGAGATCATGCCACTGCACTCCAGCTCTGGGCAACAGAGTGAGACTCGGTCTCGGAAAAAAAAAAAAAAAAAAAGAAGAAGATGCATCTCACTTCTCCTCATTTTAAGGTATATTTGCCGCTTGAGATAATTCGCCTGGAGTCCACAGAGCACCCAGTGAGCCTGGAGAGAACAGGAGTTTCCAGGAGCCAGGCAGAGGATGTTACCTTGTTAGAGGTAAATGCCATCCAAGGGCTGGTCTACGAAAAATCATCTGCACTTCAAAGCCTTTTTGAACTGGGGAAGGATAAACCATTATTTTTATGATTTCCATTCCCTTCCTGACCATTAAACTACTTTCTTGAAGATATTCAGCTAAACAGTAGAAGGAAATTGAGTGAAAGTAGAGAGATCAGGCTGGGAATTGCGGAAAGGTAGATTCCTATTCGTTCATCTCAACTCTAAAAGTTATAGTGATCTAACAAGAAAACACCCTAATTTTGTTAACTCTGCTCTGCAGTTAGATGTGATACTTTCTATTATTTCAGTTTCCTTAGATGTCCTAATGGAAAGAGCAGTACTGAACATCTCTATATGTTGTGTACTGTCATATAAATAATATGGTATATAGTTCTTGTACTCCAGAAACATTTCAACCAGAAGAGAAATTAAAATATATACATAGGCCCAAAGACACATACTGTAAGTGTACTTTGGGAAGAAAGGTTTAATGTGATGGGGGGCTTCCTGTCACTGAAGATGCTTAAAGTGTGTCTATATAAAAGCCTATTAGTCTTACCATAACTTAACAATGTTAAACTGGTTTCCTTATTGCAGGACTTCTCAGAGCCTTTGTATGCTGAAGTTCACTGTGACTCTTTCAGAGGAGGGTACGTATCCAGCAATTTCCTAAACTGGTGAATTATGGAGTCTTTATCCCCATTTTATTAAAGAGTCATCCAAAGGGACTGGTTTTCTGAGAAAATTTTTGAGAATTCCTGCTGAATAGGAGATTATTGCACTAAACATAGATTGGATGCTGTCTAAAGTCTCTTCCAAGCCTGAGAGAGCTCAGACCACAGCCAAGTAGGGGGCTTATTGGAGAGGAGCTAATCAGGAGGATTGCTGCTCTTCCAATAGCCCCAAAGGCCCCCTCAGCCAGGCATAGGTCCTCCCAGAGGCAGCAGCGGGGAGGGGGGAGGGAGCAGCACCAGGCATAGGTCCTCCCAGAGGCAACAGCGGGGACTGGGGAGGGAGCAGCTCCCCTCGATGCCAAGGAACTCTGAGGCTGCTTTCCATTCAAAGCCTGGGGAGACAACTGACTTCCCAGGAGGAATAATATTGCTTCCTTTACAAAGCGTAGGCCACGCCTCTTCCTTCCACTGTGATGTTCTCCTAACTTCTCTTTTTCCTTCACCCAGGGAACTCTGGGACTGGCATTGACTGTAGATCACTGGACGGGATCCAAGCCATCCCTAAGTGAATGTAAAGGTGCATGTGTAGACACGCACACTCATGCACACACACACACTCATGCACACACACACTCATGCGCGCACACACTCATGCACACACACACTCATGCACACACTCATGTGCACACACACTCATGCGCACACACATGCACACACACACTCAAGCACACACTCATGCACACATACACTCATGTGCACACACACTCATACGCACACACATGCACACACACACTCTAGTTTGCATTTCTTGGGTGTGTCAGTGTGGCCCAGTGGGGATACCTTAGGCTTGGGACTCTCAAAGCCCCTCACACACCGCATAACCTGGGACAAGTCACATCACTATCATCTGGGTCTCAATTTATGCATCTCTAAACTACAGTATGAACAACGCCTTTTTCCTAGATGTTGAAAGAATTAAAGGGAGTGGGGCACCTGAGGGGGCTTTGAGAATAGGGTTTGTAGACACTCAGTGCAGCTTTTAGCTAATGGGTCACTGACTGGACTGGGGAGTACAGTGACATTTCCTAAATTGCAGCCACCCCTGAATGGTTCACTATAACTATGAAGCATAAAGTTGGCATTTAAAGATTATTTGGATTTCCGAAGGCCGAGCCAGACTTGACTCTCTAAGCACGTCAGAGCTGCGGTGCATCAACCCTCCCCAGATACCACACTGGGCGTCTAGCTCCCACACCCACACAGCCGAAGTCCTCCCCAACACTCACGTGCCGAAGCCACGAGAGGGAACAGAGCAATTTGCTTTAAAAATAAGGAGAAGAACCTGCAGGCCTTTATCCCCTAAGCTAGCATGAGGCTGCTCTGGCTCGTGTGACGAGGCTGTGTCTGGTGAGCAAAAGGAGAGGCCCCTGGAGATTTCAGTGCCTACAGGTGGACAGTGCTCCAGCCCCTTAGAAGAAATCTACATGGGGACAGCACATTCTGGTCACCAGTACTCGAGAGATGACTGAGTAGCCTGCCTCAGGTCCTCACTCTTTAAGAGAAACGGCCCACCCTTTCCATAGAGAGACAGTACAGGGTACGACTCTAATTTGGGAAAGATTTGGGAGCAGAAAAATGTCAGCTGGATAGAAGGCACTTGTTAATGAAAATAATCTCTATTTATTTTTCTTCCAGCTTCTCCCTGGCAATCATAGGAGAAGGAACTCTTTCAGAAGACGGGGCCTTGGAGGAGTGGAATGTGCCTGGGAGAGGTGGTCACCTACCTGGTAAGACTTTGAGAGAGAGTAGAAATTCTGTTTCTACCCAACACTGGGAGAAAACTGAAGTTACTTTCAATTGAACTGAATTGTCTCCTGCTGGTTGGGAGTCCCTGCCTTCGTTTTCTTGCCATTTGAAAATATCACATAGGCTAGTTTATGTTGGTTTTCTACTGTGAGGCACTTTATGCAAGACTTTTCATCTGTTCCTTTCTACAGTATTGAAAAACAGAAATCTTGCAAATGAGCAAACTGTGGCTTAGGGACACAGTGATAAATAAGCAAAGCCAAAATGTAAACCCCAGTCTTCCCTGTTCCAAAGCCAGGCTTCTGGGTCTAATTTTCCTTCTAGGAATGACAGAAGAGGACATGGGCTCCAGGCAGCAGGTCAAACTTTACCAGTAGCTCCCAAACCCTCTCCAGCACATGCTCCTGGGCTTCGGCTGCTACTGCTTCTTGTTTAGGAATTCTCCAGGGCCATGTCAAGAGGAGGGAGTGCGGAGTCAGTGGTGTTCTCCTGCTCAGCTCCACTGAGATCTTTACGGGGTCCCAAGCCTCCTCTCCAGCCCCTTATGCTGGCCCTGGAAGCTGTGGGGAAATGGAGAGCAGACAGACAAGAAGTGATGGCCATGGGGTCCGAGCTCTCCTTGCCAGGTTGCTGAGTGTGTGCCAGGAACCCATTCTCATTCCACCTGCACCCGGGAACATTCTCCTTCATCAGCAGAAGAGTTGCATATCTTGAAAAACTGAAGTTTTCATCTCCTTTTGATTGGGCGCTACAGCAGCTTAAAAAGCTTCTGCCTGAAAGTGCGAATCGCGCCACACCTTAATAGCCTCTTTTCTAGGGCGACGTGGGCTTTTTAAGCTCCCGGAGCCTCTGTGGGGATGTCTGAGCTGCTCGCGTTGTTTGTCTGGCGTGCATTTCTATTCAGGGAGCCGTCTCTGCAAAGTCTTTCATTGCGCGCACAGTCATCCAAGGGAAAGAGAGACATGCTCTACATGAGCATTAGTGGCAGTTGAAATTTGTCACACCAAAGATCAAAAGGCACAGCCAGGTAAAGCAAGACAAAGGGAAGGAAGCAGGGGTGGGAAAATGGTAACATCCAGCCTGGATGGGAAGGTTGGGACAGGAGTCACGGATGGTCCAGTTTTGGTTCTTTTAATTCTGGAGAAAAATAACGTCTAAGAGTGTCCTTAGGGGGCAAACGTCTTCAATTGTTCTGTGTATCAGAAGGATCCTGGGTTCTGGGATGGGAATCTTGGCACAGATCACTGTGACCTTTTAGCCAGGCTCCCCTTGTACATCAGGGCACCTTTGATGGTCTGACCCCGTGGCCTCCCTAGGAAGTGCAGGGGCCAGTGGCATCCTTTCTGAAAGAGAAAGGCTGCCCTGCATTGCCTATGTCCTTCTCTGCATGCCAGAGGGCACCCGGCTGCACACTGACCCGCCAGTCAGAGCACCGTGGGTTTGACCTGATGTGTGTGTTTCTGTGCATTTCAATGGGAGTTTATGAAATATCTGGGTATTGGTCAAACTTCTTTTAAATTGACCCAACCAGGGTCTCAGATTGCTGTTGTTGTTGTTTTAAATTGTTCGCCTAGCCCACTGTACCCTGCCCAAGACAGAAAGCTGATATCTGGGAAGACAGATTTCACTTTTTTTCATATGTGCTCTCTTCCTCCCAAAGCCCATATTACCAAAAAGGAGTCTCTGCGCTGAGGCACATTTGTGACCTAGTTCTGAAAGGACGAGTCCTGTATTGCCTTAATTAAATAGTACAGGATTCAGATTGCAGCCTTCTGTGCTGTGGGATCTGTTTCAGAGAAGGGAATCCGAAATCTCTTTTGTCTTTTTACACCGTACTCTTTAACAAAGAGCAGAAGCAGAAGGACAGAATTGTCTCCCTAAACACAACGTTTTTCCAGCCCAGTATTCTCTTTTGACTGTGGTACCAAGAGGCAGCATGTGAGAGGGCACAGTTATTTTTAAATATTTTGGTTTCCCCCAACAACTAATAACGGAGCTTTCCTTCCAGAATTGCACCTTGGCTGGCCTGTCATACCAAGAGCTTGCCTGGGAGCTGGGGTGGGAGCTGGCGCTGTTTCCAGTTCTATGACCTTGGGCAAGATGCTCAAACTTTCTGGGAAGCTCAGTTTTCTCCTGGGTAAATTAACACAGGCATCATACCTACTCTACAGGATTTGGGGGATTGGTGTTAATATATGTAAATCACCAAGTCTAGTGCTTGGAGCCACTGCAATGTCACTTTGTCAGAGTCTTTCAGACCCAGTGAGCGGCTCCTGCCAAGCCACTAACTCCACTTCCCCTCCCCAACTCCAGTGTCTATAAAAAACATGGTTAGTTAGTTACCTAGTAGTTAATACTTCCTAAGCACCTCATCGTTCGAAGCACTTCTCACAGCAACCCCATGAGGAACCACTACGATCCCCATTTCAAATCAACAATTGGAGGCACAGAGCAGCTAAGTGACGTGCCCGAGGCCGCACAGCAGAACTGGGATCCAGCACATCTGGTTGGAAAGCCATTGCTCCTAACCACCTCTCTGCACCGCTGCGCTGCCTTAGTCAGTTCGACCGTGGCTGTCTTCTCTGCCACCGTGTTCCCTCTGGAGAGCCAGGGGTGTATCATTCTTGTTCCTTTCTGAGTCTGCAGTGCAGTGCCTAGTATGTAATAGGCAATTCTGTTTACTGAATAATGTTTATTATGTATTTATTTATTTATTTTTGAGACAGAGTCTCCCTGTCGCCAGGCCCATCTCGGCTCGCTGCGAGCCCCGCCCCCCGGGTTCAAGGGTTCTCCTGCCTCAGGCTCCTGAATAGCTGGGACGACAGGCGCCTGCCACCACGCCCGGCTAATTTTTGTATTTTTATTAGAGATGGGGTTTCACCATGTTGGCCAAGATGGTCTGGATCTCTTGACCTCGTGATCCACCCACCTTGGCCTCCCGAAGTGCTGGGAGTACAGGCGTGAGCCACCGCGCCTGGCCTTGTTTTTAGATTATTATTTTAGCCTGCCCTGTTTCCTACGGGTAAACACTCCACAAATTTGTGATCTATGAAGTCACTCCTTTTCATTTGTTCTAAAGGCATCTCTTTCAAGGTTCGTTTATTGCTTCTAGGTTTTAGACAATTTTAGGATTTGTGAACCAATTCTAGATCACAGCCAGAACCAAGGAATGGAGAATGTTGCTGGAACGTGGCCGAGGAGTATTACTAGAGGATGGCTAGAGCTTTACAAAGTGAAATCAAAGGACCACCCACTTCAGAATTTCTGGGAGGCCTTACAAATAATGCTGATTCCCATGAACTGAATGAAGGCCTCTGAGGCTGAGGTCCAAGAATCTGCCTCCTCTCCCTCTCCCTCTTCTCCTTCCTCTCCTTCTCCCTCTCCCTCTCCTCCTTTCCTCCCTTCCTCGAGTCTTGCTCTGTCACCCAGGCTGGAGTACAGTGGTGCGATCTCTGCTCACTGCAAGCTCCGCCTTCCTGGCTCACACCATTCTCCTGCCTCAGCCTCCCCAGTAGCTGGGACTACAGGCGCCCACCACCACGCCTGGCTAATTTTTTGTATTTTTAGTACAGACGGGGTTTCACTGCGTTAACCAGGATGGTCCTGATCTCCTGGCCTCATGCTCCACCCACCTTGGCCTCCCAAAGACAATCTGTCTTTTCAATAAGCTTCGAGTGAGTCTGTGCAGTTTTCAGTGACGGAAGCACAGACTTAGAAGTCTGAAGAGCAAAGATCAGAGGAAAAGGAAGACTGATACAGACAGAATAAATGATATCTGGGAAGAATTCAGGAATTAAAAGAAAAAGACAAGCTCCTAGGAGCCTCCCAGAGTGGGGACCACAGGCCAGAGCAGAATCTCAGCCCATTCTAAAGAGCCATTTCTGAGGCTGGAAAGAGCATCCAGCTGGAGTCAAGAGGGTCCAGGTCTTTCTTAGGCCTAGAAAAGTGAGATAGAGGCGGACATGGTGGCTTATGCCTATTATCCCAGAGCTTTGGGAAGCTGTGGTGGGAGAATTACTTGAGGCCAAGAGTTTGAGACCAGCTTGGACAACGTAGCAAGACCCATGTCTACAAAACAACTTTTTAAAAGTTAGCCAGGCATAGTGGTGGGCACCTGTAGTCCCAGCTGTCAGGTGGCTGAGGAGGGAAGATTGGTTGAGTCCAGGAGTTTGAGAATGCAGTGAGCTGTGATCACCCTACTATAGTCCAGCCTGGGCAAGAGTAAAGCCCTGTCTCAAAAAAAAAAAAAAAAAAAAAAAAAAAAAAAACCGGAGAGAAGGAAAAAAGAAAAGATAGAGAAAAACCTGAGTGTATAAATAGGAATAAAAAATGTCATTAAAAGACTTATGAAATGTTCAGGATAGGTAAATTTATAGAGACAGAAAGCAGATTAGAGGCCGGGCACGGTGGTTCATGTCTGCAAACCCAGCACTTTGGGAGGCCAAGGCGAGTGGATCAACTGAAGTCAGGTGTTCAAGACCAGCCTGGCCAACATGGTGAAGCCCCATCTCTACTAAAACACACAAAAATTAGCCAGGCATAGTGGTGGGCACCTGTAATCTCAGCTATTCGGCAGGCTGAAGCAGGAGAATCACTTGAACCTGGGAGTCAGAGGTTGCAGTGAGCCAAGATCATGCCATTGCACTCCAGCCTGGGTAACAAGAGCAAAACTCTGTCTCAAAAAAACAAAACAAAACAAAACAAAAAAAAACAAACAAAAAACCCCCCAAAAACCAAAAAACAAACCCAGCAACAATAAAAGGAAAGCAGATTAGGGGTTGCCTAGGACTGGAGCAATGGGCAATGGTAGGATTCAGGAGTAGATGCCTAAGGGATTCAAGGTTTCTTTTTGGAATGATGAAAACGTTCTAAAGTTGATTGCAGTAATGGATGCAAAATTCTATGGATATACTAAAAGCCAAATGTGTGGATACTTCAAACAGGTGAATGATATGTTACGGAATTGTATCTCTGTAAAGCTGTTGAAAAAGAGAGAGCATCTGGGAGCTATTAAGTATACCGCTGGAACAAGTTCAGTAATGTGAACTGATATATTTGTAATCCTCCCCAACATTACTAAGGTCCCTCATATTCCAAGTAGCAAGGCTGACTTTGAATGCGTGCTGGTGCTCCATACTCAACTGGCCGTGGTGGAATGAGGAACCATCAGAGAGGTGAGTGGACCTAGGCTGTGGATTCTAGGCGCAGTATGTGCAGAAGAAGTGTCCTCCTGCCATGTTGGATTGCCTCAGTGGTGGTGTTGAAAGACTCCCATGAGAAGTGTGGGTGCAGCCTGTGTTGGGGGAAGACTACCCTCTTTTCACATCAGACCAATCAAAACTACACAAAGGTCTCTAGATGGACAGTTGCTATTATGTCATATGAGACTAGGAGAATTTCTCCCTCTTCTTTTCTGGGCTACAGTCTAACTTCTGGCATTTGCCATGTGACTTTGGGCAAAGAGCTTAGATTCTCTAAGCCTTAGTTTCCCCACTTGTAAAATGACGATACCATATCAAGTGAAGAGTAACAGGTCAGTGAGCTTTCTCTGTAGAAAGGATCTAATATTCACTGTCGTGCAAGAGGACTGTGAAGATTTAATGAGGTCTAGTCCAGGACTGAGCCTGGTATGTGGTCAGTGCTCTAGAGATACCGGCCACTTTTGCCACATCTTTTTTGTTTGCTGTTTATGATTGGAGGATAGTTCATTTGTGAATAATCCATAATAATTTAGGCAAATTGAACTTACTTTCCTTACCACTGAAACAGAGAGAATTTTCCTCCTACGACTGTTGAGAGGATTCTGTGACTTACTATATGCAAAACATGTAAGACTCTGCTCTCAGCTGATGATGTGGTTTCAGTAGTGTTTGCTATGCTGTAGTAGTAATAATGATGATGCCATCATTACTGTTTATGAATTTATTTATTCAGCAAGTAATTACTGGGCACATATCATGTGCTATGATTGCACCTCTGTCACTACAAATGTCTGTAAGAATTTGGGTCCCTGGGAACGCAGGTGATGTTCCATCTCTCCCATCTGTTCTGCCTTCGCTGGCGCCATCTTCTCATTTTGATGGGCAAGTGGAATGGATTCAAGTAGCATCTTTGTGAAATAATTTGGGGAAGAAACATGCATGACTCTAACATTTACACAACTGAGCTGATGCAGGCTCATACTTTCATTTAGAAATTATCACTATTTATTAAAATGGAGAGGAGATTTTTTTAATGTTTGTGGTAAACTGTATTCCTCATGAAATGGAAGAGTTAATAGGATGGGCCCTGAGCAGCTTCCAATAGGAGATGTCTTTTAGGCTTTCCAGGTCAGAGCTTTCCCAGGTGTGTCTGGCCAGACTCTAGGTTTTTGGGTTTTTTTTTTTTCCCAGACAGAGTCTCACTCTATTGCTCAGGCTGGAGTGCAGTGGTGCATTCTTGGCTCATTGCCAACCTCTGCCTCCCAGGTTCAAGCGATTCTCCTGCCTCAGCCTCCCAAGTAGCCGGGATCACAGGCATGTGCCACCACACCCGGCTACTTTTTGTATTTTTGGTAGAGAAGGGGCCCCGACATGTTGGCCAGGCTGGTCTCAAACTTCTGACCTCAGGGGATCCACCTTGACCTCCCTAACTGCTGGGAATACATGCGTGAGCCACCGTGCCCAGCCTCTAGGTTTTCTTAGGTTTCCCCCCAAGCATCTCCCAGCCCCTCTCTTCCCCAGTCCACCACAGGGTCTCTCTGGTGATGAGGAAATGATATGCTCCTTAGGTGAAATAGAACGGGAGCTTCCAAACCTGCCCATCTCCCCAGCTTACACCCATCCCCACAAGCTACACCCCCACATCCTAACTCTGACTACCTTGAGGGTCAAATTTCAGCTGAGAGATTTTTCCAAGACTAAAATGTGTGGCTTCTCTGAGGAACTGCTTTCACTTCTAAAGCCTCTTCTGTTCAAGGTAGTACCTAGCAGGACTTCTAATCACAGGCAATTGATATTCTACTGAGCATCTTTGGAAAATAATCTGCAAACAAGAGGCTGCAGGCTATAAAAGTCTCTGTCTCTTTCTCACTCCCTCTTCCCCCTCTCTCTTTTTCAGAACAAGGCTTACAGCTTAATAAAAACACAACCCAAGCGGACGCAGGAAACCTTAGCACTTTGCCCAACAATATTATCCTTTTAAGAGTTTTATTAATCGGTTTAAAGTTGTGCCGCATTTGGTTAAGAGGTGCAAGGTGCCTTCCCCTGCTGACAAGACTGTCCTTGCATTTCAGGAGTTGGCACGGTTGGCTCAATTAACAGAATGGCTGGGAAAAGAGGGTCAGCCTTGGAAGGCTCGAGACTCACACTGTGTGGATGATGAGTTGAGCAGCAATTTGGCTCTACCTGCTGCATGCCCCTTGTATCTAGCACACGTGTGCACACACACAGATACACACACATGCACACACACGCACATCCAGACACACACACACACGCACCAGTGGCAGGCACAGGGAGACTCCCTCCTGGAGAAAGCAGCATAAAGGTAGCATAAAGGAGTTCCTGAGTTGTTTTTATCTCCTTGTAAAGGAATTTGTACATTCTGCAAGGGAGACTTACTAGCTAGCAAGAACAGACAAATGCATCTGTCAATTTAGCAGCATCATTTGAGCTCAATCAGTGTGGCACTGGAGGAATCCCCTAAATGTTTAATTTCTTCTAGCACCGTAAGCGCTGTGATAGGTCTTATCAGGATTATATTGACTACACAAAATGAGACCTGGTGTGGGGCAGTTTTCTTGAAGGGAGAGACATTAAGAGCACACGCCAGGAGTCCATTTAACAGGTTTCTAATAATATCATCTCATATTGACATCACATTTTCATTCCTAACCACTTCAGGCTTGAGGTGCACAAAGGTTACTCATCCTCTTCTGAAACCCAGTGTTTTCTAGTTTGGGACTGATAGGACTTAAGGTCGGACAGAAATAGGACTTCCTGACTATGTAGATGGGTCTGCATAAGGACCATGATTCTCCCTTGAGAACGCTAGGCAAAAGATAAGCAACTGAATTTCATGGTTGTGCTGAGGACACGGGAGCTCTAGATGATTCCAGTGAAGTGCACCGGGTCAGGGTGGCCAGAAGTCACGGGGCAGAGTCGCCACAGGATCTCAGGGCCCTTTACAGATTTCTCAGACATCTTTCTAGCACAACTGCAAAATGACTCAAATGTATGATTAATTTTTGCTCTAAAAATGGAGAACATAAAGGCACTTACTTGCTCACTCAATTATGCATCTGATATTTATTGAGTACCATATAAAGTCCAGACACTGCTCTCGCAGTGCCCTGCGGCTGGAAGGGGAAAGAGCCATGACAACAAAGATGTTCAGCCCAGCATGGAGAATGCCAACAACCGAGCCGTGTACAAGGTGGGGTGACAGCGCGAGAACAGAACCAACCCCGCTCTCACCGCCTGGGAGGCAGCAGGGAGGCAGGAGAAGACCTGGAAACCTCATGAGAAGACGCTCCACCTGGGCCAACAATATTGGTTGGATTTTTCTGGACAGAAAGAAGAGTTCATGCCGTGCCAGGCAGAGAGACAAGCGTGGATACGGGCACAGAGAATGAGAAACCAAGTGTTCAGGAAGCTACTGGTGTTTGGTTGAGGCTGGAGGTTGACAGAGAGGCAGGAGGTCCCTGGCGAGGAGGTGAGGGGTCAGCTGCAGGAAGGGGGCTGTTCCCTGTGTTTACAGGGGACAGTGTTGGGGTGAGCAGATCCCCAACATGCAGCACCAGGGTGTCTGCAGCTCCCTCAGAAGTGCTGTCCTTCTCATGCGGGGGGTACCGCGAGCATCTGAGATGTGAGAAGGTCCAAAGAAGGAGTATGTCGTCCTGGGCCATACCCCATGGCAGTATAGGTGACAGGTATTAGAAACACAGCAAGGGAAAGGGTTCTGTGGCCTGGGCAGTGCACACATGGGCAGACCTAGAGGAAGCAAAGGGCTTCACTTACAGAAGGGGTGTGTGTGTGTGTGTGTGCGCACACGTGAGCACATGTCTGAGCATGTGTGTTGTAAGAACATTCTTTGAAGGGAGTAATTTCTGAAGAAGGCTCAAAGAGGAAAATGAATATTAAAGTCACAATTGTTAAGCAGCTAGATCTCATGGTACGTGTTCTTGCCATAAGAAATTAAAATTTAAAATAAAAGACGTAAAACGAATGGACATGAAGAAACTCTTGGAGGTGATGGATATATTTGTTACCTTGATGGCAGTGATGATAACCTGAGTATACACGTATGTCCAGACTCACCATGTTGTATACAATAATTGTGTGCCATTTTTGTATATCAACAATACCTCAAAAAAGCTGGAAAAATTTAAAAAATGGAACAAAAAGAGACACTAAAGGGCTCTCTCTCTCTCCTGCCCACCCTCTCCCTCTACTATGTGAGTACACAGTGGGAAGGTGGCTGTCTGCAAGCCAGGAAGAGTCCTCACCAAAACCAGACCATGCTGGCCTTCTGATCTCAGACTTCCAGCCTGCAGAATTATGAGAAATAATTTTCCTTTGTTTAAAAATAAACAAACAAATAAATAAGGTGGCATAAATAAATAGGGTGGCATAGGGACTATCTGCACCAGGATGAAAGCAAGAGGGAGTGAAAAGGACCTCTTGGTTAGTCAGTTCCTCCCTTAGTAAAATGGAGTAGATACTAATTCCAAAAGAACATGCAGGAATCAAGGGGCATAAACCATTGGCAGAGAAAGCCTTGCACAAAATATCTGCTTCTGCGGCTGAAGCTGATAAGCAATTACCGTGTTCCTAGTGAAGCAAAGACTAATTTTACTTTCCTGGTGGCCTCAGGTTGCAGGACCAAGGCAATGTCTGGGGAGCAGAGTCAGATCTCTCTTTGGCGATGCAGCCACATAAGCACTTGCAGGCTGTTCTAGAAACAGCAAAGGAACAGTAGAGACGATTTGCTCTAGGGGCCATTGTGAACCTAGCATAGAGAGCCAGGCCATTCGTTAAGCCTCATGGACAGAAAACCAAAAAGAAGAAAATGACCACCAATGCCTTGCACTATCTTTATCACCATAAAAAGCACAGGCCATCGTCTTGGGGAAGGGGGTTCATTTGACACAGTAAATTAGTTTGAAACTTTTAATAGAGAGGGTGCCTAGTTATTTGAAATCAATCCAAGGGTATTGTATTAAGTCTTGTTTCTTAAAAATATGTGGTATATGGTTTCTGTGCTGATCCAAAAAAAAAAAAAAAAGTGCCTGGAGCTGTCATAGGAGAAAGAGAAAGCAAGTTCAGCTAAGGTCTGGCCCTGGCCCGCCCAGGCTAACACCTACCACCTGGTGGGAAGAAAGTGAAGAAAGGGGAGCGGGGAGGAGCCTTGTAGAGAAGATACCCAGGGAAGACAGTAAAATGGGAAGATTTTTCTTGCAATCTTCCCCAGAGAGGGGCTGCTAGAACTTACATTTAGAGAGTGCTGTCCTTGACAAATGGTAATTTTTTTCCCCACTACCCGATAAATTACTTGGAGTTAAAATTAATATTTTCCTTCAGAAAAGAAATAATCATTACCCTCAGAAGCAAAATTGGAGCTAAGGCTCCAGTGATATAATAATAATAATTTGCACTTGGGTGGATTCTTTCCGGCAAAGGTCTAGGAAGCTTTGCCAAACATTAATTAATTAAGCCTCGCAGGTTCCCCCAGGAGGCAGGTAGCTATTATCTCAGCTTTCCAGATGTGGAAACTGAGTCTCAAGGAGGTGAAAGTGATTTGCCCAAGGTCACTCTGGGAATGAGAAGTGGGACAGAGATGGAAATGACAGAGCCTGCCCCATGCCCAGAGTCAGAGAAGCTTTCTGCATCTTTTTCCGCTGGGGCCATGGAGGGCCTAGGTCTGCAGACCTCATGCATATGCAGGACTCAGAGAATTCCAGTCCACTAAGCACGGTTAAAGGGGCAGGAAATGGGTCCCCAAACTATTTTCATTTGCAAGGTTTGGGCTGTTTGTCACCAGGTAGAGCTCTGCTAAAATTTGGAAACAAACAGGAAGTGGTTAGGAAAGACATAATTACAAAATGCTCCAGAAAGAAAGCACCTGTACCACCGCTGGGATTACTTATGCATATCTAACCTCTATGTTAGCCTTCTGCAGAGTCTACATTTAAGAAACACGAAGGAAAAGTAGGGAAAGTGAATTTTTGACAGGGGAAGAGCGACTTCAAAGAGGTCTCCTGTGTGCGGGCTACATCTCCTGGCTTCATCCATCATGACACGCCCTGGGCTCTGCTGGGCCTCCTTGGGAATTTGGTGGGGAAGGCTGTTTTCAGGAACCCAGGGCCTCTCCCCTCCACGCCTGGCTTAGCAACTGACAAATACCATCAGTGAATTCCCCGCCCTCTCCCCACCTTCCCGTCTTGGGTGCTGCTGACATATTTTGATATTTCCTCATGAGATTATACTTCACATAATGAATTTGATTCTTCAATTCTTCCTCTCTCTCTCCCTCACAAGTCTGTAGCTTCTAGAGTTTATCTGCTGCAAGATGAATCGCCCAGAGACTCTGGGAGCATCTTTCTTTACACTTCACCTCCCCCACTGCGGATGAGAAATAGACTTTTCCCTCATCCATCATAAGTCAGCGTGACAGGGCTGTCGGTCCCCAGGCCTGCCTTGCTGCATCCTCCTCTCTGCCCTGCCGCAGCGCGTGGCCTGAGTCCCGGCACCACTTGGGACCCTTACAAAACACTTTGAACTGCAGTAGAACCAGACCAAAAGATCCTAAAAAATATAAAAGAGTAATAACAGGGAGAAAAATGACTTAAAAATAAAATGAGAGAGTGGTTTCCAAATTTCTTTATTCAGTGGCCTCCTCTCTCTTTAAATAGGACATTGTGAAATTCTAATAAATCCAGTCTTTTTCTTGACATGTTATCAATCTTCCAACATCCCTAGAGGGTAAAGGGTGAGTCTTGTTTGCCTGATTTCACAGGTGAGACAAAAGGAGGTGAAGAAGGATGATGATGAAGGCTGAAGGAAGGAGGCTTTCTCGGGCCAGGAAGGGAAAGTGGGGGGCAACGCGGTAGTGGTGTCTCTGTGCGGTGGGAATAGCAGACTAGCTGGGATTCTGACAAATTGTTCTCTCACTCTGCCTCCTGCCTGTCCCCCAGCAGGGACTGAAGGAATGAAAATAGACCAATTCCATTTAAAGAGCTGGGTTGTGGGGGATCCTCTGGGATCTGTAACTAAGTGAATGGCCACAGTTTTTGTGCCTTGGTTGCGTTTGGCCACAGTGAGTGTCTTAAGAGTCCACCCACTATCCTTTCACCCTTTCTTCTTCATGGATAGAATGGATGGGGGAACTTTTGTTTCCAAATGTTATTGGAAGATTTAATTAAGCACCATTGGAAATTTTTGAATGGAAATTGCCACATTAGTCATGATTATCACCCATTTTCTTTAAACATAGGGCCAACTGCTAAGCTGTTAGGCACAAGCCTGGAAATTACAAAAATATTCAAATATCCATTATCTGGGATTCTGTTTGCCAAGCATCCTATCTAATCAGGGAAAGCCTGCTGGAACAGATGGGCCCTACACTGTGCCCTTCTAAGCCAGGAAACTTGGACATGCTGGGGCCCAGTGAATGGAAGCGCCAAATGCTGCTGCCACCGAAATAACTCATTTCTCCTCAGTAAAAGCCTGACTGCGCTTGTTCTCTTCAGATTGCACCTGCAGCCACTTCTGACGTCTGCAACACAGAACTAGGGAGGTGGACACTGGCTTTTCTGAGAGACAAAGGTCCAGGGTGGTCTTGCATGTCACCCAGAATCTTGCTGGGCTGCGTCCAGGTGCCTGGGATGGTCAGCCTGGGGGCACGGGAAAGACAGAACTGACTTGAAGAAGAGGACTATTCAAAGTGGCTTGTGAAGGTGCTTACACACAGAGAAAGGGCCTTCCTTTCACTTCATATTTATGAGTAGTTTACAGAAAGCTTTGGAGCCAAAGGAAACAAAATTGGTAAACACAGTAAGTAATAGATTCAACAAATACAGTTAAGGATAAAGAACTAATTTACATTTAATGAGACAGCGATTGTTTATTAAATAAGAAATGGTTGTGCTTATTGCGATGGCCTTAAAGGTTTTTCAGGAAGAATACATTAAGCTTTGAACATAGCTTTTTCATATTCAAAAGTTGTGACTGGAAGAAAGGAGAAAGGGAGGAGTCAGCAGAATGAATAAAGTATGTAGGAAGCAGATCACTTCTGGAATTTAGAGCATTGGACAAAAATCTAATGGAAAATAAATTCCACAAAAGGTTCCCTTCCTTGTGTGTTATACTGCAGCTGACCTCACGGTATTGATTTTTTTTTTAAGTAGCATATGATTACTAGAGAATTGATGGCATGTTGGAACATATATTCTGGCTATGACCTTGTATAATGTATTTTTGAATCAAAATTGCTTTGCATTTATGACTATGGGGATCTATGTCCATGTAGCTATCTCTGCAATCTCAAAGTGAGGAAGAACGGGATCTTCCATGTAGAAAGCTGGAAAACCTCTTAGCCTTCCACGACAGATGAAGCCAAGCAGAAAGTATGACTGAATAAGGAGAGTCACTTCCGTCTGTGAGTTGCAAAGGCCAGTTACTTCACAGGATTGGTTCAAAACTTTTACCTGCAGAATCTCCTGAAGACACGTGGGGCAGCAATGGTGCTCCTTTGCCTTTGTGAACAAATCGTTTTTTAACTTGCTGTTTCCTATTTTAAATAGCACCACATGCAGTGTCAAAACAGTTGAATTTGAGTTCTGATCTGTCACTGGCTGGTTGAAGCAGACAATTCTAGCTTTCACCAATATTCCTCCCTGTTTTCCATGCTAGAGACTGCATTTCCCAGCCACCTTTGCAGTTAGGGGGGCCATGGGATGAGAGCAGAAGGGATGTATACACTTGAAGGCCAAGTCTTGAGAAGGAACGAAAGTGAGCCTCTCATGTTCCCTTACTCCTCTCTGTTGTTTGGGTCATAGGTGTGATGGTAAGTGCTGAAGCAGCCACTTTGGAGCTAGAATTAAAGCTGTGGCTGTCAAGGTTGCTCCACTAGCCCTAGACCACTATTTGTTTATTCTATTCTATTCTATTCTATTCTATTCTATTCTATTCTATTCTATTCTATTCGTGGAGATAGGGTCTCTCTATGTTGCTCAGGCAGGTCTCAAACTCCTGGCTTCAAGCAATCCTTCCACCTCAACCTCCCAAAGTGTTGGGGTTACTGGTGTGAGCCACCACGCCGGGCCTATTTTCGGTATCTGTTATTTTTTTTTTTTTTTTGAGACGGAGTCTCGCTCTGTCGCCCAGGCTGGAGTGCAGTGGCCAGATCTCAGCTCACTGCAAGCTCCGCCTCCCAGGTTTACGCCATTCTCCTGCCTCAGCCTCCCGAGTAGCTGGGACTACAGGCGCCCGCCACCTTGCCCAGCTAGTTTTTTGTATTTTTTAGTAGAGACGGGGTTTCACCATGTTAGCCAGGATGGTCTCGATCTCCTGACCTCGTGATCCGCCCATCTCGGCCTCCCAAAGTGCTGGGATTACAGGCTTGAGCCACCGTGCCCGGCCTAGACCACTATTTGAAAGAGAAATACATTTCTACCTTGATTAAGTCACTGTTTTGGGAGAGGCCTGATTACAGCATCTTAGTCTATATTTTGACTCATATAGAACTCAGGTATAATGACCTTTGAAACTGAGACATTATTTTATGTGTTTCACCTCTATTTTAAACACAGAATTCTTAAGGGTCAGGAATTTATCTAACAAATTTGAGACTATGTGGTGAATATACCTTGCTTTTCCTGATGGATATTAAGGATATGAATAGGAAAAGATGAATGGAGAAGCAAAGCATATTCTTAAAAGTAAAAAGACAGTTGGTTAATCACTTTACCAGAGAACTGTCAAGAAACACCTGATGGAAATACCAGCAGTAGTTGATAAGTTTTTTTGTGTGTAACACAATAAAGACTATTCGGAATAGCCATATGTTTCACTAAAGAGAATAAAAAGAAGAGTTTTAGACCGGGCCTTGGGCACATTGCTGGAAATCTGTGATGCTGGAGGCTGGCTCACCAGGAGAAATCCAAGTCAGCTACAAAACATGCTGGCCATGGGAAGTAAACAAATGCAAACTTTCTGCTTGTTCTTTCAAAACCTCCTCACAGGTATTTCATAATGAATCCTTCAATTCGATATTGAATTTGATTTTTTATTAAGAAAATATTCAAGCATCACAGAAACATGGTAAAATAAACCTGTATGTCTATTATTGAAATTCACTAATTATTAAGTTTTGCTGCATTTGTTTAGCTTTGTTTTCTTTCTTTTTTCCATTTTCTGAGATCAGCATGAGTCACACACTGCAGAATGGTACATAAGAAACCTGAAATCCATCTTCCATCTCCTACAGGCTCAAGTCCTGTTCAGTCTTCATGAAGCTACTCGCAGAGATCCAGTGAGGGCAGAGGACGCCAGCCCTTCTCCTCCAGCTGACACTATTCCCTCAAAGATGCGAACCTTATCTGATAACACTTGTTTGTCTTTCCAACTCCCTACTCTATAGGCCAAGGCATACACTGCCTGGGTTACTAGGACACTGCCAACCTTATTAGCAAATAGTAGTCTAAACTTCTCAGGGGATCATCTTGGAACTGTTTTAATAATAGCATGTGCATATACCAAAAAGGTAGGAAATCCTGACTACTTGAGAACCAAACAGACTTGTAGCTCTAGGAAAAGGAAGAGAGGTGGCTGAACCCTTTGGAATCATAAAACCAGGAGCATCTTTATATAAAACCCTGAGGATTAGAAAACAGGCCTCGCTGTCTGTCCTCCAATTCCCTGACAATCTGAATCATGACGGGCTGCTGGACGGGTATGGGTATTTCCAGCTCTCTGTATCTCAAGCCAGTCGGAATGAGTGCGTCAGGTATGAGGAGGGTTGTGCAGAGTATCCAGGCTGGAGGGGTTAGCACTAGGGAGGGCCTCAGGGTCTCTGTGCTGCTCCCAAGGAAGCACACAGAAGAATTTCCAAAGGAAAGAAGGCAACTTCAGTCCAGACCCGCATCAACCTCAAGCATCCGCCTTGCACAGAATGGTGTCTGTATCTCAAGAGGCTGGGCTCAAAGGGAGCAATCTCATAGTATGAAAGACTCAGCAAGTTCATTAAGGCGCTTCCTGGATTTCTATGTCAGTACTAAACAGAATGTGTTAATGGAAGGCTGTAGGGGAAAACATTTCATTGGTAGGTAACTGTTTTTCTTTTCAGTTACCTTGATGCAGAATTTCTAGACAACAGCAGAGGTACAAGTGAGTTATATGTTTGACTCTGGGGTTTTGCTCTTTTGAAATTCCAATTGTAAGCTGACATTGCCCATTTTCTCAGAGATACAGCTGTGATAGACCACTGCTCACCCTCCACTCCCACCCATACCCCTACGCCCCCTGCTAGCCCCTTATTCAAATGCTCCAAGAAGCATCTAATTGAGTAAGGCACCTAGGATCAACAACAGCGCCCCCTGCAGCCACACACAAAGACCCACACATCCCTGTGCGGCACATCACAGAGCTGATACAGCATAGTCATATTAATTTAAAAATGTGTCTTCCAGGTTAGAAATAAGATCAGTTTGTTACTGGTTTTAGGTCCAGGAACCTAGACTTCCTGAAAGGAGAGGGCTTGATAGGCACTTAATGTTGAAAGATCTTGGCAATATCACTCAGTCATGATGAGGAAAGGACTTAAACCTCCTTCACACTTTAAAAATGGACTCTTGTCCACGTCTCTACTTTTAAAGGAGGAGCTGGAAACACTAAACGGTGAAGTGTCTTTCACAGGGTCGGGGCGTCAGTGATCAGGTGGAGGTAAAGGCCATTGCTTTGTGAATCATGATCTCTTTTTTTCACTCCTCTGACCAGGTTACCCAACTCACAAAACAACTCGGTGATCACAGAGCATGTCCTGGCCACCAAGACATACATAGCAACCTAGTTACCCTACTTTAGTTACTCAACTTTAAGCCCAACTTCTTCCATTGGCTTAACTGGGGATATAATATTCATCTATATGTTTGCTTTAAAATACTGGAATCAGCTGCCTCTGGTTGTCATGACACACTGTTAAAAAAAGTAAAAGTTACAAATCACCTGAAATTCCCCTTTGCAGACACACACGCACACACACACACACGCAGATACCAAGACGCTGTGTAAACCTATCATTAGGGTTCTGTCCCAGATAGTATGCAACAATAATAGCTAACATTTGCAACATAATTTCCTCAGATATGGTTTTTCTCTTAATTATAAAAATTCCCAAAGCTGGGTACAGTGGCTCATGCCTGAAATGGCAGCACTTTGGGAGGCTGAGGCAGGTGGATCACAAGGTCAGGAGTTCGAGGTCAGGCTGGCCAATACGGTGAAACCCCGTCTCTACTGAAAATACAAAAATTAGCTGGGTGTGGTGGTGCACGCCTGTAGTCCCAGCTATTCGGGAGGCTGAGGCAGAAGAATCGCTTAAACCCTGGAGGCTTAGGCTGCAGTGAGCCGAGATCACGCCACTGCACTCTAGCCTGGCTGACAGAGTGAGACTCTGCCTATTCCTATGAGGTAGGTGCTATTATGTGGCCTTTTTACAGAGCAGAATACTGAGGCACAGAAAGTTTAAGTAATTTGTCTAAGAATTCATAACTTGTAAGCAGCAGAACCAGGCTTTAAACTTGGGTACTCTGACTTATTAATTATTAAATATCATTTCAGTAAAAGTATAACCTGAAGCATTAAGTTATAATACTCTGCTTTTCATGTAATCTGTATAGAGGAGATTGTTCTTCTAAATGTATACTCATGACAATATTCTGTCTACCTGCTTCCCTCTGTTTGGGGGAAGAGGAGAGGTGGTGGTGACTTCCAGTTTTAAGGGCCTAATTCTTGCCAGGGGAAGGTGACTTGGGGATTGGATGAGAAGTGGACATTAGAGGCATCCTCCTTTCTAATCTTGTCACTTGTGTTCGTTTTCAGTCTTTTTTCAAATCTATCTCTGTTTGTCTTTAGTTCCAAGGACATATCTCTACCATGACAGCCCACAGAACACAAACTTTCATCCACAAGATATGCAACTATCATTTTCTGGCAAACGCAAGAAACTTTCCATTGACTCTGTTCCCTTGGAGATGGGTTAACTTCCTCTCGGTCATAAACAAGGGCAGCACCTTTGGCATCTGGAACACTTCCTTGTTTGCCCCCTGTGGGGCCCATGTCTGGGGCCTTCCTGGTGCCATCACTCCTCAGCATTTAGGATGTCTCTACTCAGTCAGTTCCCTAGGGGAGTAGCTGCCCTGGGGAAGAGATGCTATCAGAGAAGTGGTTCTGTGTCCCACGGGGTTGTCATCCTCCTAGAGGACAACACTGGCAAAGAAAGGGGAAGGCAGGAGCAGGGCCATTCCTGCCTGAGCAAGAGCTAGAAATGTTCTCCCCAGATACCACCTAAAAATCAAAGCTGACAACTGAGCTGGGACCAGCTGATGAAATCGAAGAAGGAGCCAGCAAAATGCTCCCAGACTGCTCTATATTTTACTCACTCCAAATCTACCTGTAATTGGGTATGCCACAGGCTGCAGACTTTGGGAATGTGTAGGCAGTTCAGGACCATTAGTTAATGCTCCTGCAGCGGAGGGCTCTGTTCTACAATTCATGCCAAGAAAAGACCCAGAATCTACTTATGGTTTTCAAAGATTTTCACCTTTGGAAGACTGCCTTCAATATAGATTTAATCACAAGGACCCAAGGGCAACCCTGTCTAATAGAAATCTCCTCAGTTATCCTGTCTTCCTCCTAAGAACCAGACAAAAAGGAACCAAACCAAATGACACAAGGTATAAATTTATCTTGCCACAGATTGAGAACAATGTTTGCATTTATGTTATATTTAGGATGTGTATGGAATTTACTTTATTAAACACATACTACCGATTTTTGTTTTTTGGTTTTTGTTTTTGAGACTGGGTCTCACTCCATTGCCCAGCCTGGAGTGCAGTGGCATGATCATAGCTCACTGCAGCTTCAAATTCCTGAGCTCAAATAGTTGTTCCACCTCATACTCCCAAAGCACTGGGATTACTGGCACAAGCCGCCACACGTGGCCCATATTGGTGATTTAGAAAGTGTATAGCTTTTTTAAAAGACCTAAGGTCTTTTGTTTTGCTTATCTGGCCTCATGGGGACACCTTGAAAAGTTTAATTAGAATGGACAATGAAGACAGGTGCCCTGCCACCAACAGTTTCCATCCCCCACTCAGGAGGAGAGCTGGGAGATGATGTCTTCAGAAGGCAAAGCAAAGTGCATCCAAGCAGAGGCTGAGTTTCTCCAAAAAGTCAGGATGGAAAAATCCAGGTGATTTCAAAAAACATTGTTGCAACATAATTACTTTTGATATACTTCAAAGTTGTGCTAATACACAATTTAATCCTCAGGGATTCCTTTGCGTCCCCCCTGTGAATCATCTGAGATGGCAATCAACAGCAATGAAGAGCCCAGGAGGACTCAGTAGACCAGAGTACTAAGAAATAGCGTTCTATCATTCCTTGTACCCATGAGTTGTTTGTGTGTGTGTGTGTGTGTGTGTGTAGGGGTGGGTGTGTGTGTGTGTGTATGTGTGTGTATTTGCAGGTGACCTAAGTGACCTTTATATATAAAGAAAGATTATTTGCAGCAATACTTATTTACAAATTGTTACATCCCTGAGGATCTTAATTTTTCCTGCCAGAAGTCTCATGTGACTATATATTGTATTTTTGATCAGCTGATATGCCACTAAATATTGGAGGAGCTTGATTTCTTCAGGGTATGCCTTAAGCCTCGAACCATCACAGGGTCATCACTGAAATCATTTAGTCTTCATTCAGCTTGTTCAATAACTTTCGTCAAGAGCATACGTGGGGCCAAGCATTGTCCTAGGAACTATGGACATCACTATGACAAAGCCATGAAGGAGCCACATAATCTCGAAAGGGAGACAGAAATGACAACACATTATAGCAAAAATGCGTGAATATGTGTTAGTTCATAAGAATGAAACAAACCTAAGGAGGGAAGAGTCAACTCTTACAGGATTTAAAGTCAGGAAAAGAAGCATTCACAGAGGAAGATTCATTTGATCTGGTCCTTGAACAGTTGATAAATGAGTGGGATTGACCAGGCAAAGAGGAGGAACAAAGGTATTGACAGCCAAGGGAATAACAGGCTCATGGGTTAAGAGGTATCAAATGGTCAAGTTCACTGGAAATGAGAGTGAAAATATACGTGGGTGACGGGGTGTAGGACGGGGTGTAGATGTGTGCCACATGGAGAGGTAAGAACTTGACTTTACAGGTGATGGGGGAAATGATGATGATCTTACAACTATGATATAACCTTTGCGTTTCAGGAGGGTCCCTCTGAGAACAGTGAAGCAAATAAAATTATATAGATGGGAGAATAGAAACACCACCAACAACATCCAAAAAACATGGGGAAATGTTGCCATAATATAGGTTAGGGATTACACAGTTCTAAGATTTTGGTAGTGGGAGTGAAGGGTGAAGATAAGTTTCCAAAATGTGTAGGAGGTGGAAATAAACTGGGCTTAGAAACTAATGGAATACAGAAAACCTGGGAGCAGGAAGAGACAAAATGCCTCCCTAGTTTCTAGAATGGGATAGTGCTGTCATTCATTAAGCTAGGAAACACAAGAGAAGGAACAGACATGCAGGCCAGGAATCTGTGGGTCCTCAGGTGAAGCTGCCTGGTAAGTCATGACCAGCACACAGCTGGTGCTCAGGAGAGTACAATTGGTCTGTGTTCTCATCCAGGTTGCTTAAGCCTCTTTAAAAACCTGTAGAATATACACTACATCAAAAGTACACACAATATAGATGTACAGCTTGATGAATTATTGTAAACTGAAGATCCTTGTAACCACCACCCAGACAAGAAACGGAACATTTCCAGCACCCAGAAACCCTCAAGGCCTCTCCTGCTCCTTCCCCATCAAACATTTCCCTTCCTCACAAAGCTCCTGTCCTCAATTTTATTATAACCATGCCCTTGATTTTTCCTTTTTAAAGTTTTACCAACTAATCATCCATTCTTGAACATAAGAGTTTAATTTTGCCTGTTATGGAATGTCAAGCAATGTGTGTTCTTTTTCTGGCCACTGTAGCTTGGTGTGGACTGTGTGAGTCTTTTTTGTGGTACGTAGTTTGAATGTACTAATTTTCAATGCTGTTTGATGTTCCATTGAATAAATACACTACAACCTGTATCTTCATTCTATGATGGACATTGGCACAGTTTCTATCTTGAGGCTGTTTTAAACAAGGTTACCAGAAACATTCTTGCCCTGGTCCCCTAGTACCTACGTACACACATTTCTTTTAATCAGGAGTGTAATTTCTGGACCATATGGCATGCATATCTTAAGTTTTGGTAGATAAAGGTAAACTATTTTCCAAACTGACAGTGTCAATTTTACACTCTTGCCAGCCATGCATGATACTTACCATGACATGACATCATTACCCACATTTGATGTTGGCAGGGTTCTTTTCTGATCTCTCTTCCTCTCTCTCTCTCTTTTCCTCTTCTTTCCTGACCCTGTCGCTCTCCCTTCCAGCTCTTTTCCTTCTTTCCTTCCTCATTCTGGTGGGTGTGCCTTTCTGTTTCACTGTGGTCTTAACTTGCCTCTCTGTGTTACCTAGTGATGTTGACTTGGCCTTTTGGGTCCTGTTTTATAAAATGCACGTATAGATCTTTTGCTTGCTGTAGTCTGCTGCATTGTCTAACGGTGTTTGTGGGGACCTTGCCAACTGTAGAACTGCTCTGGATGGCCAAAGAGGTCTGCCCCTCTCTTCTGCCATGCCCAGTGTGTGGTAGCCTTGACATGGGATGTGACAGTTTCACCTCAAAAAGGAATTTTTTGCTATAGTTTATCTTGTGGCTGCCTTCAAAGTTACCTGAGGACTAGGGTTTGCTGTTGCGGCCATAACTTTGGGCCTGCATGCCTCTCTGCAATCACCTGAAGTCTCCACAAAAACATGTGTGAATCCTCTCAAGGGCAGAAGAAAGCCCGTGTGGATAAGTCATTTATCAACAGAGCAGTCTCCTGGGTAAAGGATGCTTGAACATACACAAGGATGTTCACGGAGGTATAAAGAGAAAATGGTGGACCAGTGGGTTCTTGATTGCATGTGTCTGAAACACACTGGTTTTAACAATGCTAAATTGGGTTTTCAGCTGCAAGGCTTCCTGGAGTCTCTATGTACACTGAGAATTGAATTCCAAGAGGGAGATAATAGTAGATACCAGCTTCATTGCAATCGTGCATGTTTTTTTGGAGGAACCTCTCCCAGTATTTCCACACTAGATGCACTCCCTTCACCCTCAAAGTCCATTCTTCTTCTTTTGCATAGTTCCAACAGATTACCATGTTCTCTTGGCTACCTGAGAAGTTTTTCCTTTAGGAGCTATTATCTTCTTTCTAAAGTGATTGCTGATTGCTGATTGCTCTACTCTCTAAAGGTCACCATGGATGCTCCCATTTTCTCCTCTCCATGAAATGGTATGAAGTAGAGCTCAGGCTTAAAGCAAGGGCTGAGCTGGGAGCAGTGTCACACCTGTGGTCCCTGCTACTGCAGAGGCCGAGGCAAAAGGATTGCTTAAGCCTAGGAGGTTAAGTCCAGCCTCGGCAACATGGTGAGATTCTTTCTCTACAAAAAACAAACAAAATAACGTAAAATACAACTTAAATTTTAAAAAGTTAAAAGCAAATGTTGGTCAGCAGCTTAGGTCTGAATCCAAGCTCATCCACAGCCAGCAAGGCCAACAGCATTAATAAACTACTTAACGTTTGGAAGTCTTGGTAACTTCATGCAGAAAAGAGGCAGAATAGTGTCTGTTAAGGGCTGTTTTTTGAAGGTATTTTTTAAAAATACACAGGGTATTGCTCTGCTGCCCAGGCTAAAATAGAGTGGCATGATCTTAGTTTATTACAGCATCAAGCTCCTGGGCTCAAAGGATCTTCTCATCTCAGCCTCTGGAATAGCTAGGTGTATTAGTCCGTTCTCACAATGTTATAAAGAAATACCTGAAACTGGGTAATTTATAAAGAAAAAAAGGGTTAATTGGCTCATGGTTCCACAGGCTGGACAGGAAGCACGGCCAGGGAGGATTCAGAAAATTAACAATCATGGCAGAAGGTGAAGGGAAGAAGGCATGTATGCATGGCCAGAGCAGGAGGAAGAGAGAGGAGGAGGCGGCACTGCACACCTTTAAACAACCAGATCTCGTGATAACTCACGCACTATGCCGAGAACAGCACCAAGGGGAAAATTCATCTCTATGATCCAATTACCTTTCAGCAGGCCCCGCTTCCAACACTGGGGATTACAATCTGACATGCGATTTGGGCAGGGACACAGTCTCAAACCCTATCACCAGGACTACAGGTGCATGCCACCACACTCAGCTAATTTTTAAATTTTTTGTAGAGATGCGGTCTTGCTATGTTGGCCAGCTGGTCTCAAACTCCTGGGCTCAAGCAATCTTCCCAATTTTTGAGTCTTAATTAACACATTTCATGTAAGGTGTTCAGGACTGTGCTTGGCACATGGTAAATGTTTAATGTCATTATCTATTGTTCTTCTTGTCATCCTGTTATTATTCCAGCTTCTTTTGCCAGTGCAGATCCCTGATTGTCATGCCATAATTCTCATGCGATTCTTATCCCAGAGCCATATGCCTCCCCTGAGCAACGCAAACACTGAATGTTTGTGCCTGAGTCTGCCCTGCAGGACGTGAAATGCAACTCATCACACACTTAGCTGTACTAACATAATGCAGCTACGCACACGTGGGCACGGGAAAGAGACATCACCTCGAATCATGGTTTGTCACTTGAAAGATGGAACTAAGTGTTAGGATGTTAATCATCTTTGGGGCAGAATTTAATTTCCTCATGTGAATATTTTATTTTTTCCCCAGCCTCTCCACTAATGAAGATCTTTTAAAGGCTGCACATAATAGCTTTGAATAACCTCCAATAGAATGAATCTATCTCTGACTGAAAACCCTTTCTGAGGATCGAAGACACCTGAACACATGGGGCAAAGAGCCATGGGTCCCAGAAAGCACAGCCCCTTGTGGCTTGGGCAGACTAGTTCCTTTCCTTGGAGCACAGGGTGTTTTGTTTCATTGTTGATGTTTTCCAGAAAAATTAAAGATATAATCATTAATCCACGGCATCATTGTGGGATAATATGTATGAAAGATTTAGCTTTGTGCCTGACATCTTGTAGTCAGTTGACAACTCTTTGACTCTTTCTCTCCTTCCGTCTAAAAAAATTTTACTTTAAAAATTAAAAAAATTTTGTGCCCGGGGTTTCTTCTATATAGGGTGTGACCTTAGACATAATTTTTGCTGACTCAATTTATTGCAATACGCTGAGTTAAGTTCTCACAGGTACCATCTGAGATAAACACAAGGTCCCTTCCCAATAGTGGCCTCAGCTTCTGCTGTCAGACTCCAGAATGGGATCTGAGGATATTCCAGAAAAAGATACAGCTTTCTTCCCTAGCCGGCCTCTAAACTGTTTCTGTGTTTTCTTGATATCACTTTTGGGGAACTAAAAAGTGTAGTAAATGGCGGAAATGAGGAGCTTTTCTGCCTGTTCGTTCGTTCGTTCATTCATTCATTCATTCATTCATTCATTCATTCATTCCTACTTTTAATGATGGCATATGCACAAGCACCCTACATAAATTGAGGATGCATAAGCTGTGAATTCTGCCTCCCAGGACCCCCAGGTTTGAGTGCAATCTTGTCACTGGCTATAAGGTTCTTTATTATTGTAGCTTCCTCATTGCTATCCTTTCTGTCTCAGTGTCCCCAATTCCCAGGTATTTGGTAACTGGCCTTAAATATTGGTTCATAGTGGAAGTTTGCTGTGGGCTTGTTTCTTTTCATTCCATGTACATGCTAACTGCTGGATTTAGATATACTAAGAGACCTGGAGGCAATGGGTGCATTTGATAGATATCACATAAATAAATAAAGCAACATTGTCGGTCTCACACCTTCTCCCTCACCCTCCCCACAGGCAGTCTTTCTGGATCAGAATAGAAAGAAGTCAGGATGGGGAAGGCAGACTCTGCTCTACCCATTCCAGTGGGAATCAGCAAACTTTTGTATCTCATGAAGCCTTGTCAGCATCACATTTAATCTCAATGTTATCATAATTATTATAGCTTTACATTTATATAGCTCTGAGTCTCTGGGGAGAAGAAAGAACTGTGAATATGAAAAAGATGATCAGGCTTCACCCCTCCTTTCTAGAGAGATAGACTTTTTTTTTTTTTTTTAATTATTTTTATGCCTTTCTTGACTCATTCCTTGAGGCATCACCTGGATGTTCTGCCTGGGGGATGTTTTTTTCCTGGGTAAGATCAGCTTGGAAAAATGCACAAGGGGAGAGTGGTGGTAGAGGCAAAACATGCTGTGGCCAAAGGGAAACATCCTTGCCAAGATTAAAGAAGGAAAGAAACTAAGATTTATTAACTACCAAGTAAAATCTAAGCCCTGAGTTACTTGCTTTGCATATCTAATTTAACAGTCACTAAAATTCCCAGAGAAGTATTATTATCCCTATTTCACAGTTCTGGAAAGAGAAGCTCATTGAAATTCAGGAACTTGCCCAAGGTCACCTAATTAGTATGTGGCAGATGATGAGTTTGAACCCCTCTGTCTCCTTGCAAGTTCCTGCTCTTCTTGGTGTGATTGAAAACAAGCTTGCAATCTTATTCGGACGCCTCCTAGGCTTTGGCTAATCAGCCACCTACTGCATAGCACTGTGCTATGAGGTTTGAGAGATGCCAAAGATGTATCAATCCTGGCTTCCCTTCAAGGATTTTCAAAACGGGAGATAGGATTGATGTGCAGGATCCAAGTCTGTCAGAGTTGAGGGGACCAGGAGAGAACTAAGAGCGAACTTTTTGAGAGGGTGTATAGTGTAGTCACTCTTGACGTAAGTGACTCCATCTTAGAAAAGAGCTCCATCTTACATCTCAAATGGCATCATGCCAGCAGGACCAGACATTCACCTAATCAACAGAACTACCTCAACCTGACAAGGGCATAACCAGACACACTCTTTACATCACCCCTTACCGGAGGACTCAAGGACTCTAAGAAGAGCAGGACTTCACCGTCCACAAAACCATTTCACTGCACACCATCCCGCTGTCACCCACATGTTAGCACCTGGCATCTGCCACCAAAGGTTCCGCCCACCTCAAAGGCTCTTCCCTTGCAAGACGTTGAAGATCGTCTGGATCAGCCCAGCATTCTCTCTTTGTCCAAGCCACTCTCCTGGGATTGGTTCATTAACCCCTTTTTCCTACCCCTTTTTCTCTTGTTGTTAAATGTTATTTTGTTTGACGTGGAAATGTTAATCTATAACATTTATATAATGATTAAGTATCCTACTATATATAATTTGCAATATTGACTGACTTATGGGTCAGCTAGGGCCTGTGTGCTCACGCCTCTGACCACTGAGGGAATGAGATGTAGTAAGTGTCAGGCCTCTCAGCCGAAGCTAAGCCATCATATCCCCTATGACCTGCATGTACACATCCAGATGGCCGGTTCCTGCCTTAACTGATGACATTCCACCACAAAAGAAGTGAAAATGGTCTGTTCCTGCCTTAACTGATGACATTACCTTGTGAAATTCCTTTTCCTGGCTCATCCTGGCTCAAAAGCTCCCCCACTGAGCACCCTGTGACCCCCCTACCTCTGCCCACCAGAGAACAACCCCCTTGGACTGTAATTTTTCTTTACCGACCCAAATCCTATAAAGCGGCCCCACCCCATCTCCCTTCGCTGACTCTCTTTTCAGGCTCAGCCTGCCTGCACCCAGGTGAAATAAACAGCCTTGTTGCTCACACAAATCCTGTTTGCTGGTCTCTTCACACGGACACGAGCGAAAGTCAGAATAATTGCCACCTTGGAAGCTCCATGTAGGTCATGGCTGAAGTAACATCAATAAAATCCTGACCTGTGGAAAGATACATATGTGCATGGATCTGGTTCTGTCTCTGCCCTTGCTCTGGTCACCACAGAGGGCTTCTTGGAAGACGAGGGTGGAGGAAGGCATCGTAGAACAGTAACTCAGACATGATGGAAAGGGAGGGAAGGAACTCAGGGGGTTTGGGGACAAGGAAAAGACAGCCTAGTCTGGGGGAACACCTGGGGACTCCCAAGGCCTGGTAGATGGATTTAGAAGGACACAAAAGGTACAGTTTGAGAAGTAGTGGAAAGAAAGAGGAAGAGTTTTTCTGGGCCTCCTGCTTTCCTCACAAACCCCAAGGCTAATTTATTTCTCATTCCCTCCTAGGGTCACTGGGCAGCTTTGCAGAGAGCTCAGCGTGGTGCTTGTCACTCCTCGTTTATGTGGTTGCTCCATTTACATTCCCCCAGTGGCCCAGGCAGCTGCAGAGGCTGCTGGGTCTCTCTTGCTGCTGGGGAACAAGGTGAAGCCAAATGGAAAAGCTCTGAAGGAGAGGAGCAGGACAGCTTGGTGCACCAGTGGAGTGCAGGAGTAAGCACAGGCTGTCCTCCTGAGTCCCACAACATGACATAGTTGACTTTGGCCAGGGATTGATAGGCAATTTTTCAGCCTTAGCAGAAATCCCTGCTGTGCAGAAGGTGAAAGTAAACGCAGGTCTCTTGCGATGAGATGCCAGGGAAACAGGACAATGGCCAGGGATAGAGTGGAATGGCTAACGGGGCAGTGGGAACCTTGTTTGTATCAAGGATCACGGTCCAAGAGAAAGATAAAATCAATCCAGGGTTATTTTGAGGCAAAGAAGAACTTGGTTTAGTTTGTTACAGAAGCATACAGAAAGCTTATACTCAACCTATTTTAAAGTGAAGGGATAGGAAATAAAGCTTCAGTCACACAACTTGAAGCATGCAATTGTCCTGCTTCAAACCTTTCCTACCTCCCTGCTTGCAAAAAGGAAAAGACCTAATGCTGTAATATGGTGCATGAGGCTATAAATTATTAGTGTTTCTTTTGATAAAAGTAAATTATACTCACAGTATAAAAATTCAAATTCCACAGCAGCATATTAGGTAACATGTAAAGGCCCCCCTCCCGCTCTCTAAGCTGACTACCCATCCACAGCCGGGTTCTGATGGACAATGTCAGCAGTCATTCCATGAGTCAAGCCTCACCGTAACCCTCCCAGCCAGGTTAGATAATGCTCAGATATTCAAATGTTCTTTGCATGAAGGCATTGCAGCTCCCTCTGCCTAAAAATCTATCTTCTCCCCAGGCCCCTGCCTCTTCTCTACTTGATGACACCTTCAACTCAGTTTCACATTCAGCCCAAATGTCACTTGCTTTAGGAAGTTTCCCTGATATGTCCCCATAGACCTGCTCATCACCTACTTAAAACTCCCACTGTGTCCTTCATGGATTTAATAGTTTCTTTGATTTCATGTCTCTCTCCCTTTGCTGATTCAGTATGGCTTGAGAGCAGGGATCGGCTGTTCAGCTCTCTATTCTGAGAACCTAGCAAAGAGACTGATGTCAAGAAGACTGATGCTCAGTGAATGCTGGTGGAATAAATGGGTGGATGGATAGATGTATGGATGAATAAATGGATGGATGAATGCATTTAATGAACCAAACCAAACTTGAAAATGCCCTTCAATTCTTTATTGTGACTAAAAGGAAAGTGAATGAGAAAGCTGAGAGAAAAAAAGAGTCGTCAAGAAGAAAAAAATGGAGGAAAAGCTAATACACACAGAAAAGGAGACAGACGCAAAGAAAAAAAAAAGAAAAGAAAAGAAAAAGAAAAAGAAAAAACAGTGGGAAAAGGTCTCATGCATTTAAAAAGATGGTAAGATAAGCCATTCTGGTTATACCTGAATATCTGCTTGGATCACTTTATAAACATCCTTAGAAATGATACCCATTTTCACTGTATTTACATTCTTTTCACTCTTAAACTCTCAGAGAATGGGTTCCAGTGGGATACAGTTAATGGTCCAATGAGAAAGAAAATATTACCTGAATTGCAGAGACAGTGACAGAAGACATATTACCCTTGTAGCCCAGTGGGCTAAATTTTTGTAAAAAGAAGGATGGGACTAACAAGAACAACAAAAATAATGACAAATTGAGAGGGGTCTGGGGTCCTTCAGAAAATGATCAAGCTATTGGTAACCACCATGACCCATCCTATTCCTCAGACCACCTCTACTCCACCCACTGCCATCAAGTTATCTGATTAGATGACCAGAGATTCGCCTGGAGAGCTCAAAACGCAGGGCAGGCGGTCCCCCCAGAAGGCTCTGTCAGACTCCCACGTCCACTCTTCACAGCTCCTTGTATGCCCAGGGCTGTGGAACAGGAAGTAAAACATTCTCCAACTTTAGATTCATACCTGAATGAGAGGAAGCGGAGGTAATTCTGTTTAATTGCCACAACCTCTGTAACTCAGAAAAGAAAACATTCCAAGATGAGGTATCCTAGTGCCACCATGGAGCCGAACTCTCATTTTGCCTTCAGGGTCACAGAAAATATTACCATAGGCAGAATAAAAAAATGTCTATGGAGAGAGGATGAGTGAAGGCTTCGCCAAATGGGGAATAAAGGATTCACAACATGGATAATTTTGTAGTAGAATGGGAAGCTTTGTTTACCAGGAATAGAAGCAGGAGCTGGAGAAAGAAGAGGAGGGAGGGAAGATGAGAACTGTAGACAAACCCACCGGATACTGAATCCCACTTCTCTAGAGGATGAAGGGAGACTTGCCCTTTCTTCTTACATGCTTCTGTAGTATTTTAATTTTTTGAAGCAAATTGTATTACTTTGAAACTGGAAAAAATATTTTTAGAAAAAGAAAAATTTGTTTTATTCCAAGTGCCAGAAAGAGATGTCTGGAAACCCAAAAAGATCAAAGGTCCTGCTTCTTTAGTTCTCTAATCTTGAAGCCAGCCCATGATCCTTTCCATGGGACTGGTCTGCACGCATCTTGGTCTTTTCCAGGCTGAGAAGTAACCCAAGATTTGCTGAACATGGGGGTAGGGACCTTGAGGAGGCAAGACACCTCTGCAAGAAGAGGACCCAGCCTCTTTCCTGGGAAGAGAAGAGAGGCCACCTGCCTGTGTGTTTGCTAACACGCAGGAGCTGCGGCCTGTAATCATCATTAGCTCTCTTTGGTGTTTACTGACTGTTATTAATTAGAATGAGCAAACTTGGCATTAATGTGCCTGCCATAAGGATGAAGGTTCTTACTGCACAACCATCCTGCATAAGCGGCTAGACTGGGACTCATTTACCAACTGTTACCAGGGTGATGCAGGGCTACAGGCACCAGCTGATGAAGGACTGGGCAAGGGAGGGCGCTCGGACCTGTGCTTCTCTGAAAGTTCAGAATTAGAAGCTGTGCTGGAGCAGAGGGAAGCAGAGCCTCTCCCCAGCTCATGTGGGAGCTGCTAGCAGGCTTTGGGCAGCCTCCAAAAGTAGCCCAGGCAAACCCCCAAGGTCCTTGATCACCAGACAGCTTTCCTCTGGCACCGGCTGTAGCAACTTTCTCCCTAATCAGAAAATCACTGAACACAACTTCCTTTACCGGACAGTGGATCGGTGTCCTGTTGCCCTTCAGGAGAGACCCTGCCCTTCTGTGGGTCTCAGGAAAGAGGTTAGGGATATGTACAGTTGCCAGTAAAGGGAAGGCATTGTCTGGTATTCTGATCTATCAGAGTCTATTCTCTCGTTTCTCTGGAAGTGATGCTATCCTTGCATATTTCCTGTCTGGGAGTGCAGCCTTCAGAGAGGAGACTGCCACTACATGAGAAGTTTTGAAAACAGGGGAGGTAATGGAACAGGTTAGCTAGAAAAGAAGGTTAATTTCTTCCTGCATGGTTATATGGCCTCGATGTAGAGGCGAGTCTCTGGAGAAAATGGCAACGTTTCAACTGGCTCACAAGTAGGATGCACATGAGACTTAAGGTAGGAGATACGTTCACTCTGCTAAGAGAAGTCACGTATTCATCCTCAGCTTCCCTGGGAGGCAGCGTAACCGGCAACCATGTGGGCAAGGAAGGCTTCCAGAGGAAAGGGCACCAGGGACATGTTCTCCAAGCTATGGGCCTCGTATTTTGGATTGTTTTGGGAATCATTGTGCTCACATCCCTGGAGGATCTGGGTGTAGGTTAAACACACTTCAGGGCTCAAGCCTAAGCAACCAGGGAAATAAGCACCTACTCTCACACGGGACAAAGACTTGACAAAGAGCCGGGCTGCCTACTTCCTCACCCAGAGCCTCCTTCTTCCTTCCCTCCCTACCTGGTTTTCAGGAAATCCTGCATCGGTATAGACAATGGTGTGCTCTGAATGAATGTCTCTGCTACCTGGAGACGTTTAGGCTCTTTGACCTAACTCACTAGTAGAAGTCGGGGGGATTGTGAGAAGTAGAGGGAGCTGATAAATGTGGGTGCTAGAATAGGGGGTACATTTGGGTCAGCTGGGAATTAGGGAAAGGATAGTTGAGGGTTCTGTGTCACCAAAGGCAGCATAAGGTTTCACAGAAGCTCATACAGGAAAACCTCAAGATGTCGCCACATTTCTGAGATGTCAGCAGCGAAGAGAAGAAAAGATCGCTTAGTTACAGAAGTTCTACCCACGGGAGCATCTGGAAAACAGCACTTAACACTGTCACTGTCTTCATGTAGCAAGCACCCGGAAGTTCACAGTGCAGCTCTGAAGAAGTGCTCATTTCCGCCTTCTTGTCTCTTCAGGTGCTACATGGGGTGTTGGAAGGCTAGTGACCCATTAGGCATTTGGAAAATTTTCTGCAGCTTCAAGGCTCATCTCAGAAGCGAACTCTGAGGCCTTCTTGACCCTCCGAGCTGAGCTGGGTCTCTCCATCCCCTATGGGCTCATTAGAACTTGGATATTCATTTAATGCAAACAACACATGGAAATAGAATGGACAGTCATTCCCATTTAGTTGTGAGCTATTCAAGGTCAATACTTATGCTCTGTTGATCTCTCTAACCCTCTAGATCTGGTGCCTGGCATGCTGTAGCTACCAGTAAATGAGGCAACAGTCTTCTGGAAATTGCACTTCTATTACATATATACTGATGTTCACCAAGAAGAACACACCAAAAAGATAAATTTAGTTAATATTGAGCCAATGCATAAAGAGATACACTGGATAAAGGATATAAAGATTAAGGATATAAATTTAGATGTCATAGCATGGAGGAAGTAGAGGAGAGAGGAATTGACATTAATTGAGCAACTACTTTTACCTAGAATGACACAAAATCTTATCTAATTCAGCCATCATCACAACCCTTGCCGGTAGGTATTTATATTCTCATGTATTAACTCCTTAGATGGTTGTTGTATTCTTATTCTCTACAGGCACTATTAACAAGAGGAGCAGAGATCTTATTGCTTGTTTATGCACAATCTAGCAACTATTCTACAGCTCAGACAGGACACGCGAATTGACTGGCTTTACATAGCTCACAAAATTGACTGACTTTACATAGCTCATAAAATCGACGGGTTTACATAGCTCATTTAAGTCTGGTCTGTGTGGCTCTAAGGTCTACTCTCTTTATGTATTGTAGGTAACATATATTCCAGAAGAGGTAACCCAGGAAACTCTGAAATTTTCATTTTGCAACCAAGAAGGGCATCCTGGAAAAGCTAGCAATTCTGGAGCGTTCTGGGACCTCCAAATCGTCTTTGGTGATGTTTCACAGATTCCATAATTTCATCAGTTAGTGCTGGGTCCTGGATTAGGCATTGCATGGGGGAAGGCAAGGGATGGTCCTCTGTCACTTTAAGTCCTAAATTATTTTCAGGTGTTTGTTTAGAGGCAGCACTGGGAGGCAGGCTGCCATTTAGGAGAAAGGGTGGACGTGGTCTCCTTTAGACCTCTCATCAGAGTTACTGTTTCGAGTAATGAAGAAGCACGGGGATTGATTTGATGACTAATGAATAATCAGCTGCCATCAATAATTGTAATCACTAATCTGGTGCAATTAGAGGCAATTATAATAAATGCAATTTCCTCTCGCACAACTAACGAACTACAGAAATATGAATTGACTTAAGGGGGCTGGCAGTGATTTATGTGATTGTGAGATCATGAATCCCATTATCCTGGGAAAGATTCTTAAAGGGGCAGGGTCCTATTCTGGTTTCACCCCTACCTAATGAGAAGCTAGAAAGTGCAGTTCTAGAGGTAATGAGCACAGAGGCTACTGTATTTCTCTCGCAACTGGCTTTAGATAAGGGCCTTGTGCAGATTCAGCTGGGACTGCCATGAGAGGGCCTGTTCCTTTGAGTTCTGCTTACTGTAGTGATTCACCTTTAAGTCTTGAAGAATGAAGATGAAATATTCCAATCTATGCTGCACAAGAGAATGTGAAGAGGAACATCTCGATGGAGAAGACCTTTTTTGTATTCAGCCATGCCTGTTGACTCACTACTCTCTCCATAGCCAAAGAAATCCCCAGATTTCCACAGAAAGGTATTTTTATGTAAGTTGAATGGCCTTAGAGGTTGTCAGTATCTTTAAAAATGCTTAAATAGCTGGCCAGGCGTGGTGGCTCACGCCTGTAATCCCAACACTTTGGGAGGTTGAGGCAGGTGAATCATGAGATCAGGAGTTCGAGACCAGCCTGGCCAATATGGTGAAACCCCATCTCTACTAAAAATACAAAACAACTAGCTGGGCATGGTGGCATGCGCCTGTAGTCCCAGCTACTCAGGAGGTTGAGGCAGGAGAATCACTTGAACCAAGGAGGCGGAGGTTGCAGTGAGCTGAGATTACACCACTGCACTCCATCCTGGGCAATAGAGGGAGACTCTGTCTCAAAAAAGGAAAGAAAGAAAAAAAAAAACTTAAATAGCTATAATTATGTCAGTCCTGTTTTCAGAAATGTTGAGTTGCCATGCATTTTCTAATGAATCAGCCAGAGCTTTTTAAGGGACTCCACAGCATGTTCCCACATAGTTGTGACAGGACCGTAGTGAGCAAGGATGAGGTGGGAGCTAAGGTGATCAACTGCCCACCTGCCTGGAACTTACTGTGTTCCTGGGATTTAAGACTTTCAGTGTTAAAACTGGAAGAGTCTTGGACAAACAGATGAGTTTTTCCCATGGAGATGAGGTCCAGGATAGAGGCAGAGGCCAGATAACATAGGGCCTCTCAGTCTCCTAGTAGCTCAGATACAATTCAACCTCCTGTGGTGCACCGCAGGCTCTGCCTGGTCTCACCTCCACTCCTCTCCTGCTGGTAGGTCCACCTCTATTCATTCTGCAGGGCCTCTAGTTTTTGCCTCAAAGCCCTTTGCTTTCCTTTTCTTTGCCTGGAGAGCTCTCTGGCCCTGATTTTTGTCAGAGCCCACTTCTTCTTGTCATTCAGGTCTTACCTCAAGTGGCCCCATGGAATTAGGCTTTCAGATCCTGGCCATCACAGCATCATCTGTGTGCGAGTAGGTGCTTCCCATCCTTGCCTGCCAAGTCACTGGCCTACAAGAGTGCCCCGCACAGGATGGGCCCTAATTAATATCATCCTGTAAATCACTGAGCCCCTTTCCAGCCCCACTTTTCTCTGTTGGTGTACAAGTGTTCATCCCCATTCACATTTGCCTACATGCTCTTCCCTGAACACATCCTGCTTCTTCCTCTCCATTCTGCCTGAAATACCTTCTCTCTAATCCCTTCAATTTTGGCTATTGGTTGAAATTCATCCAGAAGGTAACTTCTGCAAAGCCTTCCTGGCTCCATAGCTTTTTGGCTTATGCCTATAATCCTGCCACTTTGGGATGCTGAGGCAAGAGGACTGCTTGAGCCCAGGAGTGCAAGACCAACCTCAGCAACATTGTAGAACTTTTCATCTCTACAAAAACAAACAAAGGCATGGTGGCATGTGCTTTGAAGTCCCAGCTAGTAAGGAGGCTGAGGTGGGAAGATTGCTTGATGCTGGGAGGTAGAGACTGCAGTGAGCTGTGGTTACATTACTGCACTCCAGCCTGGCTAACAAAGCAAGATCCTGTCTCAAAAAATTTAAAAAAAAAAATCAGGCTAAGTTAACATGTCCATCCCTTCACATACTTATCATTTTTATGGTAAGAACATTTGAAATTTACTCTCTTAGCAATTTTGAAATGTGCAGTACATTATTAACTATAGTCCCTATGCTGTACAATAGATCTCAAAAATGTATTCCCTCTAACTGAAATTTTGTACCCATTGACCAACATCATTCCCACCTTGTGCTTTAACAAACAACTAGCATGTTCCTGCGTGCCAGGCACTTTGCTTCTTACTGCTTCGTGTTTATCCTGTATGTCCGCCTTTATAGGACAGTCCAGTCCAGACAGCACCAATAGCCTTTGCCTGAGCTCTGCTGCAGAGCTTCTCCAGTCCCGTGATCAGGCAACTCACTATAACAACTGAACCAATGGAGGTAAATCCTACCCCAACGGGGCATTGGCAGGATTAAAGCAGATAGTGGAGAGCCTCTTGCACAGCACCATATACGGAGTAGGATCTCCTACACACAGTAGGATTCTTGACTTGAATCGAAACAGAACTCACATAGTACAGCAATAAGAAAAATAAGAGTCTGCAGACATCATTGCTAGTCTCAGGGCTGCCACTAACTAGGTATGTGACTTTGACCATGCCCCTTTACCTCCTGCCGTGATTTCCCTGCGTGTAAAATGAGGCACTATTGTTTAGATTTCTCAAGGGCTTCCAGCTGTAACATTCCACAGTCCTATGCATTGCTGGAACTGCAGGGGCACAGGGGAGGGAGGGTGAACCTCACATGTTCATGTTTTAAAATTTCAAATGGAGGAAGTTGTTGTTTCCTCCTCTTCCCTTCTCCCTAGTGGTAGAAAACAAGCAATAAATATGGAAATCTTAAAAGCCAGAGAAAATAGTGTGTTCTCCATTTTGCTGACAAAGTACACAGAGGCTGCGTCACAAAATCAATGTGCTTATCCCTCTGCTGTGCTGCATGAATTCCTCCTGGCCCGAGCGTGGCTGGACCACTCACAGGACAGCTGTCCTTTGTTCTGTCAGTACAGGGTCCCCTGCTTGTGTGCTGAGCAGCGCAGCACTGGGTGACCACTGCACAGTGAAGGTGTGTGTTCCTTCGCCAGGGAGCCCAAACAGATGGAATCCATGCTTAGTGCGGTGACTGGAAGGATGTAGAAACAATGCAGGTGAATTGGGAGGGCGGTTCTGGGAGACAGTGGAAGAAAAGAGAAGGTAGAGCATTCCAGCTACAGGCAGCCAAAGCCTCTCCTGCCAAGGGACAGGTAGCTGGTTTTCAAAATCGTGCAGACATACTCAGTAACTGCTCTGCACCATCTTGTCTGCCTTTTAAGCACAAGCGAGGATTGCGTCTGACTCCCATTACCAGCAAATGTCCCAGGAAGGACCTTAAGTAATAAGAGCCTTTTAAAGCTGATCTTCGCAAGCCCCTTCCCAAGACGGCACTTGGGTGGAGGGGCGGATGTTCAGCGGCTCTGTCAGCTCCGGATGCACAGTTGCCTCTACCCTGCGCAGCTGCCTGTTCTGGGTGCCCCACCGGAAGGTGGCAGCTCTTCCTCAGGCTCATGTGTTGCTTTCAGTCAGGTCTGTGTTACTGCCCCTGCTTGGGAGACAGGTAGACAAGCTCTCTGGTCTTTATCAGAGGTTGTCAGCATGGGGCCTCAAATTCACTCATTTCCTTTTTGTTTTTCAATTTGCCATGTTTCACACATATCCAACTCAATCGTTTTTCTTTAACTTCACTCTAGATGAAGAAGCTCATCCCCGTGGACCTTTCTCTTCAATACCTACGATGAGAGAGGTACTCAACAAGAGAGGCACCCAGCTCCCTCAGGGTCTGCAGTACCTCGGAGGCATACATACTGAGCTTTCATCCCCCAGGTCGGCGATGTTTAGGATGAGGAGGGTGGTCTGAGTCCACGGGCACCAGAACAGCCCCAGGCAGGCCGGAAGCCAGGTGTAACACTGGGCAGAGGGACGCCACTCACCTTTCCTCTGGGCTGGGTCCCCCCAGGCATTATTTATATGACTCCACACACCTAAAGACCACCCTTTCTCCCTTTTCCTACCCAAATCTTGTACATTCTTCCCAGCCCCCTTTCCTCCATGAAACAGTCTCTGAACATATTATTCCTCACGGATGATCACCTTCTTAAGTCCATCCAGATGTGTGCCTCTGTCTCACTATTTAGCGCTGTCCTAGAAAATACTGAGTAATTGTTCCATGCGTATACATCGTGTTTCGCCAAGTAGAATCTACCTTTATACAATCAAAAGTGTCACATTGATGGATGAGTAGCAGATAGGTAAATTTCTGATAGAGAATTAAATTAAATGTTAATTGTAGAATCTAGTGATGGGTTTACGGGTATTAACTAAACATCTTTCATCTTTTCTGTATGTTTGAATAACTTTCATATAAAAAATAATAAAAACTTAAGTTTATCTTGTATGTAATTACATGTTGACTTAACAAACTCTAATAAAGCATTTACTACCTGTGGGCTCCATACTCTATGTGCATGGGCCCCCAGTAACTAGGGTGATGCTGAGAAAATGTAGTGGGTGCTCTACAAAAAATCACTCATTGTTGGTGCTGGCTGCTCATGTGCCATTGATTTACTCTCTTCTGGGTTTCCACCTTCCTGATTCGCCATCAGGGATGGACAGCATTCACATAGTAGGCTCGGGAAATTTTAGGGGTACAAGTACATTGCACTTTACCACCGTCTACCCCTGCCCATCTCTTCTGCCCAACCTGAACAAGAACAAGAACCATCCTCCTATGGCTGTTGGGGTACAAGTACCCATTTGCCTACTGGAATTGCCTTAGGGAAGATATGATTAAACACAGACTCCGCCCCGCAAGTTCTTCTATTGAGGAAAAGTGGAAATGAAGCGAGTGCTACTACACAACCACCCAACCTACACCTCTGTTACAATACTGGCTTTTTGACAAGGAAGCATTCATTCTTTCTGGCAAAACATTGTCCACTCTTAGCAGTTCTTCCATAGATATCAGATCTATATGCCAGTGACAATACATTAAGTCAGTAGCAGTCTATGAGCACTCGTTCAACCATGTTTTGGGAGTGGCTTCTATGTGTCCATCATTATCCCAAGCAGTGGCCAAGGAGAAGCTACAGAAGCAGATTCGACCAGGCCCTGTCTTTGAACAGTCTGTGGTCCTATGAGGGAGGCAGGTGAGCGTCAAGGCTCTGTGATAACTGTTCCAAGGGAGAGAACCGTTCCAAGCACATAGAGCATGTGGCTTGCTAAGCTCGTCTTGGGGTAATTGCATTGTTTGCCTTCTTTCCTTTGAGGACTCAAGTGTGAAGCTTGCACACCTGGAATGGGAGGGGACAGGGATTCTCATAAGAACCTTTGTGCCATTTTCATATAGCAGTTAACAGACTGACAAGAATTTCAAAATAGCATCAGACGAGGAGATGAGCATAGGGGTCCTTAGAAATATTTGCTTGTTTTATGGTCAGAGGCCTGCAGGAAGCAGCTAATAACTGATCTTTTCCCATAGCCCCTAATGTCCTCTCCGTTTCAATCATGGACCAGAGTATTGTGTGACATTTCCCATATTATTGATGTGAGTTGTTATTTCTTTCTTTTATTGCCAAATAACTGTTTATACCTTTGGCTAGAATTTAAGATGCCAGGAGACAAGATTGTGCCTTGTTCCCCAGCCTCCACTGGCACTAGCACAGTGCCTGACTCACAGTAGGCACTCAATCAATGCATTGATTAATTAAGTCCTTCTTCTGCTGAGGGCCCATCATGCTTTGGCTGTCCCAGAGAGCTAACAGCTATCCCTGGGCCCACCCTAGGCACAATGGCATGCAGACAAACGAGCCTCCTTCGTCTGCCTTCCCTCTGCGAGCAGCATCAAGGACCCTGAGAGGCAAACTCAATGTGAATTTTAAAAACACGTTCTGTGGTGGTTGCAGAGCAAACCGGCCTGCAAGAAAAGGATTTTTTTCCCTCTTTCTTCAGCGCCACTGGAGCGGCTCCTTCCATTGAAAATACAGGGATTTGTGCTGCATGATTGTGCAGGGAGCGGGGGCCGAGTCCACGCCAGTCATCAAGGGCTCAGCATGCTCAGAAGGGCTTTGTGCTCCAGGCACTCCAGCAGCCTGGCTTGGCCCTAGCACACCCCTCCTCCTGCAGAGGCCACAGAACAACCATTTCAGCAAGTGACTTTTCAATAATGGCTCTGTGTGCCCAAAAAGGAAATCAATGTGATGGTTAGAAAAGTTTCTTTCTTTCTCCAACTCCTGTGCTCTCCCCAAAATATCAGAGTAAGGTTTGTTATCTGGGCAAAGAAACAAGCACAAGATTTTCTTTTACGTTGGGTGAGGAGCTAAAGGACTAACCGTTTCTGAACACCTGTGATGTGCCAGAGACTGTCTTACATACTGTCCTATTAAATATTACCAGGAGATCGTTGGCAAGGTATTACTCCCATCTTAAAGACGAGGGGACCAAGATTCAGGGATGCTTCACAAGCTAATAATTAAAACTTAATTCTAAAGTGTGTGTGGGGGGTGTGTGTGTGTATGAGTGTGTGTGTGCATGTGCATGTATGTGCGTATGCGTGTATGTGCGTGTGTGTGCATTTGTGTGTGCGTGTGCGTGTGCGTGTGTGTATGTGTGTCTGGTCTGACGTCTTAGTGTTCATATCCATGAGCATCAGGAGAGCTTCCACTTCACCCATGTTTCAAACTCTAGAGAGGCTGCTCCCCCTGCTGAGTAGCCTGGTCGTGGCCAGGGCTGGGTGATGGCTGTTTGGATGCTCTCAGAAATGTGGTAAGCCGTTCACTTATTATTCAGGGAAACATCCGGCAAAGTGATAGCTTCTTTCCTTGCTATCAGTATCTACTGCCAGCTGTTCACTTGGATTGAAGGATATGAGGGACTGAATGCTGAATTCACACATGCAGCTAACCGCCCTCCTCCAGACCCCAGAGGAGCCATTAGGATGAGTGTTTATGGAGCGGCACTGCCTGGAAATGCCAAGGCCCAGTGGGGAATGAGAGGTGAGCGGAGAAATACGCATGTCCCTGGATCCCTCCCTGGGTGGGGAAGACTGTGTGGTGGGACAGGGGCCTTCAAATATATGAGAAAACACAGCAAATACATGTCCAGTTCTTAGATATCATTGGCTTTTGTTGCTGGACAAAACCTGCGGTTTGTGTTTCAGTGTCTGCGTGACTGCTGTAGCCTTTTGTCCTCTTGGTCTGAGCTTTCTTTCCTCCTGCAGCATCTATGTCCCCAATTGTATTTCCTGGCAGATCGGCCATGCATGTAGAACCTGCCTTGTTTCACAGGAAGCATAAAACAATCCTGCAGCCACGACTCCTGTCCCCATTTCATGGAAGGGATGCTCTGAGGCCACCTCAATAACATGGGCAGGTGAGGATTTGAAGCCAGAAATTCTGATCTTCCAATCCTGGACTATAGTCATTGGGCCAAGCAGCTACTTTGCTTTTCCTGATTGAGTCAGGGCTGGGCACAGAAGCCATTTAAGCAGAGGGCCCAGGCCCCCCATTTCAGTGATGGAGACATCTACTCCATTCTCTCCTGTGCTGGTGTGACAGACACAGAGAAAGGCATTTATCAAGACTGCGCAGCAGCACCCTTTCCCAGTTCCTTAAATGTCAGGGTGTAAATCACGCTCGAAGCTTACTAGGAACATGTGGGTGTGAGCGAATCAGACAAGGATAATGTGTTTCTAATCCAATGGCTTTCACAAAGTATGATTTACATTTGCAGACGGTTTTGCAGTGGTTTTCCTGGGTTTTTCTTTAGCTTGCCATTCCCACTTATGCTACGAGTTTTATTACCTTTGGTCATGGGGGAGTCTAGAAGAGTCACTTATTCAAGAAAATGTATAAGAACAAGAACAACAGCAACAACAATAAAAATTATTTAAATATTTTTTTCAGTCTCACATCTCAGCAAGGCAGAGCTGTGTTTTATTAAACTTAAACAAAAATAAGCCTGCACCTTTATTGGCGACATTTAGTTCCAATACTAGATCTCCTAGTAGTCACAACTTCTATATTCAACAACAAAACAACAATGAAAAAGTCAACTTAAAAATGAGGAAAGGACTTGAAGAGACATTTCACAAAAAAAGATACATATAAGGCCATAAACACATGAAAATAACATTCAACATCACTGATCATGACAGAAATGCAAATCAAAACCACAATGAGATACTGCTTCACACCCATTAGAACGTCTGTTATGTAAAAGGGAAAATAGAAAACAGTCAGGGCTACTGAGGATGTGGAGAAACTAGAACCCTTGTGCACTGTTGGTGAGAATGTACAATGGTGCAGTTGCGGTGGAAAACAGCTTAGCAGTTCCTCAAATAAATTAAACGTCAAGTTATCATTTGACCCTGCTCTTCCACTTCTGGCTATACATCTAAAGGAACAGAAAGCAGGGACTTGAAGAGATACGTGTAGACTAGTGCTCATAGCAGCATTACTCACAGTAGCCCGAAAGTGGAAACAACGCAGTGTCCATGACAGAGGAGTGGATGATCAGTGCGATGTGTGCACACACAAGAAGAGTATTCAGCTACAAAAAGGAGTAGGGTTCTGATACCTGCTACAACATAGATGTATCTTGAAAACCTTATGCTAAATGAAACAAGCCAGCTAAAAATGACAAATGAATGATTTCACTTCCATAAAATACCTAGAATAGGCAAATTCAGAGAAACAGAAAGTTACCAGGAGCTGGAGGAGTGGGGTGGAGAATGGGGAGTTCATGTTTAATGGGGGTATATTTTCTGTTTGGGATGATTTAAAAAGAATTCTGGACATGGATGGTTGTAACAGTTTTGTAACACTGTGAATGTAGTTAATGCCAGTAGATTATATATTTAAAATGGTTAAAGTGGTAAATTTGATGTTATGTATATTTTACTACAATAAATGAAAATCACCACAAACACCACTACTCCAAAAACCAAACAACCTATATACATGAAGGCAGCGGATCTTGCAGGCTGACTGTGACCTTTCCTTTCTCCCCAGCAAATGCCCTGGAGGAATCCCTGCACGTGAAATGCAGGAGCTGTCAGACTCCACACTTCTGCGCATGCCGTTCCTTCTGTCTGGAACGCCGTTCCCTACCTTGCCCTCCAAAATATCAGCTTATTGCAGAAGCTTCAGTTAATTCCCCTCCTATCAGAAGACTTAATGTTCCCAAACTTGTTTGCTTAAAGCATTTCACACGCATCTTATGAAAACCCTCTATCTCGATGTTTTACTCACTTTGTATCCCCAGCTCAGAGTAACACTCCTAACTCATAGTAGAAACTCAATAAATATTTAATTACTCAGGTTGGCTTATGTTTAGTTTTATTTTAGTTCTATGCCAAGGGAACAGGCAGTCTTAACAGCTGAGAGAAAGCTGTTACAATTGCAATAGTGAAAGAGAAACATCAAGAAAGATAAAAGAAAGTGCTTCCTTCCCTCCTTCAGTTCCACTTCACTACCCTTTGCCATGGCATCTAACACATGTGGGGTTAAATCCTGATTCTGGGAAGGGCAGGGCAGCTCTTGCCTGTAATCCCAGCACTTCAGGAGGCTGAGGCGGGACGATCACTTGAGCCCAGAAGTTTAAGACCTGCCTGGGCAACAAAGTGAAACCCTGTCTCTATCCCCACTCCACCCCCCAAAAAAATAGAGCATGATGGCATGAACCTGTAGTCCCAGCCACTTCTCAGGAGGCTGAGGGAGGAGGATCACTTGAGCTCAGGAGATCAAGGCAGCAGTGAGCCATAATCACACCATTGCATCTAACCTTGGCAACAAAGCGAGATCCTGTCTAAAAGAATTAAACATTCTGGCTCTGGTCTGGCAGTGGAGCCTTGGTCTTGTCACTCGGCTTTGCTGAAGCCTCAGCTTTCTCATCTATGAAGCGGAAATAACAGGTTCCTGTTAAATGGTGGCCAGAGAAGCTGTTGCTCATGGCAGGCACTGAGTGTGTGCTGAGAGATCTATTGCAGAGGTCGTCATCATCACTTTGTTCACTGGTTCCCCACCTCCCACTACGGTTCTCCCTTCTCTCTCACCCCTAGCAAGGTGTAGTTTAGATTTCTTCCTTAACTGCTGCCATATTTTTTTTCTCTGATAAGCTATTCTATGGGCAACACAGTCTTGATTTTTTCTAGTCTAATCGTTAACTCTTTCATTTGTTCTCTTTAGCATTTGGGAGGGGAGGGAGTTAGGGTCAGGGTGAGGTTAAGGGGTCGTTGGCCCTCCAGCACAGCTGTTCTAAGGTCACCATTTGCTGCTTAAATCCCTTTCTTGGCTGCATCAAAGGGCAAATGCCCCACATGAGCCGAGGCTGGCAGGACCTCTGGTGCCTTGGCATGTAGTTGGAGTCCTTTAAGCTTCTATTCTTGGGTGAATCATAGGGCTTTTGTTCACAGTTCCAGCCCTCCCTATAGTGGGGAAAGTGTTTTCCCTTCCCTCCTTTTTCCCACCCTCCTTTCTCTTTCATACGCTTTCAAGTCCCCCAGTAAAAGAACTGGTCAGTCTTTTTTTTCTCTCTCTTGAGAAAGGCACTCAACTTTACTAGATGACTTTCACAGTAAATTCATTCTTTCCTTTTTCTTTTTGCCCGTGAGTTCTCATATGCTCAATCTTCTTGTGGGGTAGAAAGTAGATTTAAAAAGGATATAAAGCATCCACCACACTAGTCTAGGTATATCTCAAACCCTCCTAGAATTTCATTCATGCACTCAGCAAGTGTTCATTAAATACCTACTAAGCACCATGCTCTATGCCAGTCACCGGAGGGTTTCAGATGAAGGGGACACTGTCCTTGCCTTAAAGTGCCTGGTAAACATGTAATTGCAAAGTGATTTTCTATCTGATGTGTGGAAGGATTTCAAGATATAGAGGTAGCCCCAGGTAATTCACCTTCCTCAGATGCATCCAGTGGGGAGGGATGATAGCACTAGAATTAACAAATACACAGTCTGCTTCTTTCTAGAAGGCACTTGTACACTCCTCAAACAAACTCTATAATAGTGTGTGAGGTGGAGAGGTGGAGTCCTTAGATTATAGGTTGGGGGAGAGGGAGGGTGGCTGAGGAGGTTGACAGGACAGGATAAGAAACTTCATTCCCTCCAAGGGTAGATTCTTCGTGGCATTGCAAAACAGTAATGATTAGGCCTATTTGCAAAGAATATCAAGTCCATTAGGTACAGGGGAGGTATTTAAGGGTAGGTGGGCAGTCACTCCAGGCCCAGGCTTTTCAGTCCTTCTTTTGATTTTTCTCTTCATCACTTCCTAGAGGATTTATAATTCTTATATAAATATCCATGCGGTGAAACCAACACATGCATCGAGCAGCCTTGATTTCCGTTGGTGCGTGTTAAAGTCTCTGGAGTCTCCCATGCTGTAGAAACCCACATTTTCCCTGGAGAGCCTTGACACTCTTATGGCCCTTCTTGGTTTCCTTGGGCACTGATGAGCCTCTCTGCATTTCCCCATCCTATTTACCCTCTGAGAATTGTTTTTGTTCCCCATCATCAGAAAGGAGCAAGGTTGACAGCCTAATTTTTCCCTCAAGGTTCAAAGTTGAGTCTTGTGTGTACAAGTGCAAGCATCTACATATGTTGACAACAACGTAAGGGTTCCACTCACTCAGAGAAATTTTATCAATTATTTAAGAGTCTATCTTTTACATGATTGTCCTCTGGATTTACTAAGAGCTTCATAAATACCTTTTCTATCTGGGGATCAGCCTTTATGGGCAACTGGGTGGGTAAACTGTGGCAGGACGTCAAATTGTGCCATTAGCCACAGCCTGGATTCTGCTCACTGACCTGTCCAAAACATCGGTTTAGCAGAAACTGCATGACAGCTTCTCCAAAGAGGAAAACAACAGCCTAGGAGGTGACTAATTTCAGTGTTTCTTCTGGCTTGAAGTGTGCTGAAGCAATACTCAGTTCCATCGCCATCTGTATTTACTGAGCACTCATGACATCTAGGCACTGGGCTAGGCACTGTGGGGAATACCAAGGAAATAGAATGCAGTCTATTGGGAAATACAAAACACACACACTAAACAGTTAGAACCAACAAAAGATGAAATCAAATCAAATCAAATGTCTAAACATCAAGTGTGCTATGAGAGGTCAGGGAAGAGGAGATCCACATAAGCTACAGTCATAGGCTGTTAGATGTAGAAGAGACTTCTGGGATCAAGCACTCATTCATCCATTTATTTAGCATGCATTTATTAAATATTTACTGAATGCTTACTCTGTACTGGGATCTGTGGAAGGTGGTAGATAAAAAGAATGAACTCAATTATTTAGAGGAGATTACTCAAGTTAGCAGCAGAACTGGAAACAGAATCCGTGCCTTAACACAACATTCTTTCAACAAATACAGAAAAAGAAGTCATCATGGGCACCAGGATAGATGCAGGAAGACGGTATTGCATATTGGTGAAGCATCTGTGGCACTGAGCAGCTGCGCGAACCCGTGAAAGTTCCTTAACATCCCCTAGCTTCTATTTCCTTAATTATAAAATGCAGATAAGAACACCTCCCTCATAGAACAGATGTGAGCATTAAGGGAACTAAACATGTAAAGGGCACAGCACAATTTCAGACACAAAGTAAGCGCTTAATAAATGCCAGTTATTTTTATTACAGAGCGATCTCAATGGATCAAACACGGTGCCAATCCTTAAGAAACTTACATGAATTCTCTTGAAGAGGGAAGGCATATTCTCAGACCAAGGTGTCTCCCTGATAACAGAACTTTGGGAAAGATTTTAAGAAGTTAAATAAAAACAGACAAAATGAAAACAAGCATAAAGATAGAGAGGTGAAAGTTACACCTTATCTGCAATGCTTGAGACCAGAAGTGTTCCAGGTTTTAGATTTTTAAAAAAATTTTTGGAACATTTGCATTATACCAGTTGAGCATTTCTCATCTGAAAACCTGAAGGGCCCCAATGAGCATTTCCTTTGAGCCTTCTGTTGATGCTCAAAACATTTCAGATTTTGGAACTTTTCAGATTTCAGATTTTTAGATTAGGGATACTCAACTAGCACTTGATCAATGGGCTGAACATTCTCAATAGTTATTTGATTTATCACTGTCCAAATCTACCAAAGAGTCAGATTGTTAAATCCTGGAAAGGAAAACATTCAGAGCCCATCTAGTCCATACCCCTGCCTCTCCTCTATGAATATACTAAGAACACTAATTAAAAGTCCTGTGTATTTGAGTGCATGCTCCCACAACGTTGTAAGCATCATGATCTATGGTCGCTTGGCTCTGAAGAACTCTGGGATGTTAGAAATAGCAGGAAAGAAAGAAATTACATAAGATGGCTTTTTCCAAGGATGGGTCTTGGGAAGCAAATTCAATAATGAGGCTTCTTCCTCCTTCTCTATCCCCAACTAAGGCAGAACAGAGTTCAACAGCCTATACCCAGGAAATAGAGCAAATCTTAGTGTAACCCATCCAGGTAAGAGTATGTCAAGGAACTAATTTGGGAAATGGAAGAGGCATGATGATAAGAATATCCAGGTGGTGGTCATGTGCAGTGAATGCAGAAGAGAATTGTGATCACAGATGTCACTAAGCTGTTGGTTATAGAACTAGAGATGAAGTAAGGGGAGAAGGGTCCAGAATAAAAAATCCAGCCCCCAGGGGTGGGGGAATAAAAACTGTTTCGTAGGGAATGAGGGCATCAGCCAAACAGGCTAGGGTTCAGAATAAGGAGACCCAAGGGCATGAGGACAGAAGCCTATCCATTTAGAACCAGCACATACAATGAGAATAGCCGGTCAGCTCTGGGAGACCGGGGGGGTTACACATAGGTACATCAGCCACAGCGTGGGCAGAGTTCCTCCAGATTTGATGCACTGGCTGGGTGAGACTTGTAAGAGGTTGCCAGGCTGACTTGTCATTGCTCGGGACTAGATAGGACTGAAACCACCAGCTGAACTGCTCCTGGCCACAACATGGAGGACAGTATGAGAAGTAATTTGCACAAGGGAATACCTTGAGGTCTCCCTCATGATACTTCAAAAATTGAAGCGTCTTTCCATTTGTGCATGAAGAGAAGTATAAATTTTTTTTGTCACTTTGGCAGCAGTCTTTTGTGACCACACCCATGCGTGAGACATAACTGTTACCTCTGCCCTAGCCCCTGATTCAAATCAAATGCTGACACTTGTTAATATTTCTCTAAATGCCACTGTGGTGGAGATGACCCTCCCTCACATTCCTTCCTGTTCCCAACCTGCCCCCAATATACTATTGTTTTTAAGCAGCTCACCTGTTAATTAAAAAGTAGGAATCAATTGGCCTCATCTCTCCATTCCAGGCTCCTGTGCACACAAGGATTAGAGCTGCCTCTACTTAAGTCAATTAGAGATAAGGAGAAGCTGACATTTCGACAACCTACCTTATCACACTGCTCGAAAACAGCTCAGATTAAAATGTACAAAGATGATTTCTTTAGTCCTTTTCCTCCTCCTTTACCTTCTTTTAATTATTCCAAAGAAAGCTGACAATCCAAGCGGACATTGGAGATGCACGCTTCCACCTATGGTGATTAGCCCACCTGAAACACACGCCTGATCTGTCCTACTGTAAGTACCACTGTAGACCCGCACCTGCCCACTCAACCATCCCCAGCTGGGGTGCAGAGAAATACTTAACCTGTGCTTCAATTTAGGGTGACTGTCTTTTCTACTGTGATGCAGTAAAATGGGGGTCAGACATGGAGTCCAAAGACATGGATTCATATTCTGACTGTGCCACTTAATGTGCTACCTAATCCCTTGGGCTCTTGGTTTTTCTGAGTCTCAGTTGCCTTAACTGTGAAATGGGTCAATAGTTCTTGCCTAATGGCACTGTTGTGAGGATTGAGCAAGAGCACACCTGCACCTGCACAACAGGGAGCCTGGTACAATGGATGCTTGATAAATGTTTACATGGAATGTCAACACCCTGGGATGCATCCTAGGTAATTTCTGAATGGAGCCATGAGGCAGTTTGCAAGTAACTCCATGTATCACAGAAATGTTTACTTGTTGATCTCAGGCATTTTTTTTTCCAGGCAAAATGTTTGTATATATACATGCACACACACGCACATTACTGTTAAGTAACCCCACAAGTTTGTTATTGTGGTCTCCATTTTAAAATGAGGGGGCTGAAGATCAGAGAGATTAATTACCTTGCCAAAGTTCATTCATCTGGGGAACAGCAGAGCTGGGATCTGAACCCAGAGCCCATTATCTTCCCATTACCTCATGCCCCAGTGATGCTGAATAATCACGGGAAAGCAAAGCAGTGTGGTCTGATGACCTTTTCATTCATTCACACAGTGAAGAGAGCGCCACCTTACTGACACCAGTCTGGGAACGTATTAGCAATTTTCCAAATTTGCCAACTCCATTAGCTAGGGTCCTTCTGGCTACCTTTGACTCCTGGCCTACCCCGACGCTGCTAAATGCTGGTGTGGCTCCTGCACAGAGGCACTAGCTATGTTCTGGTGCTTCTCCACATCATCATTCAGCAAACCACTTCCCCTGTCTCGCCTGCAAACCCTTTACAGCAACCACTGGTCAACAGCAGCTGACATTCAAACAGTGCTTCCAATGTATAGGATGCGATTTCCGGCGCGTTATAAGCATTGCGAATGCTCTGCGATGGGCACCAGGGGCAGCACCCAGGTCCCACTTCAGGGAGAGATCGTTGCCCAGCTGACCAGAGTGCCCTTGGCAAACAGGTGGTTATGGCTCTCAGCCCTTTTGGGGATCAGTCCTGCTGGAGAGAGACCTCTCTCAGGGCCATGTCCCTTCCCCAGGTGGCCACATTCAAGACTAAGCATAGAGGTCTGGCAATCTCAGCCTCCTAAGAATTATTCTGAGGAGTAATTACCGCCCCCTTGTTCCATTCAGAAATTACTTAGTATGCATCCCAGGGTGTTGAGATTCACCTTAAACATTTATCAGGCATCCCTTGTACCAGGCTTCCTGTGTGCAGGCGCACATGTGCTCTCACTCAACCCTCACAACAGTGCCATTAGGCAAGAAATATCGACCCCTTTCACAGCTAAGGCAACCGAGGCTCAGAGAAACCAAGGGCCCAAAGGGTTAGGTCACCCTCACTCCAGCCCTCCCTGTGGGGCTGCTCCCGGCCGCCACTGATCAGTGTCATCGTCTGAATTGTCCCTCTGTTCATTCCTGCTTCCTCATCCACCTTTCCACAGGTGCTGATTTCAAGGTCACTCCCCAATCAACAACTTATTTGCTAAATTATGTCTCAGATTCTGTCTCCTGCAAAACCCAGTCTCAGACTCAGGCAGGTCTTACTATTAACCACACTTTACAGATGAGAAAACAGTTCAAGATTAGTTGGTCAATCCAGTGGCTTATGGTTAGTCACTTTTACTATTTTCTACTTCAAAACTGTTCTTCTGTGCTCATCCTTTTTTTCTAGAGCATGATCCTGGTGGATTAAAGACGACTATGAGTTATTTCATAGTCCTGTCGCTGAGAGGTGGATTCCATTTCCCCTCCCTCTGAGTCTGGGCTGGGCTTGGTGCCTCGCTAGACCAACAGAGTGCAGCAGAAGGGATCACACGTCAGCACCAGGCGCAACCTGGGAGGACCTAGAGCCCCCACCTTGGTCTCTTGGAGTTTGATGCTGCCACTGAAGACCCAGCATTCCTACTGGAAAGATTGTATAGAAACATCTTGAGACTCCACAGGAGAAGAAGGAGCCCGTGTGGGCATGGCCTTCCACAGCAGCAAGGCATGAGAGCGAAGCGGTCTCAGATTCCCCAGACCAGCCCAGTCACTAGGCGAATGTCACTGCTAGGCCTGCCTGAGACCACGTGGAGTGGGAGGATCACCAAGCTGAGTTCTGCCCAAATTCCCCATCCACAAATCAGGATGGTTTGTTACACAACAGAAGCTAACTAGACCAACGGCACACTCCCTGAATTATTGCTGAATTATGGCGAGAAGTCCTCTGCAGTGTTCTCAACCTTGTCTCCTCTGGAGTCTTCCTCCTTCAGCTATGCTACCCTGTTCAGCATCTTACTCCCCCTGCCCACCCCACTTCTCTATTTTCAAACTGCACAGAGAATTATTTCACTTCCAGGTGTACCTTAATGTCTCTTCTTCCTTTTCTTTTTTTTTTTTTTTTGCTTGAGATGGAGTCTAGCTCTGTCACCCAGACTAGAGTGCAGTGGCTCGGCTCACTACAACCTCCACCTCCTGGGTCAAGCTATTCTCCTGTCTCAGCCTCCTGAGTATCTGATATGACAGGCATGTGCCACACACCTGGCTAAATTTTGTGTTTTTAGCAGAGATGGGGTTTTCACCATGTTGGCCAGGCTGGTCCTGAACTCCTGACCTTAAGTGATCTGCCCACTTCGGCCTCCCAAAGTGCTGGGATTACAGGCATGAGCCACTGTCCCTGACCCTTCCTTTTCTTCTAAACTTCATAAAGGAGAGATCAACATACACTACCAACACTTGTACACTACTGCCTTCCTTGTTCACTTTTGAATTCTGACTTCTATCTTTACTATTTTTTGTTATGAAAAAGTTTAGCTGGTATTTTTGAATCATAAAATCTGGTGACACTTTCTTACTTTAACCATCATTTGCTTTTGGGAAGCCATTCTCGAAACCCACCTCTGACAACTAGTATTACAAACTGTCAGCTAATGTCCTAGGAGTTCTCTTGACATTCATTTATTTATTCACTCATTCATTCAGCAAATATCTTTCCAGAATCTATCCTGAGATACTCTCTGTGATCTCATGCTCCCTGGCCAGTTAGCAGAAAGAATGGCCAATCCAGAAAAAGGGATACGAAGTCAGCTGGTACAACCACAACCAATCCATCTCAAATATGATGCATTCCGATTTTAAAAACATTGGTAGATGCTTTCATGTTTCTGAGGCATGTGTGGTCAGGAAATTTTTTCCTTTAGTTAACCCAGTAGCTCGCAGCTCTGGCTACACATTAAAATCACCAGCAGAGCTTTTAAGAAATACTAATGCTTGTGTGTCACCTCTGGATATTCATTAGTCTAGGGTAGAACCCAGGCATTAGCATGTTTTAAATGGCTGCTAAGTGATTTTAACGTGCAGCAGCTGGGGTTTGAAGGCCATTGACTGACCTAAATCCCTAATAATACAGCTTAAGATCATGTTTCCTGCTCTATACTCTGTGGAGGCTGAGGAAAGCGCTGAGTGGAGTCACGGTTTTGGACACTTGAAGTTTTCCTGAAATCTCTTTGCAGCTTTTCTGTCCCAGGTTAAATAATCCCAGTTCTTCCAGCCTTTCCACGTAGGTTGTATTTGCAGCACTTTAATCACACTTTAATCTTGTTTTGATTTAGCTCCAACAGGTCTGTTTCCCTGGAGAAAGCTTTTCCAAGGTAGATGTCTCTGTTTTACAGAAACACATAACCCTGATAGCTCATCAATTCAACTGTGAATTGCACAGTGGTTGTTATGAAATACATATCAGTAAAGATCTCAGCAGACCATTTTATTTCTAGACTTACATTAGCTAAAAATGAAACACCGCAAATATCAACAAGGAGGCTTTTTCTTTCTGTTGTTCTGCAAATATTGTTAGCAATGCATTTGGTCACCTGACTTACGAGCCAGCTGAGAGCGTACAGGGCTTGACTTCGTTCTCCAAAATCTTTTCTCACTCTCCCAGTAATTGCAGTAATCAATGGTCCCAAGGAAATTTGAACTCACTCAAAAGTCAGCCGGGGATGCTAAGTCTGGGAGGGGAAGAGATCCCGGATGACCCAAGCAGTAAATTAACACACATTGATAAGGCCGATTAACAGTCATAAAATTACACATCTCTCTAATCCAGGAACCCAGAGTCACTTCCCAATGTGGTCTTTTGATATATCTGCCTGGCGATCCTTTCATATAAATCATGTCAATTTAAATTTTAATTTGCTTATAATTTCAAGGGATGTTTGACCTATTATTATATTAGAAATGAGAGAAACATGAGTTTATGAAAAATTCAGGCATAAAGGTCTTCAGCAATTACAAAAGGGGAAGCAGTTAATAGAGAGGAATGGAAACAGGGGGTCTTAATTACATTCTGAGGACAGGGCAGCACATTTCAACTCATGTATGCACAAAGTCCTTTTGGAATGCTGCTCTAGTTTGGACAGCTGACCCTCCAAACCTCACGTTAAAATGTGATCCTCAGTGTGGAAGGGGAGCTTAATGGGAGGTGTTTGGGTTAGGAAGGTGGATCCCTCTTGAATGTTTTGGTGGCGTCCTCACGGTAATGAGTTCTTGGTGTTAGTTCCCACAAGAGTACCCTACAGGCTGGTCATTTAAAAAAGCCTGGCACCTTCCTGCTGCTGCTGCTGCTGCTGCTGCTGCTTCTTTCTTCTTTCTTCCTTCTCCTTCTCCTTCTCCTCCTCCTCCTCCTTCTTCTTGAGATAGAGTCTCACTCTGTCACCCAGGCTGGAGTGCAGTGGCACAATCTTGGCTCACTGCAACCTCCACCTCCTGGGTTCAAGCGATTCTTCTGCCTCAGCTTCCCAAGTAGCTGGGACTACAGGCAACCACTACCACACCCGGCTAATTTTCAGGAGAGATGGGATTTCACCATATTGGCTAGGCTGGTCTCAAACTCCTGACCTCGTGATCCACCAGCCTCAGCCTCCCAAAGTGCTAGGATTACAAGCATGAGCCACCACGCCTGGCCAAGCACCTTCCTTCTTTCTCTTGCTTCCTCCTTCTTACCTGTGATCTCTGCACACTGGTTTCCCTTCCCCTTCCATCATGATTGGAAGCTTCCCGAGGCCTCAACAGAAGCCAATGCTGATGCCATGCTTCTCGTACAGCCTACAGAATCATGAGCCAAATAAACCTCTTCTATTTATAAATTACTCAACCTCAGTTATTCCTTTATAGAAACACCAAAATGGACTAAGACATATGTACTTGAAAGGAAGAGGGCTGAGTAGGTAGGTTTTGGAGATTTTTTTTTTTTTTTCTTTTAAGAGTAGTATATATATAAAGCTTCTAAGTCATAGAGATAAAGTAAGAATCCATTTCATGCCAACAATGACTGGCAGCTGTCATGAGACACAAAGGATAGAATCAAAGTTAACCATCATAGATCAATTGTATTTGGAAGGATTTTTAAAAAGCTCTTCCTGCTCCCCAAGTTTCTAAGAAAGGGTCAGGATCTAAGGATGCTCGTAAATCAAACTGCATGGCTATCCTGGACACCACTGAAATGTGGTGGACAGACATCAAAGAGATGACACATTTGTTGTTTCCCAGAGTCCTTTGAACTTCTTGGTGTAATGCAACCCAATGGACTCCTGGTTCCAAGACCAGCTCTACCACTTATAATCTTTTTGATCTTAGACAAATCACCTAAACTTTTCAGCTTAGTTTGTTTATCTTAAAATTGATAATATCTTTATTGATAGTGTCTCAAAAGTTTTAATATCTGATTATCAGGTGAACTTAAAATAATCTTTATAAAGCACCTAGAACTATGCCTCCATGTACTAGATCCTTAATATATATAATTATTACTGGAAGTTCCTGATTTACCAGCACTAATGGAATTCTAGGTCACTTAGAAATGTGATGTTTTATTATCTGGTGATTCTAAAATGCAACTGTTGATGAGGATAGGAGTTAAGACTCTATTCACCACCTCTTAGGTACTAACCCAGAAATAAAACTAAAGACGCAGCCTCCTATGAAGACCTGAAAGCAAAGAAGAGTTGGGTTGGTCATAACTAACTCCACAGCTCTCTACCAAGCAGGTTCTAGGTCCCTGTGAAGCCTCAAATGGGAGAAGAGGGCAGTGGAAGGGAACAAGAGAGAAGAGATATGTCCCCTGGCTCTCAGTTTGAAACCCACAGCTTCTCCTCATGAAGTGGCCCTGAGGGGAGCGCATCTGATTCTTGTTCAGAGTGTAGGTGAGGCGTAATCTATTTATCTAGCATTACTTCAAGACATCACAAAGCAAATCTCCTTGTTTCTATTCATTTAGTCTCTATTAAAGGCATGATAGTGTATTTATTGATACTACTACAGAGAAATAAAACGAAAAATATACCTACAATACAGGACATTTGCAGATGCTATATCTGAGATGCCCTGAAATAGGCTTTGGAAAACGTGTTGTTGTCCTAATTAGTTATTAAGGTCGGGTATCTATGGAAACAGGCATATATTTGTCCTGAAGCCAGACAAGCACTTACTCATTTAATAGCATGCAATCCATACAAATGAAGCCTGGTGCCTATACACATTAGCTTCTTGCAACACATACAAAAAGAGAGAAAGCAGGAAAGATGAGGAAAGTACGCAAATGGAGGAAAGAGAGCCCCTTACACCGGCACAGTGTCATGCCTATAGTGAGTCACTGAGGAAATCCAAAGGCCAAAGAGTGATTTTATTCACACAGCATCAATTTTGAATGAGTCCAATGAAATTCCTCCCCAATGGTGTAGCAGTGGAAGGAACTGTCCTATTAATAGCATGCTTCAGCTACATTATGGGTTCAATGGGTTAACTGGGCTTTTGTTGGATGGCCTTGTAGCATAGTAACCATTTATAACATAATTTCTATGGGAAAATGTGTACTGAATTCTAAGTACTCAGCTTAAAAAAAAGACTTCTGAACTACAGCCCATGTGCAGAATGAGGACTTCCTGCCTCCTCTGAGAAACAGCAAGGAGACTGAGAGGGAACCCTGGGGTAAGCATCTGAAGATCCAGGCTCCAGTCCCCATTCTTGCACTTACTGTATGGGGGACTCGAGTCTTTTAACTTCCCTGAGCCTCCGTTTCGCTGTCAAATCGAAATCCATTTTGTCTAGAATATAAGCTCCACCAGGACAGGGATCATGCCTGCCTGTCTTCATCATCTTAGCTTCCCCAGCCCCCTCAATCAATATTTGGTGAGTGAAGGAATGAAAGAATATTTGCCTACCTCTCAACACTCTGAGAATAATCAAATGGGGTAATGCGTGTGAAAACAATTCAAGAAGCTGTAAAATGGAATACAAATGAGAGACATGATAATTATAACCTATTGTTACAGACAGAATGTCACCTTCTGTGCATTCCATGTAAATGAGGATGTTTGCGTTCGTGCTAATTCGAAAGGCTAAGCTGATACTCAGAACACTGAGTGGCACAGATGGACCATGCAACATTGGGTATCTCAGCTAGAGGGAGGGGTGGGCCCCTTTTCCCATTAGAAAGCAAGCAAGGGAAGTTCAAAAGAGCGGGGGCTGGCTGGAAAATGAACTAGTTAGATCCAACGTCTGAAGGCAGGTCAATACAGGTGTAGGAATCTTGTGAAGTCTCTTCAAGGACCGTGCTGAGGACTAGAAGGCTATTCTGCCTGAGCCAGAGCAGACACAAAGAAGAAACTAACCAGAGTCTGGATTCCACACTTATCAGCTTAAAAAAAAAAAGAAGAAGAAGAAGGAAAAAAAAAAAATGATGCTTGGGCCATCAATTAGGAAGGCTGTGGAAAGGGCATATCTGAGATACAGGGTTTGACAAGTAAGCAGAAAGAAGCAGGACTCAGGCCTCTGCTCCCCCATTTTCCAGCCTGCATATTGTTTTGCCTCATAATGATTCCTCTTGTAATTATAACGTTGGGATGCACTCAGTGCTGATAGTCAGGCCGTGCCGTAAACAAGGATGGAGGTGACAGTAAAAGGGAAACGGAGGTTCTGAGTTTGTGGTCCCCAGTACAGGGACCCTGGAGTCTTTGTTTCACATGTGATTCAGGCAGCCAGATTCTGAATTTTGCACACATTATTCAGAATCTTTTGCCAGTGTCTTGGGTGTAGACACAATCAAGCATCCATTTGGAGGTCATGATTGGGATTTCTACAAAATGAGACCCAATCAGCAGCCCAGACCTTGCACGCAGCATAGACAATGAGAAGCCAGACATTGTGATCACACCCAAAAGATTCAAGTCTGCTGCAAAACTGGGAAAGACTTCCCAATCAGGCTGTGTATTCTTCCTTGAAGCATGCCTAGAGCCACTCTCAATGGTGACCCTTCCCCCATGCCCGTCTTATTGTATCAGTAGAGATAGCCACTCTATATGCCATATTCACTTTTCCTGCTCCAGCAACCAACCTTGAAATGCAATCTAAAGTGGCCCTATATCTACTGTGGAAACCACTTAAAAGAGCCCAAGAGGATGCACGAAGATTCTTTACCATTAAGGATGAGATTGAAATAGAGAGAGACAGAGACAAAGAAACAACCTTCTCTCTGAGCAGTCACACAAGAAACACGTTTATGCTTTTCCAGTCCTCCACCTCCAATGCCCAATTAATACAATACATATCTTCTCATAATAGGGGTGTAACTTTTTAAAAGGGTCAGGGGGCCAGGTGTGGTGACTCATGCCTGTAATCCCAAGACTTTGGGAGGCCCAGGTGGGTGGATTACCTGAGGTCAGGAGTTTGAAACTGACCTGGCCAACATGGTGAAACCCCGTCTCTACTAGAAAAATTAGCCGGCCGTGGTGGCACGTGCCTGTATTCCCAGCTACTTGGGAGGCTGAGGCAGGAGACTCTCTTGAACATGGGAGGCAGAGATTGCGGTGAGCCGAGATCGCGCCACTGCACTCCAGCCTGGGCAACAAGAGTGAAACTCCATCTCGTAAAAATAAAAAAAATAAAAAGAAAAGGGTCAGGGTCAACTTGCACAAAGGGCACAGGTTTGAGATTCAGAAGACTGAATTCAGAAGCCCTAGAAATGCTACTACGCGCCCCTGAATTAATAACCTAAACATCTGTTCTACGTGTAGAATATAGGAATTACATAATACCTGCTTCTCTGCTACACAGAACCCTTGTGTAAATCAAGTGAGATAATATATGTAAAAGCACTCTGAGAAATTAAAAGCATACTTCAGAAATAAAACAATGATTAGAGTACATCCAATTCACTCAAGCAACACTTTCTCTATAGCTAGTATATTTACTTTTAAAACCCCAAAAAGTACACATCATTATTAAGGGGATGAATAAATTCCATTTAGCTCATTGGAAAAGTGACAAAGTTTAGCAAGTTGTTTATATTTTCTAAATCCTAATTCCATGTAAGTCCATGTGCAAAAGCCTTATCTTTGTGACTATTTCTCCACCTAGAAGCTAGGCAGAGAATGGACTCATTTTCCATCCTTACCATGGTAGTACATATGTTAATTTAACAAAAATGACTGTAGATTAGTCTGGGCATTCACAGGAAGCTTGATACGTGCAATCTCCCCGAAACATTTCTCATTTCTACACTTAAACACCTGATGCAGCCAAAGTAGCCAAATGAGCAAGAGAAAATCTCTGATCCTAGGGTCATAACTCCGTCAGTTTATTACGTGTGAGTTATTGCTTTGAACCAGGGTTGGCTTCCAAGGTCAGAATCACGCATTCCTAAAATAATGTCTCCAGCACCAGCAGAAAATGATCTTTACAATTCTTGCCTTGAACTTATGTAGAACTCCTACCTCATTGGTTACTTGTTTTCTGGACAGGGGTGTCCATCCGGCTCCAGAGTTCACCTTCAATTACCCCCAACATGTCAGGGTTCATGTTCATGCTGGGGGAGGATACAGAGCACCAAGTTGCTTCCACAGGTGATTAAATGCTCACATGCAGGCAGGAAAGGCCATTTACCACAGGCAGAGGACTGGGCTCCCAGAACATTCTCTAACGCCACCATTTCCCCAAGCTGAGTGCTGGGCACCACTCTAAGTAATTGACAAGCATCATCTACGTGCAGCCTCGCAAACACTGTGGGTGAGGCCAAGTGGTTCTGATTCTTGGTACAATCCAGAATCAGAAGTAACACTCGCCGCATGCAGTGGCTCAAGCCTATAATCCCAACACTTTGGGAAGCCAAGGTGGGAGGACTGCTTGAACCCAGCAGTTTGGGACCAGCCAGGGCAACATACGGAAACCCCATGTCTACACAAAATTTTATAAAACTTAGCCAGGCGTAGTGGCACATGTTGGTAGTAGTTCCAGCTACTTTGGAGGTTGAGGCAGGAGGATCACTTGTGCCCAAGAGGTCAAGGCTACAGTGAGCTGTGATCACACCATGCACCCTAGCCTGAGTGACAGAGCAAGACCTTGTCTCTTTCCCTCTCTCTTTATGTATATATATAAAATACAAGGCCAGGCGTGGTGGCTCATGCCTGTAATCCCAGCATCTTGGGAAGCCAAGACAGTAGGATCGCTTGAGCCTTAGGAGTTCAATACCAGCATGGGTAACATAGAGAAACCCCAACTCTACAAAAAGAATATAAAACTTAGTCAAAAGTGGTAGCATGGATCTGTATGGACCTGCAGTCTCACCAACTTGGCAGGCTGAGGTGGGAGGACTGCTTGAGCCTGGGAGTTCAGGCTGCAGTGACCCAAAATTGTGTCACTGCACTCCAGCCTGGGAGAAAGAATGAGACCCTATCTCAAAAAAATCAGTCAATTGGCCGGGCGCGGTGGCTCAAGCCTGTAATCCCAGCACTTTGGGAGGCCGAGACGGGCGGATCATGAGGTCAGGAGATCGAGACCATCCTGGCGAACACGGTGAAACCCCGTCTCTACTAAAAAATACAAAAAACTAGCTGGGCGAGGTGGCGGGCGCCTGTAGTCCCAGCTACTCGGGAGGCTGAGGCAGGAGAATGGCGTGAACCTGGGAGGCAGAGCTTGCAGTGAGCTGAGATCCGGCCACTGCACTCCAGCCTGGGCGACAGAGCAAGACTCCATCTCAAAAAAAAAAAAAAAAAAAAGTCAATCAATCAATCACAAAACAAATTTAATTTTTTTAAAAAAGTAACGCATAACACAGTAAGGAAAATACAGATACCTGAATTCCACCTTCCTAAAGATTCTGATTCATTCATCTCGGGGGTGGGCTCCCTTATCTGCCTTTCAAAATTTTGAGAGGTGACTCTGAGGCTTTTCAAAGACTGCCAATAAGACCAATATTAATAATACATAATGTCGCTTGACGGCCATTACGTGCTGGGCAGTCAGCTGAATGTTCCTTCTCCTTGGAATTTTACAACACTGTGAAGTAGATATTTGTATTACCTACATTTGCAGATAAGGAACTTGAGACTTAGAAAAGTCAAGGGCGTAGCCAGAGACCGGACATATCATGGGGGTACCTGTACTCCATTTTCTCTGACTCTGAAATCTGTGCTCTTCCCACTTCAGCGGCTGAGCAGAAAGTGTTTATGTGAGAAGCAATTTTCTTATGCTTTCTCCCATGGGATATTGGCGATGCTGTCAGCTGACTTACCATTATTATTGTTATCATTAATAATAATTTCTCCTGGTGAAGCCTGAGGCCGAGACTTAGAAGCATAAATTCCAGAGGCAGAAGCCAAGGTAAAGATGACACAGAGCATGCTTCTGTCAGGAGGGCGAGGGTCTGCTGGGAAGGGATATTTGCTTCTCTTCCCCCAGGGCTGTGACCCTGGAAAGCCACTTCCCAACACATAATTAAGATAAAACTTAACCTCAGGGCCTTGCACCACCTTTATAAATCTCCTTCTGAATCTCAGTCTGCCAGGGACCTTTACACAACAATACTTATAAATATTTTCAGCTCCCAAGGACTCTGTGGATGCAGCCACAGACAACTCACCAGGGCCCTGTATAATCAATATTATCACACTGCTAAAAGATAATCATAATACTTTAGATCCTTAAAGCTCCTTTGAGCCTAAAAAAGTTCAAAGCACTTTCCTATCAGTCTTTTCATTCTGTCTTCCCCATATCTGACAGTGGAAGGAGGACTTGGGAAGGAAGCTGCTCTCAGTCCTTAATCCTGTCTCCAACAAACGAAATTGCTGCACCTTCCCCTCATGTCACAGGCTCAGGGAGGAGCTGACCTTGACTTGTTTTCAAAGGACTGTTTTTTTCTGTCTTTAGTCAGTATTTCTGGTCTAGCTGGCTTGGCCATCTCCATGGTCTGTGGACCTCTTGGATGTTTCCTATGGAAACCCCCGAGGATGGGTGCCGAGCCTGTAACTCCCACTCTGAGGGCTTGACACAATGTCTCCTCCAACCCGTGGGTAAAGGGAGGCTTCCTGGCAACAGCAATGATAGTTTATATTGTTTTGTCTGGAAAGCAGGATCTACTGGTGGAAAGAATGGATCTCGCTTTGCACTTTGGGTTCAGGCCCTTAGCTGCTGAAGGGTCACAGCTTATGCATTCACATGGTGCCGCTTGTGATGCTCAGGGACGGGGAACCACGGAGCCTTCCTGGAGAATGTGACGAGGATGCAGCGTCACAGGCTGAAATGACATAGTCACGGAGCAAAACAAGGTATTGAGTGCAGCTGGAGAAGAGGGGCCTGGGGAAGAATGAGAGGGAATGTCCCGAGATCTCAGTGGTGCCGAGAGCAGGGCTGAATAATCGAATGCTAAATTGAGCCACTGATCTTGACTAAGGGAGGAAAAACTTTGCAGAAGCAACCTTAAGCAAAGACAGGGAGAGGGTGGGGGGCATGGGGCTGTCCCTTCAGGAACCACACAAGTGTCTGGGGGTCTCCCTGCACTTTCTTTTTGGATCCTGGTCTAGAAGATGGCTAAGGAGACGAGAGAATGGAGGCGAGAGAGCCAAGCATCCGGTGGCCCAGCCAGCACACGCCGGGGCTGGGAGAGGATTCCATAGCCTGCTCTGTTTTCTCCATCCCTCCCTGTTGCCATCAGCTCAGGAACTTAGAACTGGGCTGAGCCTGCTATGGGAGGAACAGGAGAAGCCCAGCTGAGAGAAACTGAGGGCAGTAGAGAGAGAGGAGCACAGCCCCAGCGTTTGACTTTGGCTTCTACCCTGGTGGGAATCCTCCAGGAGACACCCAGCTGTGGGAGTCAGCCTGTGGGCTTTCCATCCAGGTAAGATCACATGTGCCTGTCTCCAGGCTCTGGTTTGAGGACAGCCTCTGCCTGGGCTGGTGGAGCAAGGGCAGCACAGAGCAAGGGGAGCAGACGTGGTCTACCGAGGCCTTGCAGTAGGAGCTGGCAGCAAGGATGTGGACAGACATTTTAAATATATTCAGAAAGTGAACAAATGAGAGACAAATGAACCAACTCAAAAATGATTTTTCCAGAATCAATTCAGTACATGCTGCAATGGGCCTGCACCCACTGGCACACAACAATAAGTCAAGCAGTTTCATCCACTCGTGTCCCCAAGGCTCATGGTCCACGCAGATCCTCCCCCAGGAGAGCTTTGGTGATTAGGCCTGGAATTAGCAAGTGGAATATGCCATTTGGAACTTGCGGGTCTCGGTACTCGAGTGGGTGCTTACCTGTCTAGCCCCTGTGCTGTTTCTTTTCCCTTCCAGTATCAATGGCGATCTGTCTAGACAGCAGGTGGCTCTGGCTTCACTATGGCTGGAAATTCTGGACCACAGAATAGAGGCCGGGCCCTGCGCCTGCCATCCCAGGTGTGGGCAGGCTCTTCTGCTTTCGTATTTTGAAAGGTCACCCTTTGACAGAGATTGGCTTTGCAAAGTGCTTCCAGTTATAATGGGATTGAGAAAATGGCTCCATTTGTGCTGTAAGAGCTGAGGATTCTGGGGACCGAATGGAACTAGATGTTGCCTATTTAGTAGTATGCACAGAAAGGAGGTGGAGGACGCAGCTGCCAGGTGCCACAGTGTGATTGCCCAAGACAATAACCCCATCATTCTGGTGTCCTGCAGTTGGGAATGGAGAAAAATCAACCCTAAGCAGAGATTGGACTCAGTCATGTAATATGTATAACCTCGGGGTTTTTGTTTTGTTTGTTAAGTGCAAGCCCAAAGTCTAGCTTACATGAAACCTTAGGCTTCAGATTGAAGTTTGGAGGCACTAGCGTTGCTGATTTAAACTATTCTTAAGCAGGGAGGGAAATGAGGGGGTGTGCTGGAGTTGACAGGGTAATAGCATGAATCCCACAAGAGCCCTGGCCAGCAGCAGGTGAAGACAGAGGGTCTCTGGAAGCCAGACTTTGATTCAATTAGGGCATGGCACCGCTGCACGCTTCCCACTGGCTGGTGTCCCAGCCTTACCTGCTGGGCTCATGGCCTGGCTTGGGCCTGAGGGGATGGCTTGGCTCCTCCTGAATTTCTGCTCTGATCCAAGGAACCCGTGTGTACCAACCACCTGCTTCCCAGCTCAGATGCCTCTGTATGTGGTGTAGGTCTCAGAGGAGTGTACAATGAGCTCCTAGAAGCACCACTCATCATGTGGCCTGGAGCACAGGGCACTGTCCCCCTCAATTTGGCCAACAGCCCTGAAGAGATCTTAGTCTCTTCAAAATCCTTTTTTTTTTTTTTTTTTTTAACCTGAAGAAGTGGAGTTCCCGAGAGGGCGACTTCCTCAAACCTCACTTTAAGTTGGAGGCAGAACCAAGGTTAGGACACAGTATGGCCCTGTCCTTCCACACAGATGGCTGCTGGCTCCTTCCAGAGAATCAACAGGCACTGGCTGCTGCAGAGGCAGCTCTTCCCACGGCCCAGCGGGTCGTGCAGACCCACCCCAGCCAGGACAGGGCAGCAGGCCGAGCTCTGCACCAGCGCCCCCCATAGACCCAGTGGACTCCAACTGGGTCACAAACATTGACTGCAGGGCTGGGGAAATGAGCAGACAGAGATGGCCACAGGATGAGCTGAGCATTTGTTCATCCAGTTACAAAGGCCCCCAGGACTTTTATAAACGTCTAGTGACCATAAAATTAAGAGCAACAATCATCCAATGATCATAAAAATGATATGGCAGATAGAAATTGGTTTTCAGAATTTTTTAAAAATTAAGGCTGAAGTTACTGAACACTTAGAAGTTAGTAGTTTGACCACAGTCTTGTAACAGGTAACAGTTGGAGCCGGATTTGAACTGAAATCCGTCTGGCTCCAAGCACCCTTCTTTGGATGGCTAGCAAACAGGAAAGGGCAGTTGGTAAGCAGACCCATCCACTCTCCATTTATGCTGAGAAAACACAGACATAGGTGCTTTACTGGGCTTGGAGCAGGTTTTGCTTTGACCTGGCAGATGCCCTGCTGCTCTGGGCTGAAGCGGTGGGAAGTACAGGGCCACGGAGCCAGGGTGATGAGTACTGAGCCTGCTGCGGATGTCCTGCAAAGCAGGCAGAGGGATGCGAGAGTGACAAGAACCACACAGTGCAGAGCTCATTCTCCTAAATGGAGTCACACAGCTTTCCCCCTAAGTGGGATGGTTTGTGCTGCTTCATCCCACATGTAAATTTCAACCCGATGATGGCTATGCAGCCTCCAGGCCAATGACCTTTCCTCCATAGGCACCGCTGGGAGCTCAGCTACTGAGACACAGAGAAGAAACTCTGGACATGTGGGAAACATGGTCTCTGGCCGCCCCCGAGATCATCTCCTCTAGAAAGCCTTTTCTAATCCTTCTGCTCAGTAATTTCCTTCTTGCTTTGATGCCCTGAGGTATGTGTCTTTATATCGTGAAAACTGGCATCATCTTATTCTACCAGTCTTATGCTACTTGAAGCAATGGGCTGAAGAATACGGACCTTTAGTTAAACAACTTTCTAGCTACATAGGTCTCTTTTACCTCTTTGAGCTCTATTTTCTTATCTCTGAAGATAATTAGAACCCCAACCTCCTCTCATGATTAATGGAAGGATGGACTAACACTGCTGTGAAACTGTTGTGCGTGGTAAAGAACTAGAAAACAGTAAGAAATCACTTAGATTTTTAACATATGGATATAAACTGTCTTACCAGGAAATGTGTAAGTTCCTCAAAAACTAGAACCGGGTCTTATATGTCTTCCTATCTCTCACAGGCTCTAGTTAAGCAAGCCTTATTCACTCAGCAACTGCTTAAGATTTGCCTTCAAGAAGTTTACATTCTGGTAAGGACAAGAGGTACTCATTGTATTGATACAATGAAAGGCCAGGGAAGAATCTGCCTATATCTGGGACAAGAAGGCAGCCGAAGTTAGGAAAAGAAATGCAAAACCAGTGAGAATTTACAGACGTACAACACTGACGGAGTAAAGGGAGACCAAAGCGAAGTTCTTGGGAGTGAGCCCATGCAGAGGGGCACCAAAACCGGGGGGTCTTTGGGGAAACCTCCAGCCCGTAAGCAATCCCAAAGCCCCAACTTCAGATCAGTCATTAGGGAAGCTTTCCATTGGAGGCAGTGTGGTCTTGAGGAGGAAAGGAGCATCAGCGGGCGTCCTCCTGGAAGACTCGGCGTGGCGTAGAGGCGAGGGGACAAATGGGGTTTAAAAATGACAAAATCTTGGGTTTGAGTATTAACTGAGCGAATTTCAACCGAAGTTCCCTGCAACAAGTTATTTAAGGCCTGCAATGTTATTTTTCATCCCTGAAATGGAAAGAAAATAATCTGCCCCTTCGATCTTTCTGATTTATTCTAGTGATCAAAATGAGAGGTTGTCTGTAAACACTGTGCCAATATGAGAGACCTAGTTTCACAGAGAACCCAGGCTTAGAGTCATTCATCTACACACGAGATGTCTACGCAGATATCGGTCTTCGTGAACAATTATTTTACCCTGGGGCATTGAGTCTAACTCCAACATCAACATGGGCTCTCCTGCATTTTCCTTTTCCTTAATATCTACTGTGAGTTTTTCTCTGGGCCCTGTTTCCCTGGGCTTAAAAGGACAGAGGTACCTGATTTTGGCAAATATCCTTAGGTCTTGTGTCCATGAGCCCTCAGAGACAGAGGTCTTAGAAAACCAAACTGCAAAAGGAGAGGAAGTGAAGAGCACTTTTCCTAGGGGCCTACCTCCTCCTTCCCATCAAACTCCTGTGGCTCCTCTGAGGCCCTGGGGCTGTGCCCTGCCCCACACCCATGATTTAGCATCTCTCCCTGGCAAAGATAGTAACTCATCCTAAAAACGAGACCCTGGACACCCCTCAGAAGGCCCCCCAGGCCGCCAGCACTGGAGGCAGCCACCTCTCCCTGTGGCCACCTCCTCCTCGGAGTGAGTTGACAGGATTTATAGGGCTGTCCCAGCGACACGCCATCTCAGTAACTGCAGAATGGCAGTTGTAAAAAATCCCATTTGCCAGGGTATTAGAATCCCATTAGCGCTCCCGATGGAGAAGTAACCCCGACCCTTCAGAAGGAATTAAAGATATTCGGGCACCAGCATTTGGAGTGTTACAGGCCTTCCCCAGTTTGGATGATCACACCAACAGACATAAAGCCTCAGGCACCAGATGTCCTTGGTCCATAAACCCCCCTGAGGAAAAGCCTTGGAATGATGTACGGAAAGGGCCTGGAGTTCCACAAATAGGCTCGGGAATAATAGCAAGGAGTAATTGACACAGGCCTCCCTGATTTGTCTATGCTTGAGAATGAGTCATTGTAAGCAAAGTCAGGTTTAATTCAACCATTCTCTTATGACCTCCTTCTCTCTCCCCCTCATCCTAACTCCATTCCCGGAGTGATAACTGACATCAGACAGAAACACCAACAGGCTTCTCACGGGTGTGACTGTCAAAACAGAACCACCACCAAGACCGAAGGGCAGTAACAGAGGTACATTGTTACATCTGGGCAAATCATCTCACTTTGTAAATCTAAGAAATAGAGGCCCAGAGAGGTGAAGTAACTTGCACGAGATCACACAGCTAGTTAAATAGAAGCCTGCATTCTGATGTTCCTGCTGCTGCACTTCCTTCCGGGAAAGGAAAAGAGAGTTCTCAACTGGGTTCGGTCTTCTGCACCCTGGGCATTTCGGATCACAGGCTCCGAACCTGCTGAGTGGCCACCGTGTCCTTTCCAGGGGTGTGAGCGTGTGCGTGCGTGTGAACACCGATTAACAGACTCTGCCGTGGTGGCGAAGGACTGACGTCTGGGAAGCCAGTTTTAGAACCTAGATTTGCCAGCTGCCAGCTGTGTGACCCAGGACAAATTAGGCACCCAGTTTAGATCTCAGTTTCCTCATCTGTGAAAAGGGGGTAAATAATGGCAGGAGGTCACTTTCAACATCATGGGAATCTTGTTAAAATGCCAATTCTGATGGAAAAGGCTTGGGGACGGAGACTGAGATTCAACATTTGTAACTATTCCCAGGTAATGCTGATGCTGCTGTTTAGGGAACCGTACTTTGATGATCAAAGTCATTAAGTCTTGTGAAAATTAAACACAATGAATATACAAAGTCCTTAACGCAGTGAGAATAATTATTCAGTAAATGATAGTTGTTAGCATTACATGTTTGGTAGTTACCCTAGACCACAGATTAAAGAGCATTTTTAGATCCCTACTTCGTGCTGTGAGCTGAGCTTCACAGAGACATCATCAAAAACTCAAACCACTCCTGTGGGACAGGGTAATATTACCCCTACTTCTTAGATGTGGAGAATGACTCAGAGAGATTCGTGACTTCCCGATGGTCAAGTAGAAGGTAGGTTTCATGACTCTGAGACCATACCTCTTTCCGCTGCAGTATACCCCACTGCGGTATAGAGCAGCACCCTGCACTCGTGTTAACAGCCTCTGCCTGCTGTCCAGCGAGGTCAGACAGTGCGGAGGAGACGGTGTGTTGATTCCAAAAAGAATCAACAGATTGTGGATTCTGAGACATGACCACCAATTGCCAAAAGAGGAGAGAAAGCTTCCATCCGGCTGGAACGGGGTGCCGGCAGGCATATGTGCATGCAGGAGGAGTGGAGGGGGTGGACGGCTGATGGATGCACAATGCAGGAAATTGACAGATCCATCAGTAGACAGAGATCCAGGGAGTCTGGCAGCTGACAGACACGTGGGGGCATGCCGACACCCAGATGGCCGTGGAGCACACAGACCAGGAAGAGTTTGGAAAGGCCATCAGTGCAGGTCGAGGTAGACTAGCCCAGAGACAAACAGAGCAGCGGCACACACAATTTTGGTAACACCATCTGTGGGTGAGAGAACCCCAGCGCTGTGTGAAATGGACTCCAAATTCTATTTGGAGCTGGAAACGGGTGGTATGGTGTGCTCAGTTATTTTAAATCCCTTCCAATTCTCTGCCAAGAAATTCGATCCGGGAAAGCCATTCCTGCCAAGTCCCAAGGGGTTTACCAGGGCTGAGCTGGGTAGCTGCAGTCCTATCTGATTTATGGCAGATGGGGGCAGCCGAGAGCCACGAAATTTGAGGGTATCCCCATGTCAGGATAGGGGATGTGTTTGTGTTTTCCCCGGAATGTGAACCCAAGGGGTCTGCATTCTTAAGTCAGAGTGGGAACAGGCAACCCAAACAGGCTGAATTCAGGCGTGTGCTGTGCGAGACAGAGGAAGGGTGAGGACATGGGTGGCTGGTGGGGCTGGAAGGGAGAGGCATGGGGATGGGGAGGGACAAGCCACAGTGTCCAGAAAGCAGGGGCCTGGAGGAAGCTGGTGGGGTCAGGTAGCCCTGGATGAGCAGTCCTCAGGAGTGTGGGCCAAAAGGAGCTGGACCAGCACCTTTTCTGGAATCCAGTTCTTATAAGGCCATGTTTTGGACTTCATGCTCTGACCTGCCTGGCCTTAAAGCACTAGTGACCCTAACAAAGGTAGTCAGTGTAGGGGTTGGTGATGGCATCTGAGTTAATTCCTACTCCAGTTAACTTCACCTTTAATAGAGCAGCCAAATGGATTAGAGAAATATGCACAACCATGCCACTTAGCTTAAGTTTAAATGTATAATCTCAGTGGTGCGTGGTGGCTCACACCTGTAGTCCTAACACTTTAGGAGGCCAAGGAAGGAGGATCACTTGAGCCCAGCCTGAGCAACACAGTGAGACTCTTTCTGCAAAAAAGGAGAAAAAAATAGCCAGGGATAGTGGCGTGTGTCTGTGGCCCCGGCTATTCAGGAGGCCGAGGTAGGAAAATTGCTTGAGTCTGGGAGGTTAAGGCTGCAGTGAGCCGTGCCTGTGCTGCTGCACTCCAGCCTGAGCAAGAGTGAAACCTTGTCTCCAAAAACAAAAAAAGTATAACCTCAAATATCAAGTGGACTTGACACGACCCAACTATCCCAGTCCATTTTCCTGGTGCATCTGCTCTTCTTCCCTCCAGAGGAAGCCCCCTTGTACCCTCTGCTGTCTCTAACCCTCCCTCCGTGAGGACCTCACTTCTTACATTACTGCGGAGCCAGAAACGATCAGATGGAAACTGCAACACTCAACCTTATCCTCGCCAGATCTACCCTGCACGTTCCTGCTCTAACCGCTCTTCTTATTTCTGCCGAGCAAAGCCGGTCTACCTGCGGACAGCCCCTTACCTGTGCACAGGATTGCGTAGCCCTCCACACCTTACCCCAGGCAAAGGACATCGACTCTCATTCCTTTGTACCCTTATCATCAACGGCTCTCCTTACTGGAGAGTTCCATGGGCATGCGCACTCTGCACACAAACGTCTTTATTTCCTCTCATCTGGAAACAAAGAAACAGGCAACCACCAAGGCCTGCCTGAGCCTGACTGCGGTCCCTCTTCTCTCTGACCCATCAGACCTCCCTGTGAAAGTTGTCTGTTTCCTCCGTCTGCACTTCCTCATCTCCTGTTGTCTCCTGAACAGAATCCAGCGAGGATTTTATCTCCATCAGTCCAAGGGAATAACATCTCGCCATGGATATGACGCCTTCTGCCCTGCCAAAGCCAAGGTTGATCTCAGTTCTCTCATCCTCCACCCTGCACTCAGGCAACGAATGCATTCCATCAGATGCTTTGTTACATAGCTCTGATGCGCTGGGTTAGTCCTGGGTGCCAAGGATACGTCTGTCAGTAAACAAGGGAGGCAAAAGTCCTTGCCTTTTGGAGGCTATGTTTTAGTTATAGACGATGACTTAAACCAACAAGCAAATGCCTGACATGTGTGAGCAGGTGATCAGCAACGTGGAACCACATCAGCCTGGAGGGTGGGTCAGGATGCCAGAGACTCTGGGGGACTGCAGCAGTGCGGGCCCTGACTCCTCACTCTCTTGTGCCCCTCGTCAACTTGCCTCTGTGACAGCACTCTCCCCGGCTCCCGGCTCCTGCCTCCCCTCAGCCTCATTTTCTGGTCTTTTCTCCCTTTTCTCCCAGATCTCCAGGTCTTGGTCAGTTTGGGCTGCTCTAACTAAATGCCATAACCTGGGTGACTTAAACAACAGAAACTTATTTCTCCTAGTTCTGAAGGCTGGAGGTCCATGATTAAGGTGACAACAGATTCCACGTCTAGCACCAGCAGATTCCACATCCCATGTCCTGGTTCAACCAGCAAGGGCTCTCTCTCTCAGGCATCTTTTATAAGGGCAGCATTCATGATGCCTTCATGAGGCCTCTCCCCCCATGACCTAATCACCTCCCAAAGGCCACACCTCCAAACTCCATCCTCTTGGGGGTGAGGATTTCAACATGGGAATGTTGAGGGGACACAGACATTTGGACCGCAGCAGCGTGCCCTGTCTCCAATTCTCTCTGTGGGCACTCATCTAGTTGGGTGCTTTAACACCATCTCCAGGCTGATGTCTCCAGCCTCCACCACTCCCTTGAACTCCAAACTCATAGACCCAGTGACTGTGTCGCTATTGTAAATTGAACAGGTGTCTCAAATTTAACACATTCATACCAGAACTGTTGATTCCAGGCTCATCCATTGCTCCCATGTGTGCACACATACACACACTCACACACACATACACACCTTCTCTTCCTCTGGTCTTCTCCATCTTAATAAATGGTGTCACCATCCAACCAGATGCTCAGGCCAAAACCCTTGCGATCGCCATTGATTTTGCTTTCTCTAACCCCCTCCATATCCAGCTCTGCAGCAAATGCTGTTGTAACCGGACCTTTACAGCACACTCAGGATCTACCCATTTTGCATTGCGTTCACTGCAACAGCCTTCTTTGCCATTGCTTCTTACCTGGACTAGCAGAAATTTTGTTATTGGTCTCTCTAAAAAGCAGCCAGCCAGCATGACCTTTTGAACATATAAATCAGATCACAGCATCCTTCTCCTGAAGACCCTCCAATGGCTCCCAGTATGCTCAGAATAGAGTCTGAGCTCTCTCAACATCCTCTCCTACACGTTCCTCCTCACACTCAGGCTCCAGCCCAGGAGCAATTCTCAAACATGTCCTCAACCCCTTCTCCTGACTGGAACATTCTCCCCTAGCTTTTTCACAGCCAACTCCTTTTCATCTGCCCCAAACTTACCTCCTCAGAGGGGCCTTCACTGACCACCCTACCAACAGTTATCGCCTCCTCCGCCAAGGCCCCCGGGCTGCCCCTCCTGCCTTTACATTCTTCAAAACCCTCACTACTCTTTGACAGACAGGATTTGCTTCCTGCCTTTATTCACCCTTATGCTGTCTGTTACCCTCCCCAGAATGCAAACCCCTTGAAGGCAGGGATTTTGCTGCCCTCTGGTTGGATTGTGGTTATGTAACTAGGCAGGTCTGGAAGTCAGACCATCTGAATTTGGCTTCTAGTTCCAACACTTATAACCATAGGGTCTTAGGCAAATGACTTCACCTTTCTATGTCTCAGTTATCTCATCTGTAAAATGAAGGTAATAGCCAGAATACTCGCCTAGTAGGACTGTTGTGAGTCTCAGAGGAGATAATAAGCAGATAAAAATAAAGCATGGGGAACAAGGTTCATTGAGAAGAATTACTTCACAAATATTTATAGAATAAATACATCTTAGATCCTAATGATTCTGGGAATAAAGTTCGAATCTATGCCAGTAAAATGTACAACCTGTTCAAAGAGAGAAAGGAAGGGGTGGAAGCTGCTCTGAGCTTGAGTCCGCGTGTAGTTCTCAGCTGGGCGGTGCTTATCCTTTCTCCCACCTCCTCTGAAAGAAGGAGAGAACTTCTGCTTCCGGGACGTGAGGTTGGGAACCCATGGCCACTGTTGTTGCGTGGGAGTGAGAAGACCCATAGACCTAGGGCTGAGACCTAGGGCGACACACTTGCAGGGTGAGCATGGGGGAACAACCCACTGCACCCAGCATGTGCAGTGACACACAGTCCTTCTTATCCCTTAGTCTGTGCTAGAACACACATCACCCAGGGATTTCCTTGGCAGTGATGTGGCTTCTCAAAGAGAAGAAATGATTCCTAAAACAATAAAAGATAAACAAAATAATAGAAGCATAGCTACAACTGACACAGAAGTACACACTAACCCCACAGGGTAAATGCAGAGTGCATTGATGTGGGTGAAGGGGAACCTGATCTGGCTTGGGAGCTCAGGGGATTTTTTTGCCCTGATGCAGAAGAAACTTAGCATATTAATAACACTAGAGGAGGCTTGTGTGGTGGAGAATTGTTAGCAGGGGAGGAGTGAGTGAGATGAGACTGGAGGTGTCACAGGAGACGAGTTAGGGATATTTGAATTTTTTCCTCAAAAAGAAGGGAAAGCCAGGTTAGTGTTCAAAGCAGGAAAAAAATGATATGATCCGATTTGTGCCTTTACAAGCACCTTCTGCATGGTGTGGAAAATGGATTGGAAAGAAGCAAAAGCAAAGTGTGGGGAGACCTTCTGCAGGCAGCTGAAGTGTTCCAGACGGGAGAGGAAAGTGGCTCAGACCGGGCTGGGGACAGCGGAGATGACGGGAAGGTGGGGGGGACGGTGTGAGCAGGCACTGTGGCAACATCTTCTCACTCCAGGAAGGCATCATCGTCACGCTTATGTCAACGATTAGGAAACTGAGGCTCTGAGCCAATGCGTACCTCGGCTGTCTAGCTATTCGGTGACAAGACAGCATTTGAACCTACTGCATGGATCTCAAGAATGCTTTCTTTGTCTGCCACACCACTCACTCCAAAATGAATGTGTAGAACCATCGAATCTATGTTTCCTGACATTTTCCTATCGAATTATGGACACCCGCTTAGTGGTCATAATGTCGTCCAGGCTCCGTGAGCTGTCGTCATCACTGTGCCTTATTGTTCAACGCGACTGGACTCCAGAGTGTGCCTCCAAGTGCTGGAAAAGAATGTCCCGGGGGATGCTTGGCCAACCGATGCTGCCTCCCCAGAAGGCAGTGCCAGCACCAGCCTCCTGCCACTGCAGAGTGCACAGGTCACATCTCCTGCCTGGAACTGACACTGGCAAGACAATGCCAGGCAGAAGTCCCGTGGCATGAGCTGGCATCCTCCTGCTTACCAGCAGGTGCCTCCAGGAGAGGGCAAGCCAGAATAAAGGAGATCAAATGAGGAGCCCAGCAAGTGTCCACCCCCTCCTGGCAGCTTTGGGCCTGGCTTCCCCCCAGCCCTTCCCAACAGAGCTCCCTTTCAGGCCCTAGATCAGCCCAGAGGCCACCATTCCAGAATAGGAATGAGCTGCTCATGTATATGCAAATGCCAAGATGGAAGGCAGGCTGGGGGAATTAGCATTTTTAATGAAACAAGACCAGAGGGAAAGAGCAGATGTAATGGGCAATAACTTGCTCTGTGTATGTGTGTGTGTGCGTGTGTTTGGAAGAAAAGGAAGGAAAGGTCATAGGCAAGGGTAGAGGTCAGAGCCATCTGCAGGATTCAGAAGAAACGTCTAATCATAATTAAAAAATCATGAAAGTAACAATACAAGAAAAGTATGATTTTAGTAACTGTGAATAAGCATTCAATAAATGTTAGCCACATGCCAAGTCAAGTGTGTGTTCATCTTCCCCTCCACTCTAGAAGGTGGGTAATATCCTTAACTCACTTTTACAGAATGCAGGAACTAAAGCTCAGTTCTGTCTGAAGTCCTATTGCCAGTACTTGGTAGAGCCAGAGTTTGAACCTGGGTCTGTCTGACCGCAGAGCCCGTACTTCCAACCTCTCGTTGGAAGTAAATGCTTGGTGCCACCAAGTGAAAATAGCACTCAGGCAAAAGTTGGATCAGCTAAGGCAATTTACTTCAGTGGAAGGATGCATCTGGCAGATGCAGCAAGGGAGAGCACACACCTGACGAGGGAGGGGAGGGGGGTCTTATTCCTAACGCAGCGAGTCCCTGCTGCTGTGTCTTTCCTCTGTTGGCTAGGGTTGGACCACACAGTCTAAGCTAATTCCGATTGGCTATTTTTTTTTTAATTTTTTTATTATTTATTTATTTATTTTTGTTTTTGAGACAGAGTCTCGCTCGGCCCCCCAGGCTGGAGTGCAGTGGCGCGATCTCAGCTCACTGCAAGCTCCGCCTCCTGGGTTCACGCCATTCTCCTGCCTCAGCCTCCCAAGTAGCTGGGACTACAGGCCCTCGCCACCATGCCTGGCTAATTTTTTGTGTTTTTTAGTAGAGACGGGGTTTCACCGTGTTAGCCAGGATGGTCTCGATCTCCTGACCTCGTGATCCGCCCGTCTCGGCCTCCCAAAGTGCTGGGATTACAGGCGTGAGCCACCCCGATTGGCTATTTCAAAGAGAGCAAGGGTACAAGCCGGAGTGGCAGGGTGAGTAGTTTTGGCAGGAGGGATGGTGACAGAGCAGGTGACTAAGGATGACTAAGGACAGAGCAGGTGATACAGGCTAGGAGGGTGTTGTTTACTGAAACGAGGGGCAAGGAGACATAAAGAACAAGGAAGTCAAACTTTAAAAGAAAGAAAGAAGAACAGGGAAGCTGAGCATACTGACCCATTGGTTCTTTGGAGAGAAGACTCAGAATTCATTGTACTTAACAATTTTCTCCCTCTTGAACTTTAAAGGAAGTGAACAGGCTAACCTTTGAAGAGGAATTTAGTGTATCCTACACCCTGGTCAAAGCTGCTCCTGCCCACAGGCACTTTTTAATGTGGTTGTACTCCCAACATGGGCACCACACATCATGCAGACTCTCAGGAAGGGCCTCTGAGAAAGAGTAACCTATGGACCAGGCGCGGCGGCTCACGTGTGTAATCCCAGCACTTTGGGAGGCCAAGGTGGGCAGATCACGAGGTCAGGAGTTTCAGACCAGCCTGGGGAACATGGTGAAACGTCGCCTCTACTAAAAATACAAAAAATTAGCTGGGCGTGGTGGCAGGCACCTGTAATCCCAGCTACTCGGGAGGCTGAGGCAGGAGAATGGCGTGAACCTGGGAGGCAGAGGTTGCACTGAGCCGAGATTGTGCCTCTGCACTCCAGCCTGGGCTACAGAGTGAGACTCGGTCTCGAAAAAATAAATAAATAAAAGAAATAGTAACCTATGGTGCAAACTTGAAGGTGGAGGGCAAGGATAGACAGGCAGGAGATGGAGGCCCCTTTTCATAGGGGTTTCCTCTCTGGACAGAAGGTCACATAGAGCCACGTTTCTCTTCCAAACCCTGAACAGCCTCACTGTGACATGAAGCCCAGTCTTTGAATTATCCACATCCTGCTAGAGAGAATGCAGTAGCGGCACCTCCCATCTAGGCTCAGTAGGAAGCCAGAGGGAGAGGCCTGAGGTTCCAGTGCTGGCTTGAGTTCTGTGGTTGGTTGTGCTGTCTGCTGAGGCCTCAAAAAAACTCTCTGTGCCTGCTCCCAAGTTGCTGTCATTTTTCATGTTATCCATGCTAATCATGTTAATATCACCTGGCTTTCATTTGCAGGAGATGGGGGGAGGAGGTGCTGGCTGGCCAGCATGCCTGGCAGCCACATACCCATTTGGGATTCACGTTAGGCACTAACGGTTTTATTGAATGCATTATTGAACTGGAACAAGCTAAATGCTCCCAAATAAGCTGATGAAGATGCTGGGTCAGAATGACTTTCCCAGTGAAGGGGGCTTTGCTCTTCTTCACTCACTCAGCCTATGGCTCCCAGAGCTGCTGGTGGACCCTTCAGGGGAGCAATAAAGGTATGTCTGTGGCCCCTTTACATTTGGCTGTGGTTGTGCCGGCCCTGGCCTGCCCAGGGATTTGCCCCGCTGCTTTGTCTGCAGCAAGACATTGAGTGCTATCACAAAGGGGAGACCTTTTTTCAGGTGAGCACAGTCATCCAGAGAGCAAGGTAGGGTTTGCAGAAATGCTGCCAAGGGACGGGTGCACAGATGCAGTGTCACCAGACATGGGGCTGAACTCCAGCTGACTGTCCACAGGACCTTGAAAGTGTCATTCCTTAAGGTGAAGGGGTGTAAAGCCGTTGTCTAGGTTATTCTTTTTATTTTTATTTTCGAGACAGAGTCTTGCTCTGTCGCCCAGGCTGGAATAAAGTGGCAGTATCTTGGCTCACTGCAAGCTCCGCCTCCCGGGCTCACATCATTCTCCTGCCTCAGTCTCCCAAGTAGCTAGGACTACAGGTGGCTGCCACCTCACCCGGCTAATATTTTGTATTTTTAGTAGAGACGGGGTTTCACCGTGTTAGCCAGGATGGTCTCGATCTTCTGACCTTGCGATCCACCCGCCTCGGCCTCCCAAAGTGCTAGGATTACAGGCGTGAGCCACTGTGCCCGGCCTGTCTAGGTTGTTCTCAGCCATGACTCCTAGATTCTAGAACTGGAAAGAACCCTAAAATGCTTCTCTCTAGCCACACTGTGGGAACTGTACCCAGAAAATCCCAGTGGCAAGGGAGATGTGGGAAAGGAGATCTGTTTCCTTCTGAGCTCTTCGTTAAGGGACATTCACTTGCTTCCACAGAAGTCAACTTTCCTTCAATCCTAATGAGTTCAGCTTTGAATTTAGCCAAACATCTCAAGTTTGGCAGAGTTGGAAAAGAATTCAGATATCTTGCAATCATTTTTCAAACTCTCAACATCCTTTTGATAAATCCATACCTCTCTCACCCTCCAGCAGTCTCTTTTGCTAGCAAATCCATCCCACCAATGAAGTCAAATGTATCATTGTGCACATTCCCTGCGGAAGCAATCAGTTAGGGTTGGCTGGGAGCAAGAGCAAGAAGCTGACTTTAACCTGGGGCTTCTGCTGAGCCTCGAGGAGGGCCCAATCCCCCTCCCCAGCTTGAAGCACTTTGGGGTTTGAATGTTGGCCCCGGGCCTTGGAGGCCCTGAGCGCCCCATATCCTGCCCAGCCCTGTTTCCAGGTCTGCTTCTTCTGGCTACACTCCCAGGCTGCAGCACATGATCTCAGCACCTGAGCCAAGAGAAGGAGGGCAGCCTACTCCCAATTATCCACCACACTGGCCCAGCACTGCATGGGCAGCTGGAAAGAAGCCTCGGGAAACCATCATGGGAGAGGAAAGTCAGTGGGGCAGAGAGGCAGAAGCGAGCCCCGTTGCAGCACAGGCAGTGCAGAGCCTTCCTGGCCGCTGGGCCACAACTCCCAATCAGCGTGATTGCAATCAGCCAAGGACGTATGCATTCAACAGAGCAAGCAAAGACATGCAATCTCAAAGTGCATGTCAAAAATCACAAACAAGGACAACAGAAACAGCAGGGAAGGGCGAGTGAGGGAGAGAGGACTACCAACGGCAGGATTCTTTGAATGGCGAGTGGCAGGCTGTGCTGGCTGTCCCCTGGGACCATGCTGGGAACTAGCAGCTATGTGTAGGGCCAAAGACCCGAAAACAGTGAAAGCGGAGAGGGGGCAGGACCCAAAAACTCAGAGTTGGCCCATGTCAGCCCTTCAATCAGTCTCTTCTACTACTAATTTTCCCTCATGTTTTCAAATTTAATTCTCAGCTTCCTTCAAATACCAGTCGATGAACCATCCAAATTTCCTCCAAATACCCTTGAAAATGTTGAATTATGCAATTAAGGATGGTGTGATACAATAATGTGAGGAGAAATGTTGTCATACATATTTTAATGAAGCACACAGACTTGGGAGGAAGAGCAGGAGAAAGTGATTTCCCAGAGCTGCCTCCACCCACCTTCTGGTGGCAGCTGCATCTTCATTGTTAAAGTCTTGCTGTGACAAAAACCCCAGAATGAATGTTCACAGTGGACAGGACCTCGCAGGGCGGAGCTACGTAGACTCAAGTCAAGTTGGTTAGCAAACACTAGGAAGGTGGTCAGTTGGTAGGAGATTATTTTTTTCATGAATAGGTGAACCATTCATTCATCCATTTATGCATTCATTCAAGATATTTTACCAGACTCTGGTTATCAGCTTTGCACATGCAATGAAGTGACCGATCATCTGAGTTTGCCCCGGACTGTCCCAGTGATAGCTGTGAAAGTTCCATATCTCACAAAAACTCCCAGCCCCAGCAAATGGGCGCAATTGGTTACCGTAACATGGAAGTTGTATTTACCTGATTAACTTCACCATATACATTAGGCATCAGCTAGTACCGCCTCTGGAAAGCCTTCTATGAGAACACCAAAGTGGATTTTATATTCCATGGCACCTTTAGCTATTCCTCCCTACTCTATTGTGTTTTATCACCAAATAGCCCTATCCTCCCACACACCAATCGTAGCTCCTGGGGGTCAGTATCATGACTTATTGGTAATTTTATCTCTACTGCCTCACAGAGCTTAGACATTGTAGGGGCTCAAAGTTTTATTGGAAAACTGATGATGAAAATAATAATAGTAACAATTTGTTTACATTTTCTATGTGTCTGACATGTAAGAGCATAGTCTTAAAGAATATATAGGATTTTGATGGGTAGAGACGGGGAAAGTGCATTCTAGAGAGGGAGAATCGTGTACATGTTGAGTACAGTACTTGATAAAATCTAGGTAAGTAGAACTTGCTGAATGACAGACATTTAATAGTATAAGAATAAAAGGTATTTGAGGAGAAACGATAATAAATTTGGCATGAAAGCGGAGTTGAAATAAGAGGCTACAGAGAAAAAAATAGGCTGGTTATGTAGGTGCAGCTCAGTTGTGGATGCTGTGAATATGATAATATTCTCGGCCTTGATGGAATGGAAAATGAAATTCTAGTACTGGTTTCCGGGTAAAGGAATAGGGAAATACCATGTAGCAAAAAGTTTCAGGGGCTTACGTTCTTCTATACCTGTGCTTAACTGTGATTTATCACTTGGAAAAGTCACTTAATATCTCTGGGCTTCACTGCCCCATCTGTGAAATGGGGGTGCTGATGTCTAACTTGCAGAGTAGCTTCAGATCAGATGTAATCCATGTGAGTTACCCAATACAGTAAGCCATGAACCAATGGCAGCTATCAGCGCTGTTGTTGTGGTTGTTGTACATTCAGGAGCTGAAGAAAAATTAATCCAAAGAGCTGTGGGTTAAAAGAGAATTTTCCCCTTTATGAATGACCACAAGAGAAGCTACAACCTAGATCACCTGCTCTGTCACCTTAAAATGGAACACACAGAGAAAGCAGGGCTCTTTTTTTCCATGGGTCTCGGGGCCATTTTAAGTATTATGGTTATAATTATTCCTTTTAATGTATGGTTCTATGATCTTAAAACACAGTGGACATTATAATAATTGTCTTTTAAGTCATTTATCTGTTTTTTTCAAAAATACTTCTAAGTTGCTTTATTTATTTGAGAAAATGTCTCACTCTGCCGCCCAGGCTGGAGTGCAGTGGCATGATCACGGCTCACGGCAGCGTCAGCCTCCCTGGACTCGGGTGATCCTCCCGCTTGAGCACCCCCACCCCAGCCCTAACCTAGGGACTACAGACATGTGCCACCAAGCCCAGCTAATTTTTGTATTTTTTTTCTTTTTTTGGTAGTGACAAGGTTTCATCATGTTGCCCAGGCTGGTCTTGAGCCTCTGGGCTCAAGCGATCTGCCCTCCTCAGTTTCTCAAAGTGCTGGGACTACAGGCATGAGCCACCGCACCTGGCCCTAAGTTGCCTTTTTTTCCTGCTTCTCTCATACGGGTTTGTTACTCCTAGACAAGAGGTCAAACAGTTTGCAGCTTCAGACCACACTTTTATTTCTTCAGTTTGTTCACAGAATCTAGTACAGATCTGTGCATACTCAGTGCTCGCTCCCTGCAAATTAACGTTCTCATCATGACACTCAAAGCCTCCACATCTGGTCCCGTTTTTTTCAATTTGATATTCATGCTCCAGACACAGGGATCTGTTTAATGTCCCCTGAACCCAGCGTGTACTTTGAAGTCCTAAGGTGTTGAATCCATATTCTGTTCCCCTAGCCTCAGAAGGGCCAAGTTGTGTTTGGGATTTAGCAGGTAGACCGGGGCTGTGGCTGCTGGTGCAGGACACAGTGTGGCTTGTGAATTTGAAGTCGTACCACTAAGGATTGTTTCTCTAAACTACGTATTTTTCCTCGGTAACACTGGGATAATAACAATGCCTTTTTATAAAGTTGTGGAAGGTACTGTGTTAGCATCATACACAAAGATGTCTTAGAAACTGAAGATAACTACAGCTGAAATTTATTAATACACAATGTGAGAAAATGAAACGCACCCAAGATTGGCTTTCGGCTCCAATACCACCACCGATAGCTGGGTGATCACGAATAACTCACTTTGCAATTTTAGATTTCAATTAATCACCCATAAAATGAGAGCAACAGCAACTGCCCTGCCAACTTTTCAGGGCTATTAGGATTGTAAGTGAGATGCTGTATGTAAAATTGCTTGATAAACTGCACAGTGCTATACAAATGCAAAGGTGTGAGTTGTTAAGCCAGCAGCCTCTGGAGCAGATGGACTCATGGAACCCCAGTTCCAGCAGGTGCAGGCAGAGTGACCTAGGGCAAATTGTTGCATATCTCCATGCTTTCCTTCCATTTCCAAAATGGATATGGCAATCAAAACCGTCCTGTAGAGTTCTTAGGCAGATCATATATATTAATACATATAAAGTGCTCAAGCTAGTGCTGAATACAAAATAATTAGGTAAATGAGTTGTTATTATTGTCAGCATTATTATAAGCAGCATTGCTCTTCCTGTGTCCCCAGATCTTCACCAGATCTGAGGGTGTCCTGTGGCCTAAAGTTACCATTCCCATGTCTGTCTCTGAAGCCACTGAATAAGGTGACATTTGTCTTAGCTGTTCTCATTCCTCCTCTTGTCTTATCTCGCTCTGGTATCCTCTGATTCCCTATTGTCCCCAGAAATGCAACACAGATAAGTCATTTTATACGGAACATGACTTCTTCAGGCTGGGAGATAGTACCAACTCCAGTACTTTATTAGTTCATATCTTCACATTGCCTTTGAGAGTGAAGCCTCTGGTCTAGGTATGAACATGGCCCAGATTCAGTGGGGTTTGAATATTATACCATTTTGAGGTGCTCTTTAAGAAAAGAATATGCAATTACAAATATAAAATTAGGTATGGATGTATTTAATTAGAATGAGAAATCACAATAATTTTTTTAAAAGCTAAAATACACCCACAAACATCAGAAACTCCAAGAAAATAATACTGTTATTAAATATCTCCCCAATGTACTTTTGTAATATTTTCCTATATTCTCAGCTACATACTTTTTATTACATCTTCAAATGCAAAGAATTTTGTTACCATTTCCTATAGAAAGAACAGAAAGATAATTCAGTATATACTCTAGCATAGTTGACTGATTTTTTTAAATGATAACTCAAGACGGTTTCTTTCAGCTTCTCTAATCATGATTGGTAATGTTATAGAAATTCTTAGGATTTTGGTCTGGAAAAACATTGAGTTTCTTTCAAAGTCTATGATACTTGGTAGAATTTTCCACAGACTAGTTTCAAATTTCCTCCACTCTTCACATATCCCCAATACTGGGCCACATGAGACATGTTCATATTGCACCATGTGACTTCTGGGGGACACTTGTGTCTGCATTGCAGGCAGTAGACACATTTCTGAAAGCCATCCCTACATCAGAACAGCTAGCAAGAATGTAATAGGCATAGACATGATGTGTGGTACATAAAGTACATTTGATGAAATGCAAACTCAAGGCATCCCAACTCAAATTTCTCTTAGGTGAATACCAAAAATGCTCTTTGCCATTGCAATGCTACCTGCAATATGATGAATGTTATATCAGGTTAAAAGCAATGGAAGTCCTGATTGATTGCAGTTAAAATGTCTCACTTGAGTACAGTTTACAAAACATGACCAGGTGACTATCTTCTTAGTGTCTCTTCCACAATCTTGTAAGCAGACAGTACAAGTGACAGGCCCTGTTTCTCTTAGCTCTTTTTGTACTACACCATCCCCAAACATAAGCAGACAAGGCCTTCCTAGATGTTTCAACTTCAGAGGAGCACCCAGCTGAACTCAGTCATGGAAATGACTCCTGCGGTCACCATGTGGAGCGGCATTGGGTCAACCCTGCTGAGCCTTGCACGAATGGCAAAATCATGAGCAAGTAAATACTTGTTGTTTTAAGCCACTACGTTTTTGGAAGACTTTTTGCCCAGCCATAGATAATGAAAACAACAGAAAATGACATCGTATTAGATGTGTGATGCTGTCATGACAAAAGTCTAAGACTTGCGGTATTGGCTTTCAGATCATGTAGCAGGTTAGGGGGGAGCTATGGTCTGGATATGGTTTGTTTGGCCCCACCATGCCTCATGTTGACATTTGATTTCCAGGGTTAGAGGTGGGGCCTGGTAGGTGTTTGGTTCATAGGGCTGGATCCCTCATGCATGACATTCTCCTGGTAGTGAGTGAATCCTCGCTACTAGTTTCTGTGAGAACTTGTTGTTAGAAAGAGACTGGCACCTCCCCCCACCCTTGCTTCCTCTCTCGCCATGCAACCTCTGCATACGCCAGCTCCCTTTCATCTTCTACCATGAGTGGAAGCAGTCTGATGCTCTCAGCAGAAGCAGATGCTGGGGCCATGCTTCTTGAATATCCTGCAGAACCATGAGCCAAACAAGCCTTTTTTCTTTGTAAATTACCCAGGCTCAGATATTCCTTTATAGCAACAGAAAAAGACTAAGACAGAGAGTGAAGAGGAGAGGCTTGGACAACGGAGAGGTGAGTGAATACATTGTGAACTTGGCTAAGGCCAGGTGGCTTGTTTTAGTAGTGTATGTTGAGGCATTGCAAGGAGAGAGGAGCCAAAGAACGGACCAGTTTTCAAGAAAAATTATAGAAAATATAAGGGCCTCCAGCATAGTTTTCCAGGTGGCAACGATTCACAAAATATGGGCCTTTGGGTAAAGATCAGATCAAGGCTATGGCTGAAGGACACCTTCTTCAGAATTCTAGAAGATTCAAGGCAATGTTTCCTAGACCTTCCAAGTCAGACAAAAGAACTCCTGGAAATCATAACGATGTTGCTTTACACACGCAAAGTAGCGAGAGGTTAGTTGCTGAAAGAATTATGCTAGGGCATGGAGCACAGAGCGCGCCTCAGTGAGGTCAATGAATGACACACAATATTTTAAAGAGAATTGTCCTGATGAGAGAACTGCCAGGTTGAATAAAGGGATAAGGAAGTTCAAAGTGAAAAGAGGCATTTGAGTCCCAAGTTTTCTACAGGGAAAAAAGCAAGCTGAGAAAGTTATTCAGCTGCAAACATGGGCCATTTCTTATGAAAAAGGAAGAATGAATCTGAGGGCATAGCAAAGAGGCCAGAAGGTGGAATCAACCCAAAGCTGAAAATAACAGTTAAAGAAAAAGGGGGAAGAGATGTTTGGAACCAAGGGGAAAGCTGGAGCCATGGAGGAAGGTTCACCTGCTGGATCTCTGGCTCGAATCAAGAACCCTCACAGAGGCAGAGCTTGATGCTAATCACAGAAAATTCTTTGCTCCCAGGAAAGCTTCATGCACAGTGAATGAATGCCTTCCTGGATTTTAGAATTGTTATGGGCCAGTAACTGTGATGTGTTTCCTGTTCTTTGCCTTTTTAAATGCCAGTGTTTATTGCAAGTATCCTGTGCTGGTATTAGCATTATATCACCATTATATGTGGGATATAGTGGGATTTACCTTGTATTTTCAGCTCACAGTTCTTTAGCCCAAGAAGTGCCACAGTCACATCTCAGCCCAATACAGATTACTGGACTTTGTTTTGATGTCATAATGGGATGAAAATTCTGGATCCCTTGAAAAGAGGGGGAATATATTTTCCACATACATAAGAAGGGCATGAAGTGCTATAGCGAGAAGGCAGACTGGTGGACTGGCTGAAGAGAGGCCTCCAAGAATTCCTCCCACCCTGTATGCACATGCTGTACTTGCCATCATGAAGTGGAATCTATATCCCTTTTTCTAGAATCTGGGCTGGCCTGCAAGTTTCTCTGGCCAATAGAATGAGGCAGAGGCAATGCTGTGTCAGGTCGTGATGTGGGTCTTTTGAGGCCTGACAGGTTTTGCCCTTCTGGAAGCCAGCCACCATAAAAAAAAGTTCAGGCTAGGAAATAAAATGACACAAGATCATGTGCAGAGATCAGGATTCTGTGCCAGAGAACTGAAAAGCCTAGACATGTGAGTGGGGCTGGCTTGTATGTTTCAGACCCAGCTGAGCTCCAGGCTGAATGCAGCTGTGCAAGTGACTCCAGCTGACACCACGGAAAAGCAGAAGGACCACCCGACCAACCTACAGACATATACGAAATCGTAAGTCGTTCTTGTTTGAATCCCCCAAGTTTTGGGGTGGAGTGTTATGAAGCAATACATAACGGCAAAAGCCCCTGAAGCTTGGGCTTTCTTGGCTTCACGGTGATTCCCCTGTAGGTATGGAGTCTGGGTAGGAAGGCAGTGGCTCTTTTGCCTGCAGCCCTGTGAAGAAGGACCAGGCACTGGTGCTGACTGCTCTCCAGACCCTTCTCCACTTCCTGCTCTGCTCCATGCCAGGGAATGTAGACCCCACCAACTCTATCACCTTCTCCCTTGCTGGCTGGTTCGAGTTGAACCTGGCAAATGCCTGGACAAAGAAAATGGTCCTCTTCCCCATTCTGTCCCTTCTCCAGAGCTGCACCTGTCAGTGTTTGAGCCTTCCAGGCCAGAGATCCGGCAGGCGGACCTTCCTCCATGGCTCCAGCCTTCCCCTCAGCTCCAAAACATTATCCCTTCCCCCTTCTTCTTTAAGCCTAGAGATGGCAAGAGCTTTCTTGTTTACAAACCACTGAGTGTCTCCACATTCCTTTTAGGTGTTCTTTATCCCACCTGTAACCTCTGTAAATTGTCTCCTCAATACCATATCTTCACTTGAATAAAATAAAATTCTGTTTTCTATTGTTACCCTGGCTAATATACTCACCTATTCTTGTCTCCAAATTCCAAATCTTAATATGTAGAAAGAAAATAATGGAAGAGGAAGTCATGGCGACTGGATTTCAATTTGGGGTTTATAATTTACTAGCTTGGTAACCTTGAACCAATCAATTAGCTTACCTGAATCATCATTTCCTTCATTGAAACTGGAAATAATAATAGCCTACTTTACAGGGTTATGTTTGGGGCACCTAGTATTCACTAAGCCCTGGGTCTCAAATATGGAACTTATTAGGTGCTATATTTATATACATCAGGGGGCTGAGTTAGACACCTTTATCTTCTCCAGAGTTCAGCAAGAATCAAAACATGAAGGCTATAACAAGAGTTTAAAATAAAGAAACATATGCTTTGAACTGAGAAAAGACTGACCACCTTTCTGACAGGCTTCCAGGGGCCCAGGGATGGCAGCAGAGGCATCAGAAGAGGATGTCTGACAGGCCCTCCTGGTGGTGGAGCCAGGATCAGACAGCAGCAGGAACACTGTTTTTTTGCTGGGGTTTCAAATTGGTGAGCAAGTAGGTGCGCATCGCTGCTGAATGAAGAACTGGTGGCATTACAAAAAGTAAATAGGATAATATGTTATCAAAGGATCTTCTCTTTGTAATCAGAGGGCCGCTCTGGCTGTTTCTGGGCATTATGCATTATTTATGGCCCATCCAGGGCTGGCATCCCGCTATTTGCTTCCTCAGAGGGACGGCAGGAAAAAGAATCTTGGAGAGCAATTTTGAGCAAGACTAAGTGAGAGAGAAAGGAGCAGATAAAGGAGAAAGGGAAGCTGGAGAAGAATGTGGTTGGAAAGGGAAAGAAGGAAAGGAAGAAAGTGACAGGCTGCCGGGGTGATAGGAGTTGTTTAACTTGACCATGACGGAACCCAGAGTTTTAGGAAACTTGCTCTAAATTCCAGTGGATCCCAAAGGTGGAATTGTAGGGAGTTCAGTTATTTCACATCCCTGCTTATTCCTGACCAGAAAAACTCACTCTGGGAATCAATTTCTGCCAGGCTCCAGAGGGTTCGTAAGAGGCGATGCTGGGTGGCTGCGGGTCAGGGAGCTGAGAGATGCTCCCATCAGAGAGCATCCTCGCTGCGGGGAAAGGAGATGAATTGGCAGCTGGACCTGGGAACCTGAGATGGAGAAGACTGAGCTGAGCGACCAAGCAGTACAATGAAGCTATATCCTCGTACAGTGTGGTGTCTTGCATGCCACAGACGACTCTGCTGCCTGGAACTGGGACTTCAGTGCCTTTTTGGTACCATGAATCAGCAAAGCTACAACCACCCCCATTTCCACTTCTAGCATTCAACTCCCTGCCAAATTCTGGAGGCAACAGAGTCCCGTGTTTGTCTTCTTTTCTGAACACCCACAGTAATGCTGTTATTATCATTATCATCATCATCAAACACTAAACCCTTGCCAAGTGTCCTTCATTCTGTATTCTGTGTCAGGGAACTAATATCAACTGAGTGTCCAGTAAATGGCGGTTCCTTTGATGGTATTTAAATTGTGTTATCTAAATTGAACCTCACGACAACTCTGTCAGATGTCACAATCCCCATTTTATAGAGGCTATAGCATGCTCAAAGAAATAATTTGCCCAAGGTCACATAGCTCATCATAGGTGAAGTGTGGACTGCAATCCCTGCCTAGGATCTCTGAGAAATGAGGACCAATATCCTCCTCCTCTTCCTCAGTCATGCCCTTGAGGCTGCACTCAACACTGCAGGTAACCAGTCAAGAAAATTACAATACCCATTTCAGCAGTGGCATGTGACACATACAGACAAGTTTAAATTAAGTCCCAGTTTCTCATTCAGGATGGTTGGAGAATAATCTGATCTTTCCTGGTATCAATACCCTGTCTGCAGGGAATATTGGATGAAAAGTTGGCTTATTGCTAATTTACCACTTATTCTCGGCTGCAACATGAATCTTCATTTCTTTTTGGAATGACTGGTCCTGCCACACATCCTCAGAAATAGACCTGCCTTGGTGCCCAAAGACCAAGGCTTGGCTCTCTTCAGGGGCTCTGGGACATTTCACTTTAGTATTTGTCTTTTGACATCACCACGAACATTCACCCAGAGCTGTTGAGATTAGATTGGATGGAGAGTCCCACCCCCCTACACACACTTGCAAAATAATCTATACAAAATGCCTGATGTGGTAGCTGGCACAGAAGGGCCTCTCTCGCATCCCTGTTGCCTTTGCTTGGAACTAATCCCAGATCCCTCCTGCCCCACCAGGTGGTCATGTCACAGCCTTCATCCTTCATCCTTCCTCCCAGCCTCCTGTCAAGAGGACCACAGATTTGCATTTTACTTGGGGAAGGTGCTTGCCTCTTGGCCTGGAGGGCATGATGCCCTAGTGGTTGTGGATCAGAGGCATCTCTGGGATGGGGGAAGGCTCTGGTACCAACTGAGAATTTCAAATAGGGGCGGAATCAACACATGGTTATTGGGCATTGATAACCGGCTCTATGCTAATTGCTTTAAAGATATTATTTAATCCTTTCTACAACTCTCTGAGGCAGGAATCAGCAGTCCCCTCCTCCCACTCTATTTTTCAAGAATAAGATCTTCAGATATTTATTCAAGGCAAGGAGGGGTTTGGTGGAATTTTCCATTAAGATCTCTGATTTCAATGCTTCTGTTCCATTTCTGTTTGACTATCATAATTCCTACTTCCTTTTTATAATGATATTTTGAATTCTCAGGGTGTGGCCCACTGTCTGCAACATGGAAGATGCTTAGGAGGTATTCATAGCACGAATGAGGAGTGGATGAAGGAAGAGCATGCAAAAAAATGTCTTTAGGACTTCAGACCCAGAGTGGAAGAGGAAGAGGGAGTCAATGATGTGGCTGGGCTGACTCTCATTGCTCCTGGGAAAGGGGCAGTGTCCACGCAGGAGGAAGAGGGTCTCAGGTGTCTGTCTATTCTCCTGTGGATGGCCAGCTGATGACTCAGGAAGGGCCAAATGCATCAGCCTCTCTTCACCTCTGCCTCCTGTCTCAGCCCCCTCAGTAGTCTTAACAAAGAACCCAGTGGGCTGCCGGAGGCAGAACTGTGTCCCCCTCCAGCTAAAACTGGGAGCCTCTGCCCCTTAACTGGCAAATTCAAAGGACAGGAGCATTTTGCCTTCTCCAATGCTTGCATTTGAAAAGGAAAATCAACTCCTGGGGATGTGCCAGTCTTGTATCTTTTACTGACATCCTCATAGTCTCACCTTTAAATTGAAAAACCTTTCTTTAGTCTGTTTCTCTCTCTTTTTTTAATACAAAATTTACCAATAAGAGGAATTCAGTAAAAGATTTCTGGCATAAAGCAATTGCCATTTGTGTAGAGACAGGACACTTAACATAATACAGGCAGAAAATTAGACTGTAATCACTGCTTTCTTTTGGATCTACTTTAGATGTATTGAAGCCCAGGAGACTCCTCCAAAGAGTGTGCCCCCTGGGACTCAGTCCCTCAGCCCGCTCATTACCTTCGGTTTTGTTGTCTCCGACAAAGAAAATGAGGGTGCTGTGGCTATTGAGATGTTTGTGTTCAGCCAGTGAGACGTTCACACACACAAAAATGATAGTCACTGCATCTGATTATGGATGATTTAATGGAATGAATTGTCTTGCAGGTTTGTGGAGGAAATGCCAACACCAGCAGCACCAGGCAGGTCTTCCTTGTCCTGCCTCTACCTGGACCTTAATTGCCAAGGGCAGAAGACAGGCTCTGCTTTCCCCACCGCCCTTTTGTTGGGTGCGAAGAAAGAGCCTAGGCAGGGGCGGAGGCCAGCAGCCAGCTGAGGCTTTCGCGCAGGGTGAAATGCAGCGGAGGGGCAGCGGCTCTGCTTCGCTGCCGGTTTTCTCACTCTCCCAACAAAGAACTCAAAGTCACTGAGTGTTAGAGAAACCTCCAGATGAGCCTGGCAAGGGAAGCTGGAGAAGAGCCCTGTAGCTTTCATTGAATTCCCGCCTCTCCTAAAGAACTTAATTTCCACTTTCAGTATCTCTAGTTCTTTCTTCACCTTCCCTTTTATTATAAAAAGTCAGACTCCTACTCTGAGTGGAGCTGCTTCTTATTAACTTCATGATCACAAGTGAGTAAGTCACTCTAAGGCAGTAGGCCTCCGTTTACATGTTTACAAATGGGTTTGTAATGCCCATTCTTGAGACTTGATGTGAGGATTGAAACGAATGTGTAACCCGAGAGCCTTCTCACCACAGAGAGCAGGGGCACTTCTTGGTCTCTAGCAATATTCAACACACTCCGGTTTTTAAAATTCATTAGGTAAGTCGGAACCACAGAATGTATTTCTAATACTAAGGTCAAGGAGGCGGCAAAGCCACCATCCCTGTTTGAGCTTCTTTCGAAGCTTTGACTTCAGCCTTCCAGTTAAACGTGGAAACTCAGGTCATCCCAGAACCCCACATGACCCAGTGCTGGGGTTTCCCATGCAAAGGAAAATGCTTCAACAACCTGGTGCAATTAAAACTAATACCAGTGTTTACTTCTAGCCCTCTAAGAAGATTAAAAGAGATCTGCTTGATAACCATCAGCTAGACTTCTTACAATTAACTTTCCTCTGCTTGTGCTTTTTCTCTCACATATAACAGAGCTGCCTGAAGCTTCCTTTTTCCCAGGACCCATGCTCGACTCCCCCACACAAATCACACCCAGAGTAAATTTTACTTTCTCATCTCCTTTGCTCTGTTTCTGCCTTTTCTTCTCTCCCATGAGTCTGTACCCTCATCTCCTTTACTCTAGTTCTGTCTCTGTCTATCCACTGTCCCAAATTTGCATCATAAAAGCTTATCACAGGAGATTAGCTTATGAGGTAGAAATCTCTTTGGAGGTTAAATCTCTTTTGGAGGTACGGGGAAAGGACAAACAGAGTGGACAAAAATAGCAGTTTCTTTGTCAATCAAGGCAGCGTGCAAGCCTGTGAAGACTCACGTTAATGATTCTTGTGGCCACCAAATATGATGGAGGGAGGACACATCCCAGGGTGGTTAAAGATTCTATTCCAGCTCACCCAGGGAGTGTCTGGAGAAAGGAACACCAGGGCCAAACAGGTAAAAGCAAAAGGATGTCAAGCTTTTGTCAATCTGTTGAATAAAAACCTGAAACAATTTTTGTCCATGAATATGCATGATGTATATATCTCAGCTCTCATCAGCAGGGCTCAGCAGATGGCTGCTATGTGTGGGGATCTGCTATACACTATACCTGAAGATTGTGATGGGCGGGGGAATCAAGAGCTGGACAGAAGCTGTCAGAATGCAGAACGCATCGTCTGGGGGAGTGGCAACTCTCCATTACCCTTGGTCCTGAGGCCAAAGGCCATGATCTTACAGAATATAAAAGGTAGCTCTAATGAGTAAGACATGAAAAGGGGCTTGACCATTAGTGGTCATTAATGCTCCCATTCCCAGGCCATTAACCTTGGGTCCCTTGGCCCAATTCCAACTAGGTTAATTATATACCGCCTTCTCAAATTCCCTCCTGCCCTGACAGCTGTGTGCAGCATGGTTTAAGAAATGTTAGTGGCATCTATCTTAATTATCAACCTGAGGATGATGCCCTCATCATTGTTCCCCATATATGAGCATTGTCATTATGAATAGGACGACTAGTGGGAACTTACGGTACTACAAAGACAATGTCTTCTTTACCAGGCCTGTTCCTAAATGTGTCCCAGAGAAGCAAATAGGCTTTTTTTTCTTTCCTTTTCTTTTCTTTTTAACTTAATATGGGGCTGTGTGGATACATTTCAAAAGCCGAGATTGTACTGCTAACAATGCAGAGCTCATAGTGATGGCAAGGGTATGCCAAGAGGACCAAAGGGGCCCTAGTTGCTAGAAAGCACTGGCTATGTGGTTGCCTATGCTGACCTAGGGTGCTTCCCTGCAACAGGGCCCTGCAACCACACAGCTCCCTCAGCTCTTTCTCGTGTTATGAAAAAGTTGCATAATACTTGGAAGCTTGAGGCTTAGCAGCATGGCTCACGTCTATAATTGCTGGCCACATCAGACACTGCCCCTGATATTAACCACATCTGAAGTTCTCCCCCTTCTTCTCCACCATCCACTACCCCCCAACCTTCGCAGGCCTTGCATCTTCCCAAACTAGGGTCAGTCCTATGACTCACCTTCTCCAAGCCTTTGCCCAGAAAGCTGAGCCCAGCCAGAGACACAAATCACGTGACTGTGGAGATGGAAGCCACACACATTCACTGCCTCCACATTCAGGGGATCTTCTAGGACTTTTCCAAGTGCATTCGGTATCTTTGGCTAATTCAATCTCTACTTCTCTTAACCTTCAGTGTTCTGCTAAATATTTACCTCAAGCCCATGTTCCTACGAGACAACCTTCTCTCCCACTCCTGTAAGGAAACTGAAGTTACCAGGTGTGCTCTACTCAAATTTCCATCCATAATCCATCCGTATCAAATTCTCTATATCAATGTCCATTTCTACCTACTCTATTGTTTTCTCCACTCAAGCATTGCTTTATATGCAGTCAGTGGTCTAGCAATACGCTTCCTAGCACCCTCCCTACTTCTACCCCACTGTGCCTAGTGTATTCATCTGCACATTGCCATTAATTTGGAAAACCCCCACTCAATTCCCTCCTCCATTTTCAAAGGCCACAGTATTTTTCAGCCCAAATTTTGCACTTACAGAATATATTACATCTGTATCAAGTCGGGATATAAAGTGAAAAGAAGCTTCAGGGGATGGAAAGAAATGAGTTTCCCCCCCCCCCGCCCCCCCCCCCCCCCCCCCCCCCCCCCACCCAGACTGAAGAAAATGGAGACAGAGCTGGCCGCTCTTCCTGGAAGACCATGGTTACCTCCCATGCCCCCTCACTCAGGAATGGCTCGATGCCCTTTCTGACTCCTTCCCCAAGTTTTCTGTTTCAGAGGCTCACTGCTATTTCCCACAAAGTGCTCTATAGGAATCCCTTTTATTATACTGCTTTATTTTAAACCACTCCTATTTTAGAAACTGCTGGAGCTTAGAAACCAATTTCCATGCTTATTCCGAAGCATTTGTGGCATTTAGGGAAGTTGTACACAAGCTGCATGTGAGTTTCATCCTGGGAGACCCAAACTCAGTTGGCTCAGAGGAAGGAAGTCGGGGTGGAGGTGGGGGGGTCTGTATGATGTCTTCATTTGGTATAAATGCCTACTATCAAGTGACAACTTTTGGTGGGTAGAAGAAAGGTAGTATCCCGCTATCCAAGCAAAGTCACTTTTAGGAACAGACAGAGTTGTCCTTCAGTGGCATAAGGCATCGTGCTGGTACATCAATGCATCCTGCTTGATGTTACCCTTGCAATCATTCCTGATAAATCCCCCTCTCTCTTGCTCTACTCTGTTCCAAGGCCAGGAGTAGGTTGAAGCACTTGCAAAATTTAGGAGAGTGCAAAAACAAACAAACAAAAAAACATAATCAAGATAAACAAAAATTTAATGCAGTATTTTTTTTTCAAAATGAAATCAATGCAAAAACCCCATGATGAATGACAGATCAAAAGTTTAAATAAAGTTAGGATCAGTAGAGTACCAAGTCAAGCCATAGCAGAGCCACAGGCCAAAGGAAAAATCAGTAATACTGATCCTAACTCTATTTGAAATTTTGATATTTTGTTAATACATTTTTAACATTGATTTTGTTTTAAATAAATATTTTATGAAAATGTTGTTAATATTTCCTCCTGTGCTTTCACATCTGCTTTAATTCAGCACACAGCTGAGTGCCTGACTTGCTTTCTGTGCTAACGGATGTTCTCACACACAATCGCGTATCACCAATGACCTTGGAATCACTCACTTCCCTCCATCCTTGCTGCCACAGCCCCAGATCATTTCCTCATCCTCCCTTTCTTACATTAATTCAACAGTTATCTATTTGATCTGCAGATTTCCAGAACCATCCTTTTCCCGGAAAATTGCAGATCCCACTTTTCTGGCTGTTCTAGAGTCATATGGTGCTCCCTAGGGTCTAAGGTAAGGAGTTCCAAACTTTCGTCTGGCTGCAGCCTCCTTTTTCTCTTTGTTCCACCTTAGGCAACCCCTCGTTTGCCTCTGCAATCTCCTTTCTCACCATTCCTTCTTCCAGGCTCCCCAAATAACCCATCTGCTCTCATATTGTGATATCCCAGCTGCTCTCTAATGGTTCTTCAAACCTCTCATGCTCTCTCCCACCCTTCTCACATTTTATACATGTGGTTCTGTCCGTCTGGAATATTCTCCTCTCTTCCTTCAGTCCGGAAAACCTGCTTTTTGTGGAGACTTCTATTAGCTCATTTTCCATTGTATTATAATTGCCTGTTGATACATTTCTCTCTCTCACCAAGCCCTAAAATGCTTCACAAGGGCAGAGAGGACATCTCTGATTCATCTCTATATAAAAGGCATACTGCAGGTGCTCAAAACAAGTTTGGGGGTTATTTACATGAATTATGAATAATTGGATAATTGAGTCTTCACTGCCAGAATACTCATAAACAAGGCTTTAGGAAGCCCCTGGCTTTGCAAGGTGGTGTGCAGGGCACTAGGAATCAGTGCTGCCCTGGGCGAGTGAGTGTTCACCAAGCTCCTCAAATCCTGGGCTGCGTGGAACCCACATTTTATCCCAACACCCAACACAGGCATAGGGCAGGACCAAGTAAAGAGCCCGACTGGATTGAAATGTAGGTGCTGGGCTATGTGAAGAAGGGCTTTGCGGCTTTCCCAGAGCTGAGATGCCTAATTTAAATTTTAAAACAACTTCATTAGATAAAACTAGACACCTTCGAAATGTAACCATTTCTGGGTAGGAGCCTCAGAGTTGTGAGTCTCTTTCTGTAGAGCTGTGTGGCGAAGAAATTCAATGGGAGCATCACTTTTAACAATTATAACCACCATGGTCAGAGTCTCTGATTATGAATGTGCTTGGATAACCACAGAGGCTACTAGTCCATCTGAAGTTTGCCTTCATTCATTTAGCAACTGTGTTTCTCTAGATACTAGCCATACAAGATGCAGAAAACAAGAGTCTCCTAGTCGTGTGGATGAGGCAGATAAACCTGGCTGAATGTAGAATTACACTACAATGTAATAACCACTATGACAGAAATATGCACATGGTACCCTGGTATGCTACCTACCTCTTAGGGAAAGTGTCCATAAATGCTCCCTAGAAGAGTTAATTCCTGACATGTGCCCTGTAAGGGATAATTCCCACATTTGAAGTAGCCAGGTAACAAAGAGGAAGGCAAAATAATCGAGGCAATGAAAGCATGATATGCAAAATTTTGAGTGCAAAAACAAGATAAAGGAAGTTTCCATGCTGGAAACTATAAGGCTGAAAAGTTAGGTGCAACAAGAAATGAAATGTGAATGGTGGATACTGGCTGGGCCAGGAAAAGTCAAAATACTTGCCCTGAAAGATTATTTTACAAAGGGGAGTGATCTGATTGAATTTGTTTCTTTAGGAAGAATTATTATGAAAGCAGTGAGAAAAGAAACAAGTGGAGGCAGAAAGGGCAGCTTTGGGTCTCTAGTGCAGTGTGGGCCAGAAAGTCGCTGTGTGTAAATCAAGGGATTGCAAGTAAAGTAGAGAGCAGGTTCCACTGGTCCTAAGGAACTGCAATTGTCAGAAGCTGGTGGCCACCTAAACGTTTAGGTAAGGATAGGAAAGAAATCTAGTATGACCCACAGGATATAAAGTTGGACTTCTGGCGGACGGGGAACAGGATGGAGAGGAGGCAGTAGACTGATACGTGCAGCTTTTATCACATGCATTTCAGGGACTTTGGATACATCTGGGAAGAGATATCTAGAAAACATATCTATCCAGGAAATAGTATTTTGAGACTCATCAGTAAATGGTTTTATGAAGTCAAAGAGGTTGTAAGAGATTATTCAGGGAGGTAAAAGAGAGTAAGAAGAGGATGGATATGATTTACTGGACACCAACATTCAAGCTAATGTAGGAAGCGGAGGGCGCATCCTTTGTATCCTGAAATCACAATGAACCCTCTCCTCTGTACTCTCTCCTTCCCACTTAGTGGTCAGCCACATTCACTAGAAGAGGACCTGGTTCAGATTAGATGCTCTGACCACAGAGAATGGCAACACCAACCCAAAGGCAGAAGTGGCGTAGAAGAGAATGAACAAGACTTGGAGTTGGGAGACCTGAGTTGGGGTCCCTGCTCTGTTCCTTGATAGCTGTGGAATCTGGATGGGTTTCTTCACTGCTTCCACCATATTCTGACTTGATAAATCTGTTTTTTTCATCTCTGAGATGGAGATTTGTTATGATTAGGATGCTTTGAAACTGCTTGCTTGTCATCACACCAGTACAAATATATATGATTCTTATATGGATCATCTGGGGTTCTGCATTTGCCTTTCTCCTTCAAGCTGCGCTACCCTCCCAGAGTCTGGGTCAAATCCTCACTGAGGCCTAAGATATGCCCATTGAGCTGAACCTATTATTGCTCTCTTAAAACAGGGGGTGTGGGGTATGTATAGCAAGTGCCCCCCAAGTTCCTCACTTTCATCCATAAGAATAGCCCAAAGAGGAAAGACATTCCTAATTAAAGGAAAACCTATCTGGGGTATGGTGGTGAAGGCCGGATGTCATAAGACAAAAATAAACTTTAAATGCTTCTAGTATTTAGCCCTTGAGATAAGGATTAGACAGCATTTCCGCCTGTGTGGGCTGGTAGGAGAAGGGGTGGGTAGGGTGGGCAGGGGAAGTGTGGCTTCTTTTCAAAGTGTTCCCTCTTATACTTTCATACCATAAAAAAGCTGTTTTCACTAGAGGGTCTTTAGGCTCTTTCCTTTTTCTTTTATTGTCTTGATAAATCCTTTATAGGGGCAGCTGTCTTACAGAACTGGCCCAGAACACACATAAACCCCTCTCATCACAGGTTATAAGCCTGCCCCTCCTCCCATTACTCTGGAGCCTGTAAATAATAGACTGATTAGGAAACCGAGACTGGACCTGCCACAGCCCTGAGCACCATGCCACCTCTCTTCCCCCTTCCAGACAAGTAACGGATGGCTGGCCTGGCTAGCGGTCTAGACAAGCGGGGAGACCTCCTGCAATTCTAAGCGTGGCCACAGGGCCCAGGTACATGATTAGCTGGGGTCCTACTGGTACCTGGTTTTAGACCCCAACCCTGCCACTCACTTGTCTATTAAATAACTCATCACTTTAACATGGTGAGTTGATATGCAGTTCGTAGATAGCATGGAAGAGTGCTCCCTAACCTTAGTGGAGAATGGATTTATTATGAATTTTCTAGAAGAACATACCATAGACAAGAACATAAAATGGGTGAAAAGCTAAACAGTAAGTATAGATTTAGTTAACTTCAGCCACCTTGGACAGACTAAGAAGAATACAAAGCCTTTCCTCCCTCCTTTCCTCACTTCTTCCCTCCCTGCCTCCCTCCTTTCTTCCTTTTTCCCTTCCTTCACTCCTTCCTTCCTTCCACAAATATTTATCCTGAGTACCTGCCAAGTTCCAGGTAACTACTCAAGGCAGGGATTATGCCCATATCTCAGTGTCTGGATAATAGATGGTCAACACATTTTTTGAATGTGTCTTTTTCTTCCTGCCTCTTGTTTTCTCTTCCCAGTCTTTTCATAGTAACATCATTTTTTCCTCACTGTGTCTCCCATGACCTGTAAGGTATTGAGTTCGTTATCTTTGTCTTTTATTTCTAAAGCCCAGTTATACTTTGACTCATCTCATAAAATCCCATTAAACAATTCATCTATCTTTGGCAGTTTTTTTCTTTAAGAAAATGAATGTAGGGCTTCGTGGGTGATAATTCTGTATTATTCAGGAAAAATATTTATATTTCCTCATTTTAAATGATCTAAGTATTAACTTGAATCCTAATTTACTAGATAATCACATGATTTACCCAAGATGTGCGATGTTGTCTGTGATATGTAGCACTTTATCAGCTCCCTGCATTTTAATCCTTTTCCTCCTCCTCAGTGCAATTTTTTATCTCATGTCCCATTTTGCGGAGAGCCTCACCCTCTGTACCTGTCATGGCCCCCTTCTCATGTGTGGTAGCTGACAAAGGTTTAGGGGATTAAACTCCTCTCAGAAAAATATATAGAGACCTCTCCAAGAACAAAAATGCAAAGAAAATCAGATTAATAACCCTATAATGAAATAATTTTAAATTATAAAAGATAATTTGTTATCAGCTTCCTCAAGCCCCACCATTCAAACCATGTGGGCAGATACCTACTCTGCCTGCTTAAAAGGTTGGGCTTGGTTTGCAAAAGTTACTTCCTTATATCTATAACCAACTGGGCCCAGTCAACTGGGAGAACAGACTACAGAGATGATGTAGTCAATGAGATGGTGGAGGAGAGAGGAAAAGAGATGTTTGAGGCAGAAGAACACTCTGAGCAGACAGCTAGAAAACATTTGGCCTTGATTGTTCAGGGTAATTACAAGTGGCACAAAATTGTTACTCCATAAAGAGCAAGGACAGGCAATGAGGCTAGAAAGAAAGCCTGGCATCACATATATTAAGCCTTTCTTTGTGACATAAAGAAGCTTGGACTTTGTCTGGTCAAATATGAGTACTAATACGGCCTGCTCCACATTTTGGAAAGATTGCTTTGGGAGCAGTATGGAGGAGAGATTTGGGTGGCGTAAGGAGAATAGAGGCTATTGCAATAGTCCAAGAAGGATATAATGATAATCTATAACTAAGAGAGTGGTATCAGGAATAAGACGGGCCTATATTTGAAATAAAAATTTCAGGACTGGTGACTAGATATAAATGGAGCACTGGAAGAGATGAATGTTGAAAAGTCCAGGTTCCTGGCTAGGCAGCTGAGCAGATGGAGATGCTACAAATCAAGAAAGAGAATTCAGAAGAAAGCAGAGCAGGAGCTATAGATGATGAATGTGATGTTGGATATAAAGAGCTTGAGGCATATGGTACCTGGGAGTCACCCAGGTGACTCTGTTTGGCAGACAGGTGGGCATGTAGGGATGGAACTCATGGACTGGAGATCAAGATTGGGGAATTACTAGTATGCAAATGTGACTTTGAGACATGGTCGTAAATGAAATTGCCAAGGAGAAGACATAGAGCAAGAGGTGAGCTACAGTTAGGCCCAAATAAACCAACCCTGTAAGAGGAAAATTGGGAAAGAGGAATGGGCCATAGAAGCTGAGGAAGAAGAGTTTCCAAATGGAGGAGATGGGTTAATTGTGTCAACTGTTACAAAGGCAAGAGATGTAGATATGTTCAGAGAAAGGTCAGAGCATGCTGAAAGTGCTTTGTAGTTTTTGCTAGACAGGAGGTCATTATTTCTGACTTGAATAAGAGTAATTTCAATGAAAAAGTAAGACTAGGGGCCAGATGACAGTTGACTGAGGAGTGAAAATGAGAGAATGAGGTGAAGACAGTAGGGATGTGAACTACTTTCTGAAGAAAGCTGGATGAGAACGGAAGGAGAAAGATAAGACTATTGTTAGAAGAAGACATGTTTAGGGTTTTTATTCTGAATTTTAAGGGGAAACTCAATGGTTTGGAAAAAGAAGTAGATCAAGAAAAGATAGTCAAAGGGAAGGAGAGGTTGAAGATGCCAGAGACGGAAGGAATAGATGGGGCAGAATTAGCTCTTAGCAGGGAGAGGGCCACCTCATCCTCTGAGAGAAGGAAAGCTGGAGCTGTCCATGTGATTTGGCTGGAAGAGCGGGGCTGTTTGAATAAGCAGAGAGAACAGGAGGAAGTGTGAGCCCCCTCCCTGTCCACCATGGAACTGTTATACCTGGGATGGCCATGCCTCATTGGCTTCCATTTTCCCTCTCCTGGCTCAGTGATGCTTCCAAGTTTCTCCAAAACCTTGCAGCTAGGAAATTCTAAGTAATGTCCACTCTCTAGTTCTTCTAATGTGATTGAAACCCTGCTTATCCCTGCCTCTTTCTGAGACAGGAAAGGCTATCTTTACGTGTGGTACTGCCAGGAGCAGAGGAAAATTGAGCCTCTATGAGTGAGCTTAAAAAAAAAATGCATGAGTTTGTGTCTGATGAATACACCTTCACCTACTGATTCATAGGCTCTCTCTCCCCATTGGGATCCATACATTCTGCTCATGGACTCCCTTAGGAAACATTACTGGAGCAGTTGTCAAAGCATGGAATATTTGAGTTTGGACATGGAGCTGCCATGCCACAGTCCAAGGTACCCCTGCCTGCCTTGGGCTCCATAGTGGGTTACAGCCCCCTCTTTGCTCCTGCCTGCTACCAAGCCCCCAATAATGAGGGGTGAGAGGCTCACTGTTCAAGGGCATGGTGGAATGTGTTTGAAGTCCAGGTACCTAAGTGCGAGTATCTTACTAAATGAGGCAATATTTATAAAATATTCTGAACAAAGCCTGGAAAATAGTAATCATCCTGCAAATATTGGCTATTATTTTCATTGTCATTAGTATTATTCTTCATATTCTTATGAGATCAAAACCTATTCTATGTATACAGTGGAAAATCAATTAATATTTTGCAGAGTAATTAGTCAATGTGGTATACAAGCAGCCTGAAGAAAGATCAAGGGATGCCTCAATCTCGGGGGGGTAGTGGAATTAGTGTGGGCTTTGGAGTCAGACAGGCATGAGGTTGGATTGAATGTCTACCACTTATTAGCTGTGTCTTTTAGCCTCAGTTTCTTCATCTATCAAGTGGGTATGCTAAATACTACCTCAGAGGGCTATTATAAGGCATAAAATTACATTTATTCATTGTCAAACACCCATCAGCTTTTTAAAATTACTCCCTTCTCCTCATTGCCTTTACCCAGGAAGAAAGTAGTGCTGAAATTGTTTGGAAAAATGACTTTCTTATGACACCTGACATTTCCTATCTTGTAGTTTGTGATTATGTGCACTTTCTAATGCTCTTTCCCCTCCTTTAGCAGCCACCCCCAACACATTCATACACACACACATACACACACATGCACACACACTCTCTTACACACACTCTCACACTCACACACACACTCATACTCACACTCTCACACACTCACACTCACACTAAGTGTAGACTCACACACTCACATACACACTCACACTGAGTGTAGACTCACACACTCCCACACTCACACATTCACACACACTCTCAGACATACACACTCTAACGCACACAATCACACACACTCACACACATACACACACATACTCACACAAACAATGTTAGGTTCGGAACAAGTTAAATCCGTATACCAGGTAACTATTCTGTTCATAGGATCAGTCTTCTTTTCTATCCACATTCCCTTCCTTTTTCAAACATCTAGCCGTTTCTGACCCTGGTCTTCCCTAACACCTTTGCAATCATTTCCTGGACAAGAGTGATGTCTGAGAGCCCTTCCAGAGAGTGGGTGCTGACACCACGCAGGGGGGATACCCAATGTAATTAAACAAAGCAGGGCTGACTTCCCCATGTGTCACCCAATTAAATAGCCACACAGTAAATTACTCAAGGGAATCCCGCTGATGCCAGCAGAAAGAAGAGACTCAATTACAGCCTCTGACGGGACCAGCTTATTGTTATTTATACAACAGCATTCTGACTGGAAAGCCAGGAAAGAGAGACATTCAGGTTTGAAGTGCCTCCTGTTAATGGAAACGTCTTGGTTTCAGGAGGCTGGTTGGAATTCAGAGCCATTATGCACCAGATAGCATATCCATGCTCCCACCGGAATCTCTCCATAAGCAAGTTTTTATTTTTCCCACTTTGAGTCATTGGCAAGAAGAGCTCATTTCCAGACTGACTCCACAGAACACGCAGGATGGACAGACAAGCAGCTGGCGAATGGAGTAAATCCCCACAACCCCAGGCCCCAGATAGAACCTCCAGGAGCAGCTCTTGCACCCTCATTCATGAACAAAGCAGGCGATGCTGGAGACCTGGAGTAAGCCTTTGCCTTTCGGACAGAGTGAATTTACCAGCATGCTTCTGTGCAGTTATTCTCACAACCAGAAATGAGAACTCATTTTAACCTTGTCACCTCAACTTCCAATACTCCTGGAATTCTCACACTCGTTCCCTAAGTTTTAATATGAATGTTGTGTTGTCAAAGACTAATTCCCTCACCGCCACCCTGCCTCCCAGGCAGATCTAAGTGGGTTTTCCATTACACACTCTTAAAACACTCGCCATCCCTCAGTAGCATATGTAACTATTACAACAAAATAACTCACATGATGATGGTGTCCTATCTGTCTTTACACCATGTGTGATAGATCCCAAGTGCGTAGAGATGAGGGCTGCCTTCATCAACCTTGAATTTCCTAGGACAGTGCCTGACAGATAGCACTCCGTAAAAACAGTGCCTGACAGATAGCACTCCGAATGAGCGATTGGATTAACCAAGGAAAAAGTTCCTTGGGAAGGCAAATAGGTAAACAGAACTGTGCATTGTGTTTAGAGAAATCACAGATAGAATTATCTTGGGGATTAGCCATTCTTGTGGAGTTATCTGGGTTGAGGCTGCCCTCCCCAGCCTGAGTAAGAGCTGACAGTACTCATGTGTGAATAACATGTCTGCGAGCTTCAGTTTGGTCAATAGCATTTGATTGTTCAGGAATTCACTGGGCATCTAATATGTTCCCAGCTTGATGTTAGGCTGCAGAGGATGTAAGAATGGATGGCAGGAAGGTTTCCTGTCAAGTTTGAGCTTATGATCTCCCAAGAAAGACGAAATTTCTACTTGGCGAGCACAGTGTAGCTCAGAAATGGATTACATGGTCTAGATAATAAAGGCTTGGAGCTTGGAAATGCAAGTGTTCATAGGCATCACTTCTCTGCCTCTTGCTTGACAAAAGCTCCCGGAAGCTGGCTGCTTTCCCTTTTAAGTTCAGGGGTCTCTCGCCTCTCCCTTCCCCTCAGGACCTTTGATAGCCCCACTGCATGCAAATGCAGACCAGGGCTGCTTTCATGGTCTGACCTGCTCATGTGCCTGTGAGCCAAGGGAGCGTGTTCAGGTGCAGGACTGGCTCCCAGAGGAGAGCCTCGAAGTAACCGGCGGAGCATTTTGGAGCAACTTGTGCTGGTCCCCATTGGCTGGGCTTTGAACTTTCAAGCCTTCCTGCCGCTCTGGACTATCTCACTTTCCTCTCCCAGACAAGCATCTGCCTTCAAGACAGTAGCAACGTGTGCCAGTGTGAGGGTCTAGAGGAGACAAGATTAATTACTCTCTCATCAGAAAAAGGAAAGCTGGTAAATGTTGGTGTTTAGAGAAAAATGAGCTGGTGAAATACAGCCAGGATGCTTTGCCCAGTCTTTTATTTTGGAGTGAAAAATGGCTAATACAGTTAGACAAAAGCTTCTTTTCTAGGGCACCTCCTTGCTGGGAGTTGAACTCAGAAGGCTCAAACCTCTTTGCCTTTCAGACAACTGAGAACTCTCTTGGAAGCGGTATATATGGATTAGAGTTCTACTTTCCCACTAACTTTCTAACCCCAGGCTAATAGCAGAACAGCTCTTTAAAATAGAGAAAGTAACCCTGTACCGCCCATGGCAGATAATGTGAGGGTCATACCATCATATGAAATGAGGCACAGAAGAGAACAGGCTGTGTCCATATAGATGAGATACACAGGTGCAAGCTATTCCACGGCTCAGTCACTCCAGCATTCACCTTTAATTTTGTTCTCATTGGAATAATGCCATAAAGAGCTACAGAGCTCTAAGGAAATGTAAATGCAGACCAGATTCATAGAATTTCCAAACCAAACTAGACGTTAGAATATCATTGCATTGAATCCCCTCATGCTATAAAGATGGTCACACAGACAAAATCTATATAGTGATAATGAACATGGAATATTTACTATACTCCAAGCTTGGCTCTCACTATTCTACATGTAGGAACTTATTTAGTCATCAAAATCATTCCAGTGAGGGAGGCACTATGATCATCTTTCTTTTATATAGATGAGGAAACTAAGCTCCAATAACCTACCCAAGGTAGCTCAGTGGCAGTACCTGGCTTTAGCCCCAGGTAATCTTGTCCTAAACCCACCCTATCATTATGACACTGAGGCTATCATCTGCCTAGCAACTGAGTCCCAGAGAGGTATAGGCAGCTTGCCCAAGGCAACTCAGCTGTCAGAGACGGCCTCCAGCTCTTCTAATCTGCAGTCCGTTGTCTGTCTATCTGAGACAGCAGTATAATGTAGTGGACAAGACTTTGGGTTCAAATCCTGGGCATGACCTTGGGCAAGTCATCAGCCTTCCTGGAATGTGATTTTCTCATTTATACCAAAGTGTCATAAAAACAGCCCATCTTCCTCATAGTTGAGGAAGATATCATAATAATTAAATGAGATAATGTATGTATCCTGAGAATTAAATAAGATAATATATGTAAAACCTTTAGAAGATGCCCTACTACAAAGATAGTAGCCATTAGAGTTACATTGTGCTGCCTGTTACAGAAACGTTCACAGAGCCCACACATGTCAGCAGAGGTGGCCTCACAGAGGCAGCGGGTGGGGAGTGGGGATGCAGAGGGACTGGTTATGGGTGGGGAGACCCAGGGAAAGGATGAATCAGAGCTTGTGTTTGCAACAGAGAGCAGCAGACATCGCTGCCAGGATAAGATGAAAAAATAAAGCAGAATGAAAAAACTAGAGCCACAGGCCATGGGCAAGAACAACCAACGCTTTCCATCTGCTTACTCGCCTTGGTAATTCATCCAATTGTTCTGCCTTAAATGGACAAGAATCTGAATGGGGACAAGCACTCTCTTACCTGCCAGGTCCAGGCTCAGCTAGGATGCCTGAGCCACTTGCCCCTTTTCACCCTGCGAAGGTGGAACAGCCAATTTTGTTAGCCAATCAGCTGCCAAAACAGAAAGTCCCTAGCTGGGGAAAAACTGCTTGCACCTCCCTAGGGAGTTTTGAAGATATGCAAACTTTTGCAATTGCTCCTGCCTACTCAAATCTCTCTTCCTCTGTTAACAACTCGACAGACATCTTGTCTGTGTTTGATAAATAAGCTTCTCTATTTATCCAGGGGAGTGAATTTGTAGCTATTATGATTCAAATGACATTGACATGATATTTTCTCTTTTTTTCACCATAACATCAGAAAAAGAAAATCTATAGAAAAAAAAAAACTCACAAAAACCCCAAAGCAATTACTCTGCATATCGGCCCATGAAATAAATAAATGCATAAGCTGACTTTCTTTTGGGGTGGAGGTAAGGGAACTGATAAATAATTTAGAAATTGTTGCTGCTTCCTGGTTCTCAGAGATGCAGCTGGCATGTGCTAACATGAGGCTCATGCTGCATTCATTAAGCACCGAGCAACGTTTTAATTCCTCAACCATTCACATTATCTGCAAGCGGGGCTGCACACGGAATCACATCCTGAGGATGTCAGTCAACCCATTACACAGCATGGGCTTTGTCAGATGGGGTGTTGCCTCTCATTAGGTGGCCTGAGCCAGCCAGTCAATCAGATGGGGCTGGAGCAGACAGACAGGAAGGGGGGCGGGCAAAGTGCGAGTGGGCAGGCTGTGCACCTGCCAGCCAAGGGGGCTCTGCATTGTGGAAACCACCACACTAAATGCCCTTCCTGTGAGATCAGTTCACACTGAACCTACCTCATCCCTTTCCCCCAATGCACTCCTCGGGAGCTGTCCAAAGAGGCGATTCAAGAAGTTTCGGAACGTTTTGAATGCCCACGATGTGTTAGAATCTTCTTAAATACAGAATCCCGCAGACAGAGGAAACATGGGGGAGCTTGTTATCAGAAGACGTCCTGGCCCATATTTTCAAGATTTAAGTGGCTGGGGGAACAGCTCACTCAGAGGTCACAGACTCTCTGGAAACCTCTCAGGTCAGTCAGTCCTGTGACTTTTAGCCTGTCTGGACTGTGACCCACACAGCACACACTCCACCAAAATAAAATGTTCATAAAAAATCCTTTCTATATGTTGAGCATTTCAGTAATTCTATTTTATTTTTTAAAAAATCATAAGCAGAGGCCACTAAAATATTTAATAACCTCTCATGGGTTACAGCCTGCAGTTTGAGTTACACTGGTTTAGTCCAACACTCAGGTATCTCAGGGCTACGAACATAAGCAGATATATAGCCAGAGCAGGTTTCTACCTTGAAGATTCACTACCAGAACATCTGGGGAAGCTTTCATAATGGCCAGCTCTCCACTCGGCTGGATAATAGAGTTCTGAAGTGCAGTTGAAGTTTTTAGTTTGTGTAAAACCAATGTCTAGAGGCAGGGTAACTGGGCTGATGAAGTCCAGAGCCCTCCTGGTGGGAGGTGGGCTCCCTCCTGACCACTACTGATGAGTTATGGGAATGAGAGAAATTTACACGTCTCCCGTGGAAATGGAGACAGTCAAGGGCATGATTGTCAGGAGCAAGGGCTTCTCTGAGTTACAATTCACTTCCTCCTGGGATCCCTCTCCTTCTTATCCCTCTTGGCGCATCTGTCCCCACCTTTTTGTCCTTAGTTCATCTCATGTTCTCTTTTCTCCTCTACTATATCCCTTCCTTCGCTTTCCTTCACCAATAGTAAATCTATATTTTAAAAACATTGTCATTCATCATCTCAAACGACTGAAGGAATTCTTCAGAGTCCCTGCAGGCCAGAAAACTAAGGACTGGGTTGGGAGCCTGTATGGTGCGTTTGCATGTGTGTGTGTGTGTGTGTGTGTGTATGCACGTGTGTGCACACGTCGTGTGTGTCAGTGAGTGTGTGGTGAGCTGGAAAGCAGGCCAGTGATTTGGCCTTGCAGTTATGAAAGTGTGACATTGAGGGAAGAACAAGTCTGCGAATTTCCAACACAACAAAAATAAATTAAAAGAGGAAAAAAAATTGATTTTGATTTCAAAAAAAGCTGTCTCCTTTCTAAGTATACTAGTTATACACTTGATTCTATTTGCTCTATCAGCAACTGTAGTGATTTGGAACCACGATATACCCAACTACCTAATTTCAATGGAAAGGAGGGAATTCATGGAGATAATTACTGAGAGGCTAGTGATGCTGCAAATTAATACACGTAACTTGCGCGGCATAACATGCTGGGGAGAGAGATTAGCAGAATGATTCTCACTTCAAAGAGAAACTGAGGAAGGGCTAGCACGCAGCCTGCACAACTCCAGGGAGGGGTTAGTTCCAAGAGCTGACCTTAGTTGTCACTTTTCCCAAACCTCCACACTTGCTTAAGCCTTATGCAAGTTTATGCATCTTAGATCAGGTTACTTAAATGCTTGGAGTCCAAGTTTCCTTAGCTCTAAGATGGAGATAATAATAGCACTTGTTGTAATAAGATTGTGGTAAGGATTAAATAAAATGCACTTTGCACGAGGCCTGACCCTTAAAAAGAAGTCATAAATCTGGGCTGCATTTGTAGCTTGGAATTCCTCCTCACATCTCTGGGTTGACATTTCCTTCTGTCTTCCCACTCTTCATTGCTGTTTTCTTCTCTCTGTCCCTTGATTCCTATTGTGGGCTCCTTTGATGGCACAATCCTTGGCTGTCAGGGATGGGCAGGCTCTGAGAAGATCTGGAGTAGATCGTGCACCTGCTCACATGCTGCTCTTCTCTCTGCTGAAGGCTGATGGCTTTGCGCAAAAGCTTATAGGTTTCTGAGAGACACACATCCTGCTTTGCCTGACACTCCTGCAGAGTGAGAGCTTCTACCCTGAAGGGGCGCTCAAAGGGCCATGCCCCCTTGTGGTCATCAGCCATCTGGTGGTGATTAGCAAGTATCAGGTTACTGTGCTGTAGCTTTGGAGGACAGAGAGGGGTTTCATGGCTACAGGGGACAGCCATGGGACAACCACAGACCTTTTCTATGAAGCTAGGTACAATTCCTGCCACATGGCCCTGCAGAACCATGGTTTGGGAATGGCCCTGGTGTATTCACGGGAGTATCTAGTCCTGTCTGTCAGTGCTAACAATGGCCCGATTTGGAATTCTGACAAAAGAAAAGACCGTTCACTGTGGAATTCAATACTTTATCGACTTTCAATCCAAGTTGGTGCTCTGCTCTGTAAAATCACAGGTCCCAGGATGCTTCAGATGAGTACACAGATTCCAAGGGCTTAGGCCTCAGGGCCTGGGGCAAAAGACCCCAGGTATGACAAGAACTTTAATAGTGGGAAGACAGACATAGTAAGCTGGCAACCTGGGCAAAGTCATAGGAATGACCTTCTCCTGGTGGATCACGGAGCCTCCTGCCTTCACCGGTCTAGTACTCCTAGTTTAAAAAAAAGCTGGATTTTTCTCAGATTGTACTGTGATTCAGAGTTCATAGCTCCCTTTTCCAGTCTGAGCTGCAGAGAAGCAATGGGCTATGGTACGTGTGTGGGGCCAACCATCCTGGAGGACTGAGGCACCCGCAGGTCAACCATGGGGAGGCTCATCTGTCCAAAGCTTATCCCTAAGCAGCTCTGCCTCACCACCCAGCTGCTTAGTATTCAAGAAATGCAAACTCATTTGTCACCAGCAAAGCCCAAGTGGGAGGGTCATGCCACTGTGCATTAATTGCCTAACATACAGAAAAGCCAAATATAAATCATTCTGGGGTCATCCATTCTTGGAATTTATCCACCATTGGGGAGAATTGGGAAACAATTAAACTCAGTGCAGTATACATGTATATAGGTGTATAATGTGTATATATACATGTGTGATTTTCTCCGAAGGCTTTAATGGCCTCCACTCCTACATCACAGTTCTAGAAACATTGAGTCAAAATGAAAACCGGGGGACTTGTCCAGGAGAGCTATCAACGCAGCTCTGCACATTCAGAGGTTTGGGGATATTAGGAAAAGCACCTGCGGGATTCCACCAACTTGCTAAGCATTGCTTGTGGCTCTCCTAGATCCCTGGCAGCCCCGCTAGGACACTGACAGATGAAAATCAGCCAGAATTCCACAGAATGTGGTTCTCAGCTAGCAGAAGGGCGTCCTGGCCCCTCGCGGCACTGCTGGTTCCCAGGACTGGGGCGGAAGACATCTCTGATTTGTGAGCTTGTTCGAGGTGTCAGACTGCCTGAGTCTGCAGAATATTTGCCACATTGGGAGTTGGGGAGGGGGCAGTAGGGAAAAGGAGAGTGAAAAGGAGGAGGAGGGAGCCAGGAAGAGAGAAGGAAATGGAGAGAGGGTGGGAATCCTGTTAGGGAGGCAAATCTGTCGTGGAGCCTCCGTTAATTTATAACCTGTGAAATGCACCACCCAGGTTAGAGACGCTGCCAGGGAGCAGTTCAGTTAGGAATTTATGAGAGACCCCCTTTCCCTTGTTGCTGCCCTCCCAGGTTTCCCTGCGTTGCTGCAGGTGTGGTGAGGGTGGGGCCAGGTGTCCTGACAGATCATTCTCTGGCCTTCTAAAGTTCCAGGGCTCTATGGTGTGCTTGCAACTCCCTGCCGCATTCCCAGAAAGTTTCCATATGGTGCTTGGTCTCCGAGGACTTGCTTTGCCTGACACTTTAATAAAGGACCAAGGGACCAGCTTCCTGGAGCCGCGTCCGCCGCTCCTCCTGCTGGCTCCTCTGCACCCTCCTCCCCCAGCAGCCCCTCATCCACAGTCTCCAGAGGGAGGAAACACGCGGTCCTCAAGTGGGAGACGGGGAAACTGCCTAGAAAGCCAAGCACCACATAAACAGGGTCTAAAAAACAAGAGCTGTTACTTTAATTATGGCTCGTGCTGCTTTATCGCCGGTCCTGTTTCTCACACATTCATCAGAAACCTGGTGATAAATCAGTCTCCGGGAGCCAGAAGCTGCCAGGGCAGGCTGCCGCCTCCAGGCCCCATCCTCTCTCCTTCCTGGGCCCGTTCTCCTGGAGCCACCCCCTGATTAGCATGCAGCCTGGCACTGCGGCTTCGGGCTGAGGCTGAGAGGCGCCGATGCCCCAGCATGGATTCCACATGGACAATTTCAGCAATGAAGAAGGGTCGGGAAGGAGGGTATTTGTAGGGGTCAGGTTTATAAAGGTAGGACAATGTAAAGCTAGTTCACCATAACAGTAGTAATAATGCATAATGAATTTAATAGATTTATTTTTGGTAAATGTATTAATAAGTATGTAATAGGATATTTAATACATATACATTAAATAATAATACTAGCAGCTGTCATTGACTAAATATTCACCATGTGCCTGGCTGATATGCTAATTCCCAAGCCTGGGGCCCCAGCGGCCACCCAGCAAGGTACAGATGACAAGCTGCACCTCTCAGCTGTGAAAATGGCAGTCAAGCGTTTGGCTCAGCTGTGCCCAGGTCACATACTAAGGGGCAGAGCCGGGTGCTACCCTCACCTATGCCTCTCTGCTGTGGTGTAGGACCTCCTGGTGATGCATGTGCACCTGCTGCTGTCATTTAGGGCGGTGCCAGGAGCTGTGGATGGAGAGCAAGGCTTGCGCTCAGATCCTACAACCTCTCGCTGCTTTCCACCATGGGACAGAAGGGCAATAGGATGGAATGCTGCTCCTGTAATCTTTTTATAATCTTCTTCCAGAAGGGAAAGCTGAAGGTCCAAGAGGTAAAGTCACTGACCTCAGGGCAGACCGGGGCCAGAGGTCAGCTCTCTAAAGGGCTGGCGATTGCTGCACCGCATGCAAAGAAGATGTGGAGAAGTTGTATTTGAATCTTCCAAATAACCTCTTCTTACCTATACATTTTTCTTTTCATGCATAGATAAGTGGCCCTTCCTAGTTCCAGGTTAGCCTTTTGTTTGTCACCTTTCAGCTGGGAGGACAAGCCACGGTGGGCCACCCAAGGTGGGCCTGCTCTGGGGAGAAGGCAGTTTTGCTACCAGGCCCTTCCTGGAGGTTTCTGTCTAATGCTAGGAAGAGGGCAGGACACGCTTGGAGTTTGCCAGGATCCATGCAGGACAAAAGGCAACCACTGAAACAGAATCAGATCCCCTCAACTGAAACAGTGGCCACTCCCAACCAAGGAAGAGGGAACTCGGGACAAAGAAAAGCAGCGTTTAGCTGACAATCTTCAACCCTTCTACTCAGCTGAACTGAATTCACTAACTTCAACGTGCAATTTGCATCCTTCCTTCCTGTAAGGCTGACCCAGCCCTCACTAGCCTCTTTACTTTTTCATTATTGTGTTTTTAAATGTTGAGTCACTGCTTTTTAAAACCGACGTATGACTGACATCCAGTAAAATTCACCTTTTGAGGGCATAGGTCTATGTGTTTGAACAAACACATAGTTATGTAGCCACCTCCATAATCAAGATATGACATTTTCGTCATCCAAAAAATTCTCTTGTGCCCATTTGTAGTCATTTCTTCCCACAACTCCAGACCTGACCTGTTTTCTGCCACTATAGTCTTGCCTTTTCCAGAATGTTCTGTGAATGGAATCATACAGTATTCAGCCTCTTGGATCTGCATTTGAGGCTCAGCCAGAAAACATGGAACAACGTCAGCAGCTCTTTCTTTTTTATTGCTGAGTAGTATTTTGCTGTGTGGTGTTCTTCAGTTTTTTTATCCACTCACTAGTTGAGAGACATTTGGGTTGTTTCCAGTTTTTGAAAAGTATGAATAAAGCTGTTGCAAAAATGTGCATGCAGTTTCGTGTGTGTATAAACCTATGTTTTTGTTTCTCTTGGGCTTGCTGGGATGTAAGATAAAGGCATGTTTAATTTGAATGTCTCTGCTTTTTATCTCCCACATCTCTTTTTTCAGCTTTATTGAGGTATAATTGACAAAGAAAAATTGTATATATTCAAAGTGTACAATGTGACATTTTGGTATACATACACATTGTGAAATTATCATAATCAAGGTAGTTAATATACCCATCGCCTCACATAGTTATCTCTTTTTTGTGGTGAAAATACTTAAGATCTGCTCCCCTCAAAAATGTCAAATATACAATGCATTATATTAACCATAGTTACTGTTCTCTGCATTCATCTTCATAACTTATTCCTCTTAAATCTACAAGTTTGTATCCTTTGCCCATCATCTCCCCATTTCCTCCACCCTCCTACCCCTGGTATATACTCTTCTAATCTCTTTTCTATGAGTTCAACTTTTTTAGCTTCTGCATGTTCGTTCATAGGTCTCTCCCATCTCTTAATGTCATTTCCACAGACACTTTTCTTCAGCTGTTTTCTAATTTTCTTTTCACCAACTCGAAACTGTTAAATATGGGTAAGTGTCAGTCACTATACAGACATGGAAGAGACAAGAATTCATGAGATGCTTTTCTGAGATTTCTATATCTCTATGGCACCCTACCTGCTGATTGAGTAGCAGACATTCTACTTTACTTTGCAACAATAAGGGAGTTGGGATTATAATGCACTGGCCAACTCAAGTCTTATTGGCAGAAGATTGGCTATAAAGAAACAGTGATTGCCCACAGGCACACCCATAGATTCTGGTTAACAGGCAATCCCTCTTTCAGATGTAGGGCAAAGTAGCTTTTGTAACAAATACCCTCATCCTCACAATTTCCCTTATACCTAAAAACATTCAGAGAAAATGATCTAAACTATTTGAAGAATAAAAATATTTTGTACTGAGAGTTCTCACTGTGCAAAAACTTAAGCAAGCTCAGAATCACCGTATTTTCATAACATAAGGTCATCTTGTTCAACCTTCTATCAATACTTGAATCTCCTCTGCAACATTGTTGCTCAGCCAAGGGCTGAATTTCCCCAGTGACATCAAAAGGACTCTCTTGGCAGGGAGCGGTGGCTCACACCTGTAATTCCAGCACTTTGGGAGGCCCAAGCAGGTGGATCATTTGAGGTCAGCCTGGCCAACATGGTGAAACCCCGTAACTATTAAAAATACAAAAAGTTAGCTGGGCATGGTGGTGGGTGCCTGTAATTCCAGCTATTCGGGAGGCTGAGGCAGGAGAATCACTTGAACCTGGGAGGCAGAGGTTGCAGTGAGCTGAGATCACATCACCGCACTCCAGTCTGGGTGACACAGCGAGACTCCATCTCAGAAGGAAATAAAAGAAAACAGAAAGAAAGCACTCTCCTGGTGTGATGGTGTGATGAATCGAGCATAGAATTTGGAGTAAGAAGTGCTTTATGAAACTGCATGAGTTGCTACAGGTTTTGCTAGCTTCATCATCATCATTATTGTTGTCATTATGTCATCTATAGATGATTCTGAACACTAAAAATTTTACCTGTATACTAAGCCAAAATCTGTAATCCTATTACTTCAATTATTGATCTTACTTTTGGCCTTTGGGGCCATTCAAAATAAGTGAGAACCATGTGAGAGATTTCAAGATATTTGAAATCTTCATTCTTCTCTCCACACTGAAGGCTGGGCTCCCTCTGTCCCTTCTATTTTTCACTGGAAGATGTTACCCAGTCTGTTCATCATCCGGGCCATGCTGGGCATTACTCCATCTATGAATCCCTGACTGCTTATAATGCTGGAAATAAAGTTTGTTCTGGATACTGTTGGTCTGTCAATACAGTCCCATATCTCATCTTTTGGGGAAATTACTCACACTAACGACACATCATACTTTCTGATGACGAAAATTCCTAAGCATTTTTTTTTTAAGTTCTGCCACTGAGTCTTGTTTTCTTTTACTGCTTTGAGACAATTGTTCTATTTTTTAAAAAAATACAAAACCTGGCCCACTTTCTAAGCTTGTCAAGATCCTTTGAAATCCAATTCTGTCATGCTAATAACTAATCCATCCCAGCCTTGAATCAGATGAAAGTGTGATCTGCATGTCTTCAGTAGCTCCATCTTATGCTGATAAAAAGGTTAAACAGGACAGAATTGAAGACTAAGGCCTTCCTCCAGGTTGACACAGACCCACTGCTCAACACCATCAGGACTGTCATTCAACTAGGTACAAATTCACCCACCACCCAGGACCATGCTTAGATTTAAAACATGAAATTTACTAAATTTCTTCACAGGTGACTAGGTAGAAAAAGGAACTGAGTTGGATTAATAGGACTTACTCATAGTGAATCAATGCTTGTTTCCAGTGAGTGCAGTTTTCCTTTCTAAGTGCTCATAATCATCCTATTAATTCTTTTTTTCTATAGTCTTTCTTTCTAAAAGCTGGCAATGTGTAACAGTTGAAATTCTGAACATTCATAATAAATACTGATAATACTATATTATTATAGTACTTACTTCTTATTCTCATCAATCCTGTAGATGAACATAGAATTTAGACTTTCAGTGCTGTGCAATGAACACATCTAAAAGATAGTTTAAAAATATTTTTGGAAGCCACCAAGCCCTTTCTGAACCTGGGTGATAAAACTGTAGAGAAGCAGGTGAGGACAATCTGCACCTGTTTATTCAGCACCTTGCTGGTGAGAGCAAGAGGCCTGCAGCCCCTGGACCTCAGTAGGTCCTGAACGGCAGCTGTCTGATCTACTTTCTGAGAGTGGTGTAGATGTTTGCAGCCCCACGTGGGAGGCTCATGCACAGATCCAGGAAGGTATTTTAACTGCACGGGGAGGTGGTATTCACATTCTCCTGTGCAATCTGGCCAGATGCCTTTATGCACAAAGAATCAAGAGCCAGCTTCTCCAGGAAGCCAAGTAATGGACATGCTTGAATGAAATCACGTTTTTGCCCTAGGGCAGTGGGAATCCAAGTGTGACTCCAGAACTAGAAGTCTCAGTATCAATTGGGATCTTGTTAGAAATGCAAATGCTTGGACTACTCCAAACCTAACAAAACAGAAGCTCTTGGGTGGAACCCAGAAAACTGTGTTTGAATACGCCCTCCAGGTGACTTGATGCGAAGTTTGCAAATCATTGCTCCAGAATTTGACAACCCAGTTTAGACAGCCCTGGGAATGGGTGGCCTGAGATTGGTAACTACTCTCAAAATTTAATTCAGCAAATGTTTTCTGTAGTGTTTATTCTGCTGAAGGCCTTGTGCTAGGTGCTAAAGATACAAATGTGAGTAACGCATCACCCAGAGTCCCCATCCTAAGTGACAGACAGTAACACATGTCACCAAAATCCTGCTGGATGTTAGAAGAAAATCAGTCCATTTGGGTAGGGAGAGAGCCTGAGGGAAAGCAGATGAGAACAAATTTTGTGATAGTGGGATTTTGGTAGGCAGAGGCTGGGGAAGGAGCTCCACAGGTGTTGTTGACCACTCTCCTCTGTGCCCTATCAATGCTTCTACCACGGGGTTTCCCCTCTAAATGTGCACATCTGTGTGTCTCCATCACTGCATCAGGAAGGCTTTTGTCAGGTCACAGGTGATCTCAGCACAGCCAAACCCAGCAGTCTCTTCCTAGCTCTCAACTCACTCCACCTGCCAGCAGCACTTGTGCTGTTGATTGCTCTCCTGCATACGGCACCTGTAAACCAAGAACCCACTCTCTCCTTTTCATCCTCCTGCCTCCAGGCTCTTCTTTCTCTGCTGAGTATTGGAGTAACTCCAGGCTCAGTAATCAAACTTCTTCCCTCTCTACTCACACTCATCCCCTAGTGATCCAGTCTCAAATGCATGCATTGCATACCCTCAGTCCATTTGGGCTTCTATAACAGAATACTGTGGACTGAGTGGCTTATGAACAACAGAAATGCATTTCTCACAGTTCTGGAGGCTGGAAGTCAGAGCTGATGGTGTCAGCACACCTGGGTTCTGTGTGGGCTCTCTTCTGGGTTGCAGACCACTGCCTTCTCATTGGCATGAAAAGAGAGCTCGCTGGGGCCACCTTTATAAGGACAGTGGTCCCATCCATGAGGCCTCCATCTTCATAACCTAATCACCACTCAAATGCACTACCTCCTAATACCATCAAATTATGAGTTAAAATTTTAACACATAAATTTGAGGGGGAGGATGAAAACATTTAGTGCACTGCACATGATTCCAAAATGTTTGGTCCTAATCTCTTCCTGAACTCCAGATTCACACACAAACACCTACTTAACTTATCCATTTTGCTACCTCACAGGCAATGTAAACTTCCATGCCCCAACATGGTTTCCGGCACACCTCCTCTTCCCTTCATCATCTTCCTTTCAGCAAGCAGAATAACCCCCAGGGGCTTCCCATCTCCCTCAGAGGAAGATGCAAATGCTTCTTTGTGGCTGATCTAAGTCTCTCTCTGCTTGGTCTGGCCCAGTGTCTCTCTGACCTGCTGCTCTCCTCCCTTCCCCCACCCCTCTTTTGGGTTCCTGTGGCCGCTCAGCTTGTGCTCACCTCTCTACTGCACACAGTTGGTCTCCTTTCTGGCCATCTGTGTGCTCTCACTTCATGTCTCTGCTTAAATGGCACTGCATCTGAGAAGCTTCTCCCATCCACCCTATCTAAAGATAGAGGAGACACTCTCTCGGACTTAGTCTTCTTTGTTTTTCTTCACGTTACATGTTTGCTAGTTTGTTTTGCCTTCTGTTGTCACTTGGATCCTGGAGGAGAGCAACTCTCTCATCGTTCACCACCATATCCCTAGCACCAAGTACAGCTCCTGGCACAGAAAGGATGCTCAATAGATACTCAATGAATTATTAATTTATAAAATGTTACAAGTCCATTTCCTTGAAATAAATAATTGCACCCCCTTGAGCACCACTGAAACATCTTATATGATGCTGGACCTCCGTCATCCAGCATAGGACCTGACACACGGTGTTGCATGAACTAAGGAGACATTTCAAGAGTCAGAAGAGCATGAAAATCATAGAGATAGGAAAGCACAGGAAGCCTAGGTGCAGCAAATAATCCAATTTAACTGAAGCAGAGATCCGCCCATAAAAGAGAAAACATAGAATTGTAAATCTCAAAGGAACATGCTAGTGGCATCAACTCTAGCCCCAACTCAAAATGTGGGCATGTGCAAGCCCTTTTGAGTAGACAGGATTTTCTCTACGGCAAGGAGGTTCTTTGGCTCCAAGTTAACATTATTCATGATACCAAGGTTTCCTTTGGGGCTCCCCTTTCCCTTCTTAGTCCCATTTCCCTTAGAGCTGAGCTGAACCCCCAACTTTTCAAGCTGTCTACCCTGCAGCACCTCTCCTTGAGGCGAAGAGCCACACTGGCTTTCTGGGCCTGTTTTGGGAGCCATGCTGGGGCACTCGGCTTTAACATGCTTGATGAGAACCAAGGAGGGAGGGCAGTCCTAGCTCAGTTCCTGAAGCAGAGAAGGTGTGAATGTTGATTATACAAATTGGGTCATTCCTGTCATACTCAACCAAAACAGAGTCAAGAGGCCAAAGAAAAAAGCACTCAGGACACATAACATTGCTTCAAGAATACAATTCCCTGCTAGCCTGGCTTCTGGAACTGCCTGGTGTAACGGAAAACTAGTTTTATTTAATAGCAACTGAAACAAACTGCTGCTACTGAAACGAACTCTACGACCAGTTTTACCCACCATCGTCACTCACCAGTCAGAGCATGCCAGTTCCTTAACCAATTTGTGCCTAGTGTTCCACTATTGGAACGCTAAGCTTGTAGTAGTTATTTATATCCTACTGCTCAAGGTCGTCGCCAAGGTCTTATTTTTCACACAGACACACAACATTTGCAACCTGAGCACAAATGGGTTAAGACTTTACTAGTGCCAATGAACTTTCTTTGAGAACAATGAATAAAAGCTCTCCTTTTAATGAAACCTCCAACTTTCTCTTTGTTCCTCAGACATACCAAAGACCATCCAGAGTACGTGTCGGCCTCAAAATGCAATTCTTGCTTCCCAGATAAAATGTTTTCAACAGAGGTGATGTGCCAAGTTGAGGCGTGCCCGCTGCCTTGCTGACAGTCCTCCTTGTCAAGGCCTCCACCACTCCCAGCACATCCACCAGCCTTGCGCTGCTTTGCTTCAGAACTTAGGCCTGTTGGGTCACGTCCAGACCCCTTGTATAATACAGTTCCTCTGTCGAGCCCTGGGCTCAGGCCTCTATTTGAGCTTGGACTGTAGCAAGCCTCTATTTGACTTTGAACACCATTGCTAAACCTTTCTCCCTAAGCTTTTTGAGACCCTCCTTCCATTCTTCTCAGCCTCTCCCCCTACCTCAGGGGACCCACTCTTTTCTGTGAAACAGTTCCTTTGAGAAAATGATAGGCCTTACCGATTGGTGGTTCTATTCCTTTGTAGTCAGGCCCTCAGGAAGGTTTCAGCAGTTGAAGGCAGAACTTTAGCTCAATGGTCTGACAGTGGGAATGCCAGTAGCAGCCGGATCATGTGGAGGTGAGGCGGCAGCCTTCGGAGAGCTGCACAGCCTGTCGGGTGAGCCTCCACTTGGGCTGTGTACTCGCAGCACCTCCCACGTCTACAGTCTAAACCTGTGGCCAAGCCTTATGCACCCAAGTAACTGGCTGCAGCTGTTGCATTACAGTTGCAGATTTCAGGTTGATTTACTGAATCACCCATTGACAGCACCTGATGCTTTCACTGGCCCAGTAGCTGCCAAGCAGATTTTAAGTCTTGCTGAGCCTCTGAAACGGAACTATCATGCTTGCATTGAACAGCATGCACACAAAATCAGAAAAGGTATAGTCTACAAGGGTGTCTGCAACAATGTGTCCTGTTTGGAGATGAGAGACTGATTAAAAATATTGAAGACTGTGATGTCTTCCCCCCTCCCTATAGTACCCCCTTCTCCTCTCTGTGTTTGTCTTTTGCTTGAGGCACATTTCAGGGCTTAAGGCTGACAGTGTCATTTAAAATTATTCAAACTATGCCGAATACGGGATCTACATATTCAGATGATTTTTCTTCTCTCTGTGGCCCCAGCGTAATAGCAAACCAGGGTGTGGAGGATGCCGACAAATCAGGATGTAATGCAGCTGTCATTAATTTCTAAGTCGAGCCCTTTCTCCGCTGCTCCCTGCCCCTCTCCCCACCACTCCATGCAAACACACCGCCTGTGAAGACAACTTCCTTAAATTTACAGCACCTGCAAACCGTGCGCTTCCACCGTGGGATGGAAATAAGCTCTCTCTGCCTCTCTGCCTCCCTCACCTTGACTGACAGAATCCCTGGGTATGGCCCTAGCCCTGAAAAGCACAGGAAGCAGCAGCGTGCAGGGACTCTGCTCTCCACTCAAAGTGGGTAAAGGTATGTTAGGGAACGCCTGTCATTGCCACACGTGGCCTTTTGGAGACGGATAGAGAGCAAAGGAAATACAGTAGTCCCCCCTTATTAAAGGGGGACGTGTTCCACGACTCCCACTGGGTGCCTGAAATAGTGGATAGTACAGAACCCCATATATGTTCATGTTTTTTCCTATGCATACATACCTATGATAAAGCTTAATTTATAAATTAGGCATAGTAAGAGATTAACAACAATAACTCATAATAAAATAGAATGATTATAACACTATTCTGTAATAAAGGTGAATTTAATCTCCCTTTCAAAACATCTTCTTATATTGTACTGCAGGTAACCGAAACTATGGAAAATAAAACTGCAGATAAGGGGAGACACTGTAATCCTTTTACAGGTGAGCTGAGCTCTATCTGGTTATAAAACATTGAGGAAATAAACGTGCTTAGAGACTGGGAGCGATGGTTGATGAGAAGGTCCCAGGTGGAAATGATGAGAGATGCTGGAAGGTTGCACAAGAGACAGGTTCAGTCCAGCTTGCACTTCCCAGCCCACTACTGCAGGCTCATCCCTGTGGGAACCCCACACCTAAAGGCTCTTCAGCCTTCCTTCCCCGAGCCTGCCGGTGTGGGAGGGACATGTGGACGTTGGAGTTATCACACCGTCCTCCCCAGGCAGATACTTGCAGCCAATGCTGAGCAAACATTAGAGATGGCAAATGGCTCCTGCTTTCCATATGGACATGGAAGCTGAGGTCTGGGGACTTTAGACACTTCCCTTTCATGTAGAGTGCATATTGTATACCCACACACAATCTACCGATACACCAGGAAGGTGGGTGTTCCAGAAGGCTCCTTGTGGGCTTGCTAATTCCTAGATAAACTCTTCCCCTTTTGTTTGCTTGTTTTTTGTTTGTTTGTTTGTTTTAATAAAACTCTTTTCCCACCTCTAGAGAAAAGTAGTCTCTATTCTTCATGCAGGAAATAATATTTGTGGCCTAATTCATAGTAGAGTGGTTGGTATTGAGTAGTTACTGTTCCCCAAGCCTCCTAAAAATGAAAAAATTCAGGCTACTCACTGTTACTCATTATCATCACAAGAGTTCTCCTCTCTTTGAAGGCACCTATTGGGAAGTTGCGGAGGTTGAGTTTTCTACAGAAGATATTTCTTTCTTCCTTTCCTATGTCCCAACCTCCCATCTCTGAGAGGAGCTCCTGCTGTCACAAACTGGGGGGATCCTCCTCTGCCTATGATAGTCGAGGGCTGATGATCTGGATCCCTGTCCTCAACCGTTGGTCCTGAGATGATATTGTGGGCAAGAAAGGAGGACTCAGAGATTCAGGAAGCATCGATGGCCCTGAAATGTTTCTGCTTTTTGGACAGACAACTCTGCTGAGCTGGAGCCATTGGAAATACGGTTTTGGGAGAATCGGCCCCCGAGAAAAAGAAACCAGAGCCTTGCATGCTTTTGTCATCCAGGACCTTGACAATTCCACATCCCAAAGGGTTGCCAAGCCATGAAGACGTTTATTCCCTTTCCCCCAGCCCTGTACACCTGCTGAAAGTGTATTAAATAAAGTAGCAGCCTCAGTCATCTGCGTGATAAAAATCCCACCCAAAGGCAGTACCAGGCTCTGTCTGGCCTGTTTCTAAGTATTGTCTGTGCTGCAGGAGAAGGGTGCGGGAGTTCTCAGGAATCTCAGAGAAGCTGGGCTCATACCAAGAACCATAACTAGTTGTGGGGTCTTGGGAAAGCCAAGAAGCTCTTCAGCCTCATTGTCTTCCTAGGGACTAAAATATATGTCTATGTCGATAGTGGCTCTCCATATGAAGCACCTGTCATGCAGAGGACGTTTTCCCATATCATCACATAGCTTCACAAAACGGAAAAAGGTTATCGTTAACTTCTTCCTACAAATGAGCACACACATGCCAGTTGGTTCAGAAGGCTTCCTCCTGGCCTGTTTTAATTCAGAACACACTAGAAAGAAGTGTGTTCCTCTGTGGAGGTGCTGAGCTCAGGAAACGGGAAATGTCTTTTCCCAAACTTTAAAAGGAGGACGCCTTCAAAGGCGGACTCCCCGCCTGAGACCACCAACGGACTGTGGGTGAGCAAAGAGTGTGTCTGTGCCACAGCAAAGCTCAGAGAGAGAGTGGCGCCTGCAGCAGGGAGGCCACAGGGCGCACGGCAGCACAGCAGGTTGGGAGTCCAACCACTGCCAACGAATGCCTTTCCATTTCTCAGCCCATTAAACTCAGAAAACTCCACACATTCAGAAGGCCTTGATGGTGATAAAATAGCATCAATCCCTCCCCCCCTTCTTCTCAAGGAAGCTCTGCCCCAGGTGCAAATCCGGGGCCCAAATTGCCTCTGACCAGGTGAGGAGAGGATGCTCAGGGTGCAGGGAAGGGGCGGAAGCCCAGAGGAGCCAGGGTCATTGGAGAAGGGGAGGTTGTCTCAGGCTTTGCTGGCTGTTCTACTGGAGGTGGCCAGGCTCTCACAGCCTCATGCCCCTCCCTCCACTGCCATCATGGGCCAGAGCCTGATGTCTTCATGCCCTGGTAGCCCAAACGGTCCCCTTGCAGGCCGCTGTGTGTGCTCCTCCTCACATCTCTCTTTCACGCACGCCCTTGTCAGAGTCAGCTCTCCAAGCCCTGGGGGACCCCAGGGTCCCCAGATCGCACACCAGCACTAGTTCTCAAGGCGCCAGCGAAGATCTCACCTCTGCTGCCAGAGCCTCCCTGTCATTTGATCTATCATCCACAAACACCAGGACTTCATGTTCCTTCCTCTAAATGCCTTCTGTTCCAGCCATACCTATCTCTTACAAAATGTACAAATGACCATGCCCATTTCTGAATCTGCACATGAAAGTCCTCTGGCCTGGGAAGGTTCCCTCTGCCCACAGCAGTTCCTGCATGGGACCCCCTTCCAGCTGTGCCCACAGTCTCGCTCTTCCGCAAAGCCTTCTCTAAGACATCAGCCCAGTGGGATTTCTCCCTCCTCTCACTCCTTTTGCATTATTTTCTGCACTGCATAATTAGCACCTGATGGTATGCTGTCTTCTTTTCTAATTATCTGTACTAAGTAATGTATCTTTAAGACATCCAGAGAAAATATTCATCTGTACATTTCTCTCTTGTGCATATGCTTGGTTTCCCAGCTAAGCTTGAAAATCTAAGCCTCTATACATCATATGTTGCTCACTGTCCCACTTGGATATAGGCATAGGGTTGATGGTCCATAAGTGCTTATAATAAACTATTTGTTAGTTGTTTTTCTTTCTTGGCATGTATACTTTTTTTTTCTAATTCTGAAATTAGAAGAAGGAAATTTTGTTCTGTTCAATTTAAAGTACCCAGAACAAATTTGAAAGATTATTTTAAGTGACTAATATCAACTTTTATGTCTATAGACCATGTGAAATGGGCACAACTTGTCCAATGGAGTCTGAGGACCCTAGCAAGAGTCCCATTGCCCTGCTCTGTCTCCTTTGCACTCCTAAATTCTGGAGAAAAAAAGGTTTATTTATTCAGCAAACATTTCTGAGGCATCTACCACAATGGTTCAAAATCCTGAATGAATATTTGAGTTATAAAAAAGTTAGACCCTATATTCACAGATTTCAATTTAATTATTTGGAGGTAGAGCCCAGCATAGATATTTTATAAGGTCTGCTAGTGATTCTAAGTTATAATCTCTATTAAGAACCACTGATCTATTATATGAAGTGCTGTGTTAAAAACTAAAATTAAAAAAAATAAAAGATGTAACTGAGACCTTGACCTTGAGAAGCTGGTGGTCTAATCAGAAAAATGGATGAGGAGAGTGCACAAGAGTGTGAAGGCGCCAAGGGCAGTCCAGGGTTTACATGCACGTGGTTGGCCAACCAGCCCGGGACAAGGACTCCGGGGAGGCTTCCCTGGGATCAAATCAAGACCTGACTTGGAAGCCATCAGAGTAGGGATTCATCAGATAAAAAAGGGAGGAGGGTCCCAGGCAGAATGGGCCCAGAGAGAGGTGACAGCAGCAAGGGACTGTCAACGGTAATGGCAGCTCTTCTTTGACTGGGCTCTGGTCAACAGATGGTGGGTGGAAGCCGTGAGCCACTTCGGGTTATGACTCCGCACTTCCTCGCCCCATGCATAAACATTTTCTTTCTTCCTCATCTACTGCATGAATAGCAATGAAGCCGAGGACCAAGAAAGGAGTTAGCAAAGACAAGGAGGCAGCGGGGAAGGTGGGACCTGGGAAGACTGGCCCGCATGGGAATGTAGTCTTTGGGAAGTTACTTTGCAGGACAAAGTAATTGGCAGTGACTTAAGAGACAAAAGAAAGCAGCTCACCGGCAGGGACCTGCAGGAAAGGAGAGAAATTATAATTCCAGCTGTGGCCCTTACAGCAGCAGTTTCATGGAAGCAACCATGGCCTTAGCTAAAGCCTGCTGGGACATCTCACATGCCAGGTCTCCTAATCCAATGTGTACGTGAGTAAACATGGGGACGTTGCCTGGAACGAACAAATGGAGTGAGTAGGTAGAAGTCGCCTTTTCTTGACTCACCCAGTTTTCATCTGGCAAGCAGAGTGGGTTGACAGTGGAGCCTGTTTGTAGGGACAGGCTTCGGCACAGGCAGTGCACAGGTGGGACACGACCTGGGCTTCCTCTCCAGTCCTGCTTGGGGAGGACAGGATCAGCTAGTACACCTGTGGCCTCCGTGCTTCTGGACACACGCACGCTTCTCTGAAGGGCCAGCTGGTTGAAATTACCACAAGAACAGAGAGAGCACGGAGGAATTAGAAGAGAGGGTTTGATGAGAGAGATGAAGGAGGCACGGATCAGGCCGGTGCTGGAATCACCATCTGGCTGTGCAGACATCGCAGGCGCTCTCTTCCCTACACCGTAATCCCTCTGCAGGCAAGACAGCAGGACTCAGGCCTGTCCCACACTCTGCCACCAGCCTGCTGTGCACCCCCGGGCAAGTCCGTTCCTCAAACTGGACCTCTGCTCCTTATCTGCACAACGAGGAAGCTGGAGATCATTACAGTCCAGCTTCCTCATTGTCCAGAAATTCAGAATGTAAGCCCCCACCTCCATGCCCCTGTGGGAGTCCACCTGAGTGAGCAGCCACACCTGGTCACCCTCCAGTTCCTCCCACCCGTGCCCGCCTACAACCAGCAGTCCCCGGCCGTTCTTCTGTGCTGCTAATCTCATGCATGAGTTACTGCACGGCAGCTCCATTACCAGCCACGGTGTCCGTGCTGATGAGAAAAAAGGTAAATGTAAGCACCTAATCTGACTGCGCCGATTTATAGCTCAGAAGCACCAGAGACCCTCCCTTCTTCCCCTTCCCTGGGAGCACACAGGCCTTTGTTTTCCAAATTCTTCTTCTTCGCCACAACATTTTGCCTCTGCTGTTTGAATGTGCCTGTTGTAGGTCATTGCTGCTGTCTCCTAGAGGGTTCTCAGTGGATGGACAAAAGCTTCCTCCTAAGCAGAAGCAGGGGCTTTAGAGATGCCCCGTGCAGGACTCCCCAGAAAGACTGAGGCCACCATTCCTGCCACTCTATTACAGTCCAGCTGAAGTTGAAGGCCACTGGAATGCAGCAGGCTTGTTGTGACTTCCAGGTCACCAACATCACTGGCCTGTTGGTTGGGGCCGCCAGAGGGAGCGTCAGCCCTGGACAGAGAAGCTGAACTTCGAGGCCTTCTCCAGCCTGCAGCCTTCTCTCCTGCAACCTGGAGGAGTGCCTCAAGGACAGGGTCAGTGTCTCTGGCCTGAGGTAGCCTCTTTCCACGTGCTCTGCACTGACAGACTGAGAACTGTTCAGGGAAGAAGAAATTGGAAGTGCAGCAGCCTCTGCTGGTTTTCTCATGAATGAGGGTTCCATGAGCACTCCTAAGTCCTCCCGGTCCGCAGGGCCACCAGCTCAGCCTAGGAAATGCTCCACCTGGCCTCCCTGGAAGGGCCAGGCTGCACGCTCAGGTGTGTACTCAAGAGCCAGGGCTGCTCTGCCAGCCTGCATCATGTTGGACAGGAGGCTGGCATGTGTGGGGCAGGGACAGTGAACCCCCTGGGGATGAGTCCATGGGGGCAGAAAAAGTATTTGTGGGGATGACAGATTATTGAAGGCAGAGGCTGGATGCCATGCAGAGAAGAAGATGGTGCAGCTGTGGTGGCTGCTGCAACCCCTCACTCAGGGCAAGGTGGGGACAAAGGCAGTCTCAGCCAGGATGGGGCTTTGGCGCAGGACAGTCTGACGAGCTCCTTCCTCTTATAGCCTAGCCTCCTCATCTCAGAGTGGGCACTCAGCTGGGGCTACCACGCCCGCATGTGGAGGCACAGGCGCTGAGAGGTGGCACAGGACAGACGTGGTCTGGCAGCGGGGCAGGGTGGGGACGCAACCCTCCAAGCCACCAGGTCCAGCTTTCTAGGTTCCATCCTACTGGCTTTCTAGCATTCCCCAGAAATGGGTGTGAAACCCGACTGCCCAAGACGCAGAAGTACAAGGCGAGGAAGTGGAGCAGAGATGCAGAACTAGGCCAGACCTGCCCCAAACGGGAGCCTTCATCCGCGGTGCATGGCGGCGGCTGCGGTTCAGACCTCTGCGCTGGAGGCCCAAATGGAGATGCAAAATCTCATAATGAAACATCTGTCTTCCCTCTCTTCTCCCTTCCCCCAACTCATCCAATTACCACATCTAACATTATCCATCATCTCGTCTTTGTGGCAGCAAGAATCGAAGAGCAGACGGGGGAAATTAATAATAATTGTGGTGTCAAGGCACGGGATGCAATCAGAATGCAGCGTGGAAACAAATACAAATACAAACAAACCATATTTATTCTTCTGAAAGATTGTTCAATTCTCACTCCCTCCCTCTCCCAAGACCTGCCGGTGCTAGAGCTCGGGAAAGAGATGAATCAGCGCTAACGTGGGGATTAGGAACTGATTCTGCAGCCCCAGCCTGCACCGCCACAGAGAGCGCTCTAATTGAAATTAGAGCAGGGATTTCGGAGCCTCTGAAGAGGCAACCAAAATTCATCCGGGCCCAAGTGGGAAGCAAAGGGAAGGGGCGTCTCTTTATTTCATGGTTAGCACGTGAACTCTGAAAAGATAAAATGATAAACAGGAGGAGCAGCCTAGGAAAAAGTCACAGAGGAGGTAACTCCCCTAACCTTGGGGGTCCAAAAACCACATCCGGGGCACTCCAACGAGCCCTCTTGGCCATCGCAAAACCATGCGGTTCTATCCCCATGTGCAATTCCTGAAAGCCTGGAAGTCGCTCTAACCGGGAATATTCATCTCCCTGCAAATACAGACAGCTCAATGACCCAAGCTAATAAGCAGCAGCCTTAGCCTGGGTCATATAAATTAGGAGACTATCACAGCAAAAATATTCCATTTCTATCTTTCCTTTCTGACATTCTTTTCAGTCAGGCTAACAGTTAAAAGCATTTGCTTTCCATCAGCCTCTCCGCTGGTCGCTGTGAAGGACCACAGCCAACATTTACCTGGGCCCTATTCAAATGATGACCTGTGGACACGTGTCCTAGAAATACTCTAGACAACAGTAAGGATGGAGGCCTCCAAGTATGCTGAGCATTGTAAGTCATCTGGGTCTTACAAACTGCATTAACCCTCGTGAATCACATGTAGTCAGCAATGGCCATACATACGTGTACTTAGAGTTGGCTTGATCCCAAATCTTGAGTCAGAGAAGCACTTATGACTTCTACATGAGATCCAAGTGCTGTGGGTGAGGCCATGAACTCTTGCTTCAATTGACTGCAGGAGGCTCTGGATTTCAAACATGAGGCAGAGGAGGCAAATGCATGCCTAGGTGGGATGGATGGAGTAAACCCTTTTATATGAAGAATTTATGGATTTTTTTTTAATGTTCTAACTAGTACTGTTTATCATCTCTACTGAGCATCACAGAAGAGAGAAAGAACAGTTTGTCTAAAACTCTGAGTGTGCTCGTTTGGAAATTCTAAAAGGAAAGAAAAGGGAAATTTGGAAGGAGAACAGCCAGGAAGGGTGAATGGAGACAATGCACAGGCGGTTTCTATCTGCAAGCTGGTGAATTTGGGAAACCACCCTGAGACGGAGCCGGGCCTGGGAAGTTCTCTCCTAGGGACGGTAATAGGAACAGTTGTCCAGAACGCAAACTGTATTTCAGCACAGAACATTTCCATAGGTTCACAATACCAAACTTAAGTGGGGCTCAGACGAAGGCTGCGAAATCTCTGATGTATAAGTAGCCCTTCCTCCAATGGGCTTGGGGAATTGGGCTGGACTAAAGACAAGTGATGTTTTAAGTTGGATATCTGAAAACTCTGCAGAAGTTATCTGGAAGTTTTAGTTGCTGAGACAGGTCAAACTAGAACGTGGTGGGCAACTGATTTCTATAAATAGCCGCATAGTAACTATGTTAGCCTTTGCAGGCCATCAAGTCTTTGTCACAATTACTCAGATCTATCCTTGTAGGGAAGAAGCAGCCATAGACAGCTTGTCAATTAATGAGCACGGTTACATTCCAGTAGAAACTAATAAGTGGCAGGCTGCATTTGACCAGTGGGTTTTGCTGAGTTGCTAACCCCTTGACCTCAAAGAAAAAAAAAATAATTGGGCTCATAATAATTTATAGAGTGCACCCCCAAAACAAAGGTGTTTGGATGGTATTTGGATAAATCTCATCTTGTAGGAATTGTGAATGCTTGCCAGACTCATCATTTGGAAAAACAAGCAAGTCACACGCGTCCTGGTCACTTACACTACTACACCTCTAAACACCTCCACGTCTCTCTCTCCTGCTCCCACACTCTGGGACTGATTACCACAGGCCATCTCCGACCTCAAAGTTGTTTAGCTCCTCCATCACACCCTACAAGGTCACAGCCCTACCTCTGGTATGCCAAACAAGTCTACTCAGTTTACACAATGATCCCCAGGTCTTACCATCTTTGCTTATCTGCTTTCTCACCTCATCTCTTCAATTAAAAGTGAATTTTCTTTTTCTCATTCCTGCATTCAGATGATGCACTGTGCTTCCTAAGGTGACCAATGACAACTAAATGAATCTCAAATCTGAATGTGCAAATGTGTCAGTGGGTGCTAATAGTGTAAAGCTGGGTCTCTGCATGGCTGTATACATACCTTAGGGGTACAGGGCAATGTATGGAGATACACACACCATAGAAGAAATACAATGCAGCTCTCAGAAGCATGCACTGTGCTCTAATCATTTGGGAGGAAAGTTAAATATTATCACTAATTCAAAAAGCTTTATATTAAAACATGGTTATAATAAGGATCATCATACAAATAGGATAGATTAATAATTGATGTGAAATTCCAATATTGCTGCTGACTTCTTGGTATTATACTATGACTTCAGGTTGCTATGGATATGCACTTACTTTTCTCTCTCATTAAGATATTTACTTATGGAAAAGTTTGAGAAGCACTGATTCGATATGTACCCCTTTCCTGATTTCATGAGAAAATCAAGGTCTAGTATAATCCCACTATTTCTCATCATCCTTCCAGGAAACACATTTGTACCCACATATAACCTTCTCTTACATCTTCTCTCCAGTGATAGCCAACAGAAAGCCCTATTAGATCAACTGATTCCACTTGTATCTTTGACCCCAGCTTCTCCACTCTTTCTGCGTCACGGCTTTCTTCTGTTGGTTATCTTTAACGTAACCTAAATGTTCTGTGCCACACCCCCACCTCAACTCCGCTCCTTAAGGCTCTAGTATAGTCATAAACACATTCAAGAACCTTCCATGCAAAGCCCTCAATTTATGCCATGACCTTCTTTGCCATCCAATCTTTCTCCTTCGTTCCTCAATTCATTCTTCTCAAAACATAGTCCATGATCTCTTTCCCTTTCTATTTCTCAAGTCCCAACTCTCTGGTTGCTATCCTCCCTATTCTATTGAAACTGCTTTTAGTCAGGTCACTCAAGACCTTCCAACTGCAAAACTTGTAGGTCATTTCAAACCTTGTATTACTCGAGCCATCTGCAGCATTTGACATGAGCAATCTGGTCCCTTTCTCTCTCTTTCCATAAGACACACTCCTTGGACTTTTATAATGTCAAGTTGCCCCTGCTTTTTCTCATTTCACTCTTATTTTTTCTTCCATTTCTTCTTTCTGTCCCCCATATTGGCTCCATTTTTTTTTTTTTTTTTGATGTTGTTGTTCTAACCTTTAGCCACTGTTAAGCATCAGGGTTTGACTTCCCTTTCTCTACCATCTTTTTTAAAATGAGCTCAGCTCTCAACTATTCTCATTCTTTTAACTAACTATATAAGTTATCTATTGCTTTGTAATGGTTCACCCTAAAAATTGCAATTTAGTAACACAAACATTTTCTATCTCACCGATTCTGTAGGTCAGGAAGCAGAAGGAAGCTTAGCTGAGTGTCTCTGGCCAAGATCTCTTATGAGGTTGCAGCAAAGATGTCATTTGGAACTATAGTTTTATCTGAAGACTCAAATGTAGGCGTGGAGGTATCTTCCTCCAAGCTCATTCAGATGGTTCTTAGAGGCCTTGGTTCCTTGGCAGGTGGGTGGGTCTCTGCACAGTGACACCTCATGCCATGGAAGTTGGCTTTCACCAAGGCAAGTGATTCAAGAAGGACAGACAAAGACGTCTTAAGGTGGAAGTCACTCTCCTTTTATAACATAACATTGGAAGTGAGTTCCCATAGCTGCTTCTGTAGTCTACTCATTAAATTTGAATAAATAAGTCCAGCCCACAGTTAGGGAAGGGAATAACACTGGGCATGGGGACCAGTCAATAGGGATCACTGGGGATATCTTAGAGGCAACCTACCACCCTACCTGTGCACTGGTGGCTCAATGCATATACTTCCAGCCTTGAGCATCTCCCTTGAGTTTGACTCATGTACCCACTACTTGCAGGACAGGCTTCTCTGGATGATTCACAGGCACCTCAATCTCAGTATATTCCAAGGAAACATATTTTCTTCTGCAATATGACCGACTTTTCTCTTATTCTCCAAATATGATACAACCATACACCCAGGCATTCTAGCTTGAAATGGAAAAGACAAACTTCTTTCCCTCTTCTTTATTCTGTTACAATATGGCCAGTCTTCATTGTTGAATTTTGTTACTAAATATTTTCAACCCATTTCCCTTCTTTCCAGTGCTCTGCCACTTATAAAGTCGAGTTACTCATTGTATCTCTTTGAAACACTGCAGCAAATCTAGCTTACCCTGTTCAGCTCACCACACGTACTGTGTATTAGATGCCCTCAAGCTCTGAAGACAGAGATAGAAACAGGTAAGACTATCACCTTCTATGGAAAATAGTATGGAGATGTCTCAAAGAACTAAAAATAGAACTACCATTCAACCCAGCATTCCCACTACTGGGCATCTACCAAAGGAAAAGAAATCATTATGTATGGAAAAGATACCTGCACTTGTGTGTTTATCACAGCACTACTCACAATAGTAAAGGCATAGAATCAACCTAAGTGTCCACCAATGATTGATTGTATAAAGAAAATGTGGGGTGTGTGTGTGTGTATATATATATATAACATAATTCCATAAAGCCATAAGAGGATGAAATTATGTCCTTTGTAGTGACATGGATGGACCTGGAGGCCATTATCCTAAGGGAAATAACTCAGAAACAGAAAGTCAGATGCTGCATGTTCTCACTTATAAGTGGGAGCTAAGCAATCGGTACACATGGACATAAAGACAGAACTAATAGAGACTTGGGATTCCAAAAGGGGGGAAGATGGGAAAGGGATGAGGGTTGAAAACTTACCTATTGGGTATGATGTTCACTATTTGGGTGATGGGTACACTAGAAGCCCAATCCCTGTCATTATGTAATATACCCGTGACACAAACCTGCATGGATACACCCCCAATCTAAAATAAAATAAAAACAATTTGACCAAGCACTGAAAGCTGTTATGTCCCCTCTGTTGTGGTGCCACTCCTGCTGCTGCCGTTGCTGTCATCGATGAGGGTGATGATGAAGACAGTGATGTTAACATAGATGGATCACACAATCACTATAATAAAATGTGAGTCTCAGTCTCAACCACGGATGCAAGCAAGTTTTCTCTGTCTACTGTGACTTTCAGCCCTTGTCAGAAATGCCACAATCACGGGTTCCCATATGCCACATGTCATCATCTCCGCTTCTGCACCTGGATGCTCAGTTAAGGCTCAGTCCTGAAAATAAACTCTGTTTGTGAATGAGGAAATCATCACCGCATAATTGGGGCTGCTGAAGAGCGTGAGATGTCATTCCAATTGAGCACTCTTCTGAATTCTTCCCCTGTGATCTGAGGAGGGGTGCATTTAATCAATCACCTAAATAATGACTCAATCTATTGTAGATGTACCCACCTATGGGCCCTCTATACACATTTTCTTCAGGCCTCCAATGTTTTCCCTGTCTCCTGGAAGAACATCGGCACTTCCTCAGGAGTGAATCAAGTAAGTCATCAGCACCAGCTCTAGCACAACATCGACAGCCATGCTGGAAAAGCTACGGAGAGATGCCATCCTCTGGCAGCAGCAGACAACCCTATTCCCGTCTGTGAATTCAATGGACTTCCAAATGCAAAAAGACAGTTGGTGCCTTAGGACAAATTTAGCTGTGGCTGGGCTAGATCATGGATGGTTACTAGCATGAAAATTCATTCATATGGGTTTGGAATATAATACCTGACACGAGATATATCGGAGCTGCCATGCTCCAATCCTAGATAAGGACACAGCAGTAACAGATGGAGGAACAAGGCACTTATCTTGTTAGTTGATGGATTTATCTTTTTTCCCCTTCCCTACATATTCCATAGTGTTGTGAGTGGTGGTTTTTGCCGTGCAGCATATGGAGAGTGAATTGATTTCTTTTCTCCTTCCTTAATTCAATAAGAATCAGAGTAAAGGATAAACAGCTTGTTGTGCTAGAAAAATTTCCGAACAGTCAAGAAATTCTCAAACTGCCTTTTCTTCTTTCTGTAGTTAGGAATTTAGTTCCAAGCATTCCTCCCTCAGCAAGAATAGAAATGAGAGTGCTTTGCATGATTAGGATAATGGCACATTCATGGTCTCTGGGCTTTGGTTGGAGACGCATCAGCTCATTCTAACTGCATGACCAAAAAGAGCTGTGCTTAATATAGGAAAGAAAGACAATGCCTTGCAATCAAAATAATTCCTGACATGACTAATTACAGTGGCCTGAAGAACTGGATTAACTTCTACTTCCTCCCAATACCCCTTTAAAACAACGGTTTAAACAATCTATATAGACAAATAAAATGAGAGAAAACATCAGCAGATGAAACACGTTGGCAAAATTGTATAGGATGGAAAGCAGATGAATGAATGGTAACTGATTCAGCAGAGCAGGGAAAGCAAAAACTGAAATGCCTGGGGAGGAGAAGCAAGCTGATTCAGGCTGCAAACCCCCAGACATGGGCATGAATTTTTTTTTATGGAGGCTGTGGCGAGGGGTGGCACAAAAAAAGAAGACAGCTGTTGAAAGTCTCTATGAGGAAGAGTTACATTCCGTCACTCATCTGTGGAACCTGAGAGCTAGACTCCTCTCCTGGGAAGAGATGGCGAACTTATTCTCTGGAGTAGTGGCTTTCAAAAATGTAGCTCCCAAACCAGCAGCATCATCATTATCCAGGAACTTGTTAGAGATGCACTTTCAGAGGCCCATCCCAGACCTACAGAATCGGAAACTCGGAAGGGGCAGGGTCCCAGCAGGCTGTGTTGTCCCCAGCTCTCCAGGGATTCTGATGCATGCCTAAGTTTGAGAACCGCTTGGTAACAAAGCATGGTAGAGTCAGAGAAGGAGGAACTTAAGCAGATTGGAAGAGTTTTCTCTGAAAAAGCCACCCACAAGAATACAGAAAAAATTATTGACGCTTGAGGGATCTTCACCAAAATGTGTAGCTCCTCACCTAATTAGCCTAAAGAGAAGCCCTCTAGTCAACAAACTCATGTTTAGAGCTTCCAAAGGGCTTTTTAGCACCCACCTCTCAACAGAAAAATAAATAAATAACAATAAGCAGAGAATAATAAAGATCTCCTAGAAATGAAGTTATATGTTAAAAATGTTTAAGGAACATTAATTTTAAATATAGGAGGATAAAGTTGGAGAATTCTCCTAGAAATCCAAACAAAAAATACAGAAAATATAAATGACAGAAAATAATAAAACATCTATTTAAAAAATTGCCAGTAAGAAAAAGAGAAAATAAGAGGAGAAAATTAACAAATAAATACCACAAGATACATTTTCAAAACTGATAGAAAAGAAATGTATTAAGTACACAGGAGAGTAGTTTAAAAAAAAAAAGCCAAAGATGGCAGAATAGGAACAGCTCCGGTCTGCAGCTCCCAGCGTGATCAATGCAGAAGATGGGTGATTTCTGCATTTCCAACCGAGGTACCTGGTTCATCTCACTGGGACTGGTTTGACAGTGGGTGCAGTTCACGAAGGATGAGCCAAAACAGGGCAGGGCATTGCCTCACCTGAGAAGCACAAGGGGTCGGGGGATTCTCCTTTCCTAGCCAAGGGAAGCCATGACAGATGATACCCAGAAAAATGGGACACTCTCTCCCAAATACTGCACTTTTCCAATGGTCTTGGCAAACAGCACACCAGATTATATCCCGCACCTGACTGGGCGGATCCCACGCCCACAGAGCCTTACTCACTGCTAGCGCAGCAGTCCGATATCAACCTGCGAGGCAACAGCCTGGCAGCAGGAGGGGCATCCACCGCTGCTGAGGCTTGGGTAGGTAAACAAAGCAGCTGGGGAAGAGGTAAACAAAGCAGCTGGGGAAGCTCGAACTGGGCGGAGCCCACCACAGCTCAGCAAGGCCGGCTGTCCCTGTAGTCTCCACCTCTGTGGGCAGGGCATAGCTGAATAAAAGGCAGCAGAAACTTCTGCAGACTTAAAAGACCCAGTCTGACAGCTCTGAAGAGAGCAGTGGTTCTCCCAGCATGGTGTTTGAGCTTGGAGAATGGACAGACTGCCTCCTCAAGTGGGTCCCTGACCCTCGTGTAGCCTAACAGAGACACCTCCCAGTAGGGGCCAACTGACACCTCATACAGGCGGGTGCCCCTCTGGTACGAAGCTTTCAGAGGAAGGATCAGGCAGCAATATTTACTGTTCTGCAATATTTGCTGTTCTGCAGCCTTTGCTGGTGATACCCAGGCAAACAGCATCTGGAGTGGGCCTCCAGCAAACTCCAACAGACCTGCAGCCTAGGGACCTGACTGTTAGAAGGAAAACTAACTAACAGAAAAGAATAGCATCATCATCAACAAACAGGACATCCACACCAAAACCCCATCTGTAGGTCACCATCATCAAAGACCAAAGGTAGATAAAAACCACAAAGATGGGGAGAAACCAGAGCAGAAAAGCTGAAAATTCTAAAAACTGAAGCACCTCTTCTCCTCCAAAGGATTGCAGTTCCTTGCCAGCAACGAAACAAAGCTGGATGGAGAATGACTTTGATGAGCTGACAGAAGTAGGCTTCAGAAGGTTGGTAATAACAAACTTCTCCGAGCTAAAGGAGGATGTTTGAACCCATCACAAGGAAGCTAAAAACCTTGAAAAAAGATTAGATGAATGGCTAACTAGAATAAAGTGTAGAGAAGACCTAAATGACCTGATGGAGCTGAAAACCATGGCATGAGAACTACGTGATGCATGCACAAACTTCAAGAGCTGATTCGATCAAGTGGAAGAAAGGGTATTGGTGGTTGAAGGTCAAATTAATGAAATAAAGCGAGAAGAGAAGTTTAGTGCAAAAAGAGTTTTAAGTTTAGTGCAAAAAGAAACGAACAAAGCCTCCAAGAAATATGGGGCTATATGAAAACACCAAATCTATGTTTGATTGGTGTACCTGAAAGTGACAAGGAAAATGGAACCAAGTTGGAAAACACTCTTCAGGACATTATTCAGGAGAACTTTCCCAACCTAGCAAGGCAGGCCAACATTCAAATTCAGGAAATACAGAGAACACCACAAAGATACTCTTTGAGAAGAGCAACCCCAAGACACATAATTTTCAGACTCACCAAGGTTGAAATGAAGGAAAAAATTTTAAGGGCAGCCAGAGAAAAAGGTCAGGTTACCCGTAGAGGGAAGACCATCAGACTAACAGCAGAAACTCTACAAATCAGAAGAGAGTGGGGGCTAATATTCAACATTCTTAAAGAAAAGAATTTTCAACCCAGAATTGCATATCCAGTCAAACTAAGCTTCATAAGTGAAGGAGAAATAAAATCCTTTACAGACAAGCAAGTGCTGAGAGATTTTGTCACTACCAGGCATGCCTTACAGGAGCTCCTGAAGGAAGCACTAAACATGGAAAGGAACAACCAGGACCAGCCACTGCAAAAACATGCCAAATTGTAAAGATCATCAATGCTAGGAAGAAACTGCATCAACTAATGGACAAAATAACCAGCTGACATAATGAGAGGATAAAATTCACACATAACAATATTAACCTTACATGTAAATGGGCTAAATGCCTCAATTAAAAGGCACAGTCTGGCAAATTGGAAAAAGACTCAAGACCCATCAGTGTGCTGTATTCAGTAGACCCATCTCATGTGCAGAGACATACATAGGTTCAAAATTAAGGGATGGAAGAAGATCTACCAAGAAAATGGAAAGAAAATCAAAAGCAGGGGTTGCAATCCTAGTCTCTGATAAAACAGACTTTAAACCAACAAAGATCAAAAGAGACAAAGAAAGCCATTACATAATGATAAAGGGATCAATTCAACAAGAAGAGCTAACTATCCTAAATATATATGCACCCAATACAGGAGCACCCAGATTCATAAAGCAATTCCTTAGATACAAACAGACTTAGACTCCCACACAATAATAATGGGAGACTTTAACACCCCATTGCCAATATTAGATTGATGAGACAGAAGGTTAACAAGGATTTCCAGGACTTGAACTGAGCTCTGCACCAAGAAGACCTGATAGACATCTACAGAACTCTCCACCCCAAGTCAACAGAATATACATTCTTCTCAGCACCACACTGCACTTATTCCAAAACTGACCACATAGTTGGAAGTAAAGCACTTCTCAGCAAATGTAAAACAACAGAAATAACAACAAAGTGTCTCTCAGACCACAGTGCAATCAAATTAGAACTCAGGATTAAGAAACTCACTCAAAACCATACAACTACATGGAAACTGAACAACCTGCTCCTGAATGACTACTGGATAAATAACAAAATGAAGACAGAAATAAAGATGTTATTTGAAACCAATGAGAACAAAGATACAACGTACCAGAATCTCTGGGACACATTTAAAGCATTGTGTAGAGGGTAATTTATAGCACCAAATACCCACAAGAGAAAGCAGGAAAGATCTGAAATCAACACACTAACATCACAATGAAAAGAACTGAAGAAGCAAGAGCAAAAAAAAGAATAAAATAGCTAGGAATCCAACTTACAAGGGGTGTGAAGGACCTCTTCAAGGAGAACTACAAACCACTGCTCAATGAAATAAAAGAGGACACAAACAAATGGAAGAACATTCCATGCTCATGGATAGGAAGAATCAATATTGTGAAAATGGCCATACTGCCCAAGGTAATTTATAGATTCAATTCTTCCATTCCCATTAAGCTTCACAGAATTGGAAAAAAAACTACTTCAAGGTTCATATGGAACCAAAAAAGAGCCTGCATTGCAAGACAATCCTAAGCAAAAAGAACAAAGCTGGAGGCATCATGACTTCAAACTATAATATGAGGCTACAATAACCAAAACAGCATGGTACTGGTACTAAAACAGATATATAGACCAATGGAACAGAACAGAGGCCTCAGGAACAACACTACACATCTATAACCATCTGATCTTTCCATCTGATCTTTGACAAATCTGACAAAAACAAGAAAGGGGAAAAGGACTCCCTATTTAATAAATGGTGCTGGGAAACCTGACTAGCCATATGTAGAAAGCTGAGACTGGATCCCTTCCTTACACCTTATACAAAAATTAATTCAAGATGGATTAAAGACTTAAATGTTAGATCTAAAATAATAAAAAAACTGTAGAAGAAATCCTAGGCAATACCATTCAGGACAAAGGCATGGGCAAGGACTTCATGATTAGAACACCAAAAGCAATGGCAACGAAAGCCAAAATAGACAAATGGGATCTAATTAAACTAAAGAACTTCTGCACAGTGAAATAAACCATCAGAGTGATCAGGCAACCTACCGAATGGGAGAAAAATTTTGCAATCTACCATCTGACAAAGGGCCAATATCTAGAATCTACAAAGAACTTAAACAAATTTACAAGAAAAAAACAACCCCATCAAAAAGTGGGCAAAGGATATGAACACACACTTCTCAAAAGACACTTCTGCAGCCAACAGATACATGAAAAAATGCTCATCATCACTGGTCATTAGAGAAATGCAAATCAAAACCACAATGAGATACCATCTCACACCAGTTAGAATGGTGATCATTAAAAAGTCAGGAAACAACAGATGATGGGGAGGATGTGGAGAAATAGGGATGCTTTTACACTGTTGGTGGGAGTGTAAATTAGTTCAACCATTGTGCCAGACAGTGTGGCAATTCCTCAAGGATCTAGAGCTGGAAATACCATTTGACCCAGCCATCCCATTACTGGGTATATACCCAAAGGATTATAAATCATGCTAGTATAAAGACACATGCACATGTATGTTTATTGTGGCACTATTCACAATAGCAAAGACTTGGAACCAACCCAAATGTCCATCAATGATAGACTGGATAAAGAACACATGGCATATATACACCATGGAATACTATGCAGCCATAAAAAGGATGAGTTCATGTCCTTTGTAGGGACATGGATGTAGCTGGAAACCATCATTCTGAGCAAACTGTCACAAGGACAGAAAACCAAACACTGCATGTTCTCATTCATAGGTGGGAATTAAACAATGAGCATACTTGGACACAGAGCAGGGAACATCACACCCCGGGGCCTATCATGGGGTGGGGGGTAGGGGGAGGGTAGCATTAGGAGAAATACCTAATATAGATGACGAGTTAATGGGTGCAGCACACCAACATGACACATGTATACATATGTAACAAACCTGCACATTGTGCACATGTACCCTAGAACTTAAGGTGTAATTTACAAAAAAGTCTGTATCAAGACATTGTGTACCTAAGGAAACTCTAAAATAGCAGGGATAAAAAGAGTGGCCTAAAATCTTCCTAAGGAAAAAAAATATCTAGAACTCATACAAAGATGTAGGAATCAGAGTGGCATATTTCTAAAGAGCCACCATGGAAGTTAGAGAATATAGAGGACGATCTGAAGGAAAACTACTCTGAGGTGAAAATTCTATACCCAGCCAAACTAACAGTCATGTGTGAAGCAAGTCGCTTACAGTTTCCTCAAGAAGTAACTGAAAAGTGCACTCTTCCAAAACATAAGAGGAATTTAAAATAATAATAATAAGTAAATAAAAAGTCATGAGGCCCTGGAGGCAGGGATTCCAAAATAGGAGAGAGGCCTGGATAATGGTGACGGGAGCTCCAGATGGCAGCAGGAAAATGGGAAAACTGGGGTGAGAAAATAGACATACTCACACAGAAAATACATAACTCCAGGAAAAACAGAATGTTGTATAGGAAAGTCAATGTAATTATAAATCACTTGGTTTTATTTGCATTAATATTGATAATTTGAATACTGATAATTGATTCAAAGAATAATTGTCATGTAAAACTATGTATTAGGAAAATGGAAGAAGTAAATGTGATGGGAGAGGTTTAAGAATGCTAAATCTTCATGTTTTGTAGTAGATGAATGTCTAGAATTTATGAAGTAACTCTATAAGCATGTTACTGAGACATCTGGAGGTAAATATCCAAATAAACAGGTGAGAGCTAAAAATGGTTGCCTCTGGAGAATGGAATTCTTGGATGAGGAGAGTAAAGTCAATTTTCTTTTGAAAATTACACTTGTAGTACTATTGATATTTAATTATTTTCACAAAAAATATATGATTTTTAAAGTTTCAGACTTGAGGTCCTCTGACCCCTAGTCCCCCCAGCCCCACTGTACTGTGTCTCAGTTGTCGTAACCATGTGGTCTTGAACAATTCATTAACCACACTTAACCAGGCAGGGTTGATCTTTGTCATCTCAGGTTAACTGTCACTTCCTCAAAGGTGTCTTCCCTGACATCCTCCAATGTAAAGATCCTCTGTCAGTTTCTCACACAGAAACTTGTTCTCCTGAGCACTCATCACAGTTTGTAACACGATAATTATTTACTTACTACCCACTTCCCTCACTAAACTATAGGGTCAATGAAGGGATATGTCTTGTTGTCTGACATCATTTCCTCAGCGACTGGCAGAGAATAAAGAATGAATGAGCTTGCCTACCTCCAACCCCTTCTCAAGAACCATCTTCCCACGTCAACAATGGCATTCTCTTCTTAGGGAGGAATGTAACACTCCCCTTGTCTGCGATTTGGCTATTAATGGTAAGAATTCCCCCAGGACAAAGCCAAGGTCTTGGAAAAGGAGAGGGCTAAATCTTCCCTCCATTTGAGGTAGGTTCAAAACCTCCTGCACTCATTAAATATTGTTTTAATTCATCAAATAGGAATTATCAAACATAAGGATGTTGCATTCTTTCATACCTTTTATCATCCCTCCCTCTACCACTCCAAGTGGGGAAGTGTGAGTGGTGGTTGGGTGTGGGGGAATGTCTGATGCAGAGGGATAGGAAGTGGGATTCTTTGCTGAACTGTGTGGAAATTCCCTGGGAGCTGGGTTGGGGTAACAATCAGACCCTCACCCAGTGGCTGAGACTTTAGGAGATGCACGCTTGGCTCCAGGCTCTGCGCAACCTTGAGAGGGTCACCTCTCCATCCGTGAAATGGGCATAGCAACCAAAATTACTTTCTCCAGATCCAGGGTGGTTGTGAGCATCAGATGAGATGGTAAATATTTATTGCAATCATGAGTGATGTTGGGCCAGCCACACGGGCAGCTGGGGATGGCTCATGAGCACAAGAGTCTCTGCTGCCCAGAGCTCCTGGCTTGTGGAGGGAAGCAGAGAAGCAGATCACTGGCCTGGGCTACTCTCTTCCTGAGTTGCAGAGGTGGGCGTTGGGTGAGAGGACAACTTGGCATTCTGCCTAGTGATTCTGGCATCTTGAGAATGTGCTTAGTGGTATCTTTTTATCTCATCATCTGCCTGTCATCTTGTCCACCCACCAACTCAACTAAGTGTAAGTATGTGAGGGGTCTAGGGAGGGAAATATTTTAGCCAGGAAGAGAATACCAAGGACAAGTGCCCTCACCAGAAAAGCAGCCCTCACAATGCCGAACACATTTCCCTCAGGCATCCTTTCTGCTTTCCTCTCCTCTCCCACTGCCCACAAGACACCCAAATGAGAGATGCACACGACCAGGGAATGATTCCCGCCTGTGAAAGCTGCAATCCTGAATTTGGCTGAAGGGTGGCTATAAAAATAGACAGGTACCACTGATAAACAGCAAAAGGCAAACCTAATCAAGACTGGGGATTTTGCAGGTCTCTGCGACACTGTGTGGAACGGCTGCAAATCAAGCTAATATGAATCACCATAGCATATCTCCCTACAGCTTGCAGGAGACTGCAGTCCCTCGGGGGATAGCCTGGTGGGTGAGGAAGATACTAACTATGATCCAGCAACAAGTTTGGGGCCTGTGGGGAGACAGGCTATTAGGGCGGCAGCCTACAGAATGCTGGCAGGAGAGAGCATTCGGGAAAAGCAGGTCATTGAGGCTGTGTGGCCCAGAAAGGTCCTGGCTGCTGTAGCCTGCAGGGAGACCCTCCAACAGAGGAAAACAGGCACGACTCGGGTGGGGGGTGGAGGACCTGTCAGCCCTGCTGGAGCACTGTGATAAGGTACAGGACAGGCGCCAGGGCTCAGGAAGAAGCAGGGAACACGACACAACTTTCAGCGTGAACTTGCCTCTTCCCTTTGTGTAATCAGTCTGGATCTTTGCCCACTGTCACTCTCTCATCGCTCAAGGCTTCCTCTCGTTTTCCTGACCACAGCTGTATGTTTTATAGTGTGGGCCAGGAGAAAAAGCTGTGGATTCCAGTCCTTATTCTGCTATTAATGGACTTGAAACTTGGAGACAGCAAGTCCTCATACCTGCCTGGGTCTCATGTGTGTTGCCATCACAGCCGTCCGTACACCTTCCCATCTTAGACCTTCTGCTCTTCAGTCATTCCCGGTTCTTCCTTTCACCTACCTAGCGCATCCCTGGAACGGTTTGTATGGATAACTCTTCCTCAGAGTTTAAAAATATAATTTTCTCAAAGAACTACCTGTGCCCTTACACATGGTTGGGACCCTTGTATATTCCTTAAGCATGTTGTATTTTTGTTTTATTGCAATGATTACAGTGTTCATTAAATAATCCTGTATGGCCAATTCCTGCCCGGCTACAGTCTCTGTGAGTGAACGTGGTTGACTGTGCCACATCCCAGCACCCAGCACAGTGACAGGCACTCCACAAATAGGTATTTAATGAATAAGTAAAGGCCAGCAAATAGCTTTGGAGCACAATTTAAGTGCTTCATTCTACACTAGGTAACAGGAGTATACGGAACAAGATACAGTTCCTGTCCTAAAACTCCAATAATATTTGGGACAGACTAAGAAGTAAACCAACAATTACAATGTCAGTGCCATAATAAGGGTAAGATCAGAGTGCCTTGGGACACATCTGAAGGAAATGCAAGCTATTTCAGGAGACCAGGAAAGGTTTATGGTATGAATTCATAATTGCATTATAAATCCTACTGAATATGCACATTAGCGCAATACTGTGTGAGCAGAAAACCCTAGTGATATGGAGACAAGATAAAAATACATTCTTTGTCATTTATTTGCACAAGAGACCCCCAGTTGGATGTGTTCAAATAGCATATACGGAAACACTAGAGTTGTCAATTTAAGTGGTTCTGGTGTTCTCCCATATTTTCATTTGTTTCCATACTCCTATGTGAAATATGTGGCTATTTATTTGTGTGTCATTTTTTGTCTTTATTATTCGTTTTTTTTTTCCCAAGCATCATTATCATTAGCATCACAGATGATTACTCTAAAAAGTAATGGCACTCAAATCTGGGTTCCTAAATGACTGTGAAAACAGTTAGAGCAGTCACCGAGTTCTTGCAACAACCTTGTAGAGTGGGTATCTTGTCCCTATTTACAAATAGAACCCTGAGGCTGGACGGAGGGTCCTTGCTCACACCATGAAGAAAGGGAGAACCCGGTTGTTCTCCCCATTTCTCCCATGCTCTTTGAACTCTTCCACAAGGCAGCTACCCCTCCCTTGGCATCTCTCTTCTGAGAGGCTTAGGGAATCACAATGCTTATTTTCAGTCGTTCTTGTCACCATCCCTCAATCCCTTAAAAATCAGACACGAAGCGTCACCACCTTCCAGGTTCTCAGGTGAGGGCTCTGTGGTAGAACCATATATTCCTTTATGACTCACCTAGTCTGGAGCAGAATTTCTGTGTTTATTTTGAGTCAGAGTCTCACTCTGTCACCCAGGCTGGAGTGCAGTGGTGCGACCTCGGCTTACTGCAACCACCACCTCTTGGATTCCAACAATTCTCCTGCTTCAGGCTTCCAAGTAGTTGGGATTACAGGCGCCCACCACCACGCCTGGCTAATTTTTTTGTTTTTCTGTAATTTTAGTAGAGATGGGGTTTCACCATGTGAGCCTTGCTGATCTCGAACTCCTGACCTCAAGTGATCCACCCGCCTCAGCCTCCCAAAGTGCTGGGATTACAGGCGGGAGCCATCACCCCCAGAATTTATTTCTAACCCAAGCATTTATTCAACTATCAGGCCAGGATTTTTTGAGGCTCTGTTATGTGTCAGAAATTGTGCTAAGAGGTTGAAATGATACAAAGATTAAAGTATTAATTTCTTCCGGTTCTTTCCTCAAGTCTAGGGGATGAGGACAGATGTGTCACACACAGTGTGACACACAGAGGGGGAAGCATGTCGTGTGGGAGTACCCACGAGGAGGTGGCCAGGTCCATTGAGGAGAATAGAGAGGGCATGCAAGAGGGCTGCCATCCAAGGCAGGTCTCATAGGATAAGGCACCGAGGGCATGGAAGTGGAAAGAGGCCACACATGGTAGATCTGTGTAGATAAATCAATAAGTAAGGAGGAAATATGCAAGTGTAGAAAACTGGACGAGGTTGGATGCAGGTGCAGCCTGGAAAGGCAGGTTTGGTCAACTTACAGTGATCTTCACGTGCTCAGCTAAGAAGTGCGAACTTCCACTGAATAAGGAGGTGGGCAGAGAGAAGAGCGACAGGCGTACCAACAGTTTCAGCTCGGGCCGCCGGGTGGATGAGATGCTATTGATCCCAATAATAACATCAGGGGGAGGAGAAGGTTTGAGAATATGGTTTTCTACAGACTGAGTGTGAGAGGCCTCTTGCATATTCAAGTCCACGTGTTTAATGGGTAGGGGGACATATGAGCCTAGATCCCAGGGAAGAGATCTGGTGAAAGATGTAAATTTCAGAGTCATCTTTGTGAAATTGAGAGTAGAAGTCATGTAATGAAGAGATCACCCAGATGGTATGTAGACATGTAAAAGAGAGACAAGGATGAAACCTCAACAAACATCGATATTAACTCAGAGAAAAGAAGAAAAGTAAACATGGGTTTTCGGAGTCAGAAGGAGGAGCAGAGGAATGTAGCGACCTGGGGTTCAAGATCACAAAGCACTTCAAGGATGGAGGCCCATCAGGTCAACCCTTCAAAGCAACTGTGTTGAAGAAATGAAAAGATGAGTCAATGGTAAGGTCATGGTCGACCTTGACACATGTCCTGATGGAAGCTGATTTGCAATGAACTGTGTAATACATGATAACTGAAGAGTTGGAGACCCACTTTCAAAAAGTTTGCTGAGACACCGGGCAAAGTGGGAAGTGCAGGCAGAACACAGAGGGACAGGAGGCATTAAGGGAGGCCCAATCTCATTTACTGGGAAATGGGAATTTTAAACTTTTATTTAGAATGTTTTCAGATTTGTCCACCCTGTGAGGTAAATCCTGTCATGGTTTTCCAGAAAGTAGACAGTTCAAGGGGTCTTATTAAGAAGAGGTATTGGTCATTTTCTTCTTCCTTGTCCCTGGATCAGAGAAGGTAAACTGAGAAGCTATACTTATTTTTTTTTTTCTCAGCACAAATACACTGGTAAGAGAAGCTGTCATTTTTAAGACATTCTGACTTACCTACTAGATGTTTTCACAGTTAATGGCTAAAGATTCAGATTTTTTACGCCAGACTTTATTTGATTTTACTTCAGGGAATATGCTACGGTCTTTCTTACAATTCTACACATCCACAGAAAAAGCATCCCTGAATTGGAGACCTTGATATCTCAGGTGCTGGTCTTCTGCTTCAGGACTGGACAGCCACAGCGAGATGGCTGCTACCTCTCATCGCATCCCAGATGCAACCTGACTCAGGAAAGCTACATATGTAGTTAATTCAAGGTCAGCATCTTTCTCCTTCCTGGCAAACCGCTGACCACCAGAACCACTGCCCTCCTGCCCTCTCTGCCTCTGAAGGTCAAAGGGGTAAAGACCAACTTGGGGGAAGATAATAGAGTGACAGCATCTCATAAAAGAGAGATCTAAGGCTGGAGAGAAAGTCTGCTGGTTGGGTGAGGTGCTTCTGTGACTAGGGGAGGAGGAATGTTGACCCGGTGAACTCAATTTACTCCACTGCTTTACGCTTAAGAAAATATGCCAGCTCTTCCTCCGCCTTTTGTGCCCCAAGAAAGCCCAATGGCCGCAGCTCTCTGCAACCTGCCACTTGCCTACTAATTTAGCCGTTGAGCAGAAGTTCGGGCTCTGACAGGTGGGCCTTCTGACCAGAGCAGAATGGATATCAGGGTCTCTGGCCTTTGGGTCCTGATTTCATTTCAGATTAAGAGGTGCTGAAATGCAGCAATCGATAACTCAGCTCTTTTGTTTGCTTGTTTTTTCCAAGTCCCCAAAGAGATTAGATCTGATTTCGCAGACCTTTAGCAAATTTAATTGTTTTTTATTCACAGTCACTCAGTACAACTTCTTAGAGGCAGGTAGCAGAGGAATTCTCCGCAGCATATGGGGCTCCTTTAAGCTAAAAGCAGGGTTCCTTGGGTGTGCAGAGGAGCCGAGGGTTGTGCCCTCGTGGGGATGCACTGGCTTCCCACGGCTCTTAACCCCCGTGCAGCTGCCCTTCCCACCACTGTCCTGGAGCAGGATTTCTGTCTGCCTCAACTCAAGGGGTCCACAAAGAAATGTGTGTATGGAATCAGGGATGCACATTCTCAGTTCCCAGACTTCTTCCTGACACCCAGATTATGGCCACTAGGAGTCTTCAGGAAGGTTGAGAAGAATCTGAAGGGAAAGATGACCTCTTGGCCTAAAAAGGACAAGGAACTTGAAGCATATGCCCCAAAGACCCCCCAGGCCCTCAGTGATGCCTCCCAAAATGGGACACTGGCAACCTCCCAGCAGTCGTGGCCATTGGTCACCACCTCCAGAAAGCATCTCCACCACTATCAGCCTTGTGTCTCACCTGGTGAGAGTCCAGGCTTTCTGCACACATTACCGGCTACCTTAACAAGTCTTGACTATTTTACTGTCTTCCTCAACACAACTCTGCTATTGCCCAGGAAGATAACAGTTGCAAATAACTTTTTGTTTCTCCCAAGAACTTACTGAAAGACCCATTAAGCTACCAAAACAGAAAAAATATTAAAGGACAGTTTCTACCCCCAAACTCTTTATATTCAGTGAGCCTAGATGATTACATCATGATTCCTATAGATACTGATCAGCCCTCTCCCTAGCTCCTGCATTGAGAGACTTGCTTTAAATCAGGCTTCAAAATCTCCTAAGTGGTCCTGCTTTGCCCTTCTCCTTCAAAGGCACTACTGACACTATGCAGGTGTGGGGCTTTCCTTGGTGCCAGAAACCATGAACTTGGCTGTGTCTTATCAACATGTTGTTTTCGTGATTGTGGAGGAGAGCCCATATTCGACCCTGGTTTAAGGGAAGTCTTTGGACTCTTTCCTCTCTCAGAGTTCTAAGTTCTCCTTATCATGTTGTTGGGCTTTTAATGTGTATATTATTTACTTTAGTGTATTTGAGCCTTAACATCAAAGAGCTGCTATTGATTGAGGCATCTGAAGCCAAACTGTTTAAATGTGAGGGTATGTAACTCTCAGCAGGAGCTACAGGACGTTTTTTGGGAAACTGCAGCCTCAGAATGCACAGAACCTTGCACATAAGTTACTTCATTTAAATTATTTCTCAGCCCTCCTAAACCAAACACAAACAAACACATAAAAACCCCAAGAGGTATCAAATATCACATTAAAAATGAGACAACTAGCTGTGTGGAGGCTAACACCTGTAATCTCAGCACTTTGGGAGGCCAAGGCAGGTGGATTACTTGAGGTCAGGTGTTCAAAACCAGCCTGGCCAACATGATGAAACCCTGTCTCCACTAAAAATACAAAAAGATTAGCCAGGTGTGGTGGCAGGTGCCTGTAATCCCAGCTACTTGGGAGGCTGATGCAGGAAAATTGCTTGAACACAGGAGGTGGAGGTTTCAGTGAGCCAAGATCGAGCCACTGCCTTCCAACCTGGGTGACAGCGGGAGACTCTGTCTCAAAAAAAAAAAAAAAAAAAAAAAAGGCCGGGTGCGGTGGCTCACGCCTGTAATCCCAGCACTTTGGGAGACCGAGGCGGGAAGATCACGCGGTCAGGAGTTGGAGAGCATCCTGGCTAACATGGTGAAACCCCGTCTCTACTGAAAATAATAATAATAATAATAATAATAATAATAATAATAATAATAATAAAATTAGCCAGATGTGGTGGTAGGCACCTGTAGTCCCAGCTACTCAGGAGGCTGAAGCAGGAGAATGGTGTGAACCCGGGAGCCAGAGCTTGCAGTGAGCCGAGATCACGCCACTGCACTCCAGCCTGGGTGACAGAGAGAGATTCTGTCTCAAAAAAAAAAAAAGAAAGAAAGAAAGAGAAAACTGAGTCCCAAAAAGGGTTAGGTGGCTTACCCAAGGTTTGAAGACAGGGAGAATATTAGAACTTCAAGTCAGGCTTTTCCCCTCTCAGTCCAATGATCTTAACAACAAAGTGCACTTAATTTGATATGACAAACATACGAAGAATAAGAAGTTTTAAAAAATAACGAAGCAGGCCAGGCGTGGTGGCTCACTCTTGTAATCCCAGCACTTTGGGAGGCTGAAACAGGCGGATCACGAGGTCAGGAGATCGAGACCATCTTGGCTAACATGGTGAAACCCCCATCTCTACTAAAAAATACAAAACATTAGCCAGGCGTGGTGGCGGACATCTTAGTCCCAGCTACTTGGGAGGCTGAGGCAGGAGAATGGCACAAACCCAGGAGGCGGACCTTGCAGTGAGCCGAGATCGCACCACTACACTCCAGCCTGGGCGACAGAGCAAGACTCCATCTCAAAAAAAAAAAAAAAAGAAGAAGAAGAAAGAAAAAAATTAAAAATAACTAAGCAATTGCAAACTAGACAGTAACTTATCAGCATGCTCCTGCTGAGATAAACACGCTGCTTCACAGGTCACTCAGATACTCCAGGCATTTATCTGAAATAACTTGAGGAAGGTGCATAACTCAGTTTGCCTGCCTGTCAAATGGGTCTAAGCGGTTCGTACATCCCTAAGAAACTGAAATTCAGCTGGCATAGTTTTTGCAATACAGAAGAGGCAAGGAAGAGACACAGATCCTGTCTTCAGTGCAGTGTGAGTGGCACTGAGATCCTGGCAGCCTCTACTCAGACCTGTATGCAAATACCTTAGCAGGACATAGGGATCCAATTGATTTCCCATCTGCTATTTTCTCTGTTTTTTCCCTTTCTTTCCTTAAAAAAAGTGAGAGAGCAGAAATTCTTCCTATTCTGCATTAGTGCTTGATGTAATGGTGCAAGGCATTTTTCATTTATCATCATTACGTCAGTCAAAGAAACACCTAATAATGTAAATGCAAGAAGAAAGCCATTAAGAGTTTATTTGCATGGCAGCCTTAAGCTCATTCTCCACTCAGGAGAGAGTGTGAAGTGGAAGTTAAATGCACAGGGTTACCTCCCTCACCAGCTGGTCAGGGGGGCACCACTTATAGCCTTCACCTAAGGAAGCCTCGGGGAGATGGAAAGACCCTCCTTCTGAGAAATGCGTGCTGGAAGGTGGAGTCTGGCTGCTGGTTTCACTGGAGGAACTGGAACTGCTGTCTACAATCCCCTTCCTAGATAAGAGGTGGACGGTGCTACACCCTGACCAACAACGCAGACAGAACCAGATACTTTATTGTCTGCAAGTCGGTTTGGGTTTGTTGACCTCCAGGCAGCCTGCCACTTTTGCGGATTCTGAGTTGACATCGGAAAGCACTCATGGTCTGGGGGCTGCTAGCCTTTTCAAGACTGTCAGCAACAAGCATCTTTCCAGGCAAGCACCAAGCCCTTGAGTCGACTTTGTGCCCCTGGAAATACCTATCATGCTACCAGTTGCCAATAGAAAGAAGCTCAGCAACAATAACATGTTTTGTGTGAATGAATAAATGAACTACACACCCTGGTAGAGATCCTACAGGTCCACACCTTTAAAAATTTTCACGACATCAACCTTATTCTAGAAAACTTCAAAACTCAGAGAACCCAGGTATTTGGGGGGTGCTGAATCTTTACTATGAATGGATTCTCCTCTAACTCATCATAGCAGAACTAGAAAGGCACAGAATACGGAGAAAGAGAAAATGGAATTTAAATGCCTTATCAGACATTTGGTGAGAGCTTAGGAAACTTGTTTAATTTTCCAGAGCCTCAGTTTTCTCATCTATAAAGTGGTGCAATGGGTTACTCTAAGTAATAAATGAAAGGATGCAAAGCAGCACCTTTGAATCTGTAATATGCATCCGTATAATCTAAGGATCTTGTTCAAATGCTGAATCTTGTTCAACTCTTGAGATGGGGCCTGAGAGTCTGCCTTTCCGAAAAGCTCCCACGTGATGAAAATGCTGATAGTCCTGGCACCACACTTTGTATAGCAAAAATGTAGGGCATCTAATACAATTCCTGGCACATAATAAATGCTCAGCAAAAGTAGATCTTGTTATTGATTATTTTCTGTTTGCGGACTACTTCATTCATGGTTATAAAGTAGAAACAAGAACAGGAAGATATATAGTCCCTGATCCTAAGCTGATGATTCCTTCAATATTCAACAACTATTTAAAATTTAGAAGGAAAAATAAATCTCACATGTAAAATGCATCAAATAAGCAAGTGGATTTGAAGTGTAGGAGGAAAGAGTAAAATTAGCCATCTGCAATGACTTCCTGCATGCTGACGTCTTGATTTATACTGGTATACATTCCTTGGAAGGGCGGGAGAGGGAAAAGTGCTCTTATACAATTTCCTGCCCAGAGAGTTGTCCAAGAGTGCTCAGGTTCCGTATGATCTGGAGCGGGGAGGATGGCCCAATTTACTTTGAAAGATGCTTGTTAATTTGGGGGATTCTGAGATTTGCCCAAGAAATTTGTCACAGAGCAGATTCCAGAAGGACTTTGCCGCTCCTGATTTTCTACTTAATTTGTGCCTGATCAAAAACTAATGGCTCTCTTAAAGACTTAGGTATGTGACATACATTTCTCAATCTAACACTGACTTCCAAGCACCTGGTTCCAGTGGTAATATTCTGTAATAGGACTGAAGGTGGGAAACCTTGTGGGGAGGAGATACACATTCAGACCCCGACGAGGGTGTGATGGAGAATCTGGCAGAGGAGGAAGAAGGCAGGCAGCAGATTGAAGTTGGCCAGGCATCAAGTTCTGAAATATTCTGAAACATTCAAATGTGACTGTTCTCAGATGTCGCAGCTATCCCTGCAAGAGCCTATCAGAATCCTGAGCTCTCCTGGGCTCAGACAAAATAAACCACACCCCTTCCCTTCCTCCATCAGGCAAAGTAGGCGGGATGCCTACACCAAGTTAACTGCGTTGTGGACAAAACGCGGGGCTCAGATTTGAACTGCAAACTCTCAGTGTTATTCCATCCATGATTCTTCACGGGCTTGTGCTCCTGACCACGGCCTACTCACAGGACATCGGAACCGTTAATATCTCCAGAGAGCATGTAAATCCCCCAGTAATTATGGAAGTAAAATGCATTTACAGGCACAACCCTTATTAGCAAGCAGCCACCATAACAAAGTTATGAGGAAAAGGAAAATCCTCATGTGTATTCATAAGGAGAAGAAAAAAGCTAACCCCAAATAATCACAATGCTAAATATGCATCTCCCTAGGCTAAGGTGGGTAGTTCTTAATAAAGATATGTAGGTTAGTCAGCAGTTGCTTTGTTTAAAAGTTGAGGTGGAGCATGGGAAGCATGAACCAGGTAGGATATAGGAGACAGTTCTGAGAAAGGGAGAGTCTAAATCTTGACCCATGTCACCTCCCTGTCATCTCCTCCGTGGGCCCTTAGGGAAACCGGCTGGAACTGCATATGCAGTAGCTTCCTATAAATGAGTCCTAATTAAGTCCCTGTTCCGGGAGGCCTTTCTGGAGGGTTACCAGATCATTAGTCTTGGTATCAAAAAAAGAGTCTATGTGGGAAAAGGTCAAAGGATCCAAAGGAACCTTCAGCATCCATCCCTCCGATGCCTCCTCTCCCCGCAGGCAGGGCTGCACACTGGCCTCCAGGCAGGAGAAGGGCCATGTGCAGGCGGGATTGGAAATCTTCCTTAGATGACTCTGTCCTCTCTTGCACAGGTGAACCCTGTTGCTTCGCAGAAAAAATATTAGCCAAGGACTTTTGGTCATCCAGGGCAGGAAGCATGAGAGTCAGCCATTCCCTCGGCTCCAGGGGAGGAGGCGAGTTGCAGCCAGATACAGGACATGCTGATCTCAGGGCAAATGCATGATTTCTTGAAGTAAAGTTTCAGTTAATAAGATGGCATGCTTCTTCCTCCGGGTCGAATTCTCTTCAAGCTTCTAGCACATCTCACACCCGCAGGGGCCTGCGTGCTGGGCTCCAGGTCTAAGGGTAGACACTTCATTTGCTCAGGATAAAGACAGACTGGAGAAAGAGAAGAGAGGGCAAAGGAGAAAGGCCAAGGCCAGGGAATGGATGCGAAGCTCCAGGGTGTGGTCGGCGTGGAGCAGAGGAGGCATTCCATTATGGAGGAAAACCAGACCAGGCATTTCCCAGCAAATGCTGGTTCTAAAGATATGAGACTCTCACCATTGTTCCCTAGACAGACTAAAATGGACTTTCATACAAAATGAAAAAGAAATAAAACAAATGTATTTTTTGTTTGCTTTTCTTTTTTTCTTTTCTTTTTTGAAACAGTGTCTTGCTCTGTCACCCAGACTGGAGTGCAATGGCCTGATCTTGGCTCACTGCAACCTCCGCCTCACGGGTTCAGGTGATTCTCCTGCCTCAGCCTCCTGAATAGCTGGGACTACAGGTGCCCAAGACCGTGCCCGGCTAATTTTTATATTTTTAATAGAGACGGGGTTTCACCATGTTGGCCAGGATGGTCTTGAGCTCTTGACCTTGCGATCCGCCCGCCTCAGCCTCCCAAAGTGCTGGGATTACAGGCGTGAGCAACCCGCCTGGCCTGCTTTCCTTGGTTAAGTCTCCTGAGCCCACCCAATTCCAGACGCCCAAGGCTTGAATTCCATCAATGGCTGCTCTGCAGAAGGGAGAGAGCCAGGGATGCATAAGGATGGAAGTCAGTCTCCAGCTCCCAGTGGGTCTAGAACATGGAGGTTTGTGGGTGAAGAGAAAGATCTTGCCAGTGAAGTGGGCCTTGAGCCTCCACAATGTACTCAGCATTGCTGTTTATGTTAGTTTCCTGTTGCTGCTATAACAGATCACTGTAGACTTAGTGGCCTCAAACAACATAAATCTATGACCTTACGGTTCTGAAACGCTGAGGCTCAAAGCAGTCTTCCTAGGCTAAGGTCAAGGTGCCACGGGGCTGGTTCTTCCTGCAGGTTCTAGAGGAGTCTGTTTCCTCCTTTTTCTCAGCCTCTAGAGGCTGCCTGCTTGATTTGTCTCATGGCCCCTCATTGCATCTGTCCAACCTGTTTCTCCCGTCATCATGTCTCCTGTTCCTGCCTTTGACTTATAAGGACCTTTGCCATTGAATCAGGCTCATCTGAATAATCCAGGATAACTCCCCATCTGAGGATTCTTAACCACATCAGCAAAGTCCCTTTCTCCATAGGCGGCATCTTGTTTGCAGGTCCCAGAGACTAGGGCCTAGACACCCTTAGGGACGAATGGTCCCTCATAACCCAGCCTGCTATACCATCACTTATGAAATGCCATTGAGCAATTGCTACATGACAGCAGGACATGGTACCTGGGGCTGATCACCTGACCCCAACAACCAAAGGAAGGGGCAGGTTGATGATGGCTGCCTAGCAGAATCTTCCAACAGCATTCTCGGGCATAGATGGCTCAGGCTGAGTGCTCCAGAAATGGTGGGCAGCCAACTCTGTCCCACATTCACTCCAGTCTAAACCACCAGCAGTTCTCACCTTATTCAACTGTAATGGCCTCCCCATATCTGCTACTGCCCTCCTCCAATTTCCTCCAGACACAGTAGCTCAAAGAATCCTTTGTACCTCCATCCTTCCCTCCAATGTCTTGCCATTGCACTTAAAATAAAATCCAACTTTTTATTATGGCCTTCAACCCCCTACATGATGTGGCTTCTGTCCCCTTCCCTTTTATTCCATTTCACTCTTTCCCTCACCTACCCAGCCCAGCCACGATGGCTTCTTTCAGTCCCTTGAAACATGCTGAGCTATTCCCCCACCTCACTGCCTCCCCTCATTCTGTTCTCTCTGCCTGAAATGCTCTTCTGTCTGCTCTTTTCATCCCTGGTCCCTTCTCATCCTTCAGGCCTCAGCCTACGTGTCCTGCCTCCAGAAGTCCTTCTCTGGATCATTCTACCTATGGAAACCTCCCTCTACCCCTGTCTTATTCTCCATTATTTCATCATGTGCACTGTCGTAGTACTCACCAATTTACTTGCACCTAATAACAGATTTTCATACACATATAAGGCAAGAAAATCAGACAAATAATTTACCAGCAGTTTAGCTGTTCTCTCGAAGACTGAAGACTAGACTCCATTACTAGACTATAAAATAATGGCAACGAGGAAGCGCAGGTCTGTTTTTTTTTTTTCTTTTTTTTAAACCAAGGTATGTTTAGCTTCAGCTCAGTGCTCAGTTCATGGTAGGCTGAATCATTTGTTTGAGGGATGGATAAATGAATGAACAGATGGATGGGTAAATGGGAGAATGGGTGGGTCTATGAGAGCTTACCTAAGGGAGTTGCTTGACTCAGCCTGACTTGTGAGGTCTCTAAACTGGTATTGTAAGTGCACACCTTAGTGATTATCTCTCCCCATTTGGCAATGAAAGAACAAAAGGTGACGGTGCCACCTTGATTTTAATGCATAGGAGATTTGGTGTGGAGTACAGGCCCTCCTGGCTCTGAGACTTTGCACACATATGATACGCAAACATCAGCAGACAGACAAAACCTTGGTGATCTGTTTTGCTTTCTTGCAATTTAATAGAGAATCAATAGACTGACCAGGGAAATCTAGATTTTGGTTTTATCTCTTCTAACCTCTCCAGTGACTCCTGCCGGGGTACAAGTAGTTGGCTTTGCACAGAGACAAACAGGAACATAATCATGTCTGGTCTGTGAGTGGACGTGTGGGCTTTTGAGGCCAATTTAATCACGGTGCCCCTAAGCTCCGTGCCGGCCTCCACCACTTGCTCTGCATTTACATGCTGTTTGTTCCTTCTCTACCTGCTCTCAATTCCTTAAAGCCCAGTCTCTGAAAGAACTATTACCAATCCCTGTGAGTGGAAGATGGGAAACAAAGGAGACTTGGATATCTCTAGGTGGTGTCTGACCTTCACAGATGTGGCCACAGAGATCTGCACCATAGCTTCTAGCGTGCATCGCTGCAAACGCAGACGTGCTGATAAAGCTGTGGCAGCCTGCAGCCCATGCAAAATGCTGCCATTGGGATGCAGCAAGGCGTTTGGTTTCTGTGAGTCCTCTAACATCACAGCTTTGATACCAGCTTCCTCGTGAGCTCGACATCCCATTCAAAATGGCTTTGTTGACATTTAAAGGTCTCTATCAGTCTAGTCATGTGGCAAAAAGGACTGGATACAATCACTCCGGCCTCACTACCTCCTAGCTGAACCTAAGACAAAATGATTGCTGTCTGAATGGCAAGCCCAGGAGCTCCTTCCAGCTCTATGATTCTATGATCCTATGATGCCTCCTGTTCAGCCAGTTGTCTGAACCTCTCTGACTGCCAATAGCTCAGAGAAAAATCCCATTAAAAGAGCAAATGAAACCTGTAACGAAACTTGTCAGGAGACTGCCAAAAGCCCAGGACACTTTCCACCATGGACTGTATTCCAAAATGCTTACACTGCCAAAGGGACTTCTAGGTGAGACATAAAATGCAACTTTCTAGCAGTGCATGTTGTGGATCAAGGGAAAGAAAATCATTGACTGACTTCCTTCTTGGGGATTAGGCCCCATCTTCCTAGAGGAAGAGAGCTGGTCCAGATGGATTTTGGAGAGTTATGATAGTTTAGGTTATTTGATCCTTTTTCTTGATAATTTTCACAACCCTTACTTAAATTACCAAACTGAACACCTCAGTTAAAATAATGAACATGTCATTTTCCATCTAAATCAATAATCGCAGCCAGGAACAATAGCCCTAATTTTCCTTAATATAAATTCCCTGGAGAGTTTACAGTATTCAGAATAACCCAAACTCCAGCTCAGAACTAAGGGCTAGACCCTTCCCTATACCTATAGGGCTACACACTGCCTTCAAGTTTGCTCTAGACCAATTAACTTATTTCTCCAGTTCCCACTAATACTAAATAACAAGTCTCTTAATATCTAACAAAATACAACTCTTTCTGGAGCCAGAAAAGCATGCCACATCAAATACAGGTTATACTAATTGGATCAGAGGGGGCTGAGTCGAACATGGTATTTTTAGTAGAGTTAGCCCTGAGCCCACAGTTTGGGTAGGCTTTCACTGTAAAAGGTAAGGGGGAAATTATTAGATGCCATTTCTTATTTTTTGTGTTTAATGAACAGTCCTATAGATGAAACAAACGGTATTTGATCAGCTGATATTTTGCTTGTCATGAGGTTGTCAGGATAGCTACGAGTTTAAGCTGCCATTCAGATTAATGGAAAGATCTGAGAGGTTAGTAGATCCTGAGAAAAATGATACAATTCATTAGCCATTAAACTAGAGGTTGTCTAATTTTACAAATATCTTCATTTTACAAATGAAAAGATTGAAAATAAGAAAGGCTTTGTGACTCCCCCAAGGTTACATGCTAATATTGAAATAGAATTGAGACTGGAAAACAGGTCTAATGATCATTTCACCACCAAAGGCAATCAGAAAAGGGTATAATGAGAACAACATTTATTTTTATCTTTTTTTTCCACTTGCACTTCTCTGCTAACATTCCTCCCAATCTTCCAACCCACTCTTTAATTCAAATTCTATTTAAGAGGACATTATATCAAAAACAAGACTTGAAATCTGTTCCTTTGATTTTTAAATCAAGTTATTTTAAAAGTTCAAGTTTGTTTGGAAGATCTTATGGTAAGACCAGTGGTCCTTTCTTTGCTTCACCCAAGAGGTCCCCCATCCCTGCCTCCACATACAATGGAAGTTTAGACTGAGTTTGTTTATTGAGTCTAACTGTGTCTTATACACATGGACCTGATTTTGCTGGTAAGTCTAGTTGGCTCCCCAAGCATAGTGAGTAGAAAACAGGAAGTCATCAGCCACTGGTGAAGGTGGCAGACGGGCTATGGTGTTTGATAGGTGGAAGGGAGGTCAGGGGGAGGCAATCATGTGTTTGACAAAGCTTTTCATGGCTTCTTACTCAGCAGTTCCTGTAATGCAGCTAATGTGCAAGTGAAATATGAATGGTAAAAAATGATGAGCTTGAAGGTTAAGTTCATTTACCACTTCATACCCTCTAGTTCCTCTCTCCCCTGCTTTTCTTACCCACATAGAAAGGGGTTTGGAAATAAGAACACAATATTGAGATACGTCCCTGGCTTTGGGTGTAGAAAAGGGAAAAAAAAAAAAAAATGAAAAGAAGAAACTTCCTAATCATGATCTGTACCAAATATAGTTGCCAGATAAAATACAGGATACCCAGTTAAATCTGAACTTCAGATAAAAAGCAAACTATTTTTGAGTGTAACTATGTCCCCAATATTGTCTGGAGCATACTTGTACTAAAATAGTTTTCATTGTTTATCCAAACAACAAATGTAACTGGACATTGTTTATTTTCATTTGCCAAGTCTGACAACCTTAGTCCCAAAGTGAATAATGAAGGACATTGTCTATATGTTTGTCTTCCCTACTATCTCCTGTACCTACTACTGAAATAAACACATCAAAACAATGAGGGCAAAAACCTCCAAGATTTTAACCCATATGTCACTAAGAAAATTCTAAATTCATGGGGAAATTCAAGAGTCATCGTGGTTTAGGCCATGACAGTTGTTTTCAGCATACATCAGAATCACCTGGAGACCTTCTTAAAATACAGATTTCTGGGCTTCACCTCCACCTTTTCAGATCCAGTAGGTCTGGAGTTGAGCCTGGGAATCTGCTTTCTGACAGTTTCCTGGTAATAGGAGGTTACTGTCTGGGCTACTGGTTTAGGAGAAGGAGTCGTGACCTAAAAGTCAAGTGCCCACAGTCCTGGTTTCTGTTCTACTCTTTACTAGATGTGCAATTTTGAATAACTGATTTGGGGTTATTTTGTTTATGCTAATAATGCAGTATATGATTATATTCTAAAGCAATATGGATATAAATTAGCTAAGCACTTCCTAAAATGACCTTGCCTGGAGAAGAGTTTGTCAACTTAGACTAATAGCGATCGGTGTGTGCTCACCACAGCCAGGGCTCAGAGGGGGTTCCAAAAGCTTCTGTGAAGAGCTGGGGCACACCAGGCATCAGGCCGACCCAGTTTCTTGTGGAGCAAACTCGCTTCATCCGCTTTATGTATTGGGCACTGTGAGGAGATTCTCTTTGTAGAAAGGCGCCACTAATTTTTTAAGTTCAAAACCCATTGACTTAGAAAATCACTACCTAGGATCCTTTTTAAGAGTCTGCAATTACAGCTCAACCCCATTCCAATTCCATCCCTTATCATCTCTCCAGATTGCCTGCTGTTGGATTCGCTAATAATAAATGGTCCTATCAGTCTCAAGGGAAGAATCTGCCCCTGGCTTCCGCCTGATGCACACCAGAGTCATCACGATTATTCACACTAGGAGTCAGATGCAGGTGGGGAGACTGGAATCTGTTGGGTTTGGGGCTTAGGGCTTAGGGATGCACAATTTGCTTTCCAATGGCCTGGGCAGCTGCACTGTGTAGACAACTCTGTTTGGCAACGGAAGGACTAACATGCAAGCCTCTGAAGGGTTAGAAAGAACCTGCAAGAACTTAGAAAAATTCAAGTACATTGATGGGAAGGCAGGACATTGTAAATGAAGAAATAGGCAGGTTGATTTGGACAAAATTGAAGAAGGAATGAGGAACCAATTAAGGACCCCCATCCATCACTGGCACCAGGCACATGCAGGTACTTGCAAAAACCAGGGATGCTAAACAGCCAGGGCAGAGCACGGGAGACCATGGTGTATGCATCCAAAGAATATCACAGAGTGTTGCCCTTGATCCCTTCTCCTCCAAAGGACTCCGTTCACTCCCGAATGCTCCTGAACTTCAGAAAGAACATGTCTGAGGGAAGTGGCAGTCCCAGACCTGCTGCCCTGATCTGCACGCAGCTGCATTCATCATGGGACAGACTTGGGTCTGGCCTCTAGCACTGGCCCCTTTACAGGGATCAGAGACTGGGGTCCCAGCAGAGTGCAAGCTCAGCAATGGTCAGGTCAGAGACAAAGGCAGCAGGCAGACTGTCCACTCAGTCCTGGAGAGGGAAGGAAGCGACCTCGGCTCTCCAGCCTCTGCTCAGAGAAAATCCACGCCCCCAGGACACTCTGGTTTGCTTCACCTCCCAGAGTTGGTGGCCAGAGCCATGGTGTAACACGTGTCTCTAGAGTTTACCTGTTTCATGCTGCCCCACCTTTCACCAGAACACCCTGCTCCTCCTTTTCTCTGCATATGGATTCTTTCTCAAGAGTTCAGGAACGACACTGGTGGAAGAAATCTTAAAGATCTATCTGTTCACAGGTAAGGCCGATGAATTGAGGTTCAGTTGTGGGCTTGCCCAAAATTACATAGCTAGTTAGGGTCAAGCTGGGTCTAAGAACCTGGATCCCACCACTCTACCAGAGATTGTCCCTGCACCTTCCCTCCGCCTTCGGCCACAGGAGGCCTTGTCCTCCTGGTCTCCCCTGCCCTCCTCACAGCCAGATCAACACAGTAACCATGTGGATTCATTTTTCCTGACTTTTCATTCCCATAACTTGTCCTGCTTATCCCCGCGGGTTTGGACTGCCAGGAACCTGCTGCCCACACGGCAGGAACATGTGTCTCACTTGCACCTTCAAAGACAACGCAGCCATAAACACTATTATTTTTAATAACATCCCTAGGTTTGGCAACCCCACTGTCTGTGTGCCTGCCTTAATTTAATCAGACTACTGGTTCTTTGAGACTGTGATATAAAGGAAATAGCACTGAGCTGACAAAGATTCCCACTTGGGGAGAAAACGCCACGGTAACTGCAGAATGGTAGCTCTTCCCAAAGCCTCTGACAAAACAGCTCTGGCCTGAGGACAAGAGCAGCTACGGGGCTCTTTCAGGGATGGAAGGTTGGGCCGTGCCATTGATCAGCACTGTTCTCAACTTGTACTCAACTCACACCACTCCGGCAGCTTCACCACAGTGGGTGGGCTGGCACTCCAGAAAGCTAAGGAAGCACGCTCCTGTTTATTACTGAAACAGAATAAAATGCTATTTAAAGGCAATCAGTTGGAATTGCTTTCAATACATAAATATTTTGGAAAATGATTAGTTCATTTTAATTACTTCACTAACATGGAAAACAATATTTTTGCAAGCCGTGAGTTCTCCGAGGAGGTTACAAAGTGGCACCAACTCTATTCTGGCGCCTGACTCTATCCTTTGAAAGAACAGCCATTATCTATTCTATGGGCACCAGGGAGGAGTTGAGGCAGGAAGGGGAGCAAAGAGTTGTATGAACCTCACAAAACCAGGTACAGAAGGTCTGCCTCATCTTCACCCCAAGGCAGCGTAAGGTCTTCTTAGATCTTAAAGGTTTAATGTTACCCTTTGGCCTGAGACATCAGGAACTGGGCCAGGCTCCACCCAGAATCTAAAACCATTGATAACAAAAGGTTCTCCTACTGTAGGGTTCTCCTCTTAAACATTTCAGCAGAAAGCAAACATTTTCCTTTTCTTGTAATTAGTGATGATTAAGAAACACACACACACACACACACACACACAAAAGAAACACACACACACGGCCCATTAGGAGGGAGCTGCTTTTGCTGAGAATTGCGTTACAGTGCGTGTTATTTTATAAAAACCACTGGGCACAGTGGCTCACCCCTGTAATCCCAGCACTTTGGGAGGCCGAGGTGGGAGGATCACAAGGTCAGGAGATCGGGAGCATCCTGGCTAACACGGTAAAACCCTGTCTCTACTAAAAATACAAAAAGTTAGCCGGGCGAGGTGGCGGGCGCCTGTAGTCCCAGCTACTCAGGAGGCTGAGGCAGGAGAATGGCGTGAACCCGGGAGGCGGAGCTTGCAGTGAGCCGAGATCACACCACTGCACTCCAGCCTGGGCGACTGAGCGAGACTCTGTCTCAAAAAAAAAAAAACAAAAAAGCCCACTTTGTAGATATTTCTAACTCAACAAGCTAAGCACCAATACTGTACTTATAAGCACAGACAGCAGATGAGATAAGAGTGCCATCAATAAACCACATCACTCAGCAACAAATTCGTTACTGTCAATTACTTGGGGGAATCAACAAACTCTTTTACTTTTGCTATGTTATCTAAATGTCTAATTTGATACAGTGGGGAGGAGAGAGGAGGACAGTTTTGTCTTAATGTTCTAGATTATGTAGAAATTGAAGTGATAGAGATTATACAGGTGAATATCAGAGTCACAAATCTATGCTTTGGGTTGAAAACATACTGATAAACAACTGTTTTCTTTTCTTTCCTATCTCATTCCTTAGCTTGCTCCTTCTTTTCTTCTGCACAGTATCATTTCCATGGAACTGAAATGCCCCAAAACATGATACATGCTGAGCCTGGGGCTTGTTCTATCCTGGTAAATTTCATAGATCCCAGCCTGCTGAGTTCGTCATTGTTTCAGGACGAGAACTTACAGGCTCATGAGCCCCCAAAAATGCTGTTCTTGCCTTCTCAGCTCTCACATCCCTTCTGGCAGGAGTTTCCAGGCTAACACAGAACAGGAAAGGGTGAGGAAAATGTTTAGCTCTTAGGGTTCAATATAATGAAAGGAAATTTGCTCTTAGAATTACATTGACACTGAAGAACACTTTGCCAGCCTGGCACCCGGGCCTCAGTTCCCAGGACAAGAGTCCGCGCACACAGTAGGTCTGGGTCCGGAATCCCAGGCTTGAGAACAGAGGGGCCCAGCTATGTTTTCTCATCTAACCATGCAAGGGATTTTGCAACAACTCTTTTCACACAAGTAAGACCAATGTTGCTTATAGTTTTGTTCCCTTTGCTGCATAAAACCGTCCTCAGGGCTCTGTTCCAAACACATAATTGGGAAAGAAGTATAAACAAGTGACAGCCATGTACTCTGATATGCCCGGAATGCTCTTTGTGCTCTGCAAATCTGGTATGGTGGGCGGAAAGCCTTCCCCACCTACACCTGAGACATGGGGACACCGGGGGTTTCCTCCTCCAAGTTTGGGAGAAGAGTATCACCTTCCCCTGTTTTCAGGGCCCCTAAGAGCTATAGACTGCAGTCATCTCAATGTCACAGCTCTCAAGTGCACATACATACATACGCACGCGCGGCCCCACCTAAATACTTCAGGAGGCCTTTTCTCTCCATCCCCTTAGTCTTGTCTAGTGAAATAAAATCACTGCAATCCGGAAGCCTTTTTCTCCTCTTTCTCATCTTACCTTTGAATGTTGAGGGTAGATTATTGTCTTATATTGATACATCCTTAGCAATCTTTAGCTTAGACCTGTGCTCAGTGCCAGCTAGGAACCAGGCATTGTGCTAGAAAGGAGGGTAAGCCATTCTCCATGTTTCTGAAAACCTGGAGATAAAAATTATCCATATAAACAAATCATTGCATTACAATTTCATAAGCACATTATAAGTGATGCATGTGGACTTCCACGCAAACAGCTGGGAGAAAATGATTCAAACCCGCAGGAGGAGTCCATGAAGCCTTCACGAGGAAAGTGATATTTTGGCAGAGTTTTAACGTTTGAGGAGGGATTTTTGCCAGGTGGGAACCCCCAGGGACAAAACTGTATCAGAACATGGCCAAGTCATAGATATGAGGATAGAAGGATGTGGTATAAGGGTCTGGCAGCAAATGAGGGTGAAATGTTTATAGAACTCAGGGCTCAAGAGCCTTAACCAACGTTGCAGTGTTTGTAGTTTTAGCCTAGGAAAAATGGGGTGTCGTTGGAGGTTTTTAACCCATTTATGCCTGTGGTTACAATTTTTTCAGTGTGAAAACGTAGACCTTGCTGATGACCTTGAGCAGTAGGATATAAATAACTCCCACATGCTTAGCGTTCCAATAATGGAACACCAGGCATAAATGGATTTTAAGCAGGGTAATAGCATATTTTGTTTTAGAAATATAAACCTAAAGCAAAGGCCCTAATCAGAAATAAAGAAAATATCAATTTGTTTACAACAGAGTTGAAGGATATATTCTTCCATTAAAGACCACATAATTACAAAAAAAGATTGATGCAAGAAACAGGAGAAATGTCTCAGCAAGAAGAGATCCAAATCACATGACCCACGAAAATTCCTTCTCTCCAACCTTCTCTGGTTTTTTTGGTTTTTGTTTGTTTGTTTCTGAGACAGCGTCTCACTCTGTCACCTAGGCTGGAGTGCAGTGGTATAATCACAGCTCATAGCTCACTACAACCTCAAACTCCTGGGTTCAAGTGATCCTCCCACCTCAGCCTCCTAAATAGCTGGGACCATGGGTATGCATCACCAGGCCTGGCTAATTTATTCATTTATTTATTTTAGTTTTGATAGAGATGGTGTCTTGCTGTGTTGCCCAGGTTGGTCTTGAACTACTTGCCTCAAGCAATCTGCTTACCTTGGAGAATACCGGGTGTGAGCTACCACACCTGGCTTCTGCACCCTCCTTGATGGAACTAGTTTGGATTATCTGGCTACATTTATAGATTTGCATCCAAACCCTGAACCCAACAAGACATTTTCTCTGAGGCCCATGCCTGGCCTGCCTTGCAGCTGCCATCCGTTGCTCCCTGCTCTGGGGAAAACTGGCCAGCTTCCCGTCTCCCATCCCTCATCCTTCCTTCCTAACTCCCAGGCCCTCTTCCTGTTCAGTTAGAGGCCCCCTCCTCTACCTGCATCTTCGTTGCTTTCTTGTATTAATTGCTGAGATGCTGTGCCATGGGAAGCTGCTGCTAACAAAAGATTAGCCCTTTTTTACAGGAGGAAGCGATTAAAAAAGGAGAGATTTTTGTTTTTAAGACAGATGAAAGAAAGCCCAAGGAGATGTGTGTTTGACCCTCCAACATGTTTCTTCAAGCTTCCTGCAGCAGTTCTTAAAGGCGCTTCCAAAGGCAGGCTTTATGAATGCAAAATGAAGTCAGTGCCTTGTGCCTGCTCCAGAAGAAAGGGAAAACGGGGCTTTTATAGACAATATTTCCTTTATGGCTCATGCCGCTCCCCTGCCCCCGTGCCACTGCACCACTTCAGAGGCCTGCTCGACCTTCTCAAGGTCACTCCACTCAGCAGGCCCCTTGTGCCTCTCCCAGGGACCAGCAGAGAAGCTGAAAGGGCCAGGTTTTGTTTTCTGTTTCTCCTCAGTCACAGTAGAGTCCTTGCCCGGGGGCAGAGACACCTGAAGTTCCCAGCAGGGTGGTCCCAGTTAACTACCGTGGGACTCCTGCACCTCTCTGTGGAAGGCAGCCAGAAGGCTGTGCCTAGGCTTCTCCAGGTTTCCTCCCTCCAACACCTCTTTGTTGCCCAGATGGGGGCTCTCAAGGGCAGCTTGAATGAGAACTCAAAGTGCAAAGGGGTAAGTGTCCATTCTCAACCTCCATTATGCACCCTCCTGCTTCCTTCTGCTTCTCAAACAAGTGTTTGATGCTAATACTTTGCAGTCTTAACTAGATTTTGCATCACAGTTAGTATTTGGCTGTACACCTGCCTGTTAGTTGCTTGCTGACATCAATGATTTCTGTCACGGCCTGCATATCTCCAGTTAGTAGGGACAGTGTTCCTCCCCTGTAGGCCCTGACAGATTTGGAGGGTGCAGATAATGTCTTAGTAACCTCGTGCCTGCTGCAGTCCCTGACTGGCACAGTGCTTGGCACAAGATTGATACTTGCCACATGCTACTCGATTTCTGTTTCTCCAAAGGTAGTTTCTGATGCGTGATGGGTGAACCTGCTTTGGGATGATATGATGCTTCTGGAGTCAATTAAAGGAATTGCCTCACCCTCCACTGAACAATAAAGTCAGGTTTGTGGTATGACAGAACGGAAGCCCTGACAAAAATTTTGCAGATGATCTGAGTGCTGATGTGATGTCTGTGGGGCAGGAGTGATTTAGCTGAGAATACGAGAAAACAATGTCACTGATGAACTTGGACTTGAGTGAGAATCTTTGTGTGGCAAATATCAGGGAGCTTCGGACAAGGTATCTAGCATCTCGGAGCCCCAGTTTTCTCATCTACAAAGTGAAAACAAACTGGTTGGTACCTCATAAGGTTCTGCAAAGAACTCATACCAGCCTTAAAGTGAATACTCAAAAGTGGCAATTCTTTTTGCCCAAAGGCTGGTCATTATCTGGTAGAGAGGCACAAGATTAAAATTCTACCTAGAATACTCTTCACATTTTCAATCACGTAAATGTTATACAGTTTTCAAATGTTACCGCCTTCCAGATGCTTCACCCCTACTCTGCCTGTTCGCTCCACAGAATGCATTTCTCTTCGTCTTCAGAAGTCAAGGAATTTCACAGCAGCCTCTGTCTTAGCACTTCCACTTTCTAACTTACGTAAGCTTCTTACAGGCAGGAGAGGGGTTTGCACATCTCAGCAAATAGTTTGCATACACGAACAAAAGACAGGCGTTTTGTCTCCCTCTTTTGGCCAGGGAGGGTGTTGGCCATTCCTGGACCAGAGAAATTGCTTCTTGCAGTCCACAGAGCAACTGAGTGACCCAGTGATTAACAACTGGCTTCTAGTTTAGGAGGCCTGGAAATGCCCATTAAGGGGGGCACTGAGGCATTGCACATTAATCCTAAACATTTCCCCTTAAACTTAAATGAAATAACTAACTGTTGCATAATTCAATAAGAAGTCCTGGCTGGGGGCCGCACTACATTCGGAGTAACCAGTGAATAAGTACCATCCACAAAACTATTAAGTTAATTTAAAATCCTGACAATTTAGCACCACTCTGGTGAGATAAGAACCATTTATTAAAAGGCACAGTTCATTAACCCAAATGCTACTGGCATATTTGCTCAGAGAAAGGGGTGGGTCCGAACTTCATCAGGAAGCATCTTCTCTCCCCGCCCAGCAGCCAGCCGTGGTTCCAGCTGCAAAGCCAGGAAACCTCGAGGGCAAGAATGTCTTAGGAACTGTTTCTGACCCATGACTCCTTCCCCTTTATACCGAGTTCATCAGGGATGACCCCGTAGTATGTGAGTTAAGGCAGAAAGTATGACAAAGCCCAAGTAGAGTGCAGGGGAGGTGCCGGAAGCCTTGTGTCCCCACTTTCAACCTTTCTGTGGCTCTTCCCTTTCTTCAGCCTCCTCCTCCCCTGGCTGACCTGTCCCACCCTTGGGTCTAAGGAATGTTTCCCACATATGTTCAGCATGTCCCACCTTTGTTCTTGGTCACTGGAATTGTGAATCTGCAGACTGGGTGCTGCTATAAAATATTATACAATTCCACAAAGTGCTGCTTTCCAGGGCATTGTATGTAGCCCTTGTATACAAACTGACAAGCAAAGGACAGTGCCAGTGCAGAGGGCTGTATTTTGTGACACTGTTTTTTCTGGCCACATAACAGATCTGCTTAGGATAAAAACTTACTGAATCTCATGGCAGGCACATTGAGTCACTAAGGTCCTCTCCTGAGAGCCTTGAGTTTTTTTCTTCCTTTTAAAAATCCAGTCCTGTAACTAGATTCTCTAGAGACTCTCAAGCCACTGATAGAAATGGTAAGTGGAGTTAGCTGGTCTGACTCTGGGACCAAGAAAATAGTAAGCCAGTGCCTGTGGCTAGAGACAGACATGGGTCTTCAATATTTAAAACACAAATGTTACTCTGTGGCCTTAACTGCAAAAAGTGAACATCTTAACTTTCTGAGTTGTTTTAATCACCTTGAAAAGAGACTTAATGTGAACCCATGTTTGTGTGGGGAAAGCGCCTTTACCTGTGGTCTTTGGAGCTGCTCAATGAAAAGTTAGTTATGCATGTACATTCATCTATTTCCCTAGAGCACACTTGTGCACTTTGGGTAGAGAGAAAGAGCTTTTATCCACTTCTCAGGGTGATATACAGTCATTCTCCCTTATTTACATTTCAGTTATCTGCAGTCAATTGAAGTCCAAAAATAGTTAAATATAGTACAGTATGATATGTTGTGAGAGAGATCGAGATCACATGTAGATAACTTTTATTACAGTATGTTGCTATAATTGTTTTATTTTATTGTTAGTTTTTGTTATTAATCTCTTAGTCTGCCTAATTTATAAATTAAACATTATCATATGTTACATATAAGATGTATAGGAGGAAAAATAGCATATGTAGGTTTTGGCGTTATCCATCAGTTTCAGACATCCACTGGGGGTTTTGGAACTTATCCCATGACGATAAGGCGGGGCTGCTGTAATAAGGTTGACTTGACTGTGTTTCAAGATATTTGTTTGTGTAAATTATTTCAATGTATTCTTAAAATCCCTCAGAGAGATAAGGATTTTTATATGGCCACTAAACAAATAAATGACCGGAAAGTAAATGAAGTTAAACAACTTGTCCCAATTTCTAGATAGAAAGGAGGTATATTTCATGTTTTGGAGGGATGATGCTCTTAATTCATGTATCACTTCCCAGCAATAATAAAGAAATGTTCTTTCCCTTTTTAACTCTGACATTATTGAGCAATTATCTGCTATTTACCAAATACTACCCTAAGTCTTAAAGATCAGTGATGAACTAGGCGATACCTTCTCATTTTGAATTAACACCTTAGTTGGAGGAAATAAACAATACACAAGTAAACAAATTAACGAGACAGTTTCAGAAAGTTGCAGGAAGTTACACAGAATAGCTGATAGAGAAGGACGGAGTGCAAGTAAATAGGGTGAAAGTTGCAGGAAGTTACACAGAATAGCTGATAGAGAAGGACGGAGTGCAAGTAGATAGGGTAAAAGGGGGCTCTCTGGGAGCTGAACTATGGAATGCAGCCAGCAGCAGCGGATCTGGAAGGAAACCTTCCCGGAAGAAGACACGGCAAGTGTGCTATCCCTGAAGTAAGACCCAACTTCGCAAGTTTAAGAACCAGAAGGAGGGACAAGGTTAGTGGAGCAAACTCACTGAGGAAGATGGGGATACATGAGGGTCTCTAAGAGGCAGGCGGAGGCCAACAGACCTCAGAGGAGGGGTGTGGATTTCACTCCAAGTATAAAGCAGAGTGACAAAATTGGATGTATGCTTGGAAAGTACGTAGGTTACTGTTTGAAGAATGGATTGTAGGAGGCATGAGAAAACGGATGGGTTGAAAATGTGCAGGCAGCAAAACCCACCGGAGGCGAATGCAATAGTTCAGGCAAGGTGCCTGGCATGAAAGTGTTGGCGCAAACGCGAATAAATATGAACTGGAGATATATTTGTAGGTAGAACTAAGAAGAAATGCTAACAGATTTGATGTTAAGGGTGGAGGAAAGGGAGGGACAAGGAAAAATCTTAGGTTTTGGTTTGGGCAATAAGTTTAGAGGTGTGCCCTTAGCTAAGTTAGGGGAGACTCAGGGAAAAACAGCCTCCCAGTAGGACGGAAGATAGTTGGATTTCAATTTCTATTTGAAACACATATTGCATTAAATAACAGACATAATCCATTCTAAGACGCATAATTAACTTAAATGCTACCAAGAAAGAGTGGGGGACACTTTCAGTTGGTCATACCAGCCTCCCTTGATCAGAACTCTTCTGCTATTCCAAGGGATTTGCCCATTTCTCGCTGCCTTAGGTTGAAGTGCAACAGACAACCTTTCATGTATCCCAACAACAAAATTGCCAGCTTGTGGGTATTCTTTCTATCTTTGGTCCCATAAAGCCCTTAATTGTTGTTTTGCAGGGGAATATGGAATTGTGGTCATTCTTCCACAGACAGATATGCACTTTCCTATTATCAAATTTACACCCTGCTGTTCTCTTTCTATGCATTTCTGTGTATGTGATAATTTTTATTTCAATGGCGAATCACTGTGTGATTCAAAGAATCATTTTTGAAGGAATTTTAAATGGCAATTAACCCTAACACATGTAGTACCAGCAATGCCTATCACTCAGTGAAGGGAAGGGAATGTGACTAAGTCTGTGCTTGTTCAGGCAATGGCAACTAAACCTTTTCACTGGGCAGGTGCAGATTATAAGATGCTATTGATTGAAGGATGTGTCCCAATTTCAGAGACATGAAGATACGGGTGAACCAATGAACAGAACCACATATTAAGTGTGGGATGTCTTTATTAATCTGGAGTTCATGGGGAAGGTCTGGGCAGTGATATAAAATTAGCAGTCACCAGTATATAGAGGTCACCGGAAACCACAGGACTGGATGAGATGTCCCAGAAAAGTGGATGGATAGAGGAAGTGCCTAAAGACCAAGCCCTTGCAGACCCAACATACAGAGAATAAGATGGAAGCAAAGGAAACAGAGGAGGGTTTAGTGAGGTAAGAAGAAAGCCAGGAGGGGGTGATGCCAGGGAAGCCAAGAGGAACAATTTCACAAAGAAAGAAAGGGTCAACTATGTCAAGCACCGCTGAGAGGTAGATTAAAGATTGGAAATTGAGCACTGCACTTGGCAATATAAATGTTTTCGATGACCTTGATGAGAGTAGCTTTAGTGGGGTGGTGTGGACCAATGCCAGGCTGGAGAGCGGAAGCACGAGTGCTGAAAAATGAAGACTGTACATAATGATCTTTATGTTCAGAAGCTTTACTGAGAAGAAGAGCAGAAACGTGTGTTTGTAGCTAAAGGAAGATGGGAGGTCAAGAGAGATTGTTGATGTTGTAGTTGCCATTTTAAATATGGGAGGTACCGGGGAGATGTATGTGCTGAAGAAAGTGACCCAGTGGAGAGGAAATATGCAATGATGTAGAAGAAAGAGGAAGATAATTGCAGGACTGAAATCCTTGAGAGGAGAGAGGAGAGGCCCCAGAGCATAAACTGAGAAGTTGAACTCTAAAGTGAGGAGAAATATTTTTTTTCCATTAAAACAGGAGTGAAGTACAGGCCCTACAAATGAAAGGCAGGTATACCGAGATTTGGTATCCAGAAGATAAGTTAGTTCCTGATTGCTTCTATTTTCTCAATGAAATATGAGTCATTCACTCCAAGTGGGAATAAGGAGATTTTTGGAAGATTATAAAACTTTTGAGGAGGGGGAGGAGACACAAATTAGATGTCTCTGAAGAAAGAAAAGCAAACTTCGTAAGAGTGCGTAGTGGGATTCTCGGGCAGTAGTAAACACCCATTTGCAATTTGTTACTCTGAGATTTTAAAATGACACAGACCACATTGGGTTATTTTGTTGTTGATGTTGTTTGTTTGTTTGCTTGTTTGTTTCTTCCAGCAATGTCTAGCTCTGAGGGTTCAGGATCAGAGAAAGTGGATAGGTGGTGTCAAACAGACTTGAGATTTTGCCAGAAACATACAATAGAAGGAAAGGGAACCAGAGAGTTGAGAGTGTCTGCAAGAGTGATCATAGGACCAAAGCATCTATAGGAAGTAAGGAGTGAAGTGAAAATAGGAATGGAGTGAAAAACTGGAGGTCTATGTGTAGGTGATGTGCTTGGACTTGAACCACTGCTCACTTGGTTGAATGTCTCATTATTTTACATGGTAGCCACTAGGGACACCTCCAGCAAAGAGGAGAGTCTGTCTGTGACTGGACTGTAAGCAAACGGTGTCCCCTCTGAGAACAGTGACAATTCAGGAGGCCTAAAAATCTCAGAATCTGGAAGAAGTTGTAAGCAGATTGGTTATCTGTTCCTTTTATGCAGCCTAAGCGTTTTCTACTGCAATTAAATTGGATTTCGACTTCTTCAGTCCCCAAAGCCTAATGAAGAGCAGCTGCTTGTCATCCACATGGAGTATCCTTTATTTTAATTGTGAACTTTATTAAGTCACCCCTTAAATTTCTTTCTCCTTCTGGACAACGCCATTTCCCTATGACAGTCCTCATAGGCCCTATGATACTGCCCTTTGATCATTCCTACGGAGCGCCTCTAGGGTACTACAGCAGATGCTGTAAAAGTCTAATAAGAGTTCTGATAAAGATTCGATAGTACTCATATGGCCAGAGGATATGTCATTCTGCCTGGACTTTTCATTCTGGATTATATGCTTTAAGAATTACTTTTTAGACAGTAGCATTCTCTTGCAGGCTTATGTTGGTTCTTGGTTGTCTCTGTGTATCTTTCCATTCTGAGTGGGCACGCATGAGGGAGCTGATGGCTGGACTGGCTCTCCCCATTGGCTGGCTTATGCTGTTTTCCTACAGGCCCCAGTAATGTGGTCCATCTTCTGTGTGACTCCTTTTTTATCTCTTAGTTTCTTGTTTCTTGGACCCTTCCCAGGGAAACGAATCTGCTAACCCCCATTTGGCCACTGGGCAAGCAGGATTCTCCAATATTTGTTTGTTTGTTTTTTAAATGACTTAGTTTTCTTTTTCTTGGGGAAATAAGCAATTTCCTCCATTGACCATGCTCCTCTGAACACCTCAGTATAGATTGCTGAATCCTACACAAGTTCTTGTGTATGGAACTGAGTGTTATAGCAGAGATCACATGCTAAATATGGATCCAACATTTCATCATGGTGGTTATGACATGACATGTGATTTTCATGGTGTTGCATCCATAACATTATTTTTGGAATGTAATCTATGCTTAAGGCTCTGTGAAGCCGAATGCTCCCACCTGTATAAATCAGTGAAGACCCTTTGCCCAATTCCTGCCAGCAGTCTTTCCAAAATTGGCACTACATCTAGAAACTCTCTTAGAATAACTCCCTGCTCAGAGGGCACACTATTCCACAGGAGCAAGGTATCTTCTGCCAAGACTTTGATGGCGGAGCAAGACATGGCTAACAGTCTCTCCTACATCTGTAACTAAGAGGCCAAGCAGTGGCCATTAGTCACAGTTTAGTCTCTCTCTTGGTGAAGCTCCTAGTTTAAATTTTAAAAAAATATTTATTTCCAGTGGCCTGACTCACATAATGATGAGGATAATTATGGGGTAATGAAGAAGTTTTCAATGATAAATTTTATCTGGAGGAAATTCTTTACCATTTCTAATAGTTTACCATTCTAATAGTCTCAAGTATAACATCTTTTTCAAATGCCTAGTACCTTCAGAGAGTAGAGGGGAACAGGTGGGTATAAAGGATTTCCAATGGAAGACAGAGAAAGAAGTAATCACTACTAGGACATCTGAATTCCAGAAATTAAAATCATGTCTTTATTGAGTATCTACTATGTATCAAGTATGGCTACATATTACTGCACTTATCCTTAGAACAACATTAAGAGAAGGTATTACAGTTCCATTTAATCAGGTTAAATAACTTGCTCAGATCATACATCCAGCAGAGGGCCCATCAGGGATTCAAACTCTTGTCTACCTGTTTTCTAAATCTGTGTTTTCACCCACGGAAACAACTAAGAAGAGACTTCCCAATAGTGAAAAAAGACACTTTCTCAAATGCTACAGCTCTCTTGATGGGATGTGGCCCTCTGGTGGGAGCAGGTAAAGCTAGATGACCTGAGAGTTTATCCTTTTTGTGGTGTGGGTATGCTTTTTAAGGCCTCTCGGTGTTTTTTGTGGTTTTTTTGTTTGTTTGTTTGTTTTAAATTAAAGGCTAAATATTTTTAGCTTTTGTGATTCTGTTTTGATCTCTCTATGTGTTGCTCTCTCCTTTCCACTTCTCCTGTCTCTCTCTCTGTTTGTCTCAAATTTTCTGTCTGTCTATGCATGCCTCACTTTCCTTTTTTCATATTTCTCTGTGTGTGTGTGTGTGTGTGTGTGTGTGTGTGTGTGTGTGGCAGGTGGTGGGGGCGGCGGGGAAGGTATTGTTAAAGAAGTTCAGTATCAGACTCCAGAAACATAGAAGGCCCAATGTTAGACCCAAAGAGAGCAGGAAGAAAAGTGGTTTTATTCAAAGCTCAAGGAAGGGAGGGTGATTAAATGATAACACATGTCCTAGATTTTCTAAAACATTCCTCATTTCACATGCTTTGGTACATTGTCCACATAAGCATATCAATACTTACTGGAACTTAGATATCAGCTTATAGTTCAGTACATAGGGTTTCCTCCGTGAAAACAGAAACTTCAGATTTTCTTAGCTGGTATCTATTCTAGTCACCAGATTCAGAAAAGAAGGAAGTAACAATGTGTTCCATGTTGACAATGCATCAACACATTTACATCTGTTCTGGAATTTAATTATCAAAATAATCTAATGGTTGACAAAACCAAAGCTGGGAGAGAGAGTAAATAAATTGTTCAAGGTCACACAGTAAGTGGTAGACTCAGGACTCAAGCCAAGGTCCCTCTAGTTCTCAATCCCGTGCTTTTGACCAATACTCCAGGAATTTAAACTCAAGACACGGTCCAGGAATAAAGACTGTGCTTTTGGATGGAGCTCCCCTGGTGCTTTGTGTGTGAGAAAACGAGCATTGGCTTCAGCACAAGGGATAAAAGCCCCAGTAGAGCCCCCACAAAAGCTAGTGGGAACAGACGCTGAGTTGCAATTGCTTCAGGACAGCTGGTAAACTGAGAGGACATAAAGAGAGATTAGAGAGAAGGGGCAGGTGATGTCCTGTCTATTCATTTACAGCCTTGTCATCCTCTAATGCTCTCAGCTTTACTGGGGCCCTTCTCGGCTTCCTTATGCTGACAGGGGGTAGGTCGGGTGGCTAGATATCCACCTCTCTTTCATTATTACAACGTGCTACCAGTCAGTGATGAGTTGTTAGGGCAATCAGGCCCCCTACATAGCATAAATTAGGATGAATCTCATGAAAATGGTATTTTATACATCAAAACAGGTACGTATTAGCAATTTCATGTGTACCCAATCTATGCCATAGTCATGATCTGTGCATAGTTACTTTTCCAGTCATGACAGAGCACCAAGCCCATGGGCAAAAGAGGTTGCTCTCTGGATAACCATCCATCAATTTCTATGCTGGAGGAAGAGCCATCTCAGTGATCTTGGAAAGCCATCCAGTCAGGAGCAGAGTCCCAAGAGTCCTACACTGTGCTTTCCCCATAACTGGCTTCCAAATGGGTGCTAAGGATTAGAACAAGAGCTGACCACAGCAGCACCATGGCCGACCTCATCACACCTCTTCTCAAATGTCTGGGGACACTGGGTGAGAGGCTCCGTGTGCAGAGGGTAAGAGTATGGGATTAGCAGTCACAGTTCCAGGGCTCAAAGCCCCATCCTATCACTCAGTTTCCATGTCAGTTCAACTATCCTCTTCAGTCTCCTCATCCGTGAAACTGTGACTAATATAGCAATCTTGTAAAAACGAATAGATGTAATCCATACATAGCAACTAGGGTTGTACCTAGCACCTAGTAGGCGGTCAGCAAACTGAAACACCTGTTATTACTGGAGACTCTTGTTTTGGGTTGTAGAGTCCTGCTGTCTGTACATCAGTCTCACTGCAGGACTGTTCCAGCTCTCAATATTCAGAATAGTGAGTCCATCTCTCTTCTACCATGCTTGCTATCCCTGTAAATTCAGGGCAGGAGAGGTTCAAAGGGAGATAATTATTGTCCCCATGGACTCCAGCTTGGAACGAACATCCTGGCAACAAACGAAGGATGCTTTCTTTTTAAAGAACAACGGACCTGAGTTTGGGGTGTGGGGCAAAGAGGGGAGTTTTGAAAGGGATTTAGGGTCCATATGCACATGAAGCGTTGTCGGCAGCTTCAATGCATTTCTCTCCACGTGCTCTGTTCGCACTGCTTCCAAATACATATGAATGCTGCCGTGTTTAATTGCATACACATTGTTTACAGGTGCTACAAGATTTATTGCAGTTTTTATTGTAATTTTTTCTCAACCATTGGGTACTAAAAATGAAATTACTTTCACGTAATGTTCAAGCCTTTTATTTAGAAATTCTAAGAACCACTATATAATGGAAGCAATATGAAACCAAGAGACAAAAGACCTGACTTGGGGTCTGTGTTGTTTTTCTAACTGAATGTGGGGTCTGGGATTACTTTGTTTTTCCATGCCTCAGTTTCCCCTGAGTAAAGTAAGAGTATTGGTGGTAATAGAATTTATAGTGATGGTGTGTAAGGAAATAATCATAAAAGTGGAATAAGGCCATAATCATGGAGATGTTCACTGAAACATTATTTATAATGGCAAAAAATTAGAACAACATAAATGTCCAAACATAGTGCTGTGGTATTGTACATCTACTTGATGTAATATAATGAAACCAATTAAAATGATGTTCACTAATACCATGTAATGACATGGAAAATTGTTTCTGATCTATTCTTAAAAGAAAAAAATGAGATATAAATGATATGATTATAACTATATAATAAAAACCATGGCAGAGAATAAGAAAAAATTAGAAAAAAATACATTAAATGTAATTGTGCATGAGTGACTTTAAATCTTGTTAAAGCTACTTTTGTATGGTTTCCAAATTATATTTAATAAAGATACATTACTTAAGCTAAACAAAATACATCAATAATAATCACCTGAGAATGTTGGGTGAAATGTTTTCCAAAGCCCTTTCAGTTCTAAACTCCAACTGCAGTCATGAAGATTTGACGATATAATAGATTCGTGAAAGCCCTTTCAAACATATGCAGTGCTACACTATTATAAGGTCTTATTGTTATTAACTTGGTACCAAGCAGAACTAACACAAATCCACTAATAGGGGAAAGTAGCCATGTGAGAAAGAGGCAGATTACACTGTGCTCACTTGCTATTAGAGCTCTTTTTGGCCACAATATTCTTGATACAACCTTTGAAAGAATAAATTTTACACAGCTTTGTGACATGCAGTCCTTTCTGCCCTTTGTACTGACACAATTGTCAAGCAGATTTTATTGCATCCTCAAGTGAAGGGCAGACAGATGGCCGAAGCCCAGCTTGGGGACTTGTGTCTACTTAGACTATCAGCGGTGCTCTGCAGGGAAGGCAGAGATGAGTATGACTGTCCCTGTAAGAACTGGGGACAGGTACAAAGACTGGAAAAGAGGAGGCATGGCTGGTGAGCTTTCTTATAGAAAACCCCCAGGAAGCCCATTTATACATCCTGATGCCAAAGGGAACTTGAACACAGTGAAGGATAAACTCAGGAAAGGAGGTTGCTAGTCCAAATCAGAGGTCATTAGTTGCTGTCTGGATAACCATCCATCAATTTCTATGCCGGAGGAAGAGCCATCTCAGCGATCTTGGAAAGCCATCCAGTCAGCAGCAGAGTCCCAAGACACACTGTGCTTTCCCCATAACTGGCTTCTGAAAGGGTGCTAAGGATTAAAACAAGAGCTGACCACATGAGCACCATGGCCGGCCTCATCACACCTCTTCTCAAATGGCTGGGGACACTGGGTGTCCAGACAGAAGAGGAGAACTGAGAGGACACATCTTTATGTCCTTCAAGGTGTATCGCCTCATGCCCGCCCAAAGAAAGCTATGGGAGTGGGCAAAACAAGATGAAGTCATACAAAACCAGAAGGTGGGCTTCAGTTTGGGAGAGCTAGGTTTGACTCATGGTCTTGAAAACTACAAAATACATCAGCCTTGGACTAGCCACATTACCTCTTAAAGCCTCAGTTTACTCATGTATAAAATGAGGTTAAGCTACTTTGAAGGAGTACTTAAAAAGATAAAATGATAAAACTGATGAGGCATCTGGTATCTAGTTGGCCCTGAGGGGTCCTCTCCACTGAACATGTAGATTTCAGGCAGCCTTGAAAGTAAATTCAAGTTTATGGTTCCAAAGACCTGATATGAAGATGGATTTTGCCTAGAAAAATGAGACAGTGAGTCAAAAATGAATTTAGAATGTCTTTTCTATTTTCCTCATATATTTGTGTTTGCTTTTGTTAGAGCAGTCAACTCTGGGGCATGTCACCTGACAAGATAAGAAAAATTAAAAGCTCAGATGGTCAAAACAGGACCACTTTTTCCCAGTTATTCCTGACTCACTGTAATAGCCCCTTGGGAAGACTCACAGGAAAGCAATAAAATCACAGGATTTACTAAATCATGGCATCTTAAAAATATAGAGTTCAGAGTAAGGGAAATGAGGCCCAGGGAGGTGACGTGAGCTTCCCAGAGTTGCACAGCTAATCAATAATAGAACTGGTGTTCACATTTATGTTCCCCCTCCTTTTTTTTTTTTTTTTCTTGTGACAGAGTTTCACTCTGTCACCCAGGCTGGAGTACAGTGACGCGATCTCAGCTCACTGCAACTTCCGTCCCCCGGGTTCAAGCGATTCTCCTGCCTCAGCCTCCTGAGTAGCTGGGATTACAGCTACAGCTACATAGTGCCTGACTAATTTTTGTGTTTTTAGTGGAGACAGGGTTTCACCATCTTGGCCCGGTTGGTCTCGAACTCCTGACCTCCAGTAACCCACCTGCCGCAGCCTCCCAAAGTGCTGGGATTACAGGTGTGAGCCGCCACACCCAGCCATATGTTCCCGTAACTTCTTTCACCACATTTGTTTTAATGATTCAAAATATACTTTTATGGCTGGGGAAATATGATCTAAAAGCAACAGACCGAGAGGCGTGAAGATGTACACATCCACAGGGATGAAGGCTGCAGAGCTGGAGGTCAAGCTGTGCGCAGGAAAGTGGCAGAGAAGGGCAAGGAATGACACTAATACTATGCCTGGCACTGAGATCAGTTTTAAAAGTCCAGGATGATTTCAATGCCAGTTAATATTTTATAGATTTAACCCTTTTCTTTGGAAATGACAGATATGGATCCCGTTTCATAGGCGAGGAAGGAGGTTGAATGTTTTGCCCAGTCTCATTGCCCATCAGTAGCAAAAATGAAGCAAGTGGCCATCTCTCTTGATAGAAAGAAAGATAATTCTTTACCTGACTCCTTTTTACCTGCGTTTCTGGAGCCTGCCCTTGAGTGCCGGGAAATCACATGAACAGTTCTAGACGCCCCTCACCTCTAGGAGCTGCACTGCCACGTCAGGACCCTGGGTCCTAGTGAGTAAGCCAAGAACTTCTCACGGGTTGTGGCTTGAGCCTTGGGAGTCCAAAGGTATTCAAATACGTTTATTTGCCCAGAACTTTAAGCCACTGGGTGTTTTTTAGAAGATAAATCTAGGCAACCAAAGAAGAAACTGGGTTGACATCTGGTAGCAGGGACCGGGGTCAGAGGAGAAAAAGAACAGAGGAAGTCAAGGAGGCTTTATCAACCCCACCACGCTATTCCCAGGCGGGCGCGTGGAGACACCAGCCACTTCTCCCTTTACAGTTTTAACTAAAAGGAGCATTACAGAGGTGAATTAACATTTAAAAAGAATGTAAAAACTCAGAGCTGTTCTAATGATGATTAATGGAGAGCTATAAGGGGGCCATGACCTGCTAGTGTCATTAAATGGATTGGCAGGTTTCTGAGCATTAATTATAAATAGCCACAGGAGTTCTCCTCCTTAACGGAATGATGATAAATCCAAGTCTCAGAGAGAGAAGAAGAAAGGAAAGAAAAAAGAGAGAAAAAAGTTTGCACGTGAGTGTCTGCCTGGGTGTTGTGGGGAGCAAGATAGAGAGTGTGAGAGCAGAGGGGATGATATAAATGATAAATTAGACCCTGCCAGTCAATCACATTTTCTAAATGTTTTATGTCCCAAAAGCTATAAAAGCAATATTCCTCTCTGCCCTTATTGGAACCATTTCTGTTCAGCAATCATATCAGTTTCCTTGGGGATTTCAACTGAAATGTGCTTTGCCTTTTCTTTTTATATTTACTCTCCAGCCTGTGACCAAGGAAGGGTCAGAGTCCACACACAAATGGGCAGGACAGAGACCCACTGATTAGGAGAGGCCGAGAACAGGACTGAGAGGTCCTGGCAGGGGCCATGTGAAGGCAGCCTGGCTCCCACTGCCACCTTGGCCAAGTAAACAACAGCAGAGGAACTTTTAGTTCCCATCCCTAAGTAGCTGCAGAGAAAGGTCCAGTGCCTAACACCCCAGCTGTGAGGCTCACCAAAAGTGTTGCTGACTCGAGAGACTGCAAGCACCATGAGGGGAAGGATTGACTTCTGTTTTGCCTGCTTTGTTTACTGCTTCATTTCCAGAACCTAGAACAGTGCCTTAGTGCACCACTGGCTCCCTGCACACATTTGTTGAATGAAGGAGTGAAGTGACCAACTTATCCGTGGTTAAGCACGCACACAGGCCTGATTTCCAAAGCTGAGCTCAACACTGAGATGCCTGAGTTCTGCGGGGCCTCTCAGTAGATGGACACGCAGATAATGAGGGCACTCCTTTAGAGAGGGGCTCTTGTTCTTAGCCAGCCTTCGTTGGTCCTGAAGTGAAAGGATGCCAGCTTTTCTCCTAGCCCGCTCTTTGAAAACGCACTCGAGCTACTGCATTGTGGGGCTGGAAGGTTCACTCAGATGAGAATCCAGAGAGGTGAAGGGCATCGCTCCCAAGTCACTCAACAACTCGTATTAGCAGAAGGGCCGACACTGAGTTCCTACTCAGTTTTCTCTCCATAGAGCACCCAGCCTCTCTCCTTCTCGCTCTGACTTTTCAAAAGGTGGACCAAGTAATCTCAGCCACTGAGGGGGCCTAGACAGGCAAAAGGCTGGGGGGCAGGGGTGGGGAATCTCCCTGGGAGACCCTCCACAGGTGACCAGACTCTTCTGGGTCTTGGCGTTACCGATGGGGAAGAAGAGATGAAGAACGAGAGTGGAGTAGAGAGAAAAATGAGGGAAGTCAGGCGAAAAAGAAAGAAAGAAGCTTCCATCTGGGACTGGGAATCATGGACACTTCTGGACGATGTTGTATTTTTGTGTGTGTCATTCCTTTTCAAGGCTTTCCACTGCAAGTCATTATTTCAGCTGATTGGAAAATCGTGTTGAAAGACCTGCTTCTCCGGTACAATTTTCTTCATATCCTATTAGTTGCAATACAATTACAGAGAATACATCAGTTCCTGGCCTGCCTGCTGTTGCTGCCAGAGCCGCCTATTAAAAAGCGGCCTTATTAATGGAATTGTACATCTAGGATTAATCGGCTTGCGTTGGCCATTTACATTTCTCATTCCACAAGCACTTTTGTTTGCTTAATAGGCTGAAGGAGGTAGGAAATGACACAACAAAAGCCTCTCCCAATTGCCACGCGTATCACTGGTGGATTTAATGTCCCCTTCCTTCTTTCATCCTCAAGTGCTTCATAGGGATAAGATCTGGCACATGCCACTAGGGAAAAGTGAAGCCGCAGCTAGGCAGCGATTGGTGGGGAAAGAGAGAAGGAAGGAGGGGCAGAGAGAGAGGCATGGGCCAAAGGTAAGTCTTTGCTCTGTTGGGGAGAAGTACAGGCTCGGCCTCTCTGTTCACCCTGGGAGGTGGGGGTGGGGGCAGCAAGGGGAGGGCCCAGGCCCAGGAAAGAAGCACCCAGGGATGGGCACAGGGAAGGGTGGGAGGGAGCTGCCCTGCACTAATGGAATGGGTGTGATGTCCCTTTTGCCTTGTGTGACTTCTGCAACTCATCTTTATCCAGGCCTAGGTGGTAAATCCGGTGGGACCCTCCTCCCCTCACCTGCCATCTATCCATTCCTCCATCACTTCCCATTTATGGTTTAGGATTAGTAAACTCCAAGTCTTTCTACTACTATGTCAAGCAGAGCACAATTTGACATGAAGGAGACCACGTGTGGGGAGGTGGGTGAGATCACATAGGCCCGTGGGGCTTCTTTGGGCTGGCATCCCAGTTTGGGGATCCACTTCAGAATTTTGGGAAGGACAATCGCGAGAAGGGTCCTTGAGCTCCCTGGACTCAGGGAGATGGGCTAACAGGTGGCTGTGTCTGCAGCAGCAGTCTGCCTCGGAGAGGGTGCTCCAGACAGAGAGAGCCCATCTGAATAAGCCCAGCACGTGATTAGGAATCCCTGACGGCAGAGGAGTGGTGTGGAAAGTAGGGTAGAAGGGAGATGAGGATGCCCTAGGCCTTCCCTCATTCACCGGGACTCTCTGGAGTGTGTGGGTACAACACACTTAACCCTTCACTTACCTCTACATTAAAGCAGGTGAAACCCAATCCGCCCCATACTGCCCTGCAGGGAGTTACCTAGGATATCAGAGATGCACAGGCACTCCAGCGAAAAGCCAATCAAAAATAATAGACCTTGGGCCTCTTTATCAAATTCTGATCTCAAGAGAAGGCAGCCTTCCAGGCTTTCAGAGCAGGCTGAGGCTTGGGAGGAGGAGCGCGTGTAGATTCCGCCACTGGGTGGAGCTTCTTCATTAAAGGAAGAGGCAACAGGCGTCCAGACGGGGGAGCGCAGGGAAAGTGCCCATCAACTCCTCCTGCCCTCTCTTCAACCTGCTTCAGGAGGTGATGCTTATAAAACACGTCCTTCCCAAGGTGAGGCTTCATGGAATTTGTTCTTCTCTTTCCCCTACCGCCACCCATGAGCCAGGGAGGTCTGTGCAGGTCTGAAATGATGGACAGCTAAGGCCTATGAAGCCCCAACCCCTTTCCTGTCAGGGGCTCTGTGGTTGCGCAGAGGACTCCCATCCCTGGGGTGGTATCACTGCGGCAGCAGAGTCCATGTATGTTGAAACACTGTAATATAGTATGACTTTTTGCTTTAATGGAATTTTCCTAGACCACTAGGAGAAAAGACTCCATTAACCACACTACAAAGGCCTCTTCTTATTAGTATTTTAGAACACTGGCAAAACATTTCTTGAATCTAATTATTGCTGACAAATATGAAAATTGAAATCAAAGTTAAATTTTCAGCTACAGTGCCTCATATGCCAGCCTTCTCTGACTTCCACTATTGCATCAACACATTTATTCTTCCAATAGTTTCAGCAGAAGATTGGTTATTTTCCCTCTCCCCTAATACAGCCTTCTTTCCTCCTCCACTCCCCCCTACTCCCTCCCTGGCTTGGACCCTATATATTTTGAAGCATTAAATCTGACATATTCATCTTGGTGGCTGGCACTAGGTAACTAACTTTATGTTTACCTGTCACGGATGCAGAAATGAGCTGCACAGGGTGCTGGGAGCCTGTTTCCTTCTCCCGACCCTCTCCTCCCGCACCCAATCCTAGCCATCTTTTTTTTTTTTTTTTCAGATAAAAGTCATTTGACTGATTTCAAATTCCTGGTGATATCAGGACAGAAAAAAAAAAAAAAAAAAAAAAAGACTTGTCAACACCTTTCTTTCTTTTCCCCTATTAAGCATACTGTAAAAATCAATCCCTTTTGTCACTTCACTCTGCTTGCGAGAATGTTTAATGGATGTCAAGGGAGCTAATGATCGCTGGTAGAAAATTCATTTTAGATTTGCTATTTATAAAGTACTCAGTACTCAGGTGGGAAATTAACATGAGGCAAGGAGTGGGGCGGGGAAGGCCAAGCCTGGCAGTGGAGAGCTGGGGCCCTGCCAGGCTGGTAGTTTCTTTGTGTAGGTGGCACCCAAAGTATCTGGGGACAGAAAAGTATGTGGCAGAGAGGCCGTGTGAGAATGAATAAGGGTACAGGCTCAGGAAACATAGACCTGGGCAAGTTGGTCTTTCTGAACCCAAATATTCTCTGTAATAAAATGCTATCTACAACCCCTACCTCACAAGGTTGATGGAAAGATTAAATAAAATATCACACATAAAACATTTAGCAGTGCCTGGCACATGGTAGTCGTACACGTGTAATAAATGCGAAATGCCTTTCCCGCAGCCCCACGAGGTTAGGAAGATCAGGACAGAAGGGTCAGCACAGAATTGCTCCAGGATCTCCCCTGGGACTGGGTGGAGTAGTCCACACAGAAGCCCACAAAGGAACCTCTGGCCAGGTAACCAGGTCTGCTGGTGGGTGTCAAACTGAAGCGTGCATCAGAATCATCCAGAGGGCTTCTTGATCCACAGATTGCTGGGCCTCCCCTCAGAGGTCCAGAGTCAGAGGGCTCTCTGGGGGGTGGGGCTTGAGAATTCCTATTGCTAACAAGTGCCAGGGGACCCTGATGCTGCCAGCCAGGGACCACACTTTGAGAACCACGGAGATACACATGCAAACCAAAGTGTCTCCCTGAAACGCTGATGGGTACCACTGTCTGCCAGGCCCACGCCACTTTCTTCTTTCTAGCCTGCCGAGATGGAGCAAGTCCTTCTCCACCCAACCCCAATCCGGTGTAGGACTCAGGATTTTGAAGTAAATCACTGAATGCTAATTAATTCCTCCCCAATTTTACATTGCTGGTCAAGTGTAAGGGCTAAGTGCTCAGGTTATTTTTCTGGTTTGCTTCAATGGGTACCAAACCTCAGTTTCCCCTTCCTCTGTGCAGCTTGTTCCTCCCTTGCTGATAGTCTGATCCCTCCAGATCTCATGTTGAAATGGATTTCCAGTGTCGGAGGTGAGGCCTGGTGGGAGGTGTTTGGGTCATGGGCGCGGATCCCTCATGAATGGCTTGGTCCTCTCCTCAAAGTCATGGATTCTCGTTCACTGGAAAGTAGGTTGTTTAAAACACCATGACACCCCTCTCTCCTCTCCTGCTTACTCCCTTTCTCACTGTGTGACCTGAAAGTATCTCTTCTCTTTGGCCATGACTAAAAGCTTCCTGAGGCCTCACCCAAAGTTGAGCAGGTGCTTGTGCCACACTAATACAGCCTGCAGAACCATAAGTCAAATAAACCTCTTTGTACTTTACCCAGTCTCAGGTATTCCTCCATAGCAACGCAAATGGACCAACCCAAGCACTCAGAGAGAGTGCCCCTCTCCCAGTTCTCTCTGTTGCATCTGGAACTCCAAACCAGGAAGCTTCGGCCTCATCCACCCCTCACTCTTCTAGTCTCCTTTTCCTGGGCTTCCCTTGGATGCTTCTCTGTTATATTTGGATTAACTGCAAATCTCCTTTGATTACTCACTGTCTGTTGAAACAGACAACCTGTTGCCACGTGTTTGATTACTGAATCCCAGGGGAGTTCCTATTTGTAACGCAGCCAGTTACAGCACACCCAGCCTTACACACATAGTCGCTGGGTTGCTATTTCATTGTCTAAGACGGTGCTTTCAGTTTCTAATTTTTCAATAATAAGCTTCTCACGAAGCCCTTAAGCTGTGAAAATAAGCTGAAAACTGCTTTTCCAGTCATTTACATAAGCACAAGCAGATCAGGAGGAGGAAAAAAATAGGAAATAGTTTTACACGTTCTTCCCGAGGCTCTGGAAGCCTGGGTGGATTGCCCATCCAGTCTGCAGGTCTGGAAAAGCACAACGGGAAGTAGGGCGGCTCGCAGCACACCTGCCACCAAGGCAAATGATAAATCCTGAAATTTCTCCTGACGCCCGCCAGGCTGCCGCTTTGCCGAGGCTGGCTGGATATTCTGGGCACCGGCAAATTGTTCTGTCAGCAAGCCGCTCCCCCAGCTGCATCTCGTTAGGAAGCTTGTCATTCACTGCCCAGCCACAGCATCAAGGTCCCACCCTCTGGGGTAGCATCCTGTCACCTGGGGCAGGTAAGGGGTGGCTGCAGGAAACCTGCCTAGGAGCCAGGCCCGAGGCAGGGAGCTCAACCTCCTAGAGGGTTGCTGCTTATCTCACTCAGGGTCATGTAAATCAGGGCCTGGCCCATAATAGGTGCTCAGTTATTTGACTAGCGGGGAGGACTTGCTGGCATGTGGGCCACTTTCAACCACCATCTTCCTTCCTTCCTTCCTTCCTTCCTTCCTTCCTTCCTTCCTTCCTTCCTTCCTTCCTTCCTTCCTCCCTCCCTCCCTTCCTTCCTTTCCTTTCCTTCCTTCCTTTCTTTCTCTCTTTCTTCTCTTTCTTTTCTTTCTCTCTTTCTCTCTCTCTTTCTTTTTTTTGTGATGAAGTCTCGCTCCTGTCGCCCAGGCTGGAGTGCAATGGCATGACCTTGTCTCACTGCGACCTCTGCCTGCCAGGTTCTAGCAATTCTCCTGCCTCAGCCTCCCAATTAGCTGGGATTACAGGCACGTGCCACCACCACACCCGGCTAATGTTTGTAGTTTTAGTAGAGACGAGGTTTCACCATGTTGGCCAGGCTGGTCTCAAACTCCTGACCTCAAGTGATTCACCAGGCTCGATCTCCCAAAGTGCTGGGATTACAGGTAGGAGCCACTGCACCAGGCCAACCACCATCTTTCTCCCTATATTCTCTTGCTTGCTTTCTCTTTCCCCAAATACAGATCTTAAAATAATCCAATGAGCCAGAAAGAGCAGCATTCTTTTTCTTCTGTGCTAACTCATACACATTCCTATTAAAATGGAAATAAATAGGCCATTAAAACCCACTTCTACCTTTAGACACTGATTCTGATCAGGCTATTTCCCTGATGTACCTAATACTTATGGGCAAAAGGTAGGATGCCTACTAAAAACGAGAAGAAGATGCCCGATTAAATTCGAATTGAAAAAAAAAACAAAAAAAAAATGTCCTTTAGTATTAGTATGTGCTCTGCATAATAAAAATCATTTGTTGATCAGGAATTTAAATATATCTGGTGTCCTGGATTTTTATTTGCTAAATCTGGCAGCCCTAGCCAAAGAGAATCTATATGTACTTACATAAATAAGTGAATGTACATATTTATACTGCTTACACACCACCAAGCCTCCTCTGTCCCGGTGGTTTAGTGGATTTTTTCTAAGGTGAGAGTATTTGAGAGACACTGAGGCCCCTCCCAAGAGGCAGGGTCCATGCTGCTGCTTCCTCTTCCCCATGTCCAGCCCTGGGAGTGGCCCTTCCAGAAAGAGCTCCCGACTTTCAGTCTTCACACTCTTTTAAATCAATGGTTCTCAAATTTTAGGATGAATATCCTGAAGGGCTTCTTGACACACAGATTGCTGGGTTCTGGCCCCATACTTTCTGATTTGGAGACCACGCTTGGAGAGTCCTGGTCTAATGATGCTAGGTGTCACAGATTCCTTTCTCTTTTCCCAGGGCAGATTAGAAACCAGGGTCCCCAGGAAGGCTAAGTATAAAAATGATGGGTTAGAGTCAGTCTTAACAAACTTTTGTTCTCCATTTTTTTTTAAGAGGGGAGCGGGTTTCAGATTTATTTTCTTTTTACAAATGTTTTTATTGATACATAATATTAGTACATATGTATGGGGTGCCTGTGATATTTTGCTGCATGCATAGAATGTGTAATGATCAAACCAAGGTGCTAGGGGTGTCCATCCCCTCAAACATTGGTCCTATGTGGTAGAAACATTTCAAGCCTTCTAGCTATTTTGAAATATATAATACTTTGTTGTTAAATAAAGTCACCCTCTTCTGCTATTGTTGTTCTCCTTTTTCAGCCTCTTAAATTCTTTCCCTGGTCTTATTTACTCCATCATCACTCAACACTAAGATGAGAATGTACTGTGTTCCACTGTCCTGATCCTGCAGGAAGAACATTCCTATTAGAGAGCAGCTCCTGCAAATGTACAGAGCTGTGGAAGGGCACCAATGTTCAGTGTTTGCTGGGGCCAAGGAAGAACATTCCCGTTAGAAAGCAGCTCCTGCAAATGTACAGAGCTGTGGAAGGGCACCAGCGTTCAGTGTTTGCTAGGGCGATGGAGCAGAGTGAAGAGCGGAGTGCTGGGAACAGAGTGAGAGAGAGAGAGAGAGACGGGGAGAGAGAGAGAGAGAGCCAAGAGAGGGAATCAGGCGACTTTGATAGGGAGGTCCAGTAACAAGTACCTGTGCTGTCAGCGAGCTTCAAAAACATTGGCTTTTAATTTTGCAATATGAGTTGAGTGCCGAAAGTTTTCACACAGTTAATTCAGTTAAATGTGAAAACTACCTTCCAAGGAAATTCATATATCCTATTTGAAAGATGAGGAAAATAAGGGCTTGGGGAAAAAACTCAGCTCCTAACATTAATGATAGACTGGGATGAGAAAGGATATTCTGATTGATGTGGAGATTAAGAAATGTATTTGATATGAATATGCTTTGTAATTTGTAAAGATAAAAACATATCTTTTTAATTCCTTAAAAAGGCAATGTATGAAAGGAGTAAATGATGAGCTCTGGATATGTTTGGAAGATGCCCCTAAATGGTAGGACCAGAATCAAAAAAAGAGATAAAGAAAGAAGACTGGGGTAGACTATATTTTTATTTAAAGTCCAGAGAAAAGACAGTGGCATGAGGGAAAAGTGATTAATACTGCCTAGGATTATCTTGTTCACTCATCAGTGTCTCTCCCAGTACACAAGCAACTAGTTCGGTCCTTTAACCAGGCTGCAGGTATATGGACACAAATATGTGGACCTAGACACAGGTGTGTGCAAACACACACATTTTCCCTGCATTATACTCAGGGAAAACAAAAGCCAGCAAATGCAAGCTCCTTTAACTTCCTGCCACCAAGCTTACACATTTACCTGCCTCCTTCCTACGCCAGAGACACCTGATTATCTCTTTTGTTAATTTTCATTTGTTTATTCTAGTAAAATATGCATGAAATAAAATTCACCCTTTTAACCATTTTTTTAAGTGTACAATTAAGTGGCATTGAGTATGTTTACAATATTATATAACTATCACCGCCATTCATTTCCAGAACTTTCTCATCATCCCAGACAGAAACTCTGTGACCATTAAATCCCTCCCTGTTTCCCTCCTCCCACAAGCCCCTGATAGCCTCTCCATGAATTTGCCTATCCTACGTACTTTGTGTAAGTGAAATCATACCTTATCGGTCCTTTGGTGTCTGGCTCATTTCACTTAGCATAATGGTTTCAAAGTTCATCCACGCTGCAGCATGTGTCAGAATTTCCTTCCCTTTTAAGACTGAATAATACCCATTTATGCACAGACCTCATTGTGTTGATCTATTTGTTGATGATGGACACTTGGGTTGTTTCTACCTTCACTATTGTGAATAATGCTGCTGTGAACATTGATGTATAAATGCCTCTTTGAGGCCCTGCTTTCCATTCTCTTGGATATATACCCAGGAGTAGAATTGCTGAGTCATATGATAATCCCATGTTTAGTTTATTTTTGTTTCCAATTCACTGACTGATTTAGTATGTTTAATGTTTTGTTTAGACACTGAGTCTTGCTCTGCTGCTCAGGCTGGAGTACAGTGGTGCAATCACAGCTCACTGCAGCCTTGAATTTTTGGGTTCAAGGCAATCTTCTCACTTCAGTTTCCTGAGTAGATGGGACTATAGGTGTGCACTTCTGCGCCTGGATAATTAAAAAATTTTTTTTCTTTTGTAGAGATGGGGTTTTTCTATATTGCTCAGGCTGGTCATGAACTCTTGGGCTTGAGCAATCCTCCAGCTTCAGCCTCCCAAAGTGCTAGGACTATAGGCATGAGCCACTGAGCCCAGCCTGTTTAGCTTTTTGAAAAACCCCCAAACTCTTTCCACTGTGGTTGCATCACTTTACATTCCCACCAGCAATGCATAAGGGTTTCAATTTCTCCACATCCTCACCAATATTTATTTTCCTTTTTTATTTCATCAGCGATATCCTAATGGGTGTGAAGTTGTACCTCATTGTGGTTTTCATCTGTGGTTCCCTAATGACTGGTGATATTGAAACATCATGGTTTTATGGTGGTAATGCCTTAACCATATGTGCACCCTATGGACTTGAGGGCCTCTTCCATCCTTATCAAGGGAATACTAATTTTTCTTCCTTTCATATGACACACTAATAGTTTCTTAATGTCCATCCCTCTTTCCATGGTGATAGGCCCCTGACTTTGTCTGGGCATATGATCATCCACAGGGGATTGTGAGTTTCCCACATGCTCTTGTACTCAGGTGTGGCAATGTGGCTGAGTTCTGGCCAAGAAGAGGTGAGCAAGGATGCCATGTGATGGCCTCCAGGAGCATCTGCAGGGGGCAACGCCCAGGTACCTCCTGCCTCTTCTTCATCTCTCCCTCATTCCACTCTGGCACACAGATGCTGCCACCTCAGACCATGGAGGCAAGGCCATGTACAACAGGTCCAGATGGCAGAAAGGCCTGGGTGTCTGAGTTTAGGGAACACCTCACTAGCCATGAACAGACAAAGTAGAGTATTTCCATAACCAGAGGGATACAGATTACATTACTTAAGCCACTCTAATTGCATCATTTTTGTCATTTGCAGCTGAATCTAATCATAATGCATATTCTCGAACACTTCTCTCCTTCCTCACTTTAAAGAGTAATGGAAGCAGTCTTTTTCAAGACTTCTTTCTCTACCCATGCTCAGGATTCGCCACTCCTCCCACCTGTTTGTATTCCCTGAGGGCCTCACCTGGCCAGCCATCCCCACATCCTTCTTGCCTCTCCTTCCCTGGCCCCTGCCCATCTCTCTCTCTCTCTCTCTGTTACCTTTTGAAATAATTACACTCATTTTCTGACTCCACTTCTTCTTCCCCACCCCATTGCTCTGCCCCACAAAACTGTTATCCCCAAGGACATGGGAGAGATTATTGCAACTAAATATAATCTCCCTTGATTCTTTAGAAGCATGTGACACTGCTGACATTCCTGCCTTCCTCAAATTTGCATCATTTGGCCTTGATGGCCTCATGCTTTCAGATTTGTCTCCTATGTATTTGTCCACTTTTGTCAATCTGCTTTCTCAGATCCCTTCTCCTCCCAGCCTTTAAGGACTAGTGCTTGCCCTCAATTCTTTTTTATGTATTCCTTACTCTCTCCCTGGATAATTAATTGTATCTGTGTTGAAGACTGTCTTTGTTCATGCCCAGATACCTCTCCAGAGTTTCAGATCCATCTAGCCAACCTCATATTGGAAAGCTACTGTTAAACCCATCATGACCCAAATCGCATTCCTTGCTATCTCTCTAAAACCCACCTCTAAGCCATTCACTTAGAAAACAGAAGTCCTCTTACACTTTCTTTATTACTTATCCTCTTCTTCCCTGTCCATCTCCAAGTCTTAACCCTTCTACCTCCACAACTTTTGAATACCCCCATGTCTCTCCTTCTCTGCAGCTGTCACTCTGGTGACCTCATGCCTAACTGGTTGCAATGTCCCTTAGAAGGCTTCCTTTCCTCTAGTCTTGCCCAACTTCAATTCATTTCCCATATTGCAACTAGAATGACACATTACCATTTTCAGCTAACCCAAATCATGTTGTTTGACCACTACAACTGCAAGTGTGATCATGTTACTCCCAGGCATACAACCCTTCAATGCACCCTTTTCCCTCAGTATAAAATCTTCAATAAAAACAGTTCCAGCCCTGACCTCTACCTACCTCTCTACGTATACCTCTTGTCTTTCCACCTACCTTCCTCCTCCCATCACCCCATACAAACACACTCAATCTAGCCAAATTTGATATCACAGTCCTGAGACATTAGCATATACAGTTTCTTCCACTTATAAAACTCATCTCTCCTCTCACCTGGTTAAATCTATTCACCTTTATCTCTCAGCTTTAACATATCTTCCTTCCAGAGAACTTTTCTGTCCTGAAAAGTCTCCCAAATGCTACCATAGCAAACTGACCTGCTTTTATCCCAGCTCTTACGACATGATAGTCACTTGTCTATTTCACTGAGTGCAGGAACTATGCCTGCCTTGTTGTTGTGTATGCCTAATACCTAGTAGGGTCTGAACAAATAATTCTGAAATGGATGAAATATAAATGTAAGCAAGCACTTGGCCATGCTTTCGGATCGATTATGTTGCTCTTTTATCATTAAATTCAATGATGTGGAGATGCCACGTCTGTATCATTTGGAGATAACACAAAGCTGATGAAGACATTTCATCGGGATCCAAAAATAATTTCAATGGATTTAAACAATGGACACGGGGCAGTAAAGCTTTAAGCATTTAAAAAGATCATTTAGAGAAGATCACCTGTGAGCAAGGATAGGCAGGGTCTTGTGGAATCAGTTTTTTTGTGAGAGGAACAAATACAGCCTCAAAATGAGCCAATGATGTGGCATGTCTGAAACAAAGAATGAAACTAACACAATAATTAAATGAACCTATGTAACTATAAAGTCCAAAATCTGCTAAGTAACAGTTCACTTTCTACTTTGCCAATCAGATTACAGCTGGCAGAGTCTGCTCTGGCAACACCTTTTCAGTTGATCATTATCAAACTGGTCATGTTTCAAAGATAATCATCAGGATGATTAGTGCTCCAGAAACTGTGCCATGCAATGATCACAAGAAAGAACTAAGAATGCCACGATAAGATAAGTAGGGTCTGTGATAGTCATCTCTTAGAAAGTGGATCATACACTATTGCTTCTATCCTGATAGCTCTAAAGGCAAAACTTAGGGAGAGGCAAATTTTTGCTCCACGTAGATTCATTAGAATTGTATTCAGCTGCAAGGAAAAGAAAACTAATTAAATGGAGATTTGTTTCCACAAGTGATGATAACTTTAGAGCTATGCATTCTACAGCTGGTGCAGCTGCTAGGTCATCTTGAACCTGAGTTCCCCCTATGAAATTACCCATACTCAATTTTTTTTTATTTGCCCAAACAGCAAGTCCATGTGGTTTGACCTACAAGCATCCTTCTCTGTCATTCTTGGTATGTGTCCTTTCTCCTCCTGTTTGTAAGTGGGACCCTGCACCTCCAGGAGGGATCACAGTCTCCAAGTCAAGAAGGGAAAATAATAAAGTCCAAAAAGCACAGGCCATCCATGTACAACCCTCCACACCGTACCTAGTCATGTTATGCTTGTATTCCATTGGCCTGAACCGCAGTATATGACCATATCCTGTTATAACAGAATCTGGAAGTTGAATATTTTAAATGGGCATGTTCCTACTATGAAAAAATTTAGAGTATTATTTTGAAAGAGAAAGGATAGAATTGATATTGAGGAGGCATTGAAAATGCCTGCCAGAATTGCAAAGTGCTTTCTCACATAGTTTATCAGCTATGAAAAAGAGTGTTAACATCAGTTATGCTTAGCTGTACCTCCCAATAGAATCATCTGTTGTTCTTTTGAAATAGAGATGAACTTGCCCTATTTCGACCTGTGCCAGGAGAATTTTTGAGAGTCAGACCTGGGCATCTGCTTCATAATAATCTCCAGAGGTGATTCTGATAGGCAACCAGAACTGAGAGCCACAACCCAGGTAGTGAGTGTCTGGCCACTAGAAATCTCTGGAATTCTTGAGCAGGAATTAATCAACACAGTTCAGATGGTATTGTTGCCTTGGGGAGGAGACAGGGCAAGTGAAATGCCATGGTATCTGACAACTCTAGGAGTCCATGAAAAAGCTTCTGAATTTAATTATTAAATTATTTGACCTTGGACAAGGAGTTAGCAGTATGAGAAAATAATGGAAAAGATGACAATATGGCATTTAGATCCTTTTATCGGGAAGTTTTCATGGAAAAGGAAGAGGAAATGTAGAATGATTACTTAATTCTTATTTGTCCTCAGAAGTAGCAAAATGGTTTATCCAACTATAAATGTTCATATATCATCAATTGCATTGAGAAAAAAAGCTGTTGATTAATCTATTCCATGTCTGGGCTGAGTTCCCTCTTGACTGTTCAGGAAGAGAGTCAAGTACCCTAGTGGACAGCTTTGTGGAAGAAAGGGAGACTAGATTTGGAGAAACAGCTAAAAAACATTGGACCACTTCACCTTCTCCAACTGGATAAATTCATCCAGTCATTTTCCTCTTTTCTTAGGTTCAGTCTTCCCTATCCCCATTCTTCCCTCTGATGCCAGCACCTCACCTAGATGTAGAGCGTAGGTTCTTCCCCCTTCCCCTACTGATCTGAGCAGTTCACCATTAGAATGACTTTTCCACTCTTGGGTCAGTTAAGCCTGAAATACTGAGCTCCACAAGTACTACTACATAGGTACCCATAACATCCGGTTTATTATTGATTACAGCCAGGAGGGATTACTAATGTATGGGGAAAATAAGTTAGGATCTAAAAAAAAGGATCTGTCAGACAGAAGAGATGAGCTGAATCTAAGAAAATGGCTTTATAATAGAAAGGATAAGTTCTGAGGTCAGGCTCTTGCATACCTAGTGAAACAACTCGGGCAAACGATAAGGAAGAGTTGAATGAACAATAGCTCACCTTAAGTCTGCAGAGTTATAGGGCAGCTGAAATACCTACTGACATCTCAGGTCTTCCTCCCTTCCTTTCATCCATAAACACTGAGTGTCACATTTATCCAAGGGGCTGTGCTATGTGTACTAGGTATATAAAGATAAATAAGACAGTCCTGGCCCTTCTGGAGCCCACAGCCTGGTAAGGGGAGATAGACATGTAAATAGGTCACCTACACTAACATGTTATAGATATGAACAGAAAAGGTAAGAAAAAGAGCAAGGCAAGCATAAGAGAAGGAGTAAGAAGACTCGGCCGGGCGCGGTGGCTCACGCCTGTAATCCCAGCACTTTCAGAGGCTGAGGCAGGTGGATCACCTGAGGTCGGGAGTTCAAGACCAGCCTGACCAACATGGAGAAACCCCATCTCTACTAAAAATAGAAAACAATTAGCTGGGCATGGTGGCACATGCCTGTAATCCCAACTACTCTGGAGGCTGAGGCAGGAGAATCGCTTGAACCCGGGAGGCTGAGGTTGTGGTAAGATGAGATGGCACCATTGCATCTGAAGCCTGGGCACGAGACTCCACCTCAAAAAAAAAAAAAAAAAAAAAGACTCAAAGGAAAAAGTACCGAACTTTGAATTTAGTCTGAAATTATCAAAAGCATTTTCTAGGTAGAGAGGGGCAGGGTAGGGCCTGAGCATAAGCCGAAGGAACAGCATGCACGTGTGCTATGCAGAGGGAGCCACAGGAAACCCCAAAGAGGCCATGGAGCAGGGAGTGCCTTGGTTTAGGGGAGAGGCAAACTGAGGACAGACCCTTAGGATTTACACGCCTTGCCAGAGAGCTGAGACTTCACTCTACTTGGATTTGGAATAGGGAGAAGCTATAATATGCTGTGCTCTAATAATCTGGGCTACCAGGACACACTGGGAGAAGACTGGAAGAAGGACGCAGAAGCAGCAGAACAACTCTGGAGAGAACCACCAGCACTCTGTTAATGGATGATTTTATAGAAAATAGGAGGCAAACCTTGGAATATTTAACCTTGTAAAGAGGAGATTCAGGGGAAAAAGGGAAGAAATCACAGTTTCATATATTCGAAAACAGTCATGTTGTAGAAAAATTAGACTAGTCCTGTGGGTAGTAGAATTAAGTAATATTTATTGAGAGCTTACTATGTACAAGGCAGTATTCAAACACTTTATTTGCATTAACTTATTTAATCTTTATAATAACCTTACAAGGTAAGTCCTATAATTATCTCTATCTTATTGAAGAGGAGCTGAGTTGCACAGAGATCGATTCAATTGCCACAGATCTCAAACTAGAAAGAGGCAGAGCCAGGTTTGGCTCAAGGCAATCTGGCCCTGGGGCCGCTATGTTATAATCACTCTCCAGATACAGGACCTTTGGCTGGATTCTATAAGAAGGCAGAATCTCCTTCTCCTACCTCTTCCCCTGCCTCTTCTTCCCATCCTCCTATCTCTCTGAAATCTGACAGTCAGATGCAATGGACTTCTGTAGAGATGCAAGTTCCTATCGTTGGCGATAGAGGCTGGAGGACCACTGCAGCTGCATTATTGAGGGGTCAGAGCCCAAAGAAAGGAACTGAAATGAAGTATCTTGAAAGTCCCTCTGAGCCTGAGCTGGTTGTGCTTCAAGGGTTGTCTGGCAGAGCAGTATGAACACTCTGGGGAGCCAGGTGGGTGTGTGGGTTGTCCAGAGACTAAACTTGGCACAAATCTGCCAGTAGCCCTGTTCTAATGTGCCTCTTAGATCTGCTGACTCCATCAGAAAACAAACAAGTTTTCACTCCTGCACACACCACAGAAGCTGACCCGGCCATATGAGTGGAGCCAGCATCACTCTACCTAACACACGAAGCTGCAAAATTGTCATTGAGGTTCTGAGCATGAGTCTTTATTGACCATGAGAAGGAGGGAGCAGTGGAAGCAATGCAGCTGGATAACTGATTCCTGGGGAGGGGCAGGGAGGCTGGGTGGAAGAGAAATATGTAATTCTCACACCTAAGGATGGAGCTTCTTCTAAGGCTCCTCATTGCTTAGCACTCTCCAATCCAGCTCAAACACATTCCTTTTTGACCCTCAATCAAATGCCTCCTGAATTTCTCTTGAAGGCAGGCTTAGGAATTGATCAATTGAGAGTCATTTTCAGTTCTATTCCCCCTACCCATGACAAGTTAATCCTTTCCTTCCATTTTAAGTATACTTTATAGGTAAATAAATGCATCCATATATGAACACACAGCATCATATGTATGAGACAGCATGTAGAGTTTGCACGCACACACACCACTTACATGTTCTGATTCTGTTCATTCGTCTGTGATGCTGTTTATATTCTTAGCTTCCTGCAGGCAGAGGCTGGTGCTGAGTATTTTCTTTTAGCACCACTACCTATCAATAACTATACTCAAAAAGACTATTTGCAGTATTGCCAAATGTTGAACTTGGAATGAGACTTGAAAATCTTTCAGTCCAAGTGTTTTATTTTAAAGTGAGAAAACTGAAGCCCATATAGGGGATGTGTCTTACCCAAGGTCTTTGAACATGTTCAGATGGCTTTAGAGGTACACTTTTCAACTGACTGCAAATTAGGCCTTCTTGGAGAGCTCTTAAAAATATCAGTGTACGGCCCCATCCAAAGGGATTCTGATTTAATTGGTCTGTGATAGGGTCCAGACATTGGTATTTTTATAAAGTTCCCCAGGTGATTCTATGGTATGGCAAGTTTGCAAACCACTGGCTTGGACAGAGTATTGCAAATGCAGATTGCACCTACCCGCTGAGGGTCATTCTGACTTCTGAGATCAAGCTGGGAGATGTATAATTGTTCTAGACCACTGGACTCGGAAGAATCATGGGTTTATGAGAAAGGTAATTACCTGTTCTTGTTTATAAGAAAACCTAGGAATGATCACTGCCACCATGATGGAAATGCAGACAGCAGCAGCCCCCCTAAAGCATTCAGGGTGCAGCTAGAGTACACGGCCTGAGCACCAGAGCACCTTTGCTACTTCTGCACACATAGTTCTGCAAACACGATCCGTGGATTAAAAGAAGACGGGTGTGTAGGAGAACAACTATACAATGTGACGTCCAAAACATTGGTATCCCACCAGAAGAAAACAAAGACATTCCTTTTGTTAGTGATGCATTTGTATTATTCCAGGAACTCTAAATTAAGATGTGATGAGTGGGTAGCAAATTAAAGGCGTTCTCATAGAGCAGGTGATCTTAGCTCTACCCTGAAATCTGAATCCCTCCCAGAGGTCAGATGAATAGTATTTGCCTCATCCAGAAAGCTGTCTGAGGCAAATTCTTCCCTGGCCTTGTCTGGTGTTCTCCCTTTATCTTCTTGGCCCTCCAGTTCTGTGCAGAAGTCAGGGCATAAAGGAGGTGGAGAGGCCAGAGAGGTGACAGTGATGTTCAGCATCAGTCAGTAACTCAAACACACAAGACAATGACCACAAAGGCAGTGAACTCACAGCAGCCTTCCCCATCCTATATATACCAAAGACATCCATGAGCTCCTTTTCTACAAGAGGTTGTGTGGAGTAGCAAAGGCAGCATCTCTGTGTTATGAGAACCCAGAGTCAGGGTGTGCACCTCCTCTCCCCAAACCCGTCTCAAAACAAGGATTGAGGGCTAGTTACTTTCCTGCCATCTGTCATCATTTGCACAGGAGACCAGAAGCTGTGTCATGGAGTCTCCACCATTGCCTCTGGCACTGCTGTTGTTGCTTTCCATTTACGACAAAGGATGCCAAGCCAAACCAAATCTGAGAGATGCAACTAGGTCTTTGGTCTTATCCATTAGTTGCTTTTTCATCACTGTTGTATCTCTGGCACCTAAAACAAGGCACCGAACATAGTAGGCACTCAATAAGCACTTGGATGTGATTGAACCAGTGGACAAATAAACAACCAGATGGATTTTGTGTTAGGGTGAGAGTTTGGTGACACTTCCAAGATGAGCAAAGGAAGCACCGCTAGAGAGTGAATTTGAATGAGTAAGTAAAGCCAAAACCAGCAGTCTTTTGATCAGTCTTTTATTATCGCAAAGGGCAATACTCTCACAGAAGCTAAAAAAAAGAATCAAATTTAGTAACCTAAGATGTCCTTAGTAACAGAGCTGAAGAATGTGTTTTCCAATATTTGATTTCTTAGCTTGACAGTCTCTCTTGAAATACTCTCTTCTCCGCAATGAAAATGTGAATCTTTGTTGGTTTGTTTTGCAGTTTGCAAATGACTTACAGAGCTCTTCTGGCAGGGTTTCTGTTTCTCCGCTTGCAAATAAACAAAAGGCCATTTCTCTAATATGACTTAAGTAGGGGAGAGTCTGTGATCTCCTGTCATGATTTTAGAAGCAGTAGAAAAGGAGAAGAGAAAGGAGGGGCAAGTAGAAAGAAGAAAAAGAAAAACTGAAACAGGCAGCTTATAAAAGCTGAGAAAAAAAGCAGGAAATAGGCAAAGATAAATTTGATATGGAAAATTAGAGTGTGAGAGATACCAAATAATGGAAGACTCTGTAATTAATAGGATCCCAGAGAACCTTTTGATGGGGGCTGAACTCGCCCATGGTCCACTGGCCTCCCTCCCCGCTTCCATCACATCAGCTGGGCTCCTTGTGAACTGTGAAGACAGGCTCTCCCCTCCTTCTCCTAGGCAAGCCTGCATGAAGCAGAGCAACCCCTGCCAGCTTGACCTAGATCTGTCAACTGATCAATTACTTTTCCCATAGAGGAGAAGGAAAAATGAAAGGGAGAAAGAAAAAGGGAAAGAGAAAAAGAAAAGGTGGAGAACAGAGAAGTAGGGGGAGTGGGCAGAAGGAGAGAAGGAGGGAAGGAGGGAGAGAGAATGGGAAGGAAAACGGATGCACTCCTATATCTTTTCAGTGTAAGCAGTGGTAGCAAGAGCAGGCTTAATCCATAAGGTTGCATAAATAAAGACATACATATGTACATGCATACATGCATACATACATGAAAGAAAAAATAAAGCTCTCAGAGGTTACTGACCAAAATCATAGTCAAAGCAGAGGATAGAGCTCTTTTTTCCCACCCTTTGCCAATCCAGATTAGAGCTATTTTTTCTGAAACTCCTACCTCTAGCTCCATCCTCCCTAGTGCTCCCCCTCTCCACCATTCACACTGCAGTCCCACACTGAAGCCTCCTTTTGCAAAGGGGTGGGAGGCATGCTCCCTGCAAGTGCCTTCGAAAGCCCCTCTGCCCTTCCCCAGTGCACTCTCTGATAAGATGAAGCTACCTCCCACAGAGGGGAGGAGATGCTTCCAGGAACACTAGGATGGTACCCTACGACCCTTCCAACCTGTATGCCATGGACTCCTTTATTCCTGCATGCTTTCTTTTTTAATGTTTAATTGGTTTTATTGAATTTCAAATGACTACAGACATAAAGTAAACACGTAACAAGACAAGAGAGCAGAAAGGAAGTAAACTGCATAAATATAACCTCAGCATGGAGTTCCACTTAGCACCACACGTTTGGAGTGTTACAAGCATTAATGAGTCCTTACAATACCCAAGGGAGTCGCTCCCCGGCCTGGCGGGCAGGTAGGGAGATGGGCCCACAGAGGGAAAGATTTTCCTCTACCGAAAACAGAGCAGTTTGAGCTTAGAAGTACATGTTCCCCAAGGAGCTATGTTCAGACCACTAGAAGTGGCTTGAAACCTGGCGACCATACATATTGGGGGTTTGAAGCATTTGTAGGACCTCTGCTACAGCAGGACAGAGAGCAATGTGGGTGCTTGTTTGTTTGTTTGTTTTTTAATCTTTAGTGTTCTAGTTTGTGGGCAGAAGCAGACCATGAGCTTGAATTCAAAATACTTGGAAAAAAGCCAAATCACAGACCTGTTCATCTTACCCAAAGTGTGCATCTACCATGATTGAATGGCAAGAGCATTGCAAATCTCTCCAGCACGTGTCTCTTACACACGTCAGAATCACGTGCCCCATACTGATTCAGAAATTCTGCCATTTCTTGGGATATTGAGAGAGCTCACTTCATCCCAAGGGACAAGTTTTGGCTAAAATCAACACCAGGTTGTTTGTCCTGTCAAGAAAAGGAGCCAGTACCAGCATGGCAGACAGCACGTAGGCACAGAGCAGAACCCAGGAAACTGCCAGGAGGCAGTCTAGATGCTATCACCTCAAGCAGGGAACCAGGAAGGACACCTGAAACACTATTCAGGACCCCTGAATTAAAACCAGCACTACAGAAGGAGGTTACTGAGAAAGAACAGAAGTCAGGGACTGTACATTGCAGCTGATAAGACGGGTTTTCGGGGCTTATATTAGGCTTTAAGGGAACCAAAAAAGGGAAGAATCAGGACCAGGACCAGGCTCTGTGCCTGGTAACTAAAGCTGCAGTTTCAAGAATGGTCTTCATGCTGTGAGACCTGCTGGCCACGGCAGACAGTCTCCAGGCACGCTTGAGCGAATGCTCAGAGGGCCGTCCCCGTTGGGGTGGCCTCCTAATACAAAGGGTGGAGATGAGCTACCTTTGTGCCACTGTGCACGCCTTGCCAGGAACTTGCCCCAAGTTGGCAGCCCCAAGCCTGGCAGGCAGGTTCCACTCAGTGAGGCTCCCTGACCCCTCCCCTTGCTGCCAGGCTTCCAAGAGCCTACAATGCCTATATCAGGCCCAGGGGCCAAACATCCAGGCTAATGTTTCCACTTTGCCAGTAAATATTGTCATGGTCTCGTCTGCCACCCATGAATATCAGAAGCATTGCCCAGTTCAAACTGCTGCTGGCACCACATGTGTACTGTGCATGGCAGGAACCTGGACGGCCTGCCTAGCTGAACGGCGCCCACTGCCCACCTCCTGGGTGCTGCGCGAAGGGGAGTATGAACTTTGCCAAGGCACCTTTTCCTCCTCCTCTGCCCTGTCTGTGTCTCAAGCTAGCTGCTAAGTGGATGCGGGATGTGAGGAGAGGTGAGGAAATGAGAAAGGCAAGAGAGGAACCTACCCAAGCAAATCGGAAGGTGTTAAAAGAAACAATAATCCTTCGAAGGAGAAATGGTCGGTTTTCTAGAAAGAGGAAGCTGCAGCACAACCAGCCATTCCTTTCAGAGGCTCTCAGTGGCAGAAGGTGGGCGGTGGGTGTGCTGCAAAGGACAGCGTCTGATCCAGCTCCGTAGCGTCTGCGCCCAGGAAAGAGATGCCTCTGCTTAATCAACCCTGGTGTATCTTAGGGCCAGAGCGCCAGGGAGCTAATCGCCCCCTCCTGTCCGCGTCACTAATCGTGCTGATTCCCTCAGAAACCCCCCTCCCTACCTAAGCTGGATCATGGTTGCTGGTTGGGTTGGGGGGAGGAGCAGGTCAGCGAGGGGTTCCTAACCTGCCACTAGCACCAGGCACCTTTTCAAGAGGCAGGAGGCACAGGAAGTAGCAGCTCTAGGAAGAACCAGCTTAAAACAAAAACAGAGGAGAAGAAAAAATCGCCTTGGAATGTGTACTGCATTCTAACTAGTCCCACTGGGTCCATGCAATAGGGGGGGATTATTGCAGGCAAGACCTGGGCTGCCTCAGTAATTCTGCAAGTTTGATAAGAGATAGCTGGCAGACTTCAGTGTCCTTCCCCCGAAAGAGAAAACAGACACCACCTTGGCCACATCTGACTGGCATGCAATACGGGGGTCTTTGGGGGTTGTTCTGTCTTAAAATTGGGCAGCCTTGTTCTATTACGACACACTGAAGCCTATTCAGGGCTGATTGGGTGAGGGTAGTACAAATAAGGCCATCATTCTTTTTGAGAAATTCAGGATTTGGTAGAATGTGATAAAGTCTAAGATAGTCCTGTCGCCACCACCCCTACCCCAAGGTAGGAACAAGACCACAAAATCAGATGGCACCTTAGATAAATTTGCACCACCACTTTGCTACTCATCTATTCAGAGACGATTCAAAGTATGAGCAAATATTATGCTTCCCTGCATTTATTCTGATGGAAAAAAAAAATCACGTATGCTAATTTATATGTAAATTCAGTATGGCCCTGGGGCTCCTGGCATGCAGCCAGCAGGGCTGTTGATGGTGGAAGTTTGGTCATTGTCTCCAGTTCGATGTTACAGACAGAAGAGACATGGATCTCAGGACGGATAGAAATTACTGAGGGCTTGGGACCTTCCCTCTCCCTACCTCTGACCCCTCACCCTACCCCTTCCTGCTTAGTGTTCATTTTTGCCATCAGCCCCCATAGAAACCGCTTTCCTGAAAGTGCCCGATCCTGAACTCAGCCTCCCCACTTCATTCTTGTGCACCCAGAACAAGCAGGGGCGCACACACACGCACGCACACACACGCTGATACTGCTCCATATTATATAAGAGGAGTCAATCAAGGATGCCTCCAAGTTGACTCCCTTCACTCATACACCCACCAAAGCCCCTAGGGGAGACGAGGGAGATCCTGAGGCCCATGCCTCCTGGCGTTGGGTGCAGCAGGTGACATCATGGACATCCCTGCAAGATTCACCACCTTAGACTTCTTTATCATGCGACACAGATCCTTTCTGTCCCCCTCCTTGCCTTCTTCGTCGAGCCCCAGTCAAGGGTGTACACATTTGGTCTTTCCAGCCTAGTCTCTCCGCCCACCTTACGTGGATCCACACTGCAGCCACTGCAACCTATGTAAAGAGGACAGCAGCAATCCCTAGGTCCTAACCTCGGAGAAGAGTCAGCAGGACTACAGCTCAGGACTAATCCAGATCAGGAGAACTCCATATTGCAGGGGGAGAAGAGGGTGAGGGGGTGGGACTCCCCAGCGTTTTTCACTGGGTCAGAGGGAACTTTCCTCTGGGAATACAACTGCATAGGACTGAGCCTCACCTCCCAAGAGAGGGCTCCTCCTCCCAGAGCCCTGCTGGGTCACCCTGGGAAAGTTTCTCAGCCTGCCTCGATCCTTACGAGTTTAGCTATGTTTAATACGAAAGAGGCAAACTAGGTACCCCAAAGGACAGGGCAGGTGGGAGCAAGCTGATTAATGGATAATTCTGTTGCTGGAACGAACGGACGTGAGAGCTGGGATGGGGTGTCGGGGGTGGGGGCACGGTGCAGCAAATGGACTCAAGGTGGAGGCCAATTCCAAATGCACAGAACACAGCACTGGGAACATCAAAGCATGCACCAACTGCAGCCCCCAGGGCTCCGGGCTCAGCCGATAAATAAACAGAAAATTAGCATTCGACTCTTATTGCCTCTCTCCCTTCAACTTCGAAAAGCTTTTTAGAATTTCAGAGCCCCGACTCCCCTTCCTTTTATCTGATTGTTATCCACACCCCCCACCCCAGCCACAAACACACCCCCGAACACATTCAAAACTAAGACAGTTGTCCCCCACTGCTGCAAATTGACTCATCCCTTGAAGCCGGATCGCTGACCAGAACCTCACAAGAAGCACCTGAACCTGATTCTTTCTAGCCTGCATTTTCCCCTTTGCTCCTTTTAAAAGCTTTGCAAGTTCGCTGGTGGATATTTAAAGTTTCCTCTTGTAATTTCTTCCCAGTCGCATAAGCAACACCTTGGCAACCCTGTTGCCCTCCGAATCTGTCATTTCCCCCTGCTTACATGTGTGCTCCGTTGTATATGTGTGCAAGAATGTGCATGAAGCCAGGGAGCCTAGCACACAACCACAGACCTAACAGGAGCACCAAACACGTTTTACTTATGCACATACATTCCCCCATTCCGGTAGCAGCCAGAATCAAATCAATATTCTCACAGCCTAGTCGGGAGAATGAAGTCCCAGCCATGCTGTCTAAACGCACTCTCCTCCACCTGCAAACAGCGCAGCACAGCCGACTCGGGGAGTCTGCGAATCTTATAAAGCACACTGTACAATTCCTGGGTCTACCGTAGGCAAATCAATAGCAAGCTCTTACCTTGGAAGAGACACAGAGCAGCCAGCCCCGTGAAGACTGCCCAAGAGATAGAATTGTGCATTTTTGGCTGGATGGTTTTCATGATTTTTTTTCTTCTTCTTTTTCTTCTTTTTTGTCAGGTTCGGTTTTTTTCTTTCTTTCCTGATAGACTGTGTTGCTCTCAAGCTTGTGCAAGGAGATTTAAATCCACTGTTTTGCTGAAGGACACAACAAGAAAACCGAGGGTGTGAGAGAGTATGACTTCTCCGTAATTATCTCCACTCATACTCTGGCACTGAGACACATTGTACAATCTGGCCCTGGACAGCCCTCCTACAAGCTGCAATCATTGGTTCTAATCCAAGGATTGACAGAGCTACAACACACGCGCGCGGGCACACACACACACACACACACACACACGCTCTCTCTCAGGAATCATTTACTGGGCAAATCAGGCTAGCTGATTAAAGAGACAGGAGCCTGGAGAGAGAGAATGATAAATGCCACTTTGCCCCTTCTATATTACTTTCATTTTTTAAACTGACAGTCTCTGAGTCTTCTGAATATCAGAAAATCCCTTTCCCCCTGGCATTCCCTGGCCTCCTGAACTCAGATTCCCTTTGCACTGGAAAAATCCCATAGCCAGCCATGGCTTATGGGAAATTTTAAAGGGACATTTTCATGCTCAGTGAAACTTGTAAAGATGAGTCAGATTTCATTTGTTGGTACCTATTTTCCCCTCCGATGGAAATATCATTCAGTGACAGCTTTTTTTTTTTTTTTTTTTTCTCTTTCATCAACCTTTCTACTTAGTTGCTTTGAAAATAGTAAATAACTTTCTATTTTCTCCTCCTGTCACTCCTGTTTCAGAACATCTATGTTACTCCTCTTTTTCATTCACTTTTTAAAAATCAATTTCCTAAAGTCATCCATGTGTATATGACACCATGAAAAGGTACCAAGTACCTAGTATTTGAGAAGAAGTTCTGCAGTCTGAAGATGGAGAACCTTCTTCAAAAGAAAACAAAGTAGGAGTTTATTGACTTAGCCAATCCACATCCACTAAAGCAATAATATAAGCATCTGTGATTCAAACTGCAGCAAGAAAGATTCAGGTTAGACATGTAGAGGGGCTTTCTGAGTGTAAACTTTGTGAAGTTCCTCAGAGCGTTGAAGACATTAATCTCCTTGATGACAGGAAAGAATAACAACCAAACAGAAATAACCTAATGGATATACATGATTTCTTAAGAGATCTAATTCTAGGGCCTGGAAGTTTATTCTAATTTTTGGCTTCCCCTTATGAGAGGCAATTTAGAGGATGTGAACAAAACATCTGGAAAATGTAGCTCCTGGCTGGGCACAGAGGCTCACGCCTGTGTATCCAGAACTTCAGACGGCCAAGGAAGGCCTGTAGCCTGAGCTCAGGAATTCGACAGCAGCCTGGACAACATGGTGAAACCCTATCTCTACTAAAAACATCCAAAAATATCTGGATATGGTGGTGCGCACCTGTGGTTCCAGCCACTTAGGTGGCTGAGGCAGGAGAATCGCTTGAGCCTAGGAGGCGGAGATTGCTGTGGGCAGAGATTGCGCCACTATAATCCAGCCTGGGCGACAGAGCCAGACCCTGTCTCAAGAAAAAGAAGAAAAAGAAAATGTAGCTTCTCACAGAACCTTCCTTAGCCAATTCTGACACATTCATACCCCCACTATGCCTTGACACACATTTTAAAAATATTCTTCTAGAACTCCACTGCCAATTATTATACTTCCTTGTAACCCCCATAAAAATGCTAATGTATTTTCAAACTGCATAGAAGAAAAGTACTCATTGTCTGTTTGTATTTTAGTGTACAGAGGTGAAATGAAAACATCACTGCCATTTTGTACATGTCTAAGACACACAATTTACCTTGTTTTATTTTTTTTTCTTTTTCTGTCTTTCTTTTTTTGTTTTTACAGATTTTTGCTCTGTCACCAAGGCTGGAGTGCGGTGGTGCAATCACAGCTCACGGCAACTTTGAACTCCTGGGCTCAGGTAACCCTCCTGCCTTACCCACCAGCTAATTGTTTTGTTTGTTTGTTTGTCTAATTTTCTGTGGAGATGAAGTCTCACTATGTTGCTCAGGCTGGTTTCAAACTCCTTGCCTCAAGCAAGTTGACCCTGTGTTGAGTATGAACAGGAACAACCCTCCCTGGAATGTGGGATCTTGTGACCATGAGAGGAAGGGGCCCTGGGATCTTGTGACCATGGGAGGAAGGGGCCCTGGGACCTCAAGATCTGGGGCCCTCAAGATCCTACTCACAGCGCTGCACAACCAAGGGGCCTCAGGCAGATCATTTCACCTCTGTGAACCTTGGCTTCTTGTCTGTAAAATTATAGAACTGGAATAATTTCTTATCCTCCTTCCCATTTTAAAGACTTTTTATGTTAACTGGTATTTTTTTTCTTCTTCTTGCCATTAAGTTCTAATTCACATGTCTATCAAAATGTCCTTGATACTGTGAGCTCCCAATGGACAAGAATTTTATCTGTAGATGAGACGTTTTGTGCGGTGCTCAGCATAGTGACATGTGTAATTAAATGCTTTGGAACAACTGTGACGGAAGGTGATAACAGTGCTGTGCAAAAGGAAGGTGGCTTCCTTTCACCACCGTTTCATTTCTCTCCAGAACGATGACAAAGATCATGGACCACTGGTAAGTCTTTAGTCCCAATCTGGAGAGGCAGACACTAACATTTGTAAATGTCCTCACTCTGAACTATAATAAATCTATACAGTTACCAATGTTTATTAAGCTCCCATGTGTGTACAAATAATAAGAAATGAATCATCAGAGTTGATATTCATTGATATTTATTTGCAATGTGCTAGGCATGATACTCAGTGCTCTGTATGCATTTTTTCTCATTAAATCCTCATAACCTGTGAAGTGGTGATATTATCCTCCCCATTTTATACATGAGGGCGTTGAGGCTCAGAAAAAGATTGTCCACAGCCACACAACAGTTAAGGAGTGGAATCAGGATTTAAACCTAAGCATTTTCATCTTAGATCAACTTCAAAAATAATATCCTGTGCTAAACACCGTGAGGGACTCAAATAGATATCAAGCATCCTAGCGTATAATCTTTTAGCTGTTTTCAATAGCATATGAGATTATTGATAAACATTACAAAACAATACATATGTTGATACAAAACTACAGGAAGACTCATATACTGCTTTCAATCTTAACTGAGTTTCAAATGGTTGGTACATAGAATGAATTTCATCAGACCGCACATGATAGCTGGTCGTTTTCTATGACAGTTTTGTCAAGTTCTTTGGAGATGGTGGGAGTCATGAATACCTTGAGAGGGACTCTGATCCTAGATCTGAGGCAGAGGGAAGGATATTGCTGGACGAGAATACCATGAATTAAGAACTAGAGTTAGAAATATACCAAGTAGATTTGAGGTTCTAGTGACTTGTCTGAGATTCCCCATCCTACCCTTCTGTATAGCAATAAAAGCCTGAAAATATTTTTCTTACATAAATCTTAGCACAATATGATTCTTGGCAGTTACTTTCTGCACACAGGTAAGGTAACCATGTCTGGACCTGGGCATCACTGACATGACTTGTTGATTGAGAGCACAGACTTAGGGCTGCTTTGCTTGGGGTCCAAATCCCAGTTCTGTCCCGTAGGGGCTGTGGGATTAGGTTGAGTCATTTCAACTTCACATCTGAAACAGGATAGCAATTATACCCCCATCCTAACCATAGCCAGACATCCTAACCATCAACTAATTTTCATTAATTTTACTGTTTTAACAAATTGAGATGGATGTGGTCTACCATGTGGCATTGGTGGAAGCTATCTGTGCTTGGGAACTAAGACTCCTGGTCAGAGCAGTCTCAGCATTATGCTTTGTGCATTCATTGAGGCAAAATATATCCTCAGGGATTGCCGAACCAGAAGTCTAATTTGGGCTCTGAACACAGCTAAATGCTAAACTATCTTGAGAGCTATAGCTCTTTCAATGCTTGAATTTGCCACATGAAGTAAAATTTCCCAGTGGCCTTCAGGTTTCACAAAAGCACACCATTAACCTCCTTCTAGAGAAGGCATCTTTTGTTCCTCCTTCGTTATTGGGTTTAACACAGCATCACCAATACAGGCCTGTTGGATCAGTCAGCTGCTCATTGCTATAATTACAAATCGAAAAGCTGATCCTAGGCTACACACAGAAGGGTTTCATTCAACCAAGTACATCTCTTGCCTAATGGAACAGGTCTCATCAATGCAGTCAATAAACTTCCTTTCCATTTTCCATTCTAGTCTCAGGATCTATCAGGCTTAGGACTGAGAATCTCCATTGTTGCAACTATGCGTTCTCCAAAGAACGCATAGCTTGGTCCTTCTGCTTTGGGGTGGCTTGTGACTATGGTTAGAGATTTCTGCCAGTAGAAGTGAGGCAATGACTAAAGAACCTCTGACTGGGGGAAGCTATGACTGGGGGGAGCTATGATTGGAAGGGGGGACACTTTGAAATTGCAGTTCCCTCTTCAGCAATCAGAGCTCCTTCCTCTGAGTTAGAAGGCTCAAGTACTTCTCATCAGGTGTCTGGAGGACTCACTTTGCCTTTTGCATTAGCCAGATTTATGTTATGCACTATTTGCTTCCCAGTTCATGGGTTCACTTTTTTTGCAGAGGAGGATGAATGTCTTAAGACGAAATTAATGTCCGGAAAGGGACCTTAAATTCTAGACAGAATGGTAATCTTTCACCACCCACACGCCTTGAAGTTAGAAGAACTTTACTACAGACATGATTTTTCTGTTTGCAGATAAGAAACAAGGAAGGGGCATAAAATTTTTTTTTTAAATAAGGAAGGGGAAACAGATGAGGTCTTTAACTCCTTTGGAGAGGGCAGCTAGGGTTGCATTTCATAAACCTTTTATCATCGGGCAGCTTAGGAATCTGCACTGTGTGCAATGAGCTGGTACAAACAGGGATTGATTGTCTGTAAACTGCCCCCATGCACACCTGTCACCTCACCCAACGATAGACAATAAGTCCAGTAAGCTCACTGTGGGACCTGGCTGCCCTGCTGTCCAAATCCCAGCTGAACCTTGACAGCAGACATAGGAGAGGGGATGCATAATCACTCACACATGGTGGGCCAGGCTTGAAGGACTGGCAGACAGAATGCCACCATGAGGGGGAGGAGGAGGTGGGTGTGTGTGTGCCTGTGAGTGAGGGAGGAAGGGGTGTGGAGGCAGTGTTTTTTATTTCTCTCAGCTATTATGGAAAGAACTGCGGGAGCTTAAATCTAAAGAGCAGTGCTGAAATAATGTTCAGGACTTAACAAAAGCCGCTGCTCTGCTGCCATCCGCCTGCTGTGGCCTGCCTCTGCTGAGGCTCCGTGCGGTGGGTGATCTTACATGCCCAGAAGCTTGGAGGAGCCTGCCCTGGGGGAAGAGGAAGCCAGCCTGCCCTCGCACATCTGGGGTTGGGCAGGGTTCAGCTTTGACTTGCAATGCCACTTCAGGGAGGGTGAAAACCATGGTAGGAAGAAGGCAGCCTCCTACCTTAAACGGAGTCTCCCCAGAAAGGGAGAGCTGCAGCCATCTTGGATGGGGCTCTGAGCATGGTCTCTTCGGTTGGGAATGGAATGGGTCCAGGCACAGGTAATGTCTGAATTATGTGAGTCTATTTTAAGAATTTGACTTAGGGCAGCAGGTTTTCTGATTTATTGATAAGTTGCCCAAACTGATCTTAAAATGAAAGTGTAACTGTTAGCAGCCCAGAAATTAAGGACACAGGGATGTAAGCCCAAAGTCCTACAAAAGGAGAGTTTTCAGTGTTTTCTAATTGAATTACAGGCATAGTCATCTGGCCTTGATTTATATTTATCACATTCATCTCAAAAAGAAGAACTACCATAGAGCAGTATAACAGAAGTAATTTAAGATTTAAAATCAGAAGACCTGGATTCGAGTCTAAGTCCCTTGATCAAGTTCAATCCAGTAATGCTCAATGTTCTCATGTCGTCTCATCCCACCTCATCCTTAAGGTGGAAATAATAATACCTACTGCACAGAGTTGTTGTAAATTCATTAAAATGAAGGTTATAAATGTCCCAGTACAGTGATCAGCATGCAGACACATTGGCTCCTGGTTTTTAGGATCAGCTTGCTCGAAAAAACCAAGCAGTATGCTAGATAATATTCGACAAGAACTTCAGGGTGTGATTCGGTGCCTTCAGGATGCTAACTGCCATAGATTTTTTCCTGGATCTGTAGTAGACAGGGTGACTCTTGCATCTGCATCCCCAGAACACTGGGAATCAGTCGGATGTTGTTGGAGTGGGCACTGCTCTACTGTTGGCGTAAGAGTGGGCACAGGCCCCTGGCCTGGTCAGTTTCTTTCCTGAGAAATTTCCAAGTGCTTTGGGGAAAGAGGGGCTGTAGCTAGAGGACATCTTTCCTAACACATGGAGAACTCTGCAAGGAAATGGAGTCAACATAAAGGAAAGAAGGAGCAAGAGGAGAGGCCGTCACTGAAAGGAGGACATGTCATGCCTGGAACCAGACACCCACCTTTCAGAATTCCTGATCCCTTCTTTGCTTAAATTGGTTTGAGTTGAGCTTCTGTCCCTCACACCTGAGAGGATCTGGACTAAAAGCATCCATCTGGAGGGCCATGAGTAGAAATGTCCTAGCTTTCTTGCCCTTCCTACATGACTTTCCCTGTTACCATGAAAATGTCTAGATAGTAAGTGAAGCTTGTGGGAGAGAATGCCTTAGGCAGAGATGTAGGCATCTGAAGCCGTTTACTTAAACAAACAAACAAACAAACAAACAAAGTACCCAGTGTTGATATCAAATTGGAATTAAAATAAGATCATAGATGAAATCACAATGGACAAAATCCCTCTTCTTCTAAAGGTTGGGGCTCTGGAAGTGGGGAGCAAAACACCACTTAATGAACCTCTTCTGTGTGAAAATTCCACATGGCATTTTATTTAACCTTTACAGTGTTTCCAGAAGATAAATACTATTATCCTTAATTTTCAAGTAAAGAGGTTAACTAACTTATCCACAGTTGTACAAGTAGTGACTGGCCAGGTCTCTGAATACCCAAGAGCCTGCTCTTTCTCTTGTAGTATATTTGGTTATACTTTAAGTGAAACTGGGACTCGAAAGGAAAAGACCATGGTAGCTTGGCATGGTCGGTGAGAGCTCTCAGAATAACATTGGTCTTGATCAGTTGGGAATGAAAGAAAGTGGGAACTTATTTAAACTGAAGGGAATGGCATGGCAAAGGCTGGGTGTGAACATAAAGCTCTGTGGAAATCAGCGTGATCCAACGTGGATGAACCTGAGGCTGTGGTTCAAGAGTACTGAGAGTTCATAGAGTTTGGGTCTAAACTAGAGAGTCTTGAATATCTGTACAGTTTGAATGGAATTTGAGAAGATCACTGCTGTTGATTCTGAGTAAGAAAGTGAAAGCAATAAAATTGGATATTTCTGAAGGTTTAAACAGTGGAATAGATGGTGAATTAGGTCATTCCCCTAGAGAAGCCTCTCTTGGCCCTCTGGATGTGGACAACTTTCCATGTTGTGCTAATCTCTAGTCTAGTTTGGCAGACTGTGGGACAGTGGTTTAGCCCCATCCCCATCCCCACCCCCATACATCACATGTATGAGTAGCTCTGGTGCACGTGGGCCCTGGAAACCTCTTATTTGCAGTCTGCTGCCTACCAGCCAGTTGAACAGAACACAGTACAATGGTAGGAGTAGAGGTCAGGCTTCAAGGAAGGTGGGGAGATTTTGGGGGGTTCCTGGAGCAGATCCACTTTCCTACACTGGGGCTGATAACACAGCTTATTTGACAGGTGTCATTTTACTGCTTTTGGCCATTTCTATCCATGGACATATCTATTCTGAAGACTTTACAGGGAGGAACAGTATGGTCTAGGGAAATAATTATATTTTTTAATGATTTGGCTTCATGCTATCTTAATACTATCTAAAAACATGTTGAACTACACCAGCTGAATTTGGAGGACAACTCTGAAATACAGCTTAGGAACCCTTCTATAAGTATCTCACGCTGTCATTTTACACTCAGAAGTGGTGTCCAGAGAAGGGCAATCACATGCTTAGGTTCATACAACAGAACTGGGAATAGAATCAACTCATTTGGTCCTTGTCCAGTGTTGTTTCTTTTATTCCAGAATGTGTCTGGATGCCTTCAAAGTTTGATTGGATGGCCCCTTGTGAAGAATTCTCTGACCAAGAAATTCACTCTGGCTTGTTTACCCAAAATTGTACTCTTTATAACTGCAAGTTCTAAGTCTTCAAAAATGCAACCATGCCTTTTATAAAGATGGAGAAATTCAGCTGTGGCCTATCACTGAAAGCTCAGGGTTTTCAGCTTCCTTAGAAAGCATAGGTTATAAAACAAAGAGTGAGGCCGGGCGCGGTGGCTCAAGCCTGTAATCCCAGCACTTTGGGAGGCCGAGACGGGTGGATCACGAGGTCAGGAGATCGAGACCATCCTGGCTAACATGGTGAAACCCCGTCTCTACTAAGAAATAACAAAAAAAAACTAGCCGGGCGATGTGGCGGACGCCTGTAGTCCCAGCTACTCGGGAGGCTGAGGCAGGAGAATGGCGTGAACCCGGGAGGCGGAGCTTGCAGTGAGCTGAGATCCGGCCACTGCACTCCAGCCTGGGCGACAGAGCAAGACTCCGTCTCAAAAAAAAAAAAAAAAACAAAAAAAAATAAAACAAAGAGTGAGATCATACATAGTGAGACCAGAAGACACCTGGAACCCTGGACAGGGTATGGGCATATGGAGTATGGGGAAAGGGGAAGTGAGGATGAGAACAGAAACCTGAGAGACTGGGTGAAAGCAACAATGACCGACATGGTCTTCTTTGTGATTCTAACGGTTGCTTTTCCAGAGAGGAGATAGGAGAGCGGCAGCAGGAGGGCGTGGGATAATGCTCTTGTCATACACCCGACTTGTCCATGTGCTGCCCCCACCAAAACTACGCTGATGACTTTTACAGGGGTGGGAGGAGATAAGATTCCTCGAGGAGGGGATCAGTGGAGTCTCTGTGGGAGGTGACTAGCCCAGGCAGCAAGGACTGTTCATCATAGACATTTGACTGCTTCTAACCCACAGTAGAATATAGACAAGACACATAAAGGCTTAAAATCAAATCATGTGTCATGCTGAAGAATAATGGTTCTTTCTGCTAGGGATATGTATATATTTTTAATTTCTGAGTGAATTAAGTCCCTATAAAAGGTGTTGAATTGGCAGCCTAGAAAGCTGGAGCCCTTGATTTATGCCCAGAAGAGGGAAGAGGGAGACAGTTACCTGAATCATTCTGAAGTGCTCTGAGCCACCCACCCATACCCATACACTCTGCCCTTTGTCTCACTAAGAATTTTGATTCTTGCCCACTGTGCAAGTCCTTCCTGCCATTCTGCATGGGCTTTAGATTAGGCTGCGATCAAAGCTAAATGGCAGTGAAAGCAAATTAACGAATGTTGGGGCCCTTGGCAAAGTATTCTGTGACCATGATATATGAACACATGTATATCTCTAAGTTGCATTTATATTTTCAAAGGGCATTTACATATCCTATTTCATAATCTTATTAAATATGTGTTCATCAGTGCTTGTTATTGTCATTTTTGTTTTAGGGTGGGAGACTGAGGCATAGAAAATGATAGCATGCTCCATCTGGAAGTGATCTTAGAAAAGTAACAGGATGAAAAATAGAACCTGGATTTCCTGACTTTCCCTGAAAAGAGAAACTCCCAGCCAAAAACAAACAATGAGGCAGCAGTGAAGGGGTGGTGGGAACCAAGGTGTCCTAACACCCGACCCTCTTCTCCATGTTCAGGAATCGGTCATCTTTATTTACTACAGAACATAAAAGAAAATATGCACAGATCACATAATGACAACGGTAAAAATATGAATAAAATCACCATATGAAAGAAGAAAGTCCCTGCAGTTAGTTTAGAGGCCTAGAGGCAGAATAGATGGCACGGCTATTGAGGGGAGGTAGACCTGGCTTCTTCTCCCAGTATATGTGTCTCCGTGTATACACAGCTGTTACTCATAGGACACTTGAGCTGTCTGAGTCTCAGATGCCCCATTAGTGAACATGGGGAAGAAAAACAACCTCACAAGATTAAACACAGCACACATGGAAAGCCATTGGCACTCAAGATGCTCAAAGCATATATTAGGTCTCCTATTAGAGGAACATTGGTTTTTTTTTTTTCAATTAAGTAGAGATATATGATTATTTTGGGGGAAAGTTTTTAAGGAAATAAAGACTGATTTTATGTTACAATTTTGATTTATTTAGCTCTACCTTTGATTTCTTTTCTTTTTGTCTTTATTTTCTTTTGTTTGTAAATTAAGTGTAGGTGGTTGACTTAATAGATAAATTAAGCTTCGGTATATCTTCCTTGCATTTAGCCCAAAACAGCTTTCTGGGGGTGGTATATATTGACAAAATGTATTACAACTGGCCACTGAAATATGGGAGAGGAACTACAGCCCAGGTGAAATGTTGTTCCCCACGTCCATCTCATTCAAAAGAGAAGTCTATTCTTGGGAGAAGGTGAGATTAGGGGTCCTCAATTCACCACTTCCTGTCAATGTCAAGAGAACTGTGCACACACAGACATGGTTTGTGCCTGCTGCAACAGTCCAGAAACATCCTTGTGCCATTGCAAAGGCTTTTGGGGGGAAACACGGCTTTAGTGAGGATGTTTGTGTTTGATGTTATTAGAAATGAAATGTCTATAGGAATGTCACTGCAAAAGTAAGGCACCTACATGGGGCAAGGAAATGTAACTCCTAATAAAAGCTGAAGGCACAGTCATACACACACTCACAGCACACTGTCCCTCTTTGATATGCTTTAAATGTTTGTCCCCTCTAAATCTCATGCTGAAATGTGATCCTCAGTGTTGGAGGTGGAGCCTGGTGGGAGGTTATTGGATGGTGGGGGAGGACCCCTCACAAATGGTTGAGCACCATCTCCTTGATAATCAGTGAGTCCTCTCTCAGTTCACGTGAGATCTGGTGTGTTTCAGAGTCTGGCCTCCCCCTTCTCCCTCTCTTGCTCCCACTCTCACCATGTGATGGGCCTGCTCCCGCTTTGCCTTCTGCCATGAGTAAAAGCTCCCTGAGGCTTCACCAGAAGCAGAGCAGATGCTGGCGCCACACTTCCGGTACAGCCTGCAGAACTGTGGGCCAATTAAACCTTTTTTCTTTACAAGAATATACAGCCTCAGCTATTTTTCTATAGCAAGGAAAAAAAAAAAAAAACCCAACGACCTAACACATTCTTTCTCTTCCAGTTTGTGTTCTGCATTTACAAAAGTAGTTCAATCAAAATCACATGTGAAAGTGAAAGTAGTGAAAATACAACCAGAATTTCCACATGTTTATTGGTTATTATACTATGCTTTACTTACCTTAGTTTTCTTCCTTATCTTATAGGAAGGAAAAGCAAGCAGCAAAATAATCAAGCAGACACAATATAATCAAATCAGAAAAAGAATGCATGAGGTCTGCCCCTCAGCCTTTACATTGCAATTACTGATTCCAGATGATGTCCCCACTTTAGAAAAGCATTGTTCATATTACAGAAGTGCTGAGTGCTTTATTTCCTTTATATATAGAGTAGGATTTTATTATATTTCTCTGTCAAGTTAGACTTAAAGATGTGCATTCATAAAACAAACTATCAACAAGTGTTATCGAGCTCAAGCTACATTCAGGCACTGTGGTCGGCTCTGTCTGATCTAAATATTGTGACCATTCACCCCCGCCATCCAGGAGAACACCATGTATTTTCTCAGTTATGGTCCAGTACTTATTCAGCACCTACTGTGAGGCAGACACTTTCCAACTACTATAGATACAGCTATTAGTATTATTTTTCTGTAAAGTTGTTCACAGTTGAAGTGGGATACTGATCAGCAGTTATGCATATAATGGTTATTTAATTAATCAAGATGAATGACAATAACTGACACAAAAGAAAAAACTTTAGAATCTCAGTGGTTTAAGGAAAGTAATTTTGGTCGTGGTTGTTGTTATTGTTGTTGTTTTTAGCTCATGCTAAGTCCCAAATGGCAGCAGAAAGACCAATTAGGAGGTCAAAAAACGTTTAGGCGAAAAATGTGAAGGCCCCAAACTAAGGCCATGGCAGTGAGCTAACAAGCAGGAGTTGTGTTCCGGAGACACCTCCTGTAAGGCCTATGCTGGAAGACGTCGTTCACTGGATACGGACAAATCTCGGGACAGTTTTATTGAACATAATGATTATTATAAAAAATGCTAAAGGAGACAGAAAGCATATTCTAAATGTCAAAGTGATAGAGATAAAAGTAATAGTAGAGTAGAAATAAACCAGTATTATTTATATTCAATTTAAATCACTATTGATGTGATGGTTTTGTAAAAATAAATAATTCTTAACATCTTAAACTTAAATGTCAGATACTTTTGACATAGGAGAGACCAAGGGTTTTGCTAGGGGGATAGCAGTGGAACAAGAAAGCAGGAAGAAAAGACAAGCTAAAGAATAATGACTAGCTCTACATATTTTTAGAAAAATACATGAATTCCAGTCAAGCACAATGGCTCATGCCTGAATCTCAGCATTTTGGGAGGCTGAGGTGAACAGATCACCTGAGGTCAGGAGTTCAAGACCAGCCTGGCCAACATGGAGAAACCCAGTCTCTACTAAAAATACAAAAATTAGCCAGGCATGGTGGCACATGTCTGTAATCCCAGCTACTCAGGAGGCTGAGGCAGGAGAATCGCTTGAACCCGGGAGGCAAAAGTTACAGTGAGATCAGATTGGGCCACTATACTCCAGCCTGGGTGACAGAGCAAGACTCCCTCTCAAAAAAAAAAAAAAAAAAAAAAAAAAAGAAAAAAGAAAGAAAAGAAAAAAAAAAATTCCATGTGTTAAAGATGTATAAATAGTATGCAGAAAAATAGAAAGATCATAACTTCTAAACTATTGAGAAGGAAAAAAGACAAAAACAGAAATACAAAAACAGAAATACAGAGAACTTTAAAAATACAGCAAAAAATCTGAAAGAGGTAAACAACTTCAAAGAATGGGACATAAAGGCAGGTGACTAGAAAAAGTCTTCCCATTTTACTACTCCCAACAAATATGAGTGAATGAATCTTCTCTATAAAAACACAGAGATTTGAAGATTGGAAAAAATATATAATTTATGCTATTTTTTAAGGTACGTCTAAAATAATGCTATCCAGAAGCTTTAATAATGTGCAAGGAAAATAATAACAAGAAAACAGATACAATGGTGTTAATATCAAAAGGAACAGAAATCAAGATGAAAAGACTAACCATGAGAAAAACAAAGATATTCTAGGATAAATAGTGTAATCCACTAAGAAGAAATAATAGTCATGAGCTTTGATGAAATAAACAAAAAGGTTACTAAATTAAAAACTTTTGTAAATGCAAGGAGAAATTGACAATTCCTCAATTAAAGTAAAAAATATTCATACAACTTTAAAAACTGAGAGCACAAATAAGAAAAACACATAGGACACAGTGATTTTAGTAATAAGTCAACATTCTGAAAATAATTAAATGAATAAGATGGATGGATGGGTGGATAGGCAGATATAAAAAACAGACAGAAATTTAAATTCATGAATAGAAAATGCTCAGCCTTTCCAAACACAATGAAATTTTCACAAGCAGATCATCTTTAGGTCATACAAAGTCTACATACACCTTAACAATCACAATGCTCTGGGCTCATTCTCAGATTGAAATGCAATAACAGAAATTAACAGAGAAATAAGGAAATTCTTTTTCTTTACTCCAAAAGAGAAAAATCCTAGTAAAACAGGGATTCAGACAGAAATTACAAATATTGATGAAAGAATGAGAACATTATATATTAAACCTTTTTTATTTTTATTTTTTATGTTTTTTAATTGTTTATTTATTTTTATTTATTTTTATTTTTATTTTATTTTATAAATATTATTATTATTTTATTATTATACTTTAAGTTCTAGGGTACATGTGCATAATGTGCAGGTTTGTTACATTGTGTATGCTTGTGCCATGTTGGTGTGCTGCACCCATCAACTCGTCAGCACCCATCAACTCGTCCTTTACATCAGGTATAACTCCCAGTGCAATCCCTCCCCCCTCCCCCCTCCCCATAATAGGCCCCGGTGTGTGATGTTCCCCTTCCCGAGTCCAAGTGATCTCATTGTTCAGTTCCCACCTATGAGTGAGAACATGAGGTGTTTGGTTTTCTGTTCTTGCGATAGTTTGCTGAGAATGATGGTTTCCAGCTGCATCTATGTCCCTACAAAGGACACAAACTCATCCTTTTTTATGGCTGCATAGTATTCCATGGTGTAATTGTTTTTTAAGGCAAGGTTTCACTCTGTTGCTCAGACTGGAGTGCAGTGGTGTGATTTCAGTTCACTGCAACCTCCGCCTCCCAGGCTCAAGCAATTCTCCTGACTTAGCCTCCAGAGTAGCCGGGATTACAGGCACCCACAACCACACCTGGCTAATCTTTGTATTTTTCAGTAGAGATGAGGTTTCATCATGTTAGCAATGCTGATCTCAAACTCCTGACCTCAAATGATCCATCCACCTCAGCCTCCTAAAGTGCTGAGATTACAGAGGTGAGCCACCATGCCCGGCCTTATACATTAAATCTCATGAAAGTGACAAACGGAAATTTACAGACTTAAAGGAAGTTATTAGATGGTAGAAAAGATTATAAATAAATTCAGTAGGCATACATATCTGTTATTATTTTGTTATGTATATTTCACAAGTAGCAAAATATATGTATATAGTGACTTAAACAAAGAGAACCAGTTGTTATTGCTGTTTTTCGTCACTTGAAAAGAAGTCGGGAGTTGAGCAGACTGTCACTGGCTCAGTGGTTCAGTGGCTAAACGAGAACATGGCCAATGTTGCTGCAATTCCATTTGTCTTCGTCTTGTCTCTCAAAATGTCAATTGGTTCTCCAGAAATTATGTCCATAGTCCAAGCAGGAAGAAACAGAATATGAAAGGATTTATCAGCTTTTCTCCATCCTCTTTTATCAGGAAAGCAAATGTTTCCCTCACACATAAAAACGGTACTTTTTCTTGGCCAGAACTTGCCAAATGGCCAACATTGGCTCTAAGGAAAACTTGAAAATGAATAATAAAGTCAATGAAAATAACGAATAGCTAGAAAATAAAGATCTAACAGAAACGAAAGAGAAAACTTAATCAATAAAAGTAAAATCTAGTTATTTGAAAAAAAGAGAAATACATAAAACTCAAGCAGTGAGATCAAAGGAAATGTGTTATCCAAGCAACATTCGAAGTAAGAAAGAAGATGTAAATTAAATTTTAAATATTAGGAGAATTGCTGGGTACAACTTTAAACCAAATCTTTTGAAAATCTGAATAAAATAGAGGCTTTTTTAGGAATATAGAATTGCCAATTTTGACTCAAGAGGAAGAAACTCTGAGTACAATAATTCTCAAATATATTTTAAAATGTGTCTATCAATATATTAAAAGAATACAATGGAGTTTCATAATGTACAAAATTATGTACAGTCGAAATTATCTTTATAATTTCTTAGGAGTCCAGGATAGACAATTTGTTTTTCTCCAGAATTGGAAGAGTTCACTGGGGTTTATATTGAGTGAATTAAAAATGAAGTATCTTGTTGAATTTAGCAGCCATGTTGCATGAAAACATATTATTTTTAGACATTAGAATCACATTCATTTTCACAAAATGTACACAGGAATGGAAGCTGATTGAAAGAGCAATATATAACTATCTCGTCCTTACAATGATCTGGAAAATTCAGGAATATAGAGTCTAGAATAAAAGTTGTGTACCTATCAGAATTTAGTTGATAATGAAAATGGAATTTTAAATCAGGAAATAGTCTATAAAATAAATGGTGTTAAAAAATGGTAGCTGTCTATCTAAAAGGGGTGAGGGAGAGAGAGAAAGAGAGAGGCCCCTTAATTTCTTATCTGGTACCAAAAAAAATAATTCAAAATGCATTTAAGAGCATAAGGTAAAGAGCAAAATTCTAAAGTGTTTGAGAAAAATATCAGAGAATTTATTTTTAATTTATATATTGGAAGGCTTTCTTAAGAAAGATACAAAACCTAGAATTTATAAAGGAAAAGATTGACAGGTTTTGCTGTACAAAAATTATAAATGTCTGCATGACAAAAGACTCCATAAACAAAGTTAAAAGACAAGTGAAAGAAACACCAGTGCAGCGGAATAATATTTTGATATAATAACTGAGTTTTCTCTAACTTCTTGTTACACCCGCCCCATCCCCACCAACCGCCCCTCCCCACTTGGCAGCAGCCGGGGCATTCTATGTTCATCGCCTCAGAGAAGAGATGACACAGCATAACGCAGAGAACAAAGAGGCCATTCACAGTTTTTGAATTTCAAAAGGTTAGGATGGAGTATAGATAAACTATTTGGAAAAACGTGTTTGTAGCCACCTCAATGTTAAGATTTGATTGTCTTGATTCTCATTCAAGATTCTATTGGCTTAGGAAGAAGCGCAGAAGAAAGGGAAGTAAAGAGAACTGATGAGAAAGAGATTCTGCCCCAGCCCTGGCCAGGGACTGTGCCTGGTTCTGCAGGGGCAGTGTGTTGGGGCGGCAGGGGGCAAGGGGTAGCGAGGTTTGCTAGTGACAGAAAACTCAAAAAACAAACAATCCGACACCCCTTTTCCAAAGTGGAACAGCCCAGGGAGGAACAAGCCCCTAGTGTTTCCACTCCTTCCCCTCAGCCCAGTGTTACGGGAGAGAAGAGGGGTGGTGTGTCTTACAGGATGGACTTGACACATTCTCACACATTTCCCCCATGCCTGACATGCATAAAAATAGCCAAGTTTTCCCACTATACGCAGTAATGGCACTGAAGTAGCAAGTAAAGTCACCTTGAACTGGGGCAAGGACTGAGTCAGCTTTAACTTGAGCACCAAGAACCAGAGGGAATAAGTGTTCCCCAGGGAATGCCAATGTGGACAAAAAGTGACTGAGGATCCACCACATGCTGCCACCAGGACCCCCCCAAACCTGGACCCAGACCAGGAAAGGGCTGATGATGGTCGTGTCTAAGATTCAGCTTCTGCCACCTAGTGGGAAGGGCTGACATCAGAGTTGGAGAAAAGGCAAGAGTTTCGCTTCCATAAATTTGGCACCCATTACGCTGCCAGCATTCACTTGGTATCCAGAGTGCAAAAGGTCCCGTTAGGCACGATGAGGATAGCGGCAGACAGTCCGCTGCAAGGCAGAGGCTCTGGCACCCAGCTCTGAGATGGAGCAATGGTGCAGGATGCTTGTTAGGGTACCAAAACCTGAAGAACAGGGAAAAGAGGTAGGACTGGCCAGGGAAAGAGGTTGAGCTATGAAGTTGGCCCAAAAGCACCAAGCAGACCCCACGGGATCTCTGGAGTACAACTGTCCCAACAGAGTTGTCTTGTAGGTGCTGGGATGGCCAGGCCATGGCACCTACATCTCAATGAGTCATTGAATATAGTTAGATGTGGGAAGGGTGTGACCCTGGGCAAGGGGGCTTCCAACCCGGAAGGTGATCCCTGAGGGACTGACAGTGCTCCCCTTGCCAGCCAGTGCATTGTCACACATAGAAACACCTCAATATTAAAACAGACAAGCAACAGACAATACACAGAAAGGAAAGACAATCAAATACATATTTAAACATCAGATGTTCAAGATTATTAGCAAGCAAAGGTCTTCAAACAACAACAAGATTCGCTACTCTGCCACCTGCCATAGATTGGTAATATTTGTAGAAATATTGATAAGATCAAGACTTGTTGAGGATGAAAGAAATGAGCGTTTTTACCACTATTGGGCAGTGTCAATCAACATTTTAAATGTGCATTCCCATTGAGTCAACAATTCTACTCTTAGGTCCTCTATTGTAGAGAAATACACGAAGACACAAAGAACCATCTACAGCCGCTATGTAACTATAAAAACAAGGACTACCTAGATGTCCTCAAGAAGAGATTTTTTTTTCTTCTTCTTCTTTTTGTGTTTTTGAGACGGAGTCTCGCTCTGTTACCAGACCAGAGTACAGTGGCATGATCTCAGCTCACTGCAACCTCAGCCTCCCGGGTTCAAGCGATTCTCCTGCCATAGCCTCCCAAGTAACTGGGACAACAGGAGCATGCCACCACGTCCGGCTAATTTTTGTATTTTTAGTGGAGATTGGGTTTCACCATGTTGGCCAGGATGGTTTCAATCTCCTGACCTCGTGATCCTCCCACCTTGGCCTCCCAAAGTGCTGGGATTACAGGCGTGAGCCACTGCGCCCAGCCAAGAAGAGATATTTTAAAGTACACGTTTGTTCTTCCATTCTGTGGAATGTTACACAGTTGTTGAAAAGAATGAGATGTAGCTCTATGAATTTTGGTATAGGATATGTGTCCTCACATAGAAGTATCTCTGTCCTATTATTATATTTAAAAAATTAAATAGCAATGAAGATCACATCCCATTTATTGATAAAAGACAGGTATAAATGTACCTATATATTGAGAGGGGAGTCGATGGGGGAATCAATGGACAGACAGCAGTGAAGAGTGGCTTTCATATTTCACTTTGGATATTTCCATATTCATTTCTTTATTTGAAAATGCAATCATCAAATATTTGTATACAGTTGAGAAGTTTGCATGGAAAAAATAGGCAGAAAATATTTTGCTTTTATTTGATTTTCCTTTTTCTTTTGGTACTGAGTTTTGTATGATTTCATCCCCTCTGCACTTGCTCCCAGATCCTGGCTCATCAGGATGCCCATCCTGGTACTGAGCACAATGCATGGAGGATGAAATCCCCTTCCTTATTCATCCTCAGGGAGCCACCTCCTGACTGCTGGGGAAGGCAGGACAGGTGAAATGCAGGGATGCACTGCGGGGGCACGGGAAGCAAAGAGCTGAGGAGCTGTCTGATCATTCCCGGAAAGACCGTGGGCCTGAGAGAGAAGAGAAACAAACCAACAAAGGTGCCTGGTATAGCAGCCCAGAATCATACATGCCTTTCCACTTAGGATTCTGTCTTTTGTCACGAATTCTTTAGTAATATGCCTGTATCCCCCTTTCTAGCTCCAGTGTAACCTACCAAAGGACACAGTTTATGTTTTAATCTTCGGGATCCCCCAGAACATAAGAAATCCACTAATTGTGTGTGAGTGGATTGGTCTATCCCCGCATTGCTTCTGTTGGCTGAACTCCGCAGCATGCCAGGTACCTCTCAATTATGTAGTAGAAAGACAAGGGATTCCTCCATTGGAAACACCTGCTCCAAGGCCACATAGCAAAGCTAAAGCAGCTGCCGTTCCTAATGATCTTGTGTATCTGCTGCACTGAATTCATTTTAAGAAGTAGATTTATAAAGGGGATGTTTCTATAAGGTGAGATCGTGTCTCTCTGATCTTGAGTCAGGGAAAACTTCCTAAAGGAGCTCAGTTTGAGAGACAGCAGGTGTTTGAGGAAGTCGGCATGTGTTCTGTGTGTAACGGATGCCTTACAGGCACTCTTTGAGGCATGAATTGGGAATGACATGAGTGGGAGAAAAAGAGGAGATGGACAAAGAGACATTTTGCTGAGCTTTAGCAAAAAGCCGATAGGGGAACACAGAAGAGGACAAAGAAGGAAATCCAGGGCAAAAGAGCTGGCTCTGATAGAGATGGGCAAATGCTAGAGAGAAGCGGATGGCGGGTGCCAGTAAACCACAAGGGAGGTCGTTTAGCCCTGGCGTGGAATTTTGAAATAATAAGACACACATGATTGAGAGGCAACGCTGAGACACCCAAAAGATGATTGGGCCCTTGGAGCGATGCCCAGGCAGCTCTGAACATAGAGCAGGTTGAATGAATCTTATCCAAGCCCACACTCTGGCCGTTTAAATATACCTTGGGTTTTATTCAGAGTTGCTGAATCAGGGCCTTCCCATGCCCCAGAAACTCCCTGACTATATTCTCGGCTGCTCTGAAAAAGCACCTCGCTCTTCCAGCCATTCTATACAATTCAGTAAATTGCTCTTTCTCTACTAAGTGAAACCTTGGTAGCTGGGGAAATAAACAATATTTTTACATGGGCCACTCCTTTACAACTATATGTACCAGGAAATTGTTTGACCCCCTGTAATGCTTTCAGCTATGGAGATGGGCATACTACTCCAATGATCCCTTCTGCAACCTCCTCCTCTAGACGGGAAGCTCCCTGAAGGCAGGGATGTTTAAAACATGTTGCTGTGCTCCAATTGCTAACACAGTATCTGGAATGCAGTCAGTGTTTTTTGAATTGATCTGAACTTACATTTTTTTCTGTCCTTCCAACTAAAATTGGCTTCCTAAACAAAGGTTATGAAACTGGTGACAACGTGACAACCAGTTTACTTGTACAGAGTATTTCACATTGATCTCTTCTTCCATGCATCCTCTATTACCATTATTGCCTGTATCAAACATTTGGAATGAAGTTGTGATCCCAAATTCTATCATCCCTGGTTATTTCATGTGATGTCTTGTGCTCCATGATTGCCATGTGACCTAAATGGAGTGACTTAGCCTTTCTCAACCCGTTTCCTCACCTGGAACATAAAAAAGAACAATACATATCTCACAGGATTTTTGCTGAGATTAAAAGAAAAAACACAAGAGAGTCTAGCCGGGTGCCTGGTGGAGGGGAGGAGCTTAGACATATCAGTTGATTTTTGCTTCCCTGAATTAGGCCCCCAGACTAGAAATACATGTTAAACCTGTTCATATCCCACAGTGCCTTGCACGAGGCTCAACACAAAGTAGAAGCATCATAGGATTATGACGGAATTTCAGGTGTAAGAGGGACTTAAAAGACATATACACTAATGGCTTTCAATTTGTTTTTATCACAATTCACGTTTTATATAGAGATACATTGTGAGGTGTGTGTGTGTGTGTATCCATCCCGAAATTTTATATTGTTTTCTATCCTATTCTTTTTTTAAAAAAGAAATGCTGACTGTGGCTTAATAAGTTAATTTTGTGACCATTAATGTGGCAAGACTTGCAGTTAGAAAAGAGCAATCGAGATTCTAGACCAAGTCAGGAGACTGTGCATGTCTTCCCTGCATCACCCATCCCATAGTGACGGTCCAGCATCCATCTACTTAGATAAACAATACCCGCTACCAAATAGTGTGCCACATTTGAGGCATTAAACATGAAGCAACGCGATGGCCACAGAAGATGCTGTCAGAGAACATATCCTGCACAGCTGCATGCATGCACCAGACACTGCATGCACGCACCAGACACTGCATGCACGCACCAGACACTGCATGCACGCACCAGACACTGTATGCACACCCTAGACACTGCATGAATGCATCAGACACTATATGCATGCACCACACCGCATGCACGCACCAGACAGTCCGCACGCAGGCCCCTCCACTCTCCTGCATGAGGCGCTTGTTTTGGCCATTCAATTATGCATGCGTCTTTTGTGAGAGATCCAGATAAATGAAGTGGCTGCAGCAAGAATACCCATGAATTCTTCATAAGTGCAGGCGAGGGAACGCCTCCAGTCTTCACTCCACAATGCCTTCCAGATGTGTTCTTCATCATTCCTCGCGCCCTCTCACTCTCCAACTCTGTTGGGATGTGTGTGAGAATTGGGGTGTATCCATCCCTGCCAATGCATCTTGCTGGCTGAGGAGCGGGAGTTGCCTTGTGGAGGGAGACTGAACAGAAAAGATGGGTTTTTGTTTCCCTAGAGAGAAAAGGACCCTCAGGAGGTCTTGGAGACAGAGGTGTTCATTTGCTTCCAGATCAGGAAAGCAGAAATCCTTCCAGCAAAGACATTTTGCCTCTACAAAATGTAACCTGGTCTGATCTTCAAAACACACCTTAAGCCTTGCCTAAGGTGTAGAGGTTTAGTGATCTGCCATTGCAACCAATTTCAGTTTTCCTTCTGAAGAGTGTCTCCCAACACTCATCCCATTAAAGGCAGAGAGGAATCCAGCTAAAGATGCAGAAGTCAGGGCAGGTTCAGGTAAGATCCTTTCTCCTAGCAAAGGTGTTGCCCTCCTGACTGACTGTGCTTGAAAGACAAGCCCCACTCTTTTCTTCCTTATTCAGTGAAGAGTCTGAAGTTGTGGCAGCTGTTAAGGGAGACCTACCTGAAGAGAAAAGAGACACCTTCCAAAGGGTTTCTTTTTGACCAAGGCCAAGAATTGCATCCCCGAAGTACCTGTTGGTGTTGCTAATAATGCAGCCAGGGCCGGGCGCGGTGGCTCAAGCCTGTAATCCCAGCACTTTGGGAGGCCGAGACGGGCGGAGCACAAGGTCAGGAGATCGAGACCATCCTGGCTAACCCGGCGAAACCCCGTCTCTACTAAAAAATACAAAAAACTAGCCGGGCGAGGTGGCGGGCGCCTGTAGTCCCAGCTATTCCGGAGGCTGAGGCAGGAGAATGGCGTGAACCCGGGAGGCAGAGCTTGCAGTGAGCTGAGATCCGGCCACTGCACTCCAGCCTGGGCGACAGAGCGAGACTCCGTCTCAAAAAAAAAAAATAATAATAATAATGCAGCCAGAGACTGGGCGTGGTGGCTCACTCCTGTAATCCCAGTACTTTGGGAGGCCGAGGCAGGTGGATCCCGAGGTTGGGAGTTTGAGACCAGCCTGGCTAACATGGTGAAACTCTGTCTCTACTAAAAATACAAAAATTAGCCAGGTGTGGTGGCGTACGCCTGTAATACCAGCTACTCAGGAGGCTGAGGCAGGAGAATTGCTTGAACCGGGAAGGCAAAAGTTGCAGTGAGCCAAGATCATGCCATTGCACTCCAGCCTGAGCAACAGAGCAAGACTCTGTCTCAAAAAAAAAATATGCAGCAAGGATAAAAGAGATGAATAAGATGAGGCCTGGACTAGGACAGGACCTGGTTCCAGGAGGAGATGCTCACTGAATTTGAGTTCTGTCAAATGTTAATATAAATATCGATTAAGATTTTGATTGGATCTGATCACAGAAATATGTAATTTTATTAACAAATTGTTTTATTCAATACTTTGTGTTATTCATGGAAAACATGCGAAGATCCTCTAACTTCGTAACTTTCCTGAACCCTAAACCAGCTCAACACAGCTCCACTAGAGAAAAATATCCAGCTGGCATTAGACACTTCTGGGGAGAAGGGTGAGTTCCTATGTGCTTCACCTGCATTTTGAGAGCTCACATTTTCTGGTATGCATTTGCATCATCCCTGGCTAGACATGCTGAGGACATGGAGGCAGGAGTCCTGGACAATTTCTAGACTCTGATTGATTTCATTCACCTGCTTTCCAGAATATTGAGCACTGGTTAAAGACGAAGTCTTCAAAAGGAGCATCTCACTTCTCAGCGACTTACTAGGATCCCCATGCAGTTCTTACAGCAAGAGCACCCTGGTCAAAAAGAGAGTTGGCAGGGTAGGGAGATTTTTGGAGTGGGGTTGTCATTCAACCAATATGGCTCCTTCTTAAGTGTCAGCTCTGAAGTCTGTTCCTGCCTAATCTATGTTTCAGGCATGCAGGCTCCCTTTGCTTCCTTCTCTCTTCTTCTGACACAACTTCCTCTCCCCTACACACCATCTTCCTTCCAATAGCTACTTTGCCTGAGTAATTAATAACCCTCCTTCGGTAAGAATTTAAGGTGACTATGTCCAGGAAACCTGCCCTGCTTTCCTTAGGCTGAGCCAGGCATACTGCCCTTGTATTTTTACAGATCCTGGGCTTCTTCCCATCATAGCACTTACCACTTACATATTTTATTGCAAACATCAGTTTCCTGATCTCTCTTCCAAAATTGACTGTGAACATTTTGAAATCAGGGTTCACGTCTCATTTGTCCTTGTGCATTGTGTGCCTATTATAGTACTTGCTATATGATTAGTACATAAGAATGCCAAAAAAAATGAACAAATTATATTTTTCCTTGAGCCCTATCTTTCCAAAGAGATTGATCATAGCATTTTTACCCAATAGGGGAGTTTGGGGTTGGAGTGTAAGTGTGTGTGTTTTGCTGTTGTGGTGATAGGACAAAGAAAGACTTTCCTACTTGGCAGTAACTGAAGGATCACTAGAAATACATTTCACAAATGAATCCTTGAGATAAGCTGGCTGACAGTGATGCATTTCACTGATACAACTGAAGCAGTAATAGGCAAACTGGGATGATGGTCCTACCTGAAGACTACCTGATTCTCCACCTATAAGGCTTCTATGATAAACCCCTTCTTGGATCTTTGGCTCTGAGGCTCTCTGTAATTCAGCTACATGGACCAGGCTACCTCTGATTCAGCTCTGGCGGATGAAAAGGTAACCTCACCTTGCAAAGAACTTTCCAAGTCTTCCAGATGCCTCAAACTAATGTGCCTTTGCCATGTTTTTTACCCAACTTCCCTTTCCCAGGGTCACCTTGTTCTCTTTTCTTTCCTACCCATTACCCATTTTCCTCTTGCAGCAATGGAACTCCCTGTGAGTTTTAGGGGTGAATAAACTGGAGCAGCTGCCTTGGACTCAGAAGCAGGAGCCACGTGACCATGGCGGAGCTGCTCCACTGGTTTTGTGCCACTACCTGTGGGACCGTTAGATGAGAGAAGGATAAACTTCTATTTTGTTGACAGCACTGTAATTTAGTATCTTTTTGTTGTGGAGATTAGCACCTGTCCTAAATAATATATTAACCACATATTATTTTCTCCACATATTATTTTCTAACTACAGAGGTCATGACTATTTACCTGTTGAGAAAAACTCAGAGATTTCCCCACCTCAGAAACCTCATGGACACCAATAATGGCAAAATCAACAATAAACACTACTATCATTTAATAAGCACTTACTTAGTGCCAGATGGGACCTCTGTCAGATGCCCTTAGGATACATAATCTCATTTTATCCTCACAATAGCTTTCTGAGGTGAGCTTTAGTTTCTCAGTTTGCATATGAGAAAAAAATGAAACTGAAAGACGATGTAATTGATCCAGGTCTTATGCCCAATAAATGGGAGAGTCAGGATTTGAATCTGACCAGTCTTTCAAACATAAACTATAAGGAATCCAATTCATCTTTCCTTATACCCAACTCCTTAGACACAGAAAAGTTAATGAGAGGTCAGATGAACCTCTCACTTCTTCCAGTTTCCTGCCAAGACAACCACCTTGGCTGTGACATTCCCAGCCTCTCTGCACCTGCAACTCAGTCTCTCCCACCTATATGTTTTCCACATGACCATCAGAGCTATGTGTGTAAATCAAGACCTATCAAAACAAAAAACAAATGGGCAAACCAACAACACAATAGAATACCAATATTTATCGAACACTTATTCCATACAGGCAATATGCAGTGTCTATGCCATCTAAAGTATTTCTTTAAATATAGTAGTTGAATTTGCATATCTTATCTCCTTCAATCCTCATAAATGTTCCATGAGAAAAATGTTATTATTATCCTTGGTTTTAAAATAAGAAAATGGAGACCTAGAGAGAAGAATTCATCAAAGATCACACACCAGTAAGTTCCGGAGTCTAAATTCAACCTGGGTCTTGATTCTAAATGTAGGTCCCCTTCCATAGAGCCATCCCTAAGCACGGTATGTAAGACCCTTGCCCGGCTGAGACTCATCGTACCTCCTGTCAAGTCTGCTCATTCAGCTCCATCTCACACAGGGCATGCCTTGCCTGCCTCCATTCATTAGGATGTGCAATGCACTGTGCCTGGAATTCTCAATTTTGTTACCATGAAGGCTGCTCCTTCCTCCTTCCCAATCTGTCAGTTCCCTTCTGTTCTTCTTTCTTTCTCTCTCTAGGCAAAACTCCATGGTCTAACATTTCAACCCTACTCCTGTCAAGTTCCCAGAATGCTCTTGCCCTCTTTTTTTCCATTATATTGACCCAGAAAAAGCTTCAACCCTGGATCTATCCAACTGTCATCTCCCTTTCTACATGGGAGTTGCTAAGAAACTTTGGAGAAAATCACAACTCATAAACAACGTTATGGCCTCCACCTTCCCCTGGAGCCTTAATGCTGCATGGCAATACGTCTGTCCTTCCTTAGATATGTCTTTTCTCCATTGTCACATTCTCTTCTCCTCCCTTATCCATGACTTTGCCTCCTATTTCACTGGAGGAAAAATAGAAGTCATCATTCATTCATTCATTCATTCAGTGGGTATTTATTGTATTCCTTCCATGAGTCCTGGATGCTTCTGGCTGGGAGGGGCTGCTAAGAATGTAGTGATAAACACAACAGACAAAAATCCCTGCCCCCATGAAGCTTCTGTTCCACTGGGAATGGACAGACAGTAAACAAATAATCAAGTTCATTACCATAGAGTATGTCTGATAGTGAAGCTGTCAGGGAGAAGGATGAAGAAGGGGCAGGGAAAGCGCAGATCGATATTTTAAATAGGTAGTAAAGAGAGGCTTCATTGATAAGGTGCTGAGTGGGGACTCCAAAGGAACATAACATGAACATTTGTCAGGCTCTTCTCCCTCTTCTAAGAAGAACTCTGCGCCCACAGCCACCTGCACTGTGTCCCCTCCCGTTCCCATCACTGTGGGATCCGGGGTCTCTCTCCACTGTCATTCCTGAACGCCCCAGATGGCATTTCTTCCTCCTCAGAGACTTCTTCCCATTCATTATATCACCTCTTTCCTCTTCTCCAACTTCACTTTTCTTTGCCAGGCCTTTTCTAATACCATTTAAACATATCATGTTTTAAAAATCGCAAAACAAAATCCCATTCTCACATCTCTATACTAACAACTCCCAAGTCTCTGTTTCTCGCCAGATCTCTCCCTGCGCCCCAGACTCAGATCCAGCATTTAAAGGATATCTCCATTTATTAGATGGCTCAGGGACACCTAGCACTGTGTGCCCCAAACTGAACTCATTCTCTTCTCCCATCACCCACTCCTAATCCTAATCCCTGCACAATTTCCCTAGTTGAGATGACGGCATCATCATCCACTTACTGCTCCTCCAGAAATCTAGAAGTCCTCTTGTCTTCCCATCTCTCTCTTGCCTCTCATCATCTGCCAAGTTTTCTGGATCCTGGTCTCTGACTATCTCCAGACTGCACCTTTTTCTCTCTATTTGCACTGTCTCTCTCATCTGTATGGCAACACCTTCTTACCTGCCTCCCTTGTCTCAGGTTTTCTATCTCTTCTTATCCAATCCTCCAAATGCAGCCAGAATGATCACTTTCAAATGCCAAGTTACTTCCCCTACCCACTCTTTGAAATCCCTTCAGTGAATATAGTTGAAAACATAAAGTCCAAACTGCTGGCACAGCACCAAAAGTCTTTCATAAGATGGTTTTTCTTACCTCTCCAGTCTTATCTCCCACTGATCTGTTCCCCAGCCTGTCCTGTCCATACGTATGAGCTTACGTATGTACACTCTCCCTTGTACATACGTAAGCTCATAACCAATCTTCATTTTCCAGATGGTCTTGAATATATCATGCTAGCTATTATATTTGAGCCTCTGTATGAGTGTCCCACTTCTTTGATCATCTTGCCTCTCCTTCCAACTTCTCTACTCAGGACTTAATTTACATGCATCTCTTCTTCGAGGCAGTTTTTGCTGACCATTGCTCAAGGCTTGCTTTTGAACTTATTGAATGTTTCCTCTTCATATTCTCTGCTTACTTCTATTATACCACAGTACTAGCGCAGATTTAACTAGGATATAATACATAACAAACAACCCCGAAGTCTCAGCAGTTTATGCGAAAACAAGAATATGTATATCATTTGTTATCCATGTTGCATGTTTGCAGATTAGGCTGGCTGATGAATCTGCTTCAGGCTGTGGGTCAAGTTCAGGTCTTCTCCATGTATCCCCTCTCCTAGGACTAAAGCCTAAAGGGAAGCCCCCTTCTGAGACATGCCTTTCTCATGGCAGATGACACAGGAACATAAGAGGCTGAGTTGAACAATGCCATAGAATTTAAAGCTTCTGATGGGACATGCGCAGGTTGCATATATTCACATTCAACTGGCCACAGGAAGCTACATGGCCCAGCCCAACATCAATGAGGCAGAAAAACATACTCCTCTTTCAGGGAGGCAAGGCAAGAATGGGCATGTGCACTCCTCCAGAGGATGAAACCAATGATTGTAAACACTATTACAATCCGCCACAAGTGCTTAGACTTGAATGCCTTATCATTTGTCTGTCTCTCCCACTAAAATGTAAGTTCCTTTAGAACCAAAATGATTCTGCATCTTTTTTTTTTCTAATGCTTTACAGGACACCTGGCACATCATAGATGCTCAATAGATGTGGCTTGGGTAAATACACGCTCAAGGATCGCTTCTTATATGCTCTCCTGATGTTGTAAGCTAAGAGAGTTACTTCTTTCTGTGTACTTTTCTAGAACAACAGTCTAAGTCTATTCTAGCTCTTATAACATTGTACTTTTAAAAAATTGTTTATGGGCAAATTTTTCTCTCCGGACTAGAACTAGAGAGGAAAATCATCTCATTTCTAGTACCTAGTATGATATCTGGAATAGAGAAATTCAATAAATATCTGAATAATGGAATTAAATTATTCTCCAGTTGCAATCAGCATGTGTTTATTGATTGCCTGCTACAGGTGCTAGGCATTAACAGTCTGGCTAAAAGCTAGGAGGTCCCAAAGGCCCATCAAGTCAAGGAGGAAGAAGAAGCAAGGGACGAGAGAATTCTTGTGGTCCAGCATTGAAGAGCAATGCTTGCTTCCCAGCGGGTAGACTCTGTCACTCCACCCACTGGTCCTGCTCCTTCCACACCCCCTCTGCCTGTCTGCACCTCTTACCCCAATGGCGTGGCTGTGATCTAATCTTCCCATCCAGTTTATTGCTTTACACTGTGCAGCTCACCAAGCACATTTGTGTTTATTGTGCAATTAGTGCTGAGTACACTGAACAAGGTAATGACATGCAGCAAAGGCCAAGGGATGATGCCTTGGCTCTGTGCATTGCTTAATATCTCAGGAGAATGAGGTGCTTCTCTCCCACTTTCTGAGGCCCTGCTGCACTGTGTATTCAAGCCTGAACCATAGGCTCCCTTGAGAAAGAGCCCACTGGAATGCAGCCCAAGGAGCTCAAGGAGCTCTTCGGATGCAAACCTGTCAATGAGCAGCACCAGTTATTTGGAGCAAAGAACATTGTTTCTTATTGAAATGTAACTGGCAAGGAATTTAGTGAGTGTGAACAATATGCTATGATCTTCTAGGTACTGAGTATGAGGGAGAGAGAGGCTCGACCTTGAATTCAGAGAAAAGTGAGCACTTAGAACTATATAATGGGAGCAAGGGCCTGGAAAAACAATGGGAAATTCTGGGTTGTGCCTTCCTGTCCTGGGTCAGGGGAAGGCAAATTCTTCTAAGTAGATGAAAAGACTTTCCTGTGATAGACCATTGGGCAGAGTGCTCAAAAACCTGGGCCACTATCGTCCTCCAAACAATCAATGCCAGCTCTCCCTTAAGGGTAGGGTCTCCCACCTGCCATCCTTTTTATATCTGTATAAAAAAGATAAACTGAAACACCTCTCTCCCTAAACCTCCCTAGCCAGTCCACCTATTTACAAAATGCCTAAGTAGCTTCTGGTGGTCAAAGGAACACCAATAAGCACTCATTCATTCATTCATTCATTCATTCATTCATTCATCTGTTAAAACTCATTTTACTGATAACTGAGACACAGATTCCCTATAAGGTGCTGGGTGTTCATCTTTGAACAACATAAACTGTCCCTGCTATTGCGAAACTTGCAATCTAGTAGGGGAGAGAAATATTAAATAAGTAAATGAATGAATATATAAATACAGATTACGATATGTGTTATGAACACTTGTATTTTCTTTTATAGCAGGAGTCTTTTCAACCTAAAGGCGTCAAGGTTATATTATTATCTATATATTTTTATTATATATAGATATATTATTATCTATATTATTATTTATATATTATTATCTATATATTATATTCTATCTCTATATTATTATCTCTATATTATTATTATCTCTATATTATTATCTCTATAATATTATCTATATATTCAAGGGAACTGTAGATGGGCTTTTGGGAGTCCATATGTTTCTTAAGATTGTATGTAAAATATTCTATGAATATAGGTTGATGCTTTTGTCCTCTGAAAAGTATCCATGTCTTTCAGCAAAATCTCAAAGAGATCTATAATCTCCTAAAAGTCAAGAACTGATGCCTTAGAACCACACCAGACAATATTTTCTTCTTTTCCCATTGCCATCCCTCAGAACTGATCAAATTTGCTAGTGTTTATGGTTGGCGCTGAAGCAGCCAGCTCAGCAAAGCAGAGCTAGAGAGGCCGGTGCTGTCTCCTGCAGGGCATGTGGGCAGGTTGAGGGAGGGCCATGCCCAGAGAGTGCCCACCAAGACCTCAATGCTGACTGCCTTTCAGGAGTGGGAAATAAGGTGATGTTTGCATTCTCTCAATATGTGTCTCTGTTGTCTGAATTGTTTACAATAAACATGTTGTGTTTATAATCAGGAAAACTAACACATTAAAGCTATTTTTACTTGGGGAAAAATTATGAATTTTACTACTTGTACACATCTCTTGTTGACTAAGGCATAGAGATTTACTACACAAAAAATAGATTGTATCAGCAATGTGATGATATAAAATTTTCCCCTAACTAAAGTTAGCCCAGGTGAGGAGATAGATTGAGGAAATGTTGTCTGTTCAGCTATGGACTACAGGGATGCCAATAGGCTCCTCACTGGAAAGCGGGCATCTTGGGCATGTACAGCTCCTTTGAACTTGATTCCAACACATGTGGTTTCCAAGTCACCAATCAGGGATCTCATTCAGGAACAAGGCTAAGAGAGCAGGGCCAGACTTCTCTAGGTCACAAGTCATGACTGAGAAGACAGTCCAGGACTTAGAGTCAAATGATAAAGTTTCACATCCAACCTCTTCAAATTAAATTTATTTCTCTCTTTCTCTCTTTCTTTCCCTCCCCCCCCCCCTCCCTCCCT